>NC_143556.1:143397500-144597500 GCF_054136105.1 Typopeltis vanoorti
CTAGTATTTACAGTTTATATTATACTGCTAATAGTGCTCTTAAAATTGATTTAATACGTTTAGGGCATTCATGCTCCTTTAGAGTTAATTTAAGCAGAGAAAAAAAAAAAACTCATCATTTTTAACTCGTCAACATCTTACTGTAATATATGCCTTTGCTGATCCTGCAGATGATAAAAAGAAAGTCAACATTTAAACTGTGGTGATAGGAGAAAAAATAAAAACTTATGAACGACACAAAACAACTATACTTGTTCGGCGTGTTCACCATGAATTTTGTGACGTGTTTAACGACAAGATAACAAATTCGATCATGGTGATGTTTTTTGCACGTATAATTATTTAACACATGTAGCGTTAAACTCGACGCGATTGTTGTTTATCGCCAAATAGTTATTTCATTTTCAAAAGTAAACAAGATAGCTGCGAGATTTCATATCATCACAAACAGTGACGGCTCGTGGCTTGAAATCGTGGGGGTGCTGCAATTTCGAAATATACATACACACTGTAAGTATAGTGTATACGTGTTTGGATAAAATATCAAAATTATGGTAAAAATTTAAAAAAAAATTAAACATGAAAAAATATTGTTTATTATCGAGAAAATTATAGAGTTTGTTATAATTCAAAATTACTTAAAAATAAAATATATTCTTCTTGTTCTGTTTCATGAAAAAATATTGTTTATTATCGATAAAATTATACAGTTTAGTATAATTCAAAATTATTTAAAAATAAAACCCATTCCTTTAATTGTAATTAAAGGAATGAATTTACAATTTTTGGACATTACAATTAAATCTTTTAATTGTAAGGTTCAAATATTTAAAGAGTCGGGGTAAATACGATAAACACTACGAACACTCTACTACTGGCAAACTGCATATAAACAACAGTGGAACTGCGCGACGGACAGTCCGGCCTTACGTTAATAGCTCGTATCTCACTATGATGTGCATATGCTTGCGCGCGTAGCAATATGACACTGTGGTAAACACAGTGCTGCTAGCGTCCTTCGTCCTCCTAAGTGCTACAAGATGGATTTTTATTATTTTTTATACAAAACAAGAGAATTGTATGAGATTGTTGATGATAAAATTAAATATTACAAGCAAATATAAATAAATTAATTAATATATTTATATATCGAGAAAAATTGGGGTTGTTGCAGTTCCATTGTACCTATGCACGAGTCGCCCCTATATATCACGGTTCATGAAAGGAACATTGACCTAAAACCAGTTGTAGTTCAAGTTTAACAGGTGAGAATGCTTAAGAATACACCAAAGGAGAAGATTCTTTCTGTCCTTTCTTTCTTTTTAGGCATAATGATGACCTTCATGCTAAAAATGCTCCATAAACTATGAAAAATAACTCTAAAACTAACGTTTTAGAGTTATTTTTATTTTATTATTCCATGGTATATTCACTGAAGCAGAACCTGTAAGCATTTGTATTCATTTTAATGGAGTGGTGAAGAAGGGAGGATGTTCAAGATTATCTTGGGAAACAATGAAATATTTCACCTATTAACCTTTCTGACAAAGACAGAAAGGCGAGTCCTTATAATTTACATAGCTCAGGCAAGATTATATGACACGAGTTATCCTTTATACAAACATTTATTATTAGTAGTAGTATTAGTAGTAGACATTTATTATTAGTAGTAGTATTTGGAGCCGTTCAGTGGCTACTGTCATACTAGGGTGGTCTGAAAAGTTCTCGGCCTAACGAAGAAAAAACGAATTTATCATCACTGATATTCCAGCGATGCTCCAGCGCCATTATCCCGTCCCTGTAGTGGTTCTCAGTAAGATCTGCAAAATATTACCCTTCTAAAGCTGCAATCACCTCTTGATTCGAAGAAAAACGTTGACCAGCGAGGAAGAGTTTTAGTTTTGGGAAGAGACAGAAGTCAGAAGGAGGCAAATCTGGGGAATAGGGTGGATGTTCCAACAATTCATAGTGCAGATCCCTTAATTTCCCAAAACACCTTTGTGGGCAGGTGCATTGTCCTGACGAAAGATGATTTTTTTTCTTCTGCAAACCGGGTCTTTTCTCACGATTTTTTTCGCCTAGTCTGTTTAAAAGATCGGAATAATATTCCCCGGTTATTGCTTTACCTTTTTCAAGATAATTAATAAACAAAATGCCTTTAGCATCATAAAACATCGATGCCATGACCTTTCCTGCTGATAGAACAAACTTTGTCATCTTTAGCGCTGAACAACCGGTTTCTGTCCACTGTTTTGACTGCTGTTTGGATTCTGGTGTGTAATGATGAATAGAAGTCTCTTCTATAGTAATAAATCGATGCACAAAATCAATTTTATTCTTGTTAAAACGCTCCAAGCACTGTTCAGAGATTTTTGATCTGCTGTGAACAAGCGCGGCACCCATCTTGCGCAAAGCTTTTTCATTTGCGCTTCTTGATGCAAAATATATCCTACACGTTCTTTAGAAATGCCTATAATCTCAGAAATTTCATGCACTTTGACTCGCCGGTTATCCAATACCATGTCATGCACTTGATCAATGATTTCTGGCGTTGTTACACTTTTTGGACGTCCTTCACGTGGATCATCTTCAAGGCTGGTACGGCCACGTTTAAACTCTGCAGCCCATTTCTTAATTGTCAAAAAAGAAGGAGAAGAGTGCCCATAAACTTTTATGAACTTCGAATGAATTTCTTTTGGCATTAAACTTTCTTTTACAAAGAATTTTATAACCGCGCGACACTCAATTTTATCCATTTCAAGGGATGCAGACACCACTTTTGTTTCAGACAGCTGTGTAAAACAAACTACTTGATAGAGTGACTTGCAGTTTCACATAGATGCTGATGACAGATGTATCAACTTAGAAAAAAAAAATCGTGCCGACAGTGTTGCCATCTATTTTCGAGAACGTTTC
The DNA here is from genome assembly GCF_054136105.1 of Typopeltis vanoorti. Taxonomy (NCBI): domain Eukaryota; kingdom Metazoa; phylum Arthropoda; class Arachnida; order Uropygi; family Thelyphonidae; genus Typopeltis; species Typopeltis vanoorti. Next base: position 143,400,417 of record NC_143556.1, read on the forward strand.
AGACCACCCTCGTATTTAGCCTTAAGAATAGGGTTTCGGGTTATGTCTCCACTTTTCTTTTAATATGCAGTACGGGTGACGGACGACCCTGCTGGGCATGCTCAACAACATTATTATCGTATTAGGCAGCTAGTACCCCCTCCATTGAAGGTACAATATAGCGAAGCAGTTTCCTCAAGCTAGTTACATAGTACACGGGACCGAACATGATGGTAACGCCACTGCAGCCTTCCTAATCAGATACGAATAAGGCTGCTACTAGGTCGTGCCTGACAGAGTAACCAGTAAAAGGCATTTCTCCCTGCATGAGAACACACTTGGATTCGTCTGTGCACGTGTTGTGCACAGATCCCTCACCATAGCTGTATGCTCCTACTCTTTAAGTGTTCTGCCAGCACTATCATGAACGGAAACTAAACAAATGCTAGGGTCACTGCGGTTGTTTTAAAAAATAAAATAAAACCCTCCATAAAAAATAACAGATTACAAAAATATGAAAATGCAACAAAATTGCATATATGTGTGTGTAATCTTATTAAGATTACACGTAAGAGATTCGTAAGAGATTCGTAAGGCACACTGTGTGCATAAGAATGACGTGCACTGTGAAAATTATAAGTAAGCTGGAATAGTCACAGCTGTTGTAAGGAAAATAAAGTCTGAGTATTAAAAGAAACTGACGCTGCGTGCTAAAGACAACCCACAAGAATTCTATCGATATGCTGCAAGCAAAAGAAAGAATGAATATGAAAGGATAACTCTTCTAAATACAGATGGCGTGAGGGTTACAGATGAAGAAGAAGAGGTTGTTCAACTGAATGCCAATTTTATTAAAAGTTATCAACCTGGCGACATTGAGCTCACTACTACTACCTCTTCACTGGAAAGTGAAGAGGTAGTAGTGGTGAAAGAAACTCAGGTGTATGAGGACGAGGTATTAGAGCTGTTGCACAAACTGAATAAGAATTCAGCAATAGGGACTGATGGGATATCAGCACGTGTGCTAACAGTGTTCAGCTGAACTGGCTATTTCTTTGACTAGGCTGTTTCATATGAGTCTCAGAACACGGAAGATTCTGCAGGAATGGAAAGAATGCATGATAATTCCATTGCACAAGGGAGGGCAAAGATCGATGTATCCAACTATTGACCAATTGGTATATCAGGAGTGGTTGAAGATTTTGAAAAAAATTAGTTAGGGCTCGCATTCAGAAATGGGTTGATGGTGAATCTCTACTTTGCAATGAGCAACATGGGTTTACTAAAGGAAGGTCATGTTTTAGCAACTCGTTCACATTCTCTAACAATGTTACCAGTGAACTAGACAAAGGGAACGGATATACCATGATACTTTTGGATTTTGCTAAGGCTTTTGACAGAATACAGCATGGTAGACTGTTGCATAAATTGGAGAATATGGGTTTGAATTATAGAATATTAGAGTGGATAAGGCTGAATGACAGATATCAAAAAGTGGTATATGGGGGATACAGTCTGCAAGATTTAAGGTAATTAGTGGTGTAACCAAAAGGATCAGTGCTTGGTTCACTGTTATTCAATCTATACATTAATGATATTGGGAAGGATTTGACAAGCGACATACAACTGTTTGCTGATGATGCAAAGATAGGTAGGGTAATCAGGAATGTTGCTGATATGTAGTAGGAATTGTGGGCGTGGGAAAATGGATGTCATTTCAATGTTAGTAAATGTAAAGTCATTCACTTCGGCGTGATTAGATATCCAATGTTAGAATGTTAGTAGATAGGAAGTTGAAGTTCAGGGGCCATGTAGCAAAGATCGGAAATATAACTCAAAAGATAATTGCAATGCTGAAATGAACGTTCACATGTATAAATAAGGATGTTGTTTTGCCTTTTACAAGGCCTTGATAAGGCCTCACTTGGACTATTGTGCACAGGTCTGATCTCCTGGTTTCTGTTGTGAATCTGATACATTGGAGAGAGTGCAAAGGAGAGTGTTAAGAATGATATCAGGATTGTGGGATACTGATTATGAAGACAGACTGAGAATTTGTATACTGCAGATACTAGTAAACAGGAGAAAGAGTAATATGATTGAGACTCACAAACTTCTGAAAGGGTCATACAGTATTTCGATTGATGGAATTTTTCAATTTATGGAGGGTGGGGAAAGGACAAGAGGGCATACTTGGAAGCTGAGAGTAAATTTTGCTAAGAAGGGGTGAGGGCTAGATTTTTCTCTCGTGGGGTGGTGCGTTATTGGAATAGATTGCCGTTGGATGTTGTGAGTGCAAGCAGTGTGAATGAATTCAAGTATAATTATGATAGCTAGTACGTGTGGTATGTGGTCTCCCTCGATGAGTCTCCGACTCCCGGGAGGTTTCTCTTAATAAAAATAATAATAATAATATACACAAAAACCCAAAATTACATCAAGTTCTATAATTTAAATAAAAAGCAAACACTTCCATTTCACCAACATCCGGGCCTCGATGCAAACATACTCGATCTCCTATTGCTAACCGCACTCTAAATTGCCTCCTCCACGACCATATACCACCTCAGCTTTCCTAGCTACGTCTTGCAAGATGCATTTTGTAAAAAGAGAGGAAAGTACACTTATATTAAATTAGATATTCATTGTCAAATGCTATCAAACCCTCAATCCCGCTTTTCGATCTGCTCTGACTCAAGATCTCCTTATCTCACTTTATAGCTTTCATTTGCTGCCTTTAGCCAACACTGCTCTTCTAATCCAGACGGCTGTGTTTCCTTCTGAGATACGAATCTCTAAAAGTTGATTTCCTACAGTCTAATTTACCGAAGTGAGATTATCTTCTCAGGAGACTTAAATGTTTGTAACATAAACTTGCTCCCTTTTTCTATCTTCCCCTATTAAACTTTATGGGAAGCAGAATCATTTGCTACAAGTCATGAGACAAATATTCTAAGGCAAACAGTCAACTAACCAACAAATATTTCAGATGATCCCTGATATTTCTATGCCGCTTTTCCATAGCCAGGTTACTGCTCATAGCTCTTATTATAATAAAAGTAATGAGCAGTAATTATCAGTTCAGATATTTATTAGTTCAGATAATTATCTGAACTAATAACCTAAGTAATCCTTACGCGAATGAGGGGCTTCAATTCCTCCCCCCCTAATTTCTACATAAGCGCTGATTCTCTAAAAAATGTGCTTTGCATTCCGTGATAAAAATACTGCATATGTTCAATGTACAAATCAGAAATTTCAGCTCCTCATTTTCCAGCCTGCATTATGGATAGAAACAAGTGTAAAAAATCATCAAGAAATCCAGACATCAACACACCCGACATCGTAAGGGCAAAATGCAAATAAGCTTAACTCCTACTCAACTGGCAGTGTAGCCTTCGGGTCCCTTGTTCAACTAATACTGGTGTACATGACCTCTATCCTCACTTGTTTCCAGCTCTTCCATCCGGATTGTATCATAATAACATAAACCAAAGATTAGGCTGTCAGTCTCTTGACATCAGTCTTTTCCTCAAACTCTTGTACAGACGATTATGGCAAGTCACCTTTCCGCAATAATACGAACTATTCACCGCTTTCGTCCGCTGATCCTTAGCCCAAACGATATCAGGAAAAATCTAATTAGTCGTGATACTAAAATGTCTAGTGGTCCAGATGATATTCCTCCAATTGTGCTCAGAATTGTATTCCAAATTTAACACCTGTCCTATATCACCTATATAAGCTGTCATTCTTCTCTAGCCAAAAGCTACTGGGAGGGTATAGGAAGCCAGTTGCAATTGTATTGTTTTATTTGCTGAGAATGCAAATACTCGTCTGAAAGATCATTAACGAATAAATGTAAGCTACAGTGTTAATGTTCAGCCGAAATTTCAGTACAACAACAGCAGCGGTAACAACTCATACAAATAATCGGTCATGTAACTGGTTTTAGTCATATTGCAATCCAAAATGGAGAAGTAAAGTCCTGGAGGTAACAAATCCAGGAGACCAAAGCTTGATTTGGGATGGAGAACCATAGAAAGAAGAAGAAGAATAGTCTACTTTTAGACTGCAATCGATGTTACTTTCAGTAATCGGCTCAATGTTTACTTATGAAATCCGTGACATCACCAAAACATTAAGTTTACAGGAGACTAGGAAATTTGCATACTTTAGGGTGCCGAGAATGAGAATATTTCGCAATCAATCGAAATAGTGATTAATTGTGCACATTAGTTAATTTTATTTACTCAACTCCAGCCTTTCCTCGTCGAAGTTATTTCATTTGCAGTGAAACACTGACGCTTCATTTTTCTCTTTATCAGGATTTAAAAAATATTAATAATAAAAACCAACAACGACAAATACATATAATATATAAAGGTATTTCTAGTGTCTCGATTTTGAAATTTTTATCAAATTACGAAGAAAAAAAAGGGGGGGGGGATTGCTCGGAAATTTTTTATATATTTAAGAACACATATCAAATGTTCACTTAACTAAATTCACGAATGATTGGCAACGCTGTTAAAAGTATAACTGGTCATAATCATAATTCTTTCGATGATGGTAAATTAATGGTGTTAAATAGTGTAATATCAGCAATCTGACGATAATGGGTGTCAAGTCATATTAGTCTCATTATTACAGTTTATACTTTTTTTTTCTCTTCAAGTTCACAGAAGATCGATGTGTTTTATTCTGTGTTATACGTATGTATGTATGTATGTATATATATATATATATATATATATATATATATATATATATATATATATATATATATCAAGCATGAAATAGTAAAAGAAGTCAGAAAAAGAAGTTGAGGCTCTCATTCATATATTTACTGGCTTTATCTGCATCCATTTTTCTAAGCCATGGTTGTTTTCTAGCCATGCAAAACCGAACAGGTCTAAAACAAGATAGTGAAATGTTAAGGATATGAACTTACCGGGTTGATTTACTCCGCCATTCTTCAGCTGGAATGCGCGAGGTTGATTTGCCCACGCCTTTTTGTGCACCTTAACTGACACGTAACCGTCACCCTTGAAGACTTCAGAAATCGCCGAGTTTTATGAATTCCTCGGTCTCCTCATTCACTTGTTTGATGTGCTGTAATACCTGTAAAAATTCGCACCTCGCAGATCTTTGTTCAAACGAAATAACTTTCACTAAATATATTCGCAGTCCTCGAGGAGGAAAAATCCTTCGTAGCTGACACCAGACCAGACCAACTAGTCAGGCAGATTTTCTGCGTCGGCTGAGTCGTTGCCCCACACGTGAGTAAACCGGTTTCCCTAGTTGCCTCAGGCTAACAGGCTTGGCAATCGGAAGAAGCTTAAGATGGTCTTCGTTTCATTTTTAAGTGTCCCGAAAGATAAGGGTATTCTCAATTATTTCTGTTCTAGAAATGCCGGAAGTAATGACGGAAGTGAATGCGTACTGCGGTGTTCATATCAGGAGTATTTGTCACATGTGGCACGCACCTATCTTGTAGTTCATGCTCTATACGTTTCCTAAACCATAATGCTAAAGCCCCAGTTTTTTTTTCATCTGGCATCGTTAATAAGTTGTTAATAATAATGATTATAATTAGGTATAATATACTATTTTGCGCAGAGAGAAAATGCGCTTTTGATGGAACTGTGGTCTTTTTTCTTTTTTTTTTTGGGGGGGGGGGTCATTCTACTGAGCACTATTTTAATCTTTTTTTTTCAATAGAAATTCACGTGGTTCGTCTTAATTACAAAGCGTTTGGTATGAGGTGGTGGATCTTAATTAATTTATTTTATTATATTATTATTATTTTTATTTTTTTTTTTTTTTGTTAAGTTTGAAGTAACACGTAGTCAGTTGTTTGTACATTCAAGTATTTCACACGTTGCTCGCCTGGTTAGCAGAGTGCTAATTGGAAAAGATATCGCTTTCCAATTGACAAGCTGTAGGTTTCGAATCCCTCTGTGGGAATGTATGTTTGTGAATGTCTTTATATGGTTAATGAACTTCATCGCGCTATGTGAGACTACCATCTTCTTATTTGAAGCCTGAAGTGATTTCAAACAGTTCCATGTTTGGCTTCCAGTCTAATTTTAATTTCGTTCTCAGTACTAATACCAATGTATTATATGCTCATAGCATTTCGTCGGTGGGGATTCGCAAAAATAAAGTTTTGGAAATCACAGATCACTATACTTGTAAAGCAGAGCAATTTATCTCTTTATTTATCGCTTCTACTTTATTTTATTTGTTTCTCCACTACATGGGATTGGAACACGTGCAACTCATCAGCTTGTCTCTTTTCCCATCTGCGTTTTACCTCTTCCATCTGTCAATAACTACTTTACTACTGGTAGCAATAACGTGTTGCTCATATTTATTTACGCTTGTCTTACGCAGTTTTCTCTTGCACATGCTAATAGTTAGCCAAACTTATTTCAAGTCTAGTGAAGGTACATCGTAAACCACACATGCCGATTGTATAACTTTTACCATTTCAAAAATCGCGCTCTCTATCGACACGTCCCGTAGTCTGTGACCATTTGTCCATTAATGTCCGGGAAATCTATTCTTTGAGAAAGTTTTGAGGGGAGGAAAGAAAGTATATCAGAATGAAAGTTTCCAACGTTTAAAATATCATTTTTTTAAACTCGAGCAAATAAAGCTGGAAAACTTTTAATCGTAAATTAGAATTCAAAGAATGCATGCAATAAGAATTATTAATTAAATGATAATCCCGTCTGGATTCGAACTCGCAACTTCTTGGGTGGAGAACAGATACACTACCCACTCGGCCAACCAGGCTGGTCAGCAGTAGTTGTCATTTAATTAATAATTTTATTACGTCCATTCTTTGAATTTTAATTTACTGTTAAAAGTTTTCCAGTTTTATTTGCTCGAGCTTAAAAAATGATATTTTAAACGTTGGAAACATTCATTCTGATATGCTTTCTTCCCTCCCCTCAAAACTTTCTCAAAGAATAGATTTCCGGACATTAATGGACAAATGGTCACAGACTATGGGACGTGTCGATAGTTCATAGAGAGCGCGATTTTTGAAAGCGCAAAAGTTGCCATTTCACCTTCATGCATTCATTCATATACGTCAGGAGTATCAAACTCAATTGGTACCGCGGGTCATTCGCTATAAAAGGGTATCTCAAGTGGGCCGCAAAAAAATTTTAGACTGAAAAAAACCTTCACTGATTAGAATCGAAGGGAAATGAAAGAATGAGTATAAATAAATTAGAAAATTAATAACAAATATTTTTTTTATTCTAAGCTATTACAAGACATCTACTCTATAATATAAAATGATAAGGCTTTTTTGTAACGTTTTTGTGTCACGTCTTTTGTCAAGTTATTTGAAATGTTGGGTGGGAGAGAGGGAGGCCAAGGACTCGCTGGATAGATTATATCCAAAACCTTGGGTGGACACGTTTGGAAATCCCGCCAGAACACCTGAGCTTGGTGGCAGAGGATCGTGACCATTGGAAGTTCTCTTGCAGCTGTTTCCCCCACAACCCAATTAGGAAAGATGGGCCTTGAAGATGTATGTATGTATGTATTTGGAGTGTTTGTAACTCAGGGCTACCCTAAGTGTCGAGTCTTCAAAATTCGAATCATCAGAATTCAAGGAGAACAGGCCTACCAGTCCGGAACTCAGGGGGTTCGGCGCCATAGGCTCCGGGGGTAGAGGGCCGACCCCCCCTTTCGAGTCTTCAAAATTCGAGTAATCAGAATTCAAGGAGAACCGGCCTACCAGTCGAACTCTGGGGGTTGGGCGCCGAAAACTCGGAAGGGGGCGGAACCCCCTTTCGAGTTTTCAAAATAAATTCGAGTCATCAGAATTCAAGGAGAAGCGGCCTGCCAGTCCGGAACTCCGGGGGGAGTTGGGCCCCGTAGGGGGGGGATCCTCCCCTTTCGAGTCTTCAAAATTCAAGCCATCAGAATTCAAGGAGAACTGGCCTACCAGTCCGGAACTCGGAGTGGTTGGGCGCCGTAGGCGTCAGGGGGGGGGAAGGATCCCCTAGTATAAAATAATAGTATAATGATTATGACAACTAAAAAAAAAAAAAATGAAGAACATTTTTATTATATTTATATTACGGGAATAAAAGGCGTTAGCTGAATTTATTTATTTTTATTAATATTTACAATAGATGGCATTTAATCCAAATTAAACGGAAATTAATTTTATTGTTGCTTTGTGTTTCAGCTAGTGGGCGCGCTCACACACACATCTAACTGAAAACAATAGTTTTTAGTTAGATACTGTGTTCGTCGGTGCAACATATGGTTTTCCTTGAGTGTGGGAGGAGACGTGATTCATTAGTTAGTGCCATGTTTATCCCTGTTTTCTCTAATTGCACTAAAAAATATATTACACAGACACCAAATGTCTGTACTTTATTCAGTGGTACAATAAAACTACTTGTTTTCCTTACATCTGCAATATAGTGGCAGTTGGGGGAGGGTATGTTGTTTAACACAGGGAGCGAGTTATCGCCCCTACTTGAAAGTGGTTAAACTTTCAAGTAGGGGCGTATATATATACATGTATATACAAAATGTATATACAAAACTTTTAAATTTATTTTTGCGTAAAGTAAAATCAGGGGTGCGAGGGCGAGTTATATCTGAGTAAAGACGATATTTCTGTTTTATTATAAAAAGCAACCATCTTTTTTTTCCCAGCTTTCCTTGAGGCATCTTGGGCAGCAAGAAATTGCTTTGGGGACCGCCAGTTTGACACCCCTGATATAAATGAATAAATACTCTCCCAAGACGGAGTGGGTCACCATGGAAGAAGTAGACCCAACCCTCCCGCAATGGGAGAGGCCTTTACCCCAGCAGTGGGGAAAAGTTACAGGCTAGAAAGAGGAAAAAAAAACCTGCTAAGTACTACAAAAGAGATATACGTTACTTTGATGGAGGTTAAATTCTCAATCAAAATAGTCTGATACAATAACATATATACCTAGTGCCAAAATATTAGAGATAGTTTCCTTCCTGTGAAAGATTCAATTTAGCATGAGACATTTCTAGTAATAGCTGTCTGATAACAATACGTGATAAGCATCAACAGGAAGCAATCTGCTTCCGGTTGTCAGCATTAGTAGGGAGTGCGATCTTACGATCTGTACGATAACACAGGGAAGTCACTTAAGCGACTTCGAATGAGGAACAATTGCGGGAGCCAGATATCGTTACCGGTATGACACTGCTGATACCATTTCCACGTGCACCACGGTGTATTAGGTATACCGAGAGTGCGGTAAAAAATCAAATCGATGTTGGACACATGGACGGAAATGCTGAACGACGAGAGAGAGCACATAAAACAGGTTCTGGTTGTACCTCAGTGTTCTTACTCGTCTTGCTTACCGGGTGTCGGTGAGTGTAGTATCTTCTTCTGTTTCACGGGGGGAGGGAGGAATAGCAAGTGTTCACAGTTGACACTGTGGACCAATGGAGCATCCTTTGAACTTAGCGGTCCAGGAACTTCCGTGACATCTGAGTCTCCGAAGCAGGGCTATCACCACCATCCAAGATCTCCACCTGGACATCTCAAAAATCTGTTTGTGTGTGTGCGCGCGCGCACATGCTTCCACCAACCTTCACCTTTCTTTCTCCTCTTCAGGTCGATTTCTGCCAATAGTTGAGTTTCTCATTTTCTGCAAAAAATCAATAAAAAGGGGTTGCATTTCCCTTTTGATGCTTTCCCAACGTTTCTCGACATTATCGTTCAGTACAACTCTTATAATGTTTTCTTAGTTATTAGTTTTCTGAGCTCTCGGATTAAGATTATCTTAACGTGACCTTTGATCAGCTTACCTTTGTTTCACTTGCGACCGTCAATTAAAGTTTCTCAGTTATGACTTTCCTTGGATATTGATTTTATTTTCTGCACATCAGGCTCACTATTTAGCATTAATTCGCAGATGCTGAAATTCGGAAACTACGGACAGTTATTTGTGGCCGAGAAGCAACAGCTCAGCATTAACTGATGCTTGAGTTAATTCAGATTAAATAAGCAACTTTGCTTTGTGCAATGCATCAGTAATATAAAATTAACTTCACTTTTCACTGGAAGGTGAAAACACACATGATCTTTCTAAGCGTGTCCCTGGTAATGGCTGACTAAATCGATGACGTAATTAGACGAGCCCAATTGTTCTGAGAAGCGACGAATCATGTTGCAGAAGAGAGAGAGAGAGAGAGAGAGAGAGAGAGAGAGAGAAGACAAAAGTTATTATCAGTTATTATGTCTCTGGATATTTGTATTTTTAATCAAGATTCTGGATCTTCACTGCTGTAAACCCCGCTCAGTATACACTCGATAATTCCTCCACATGGCCACAATAATGACATCTATGCAGCATTCCTCCATATGGACGAATGCTGCATAGATGTCATTATTGTGTATTTCATGAGTAACTGCAATTTCTTCAGTTTGAGCCATTTTATTGTTAAAATGGTAATGAGGAATCGTTCTCTCTTCAGACAATATTCTGGTTGGCAACAGTTAAATTTGGAAGCGATCTCTGCATTCCAATGACAGCGCTTGATGATACTGTATATAGTTTCTATCTTTTTCTAATTTAATAATTGTGCAATACACACGCAAAATCCATGCAAGGGAGCGAGGAATAAAACTACATGCATATAAAAATTGGCTATTTAAAATAAAACAGTGATAACGTCTTTAGATCAAATGGCACCAAGCGAGATTTAAAAAAAAATTGTAGTGGTGAGAGAAGGAAGAATGCACTTTCCATTCCTTTTCCTCTTTCCAGTAGCCAACTTCATTTGGTTAACTTCTATCTTTCTACTTTATATATTCGCTCGGGTGATCAATCTGCTACTCCTTACGCCTTCAGTTGATCGGTTGTCCAGCAAAATTAAAAATAAGAGGAATATACTACATGAAGAGACATTTATTTTTCTAGCTTATTAATTTTCAGTAACACAGTATAGTAAACAAGCAAATGTGACAAAAGAGTGTCCTACACATTTCTCCAAAATATTCGGTCAGCTTATAGTTCGTGATTCATTAATTGAGGTTTTACAAAAAGAACTGGGATGTGCGTATACATGCGTTTATAATGTACGGGTGATATCTGGTTCACTACTCGTTTTGTACACAGAGCACATATGTCTTGCCAACTGTCAGCGGAAATGAGTTATTTATTCGTAGGACAAATTAGCTGACCTACACTCTTTCTCAGGTAACATTAAGGTAATAAAAAAAATAGAGTGCATTTCCGTGATTTGTTATTCTTGATTTTTATTAACTGTATCGCATTGTTCTCCTTTCGAACTATATAATATTATTGTCTTTTTTTTCTTTGAATATAATCATCACGTGCATTGGTGGTTGTGATAAACAGCATCTAAGAAGAACAAGTGTATATGCGTACGAGGGGACTTCTACAGCGTGGTAAACACAGGAGCAAACTCAAAAAAAAAAAAAAAAAAAACTAGAAAGCCCTTGATTTTAGAGGTCCGTTCAACTTTCCTTTTACAAAGGGATAAGTATAACTACCACTAGGTTGAAATGATGTAGTATGACTGAACGGTAAACATTCATATGGCTTGCTGAACTATTCATAAACCACACTTCTACTATTGGACTATTTTTATTTATTTATTCATTAAAACTTGCTTTAACTGCCTTGTCAATATTAATGAGCATAATGTGCTATTTTTAAATAAACAGAATATTTAATAAACTTGAGATAACAAGCAATAATGCACTGGCTTCAAAGCCTTAGTTGCTTCATCCGTAATTCCACAACAAAAAGCGACACAAAATGTATCACGGGGATACATTACCTAGAACAGGAGTGGGCAACCTTTTTAAGTGTGCGTGCCAAAATCGCTAAATCTTTGATGCAAAATTTTCTCACCGTGCTAACCGAAATTTTGGGAAACATATTGTTGGTGTCTTTTAAGTATTGGGAGAACCTTTTCAAATAATCAAAAATCACACTAAATCGGTAAATCAAAGAATATTGTAAGTGATAATGTAAGCCATGTAAGATTGAATGTAAAAATTAGTGACGGAATTTACTTAAAAGTCCTTCTACCCTGTTGATAGCGTGGATATTTTTATTTGCCACACAATTTAAAGACGCAAATTTTAACATCAGCAAAAGAGAAAACAATAATTCTGAATTTTCTGTTTTGTTTTCTTATAAAGATCAATCAGACATAAGTTTTTTCAAGTTTTTCCAATATATTACAACGCACAATCTCATATCTTTTTACTTGACTAAAGCGCAATAAAAGAAAATAAAATTAAAGATATTATTTTATTAATTCTTAATCCCTTACGAGTAATACATAAAAATTACAGGTAAAATAAAATGTTATATTACCTACATAATATATTAAACAAAAGTTAATCTTTAACATTTTTAACATCAAATCAAAACTAGAGAAAGAAAATAGTGGACTTTTTTAATTATTTAGCATCAATGAAACTTCTGATGCTGCGTCACAGATAACAGATAATTTATGAGGTTTATATTTTGTAACCTTTAGAGATATTCATGCGCTACTAGTTTCATCTGTAAGGCTACTCCTATTACCAGACTTAATAAGTTCATCACTGAGAACAATGATTCACAAGAATATGTTGATGCAAAACTGGACAATAATGCTGTTGCAAGGTATTTTTAAACATACAAAAGTTTCTGGAATAGTATTCCAAATCCTTAGTACCTCGTTTTCCACTTCTCTCTGTTACTCCTGTCTCTAATCGCTCCTTTTCAATATTTTCTAAGTTGAGGTCAACAAATTTCTGCCTCCAAATTGAGCTACTTTGAAAATCAATCAACTGCATTTCAATTCATCCATATTTATCCACGAAAACATCTGCAAGTTTATTTCATCCAGTTTTATAGGGTCTGGAAACTTAATGAATGTTGCAGTATCTTCTAATTCTTTGAACTTAACAAATCTTAGAATTGCTCAACAGTTGACACAAGGACGTTTAAAAATGGCTTTTTGAAGATATTGGCGGTCTGTTTTGTCATCCTTTGGCGATCCTTGATGTATTTCTTTAGGCTTGGAAAATATATAAATCTCCCACTGTCTATACCCCTCTCAAAAACTCCTAGTTTCATTTCAAATGCTTTCATGTCATCAAATATAACATCCAGAGTCTTACCAGGGTCCTGTAGTTTAAGGTTAAAGTCATTTAAATGTTCGCAAAAATCTGCAAAAACATCAGTTTACAAACCCACACGATATCATACATTTCTTTATAAGATATTCAACAAATCGTTTCAGAACAAGACCTCGATTAAGCCAACGAACATTATTGTACATTATTAGTCCTTTGTGCACCGAATCCACCTCATTCAATGGATTCTGAAATTGTGTTTCATTCAAAGCACGTACAGAAATATAACTAACAACCTTGGTTACTGTTTGCATCACTCCTTGAAGTTCCTTTAGACCAGATTTTGCACATAAAATTTGGTCTAAAGTGTGTGATGCAATGAAAACTTATCAGTGGATCACCAATGTTTTTCAAACATCATCATCATCATAACGCTAATTATGGATGTAGACCATATTGGTCTATTCCGGTCTCATTATCCATCCAATATCCTTTTTTGAGGTCTACCCTGCCTTCTCTTTCCAATTGGCTTATATTTTAGTATTTGTTTAGGATATCGGGTGTTGGCCATTCGGTTTACATGTTCTATCCATTTTTGTTTATAATCGTTTAGTTTTTCTTTCACTGATTTTGTTTTTAGTTCTTTTAAAATGTCTTCGTTCCTTTTTTTGGTCTAATAATGTGTATTTTGCAGTTCTCTCATTTCACTTGTTTTTATTCTTTGTTTATCTTGTTTATTTATTGTCCGTATTTCACTGCCATATAATGTGGGCACTGCAAAAATATTGTATATATTTTTAAGCATGTTTATTTCTGTACTATACTCGTATTTAGATTGAGTGTTCTATTTATCAGGCCATAATCTGAAAAAAATTTGAAGTTTTTAATTTCATGTCTTTTTCTCCTTCATATGATATTTCACATCCAAGATAACTGGAAGTATTTATTTGTTCTATTATTTTATTATTAATAACTATTTTACTTCGAACTGGAGTTTGTCCACAAAATGCCGTCGATTTAATTTTATTTATGGAAATTTACTTTCCAAACTGTTCTGCTATAACGTTTAAATTATATATATTGATCTTTGAAAATTGTCTTCCTTATCTGATATTATTGCTTGATCATCTGCAAATAATAGCGTATTTATTTTGTTATTCCGGAAAATTTCTATACCTGAATTGTTTAAGGTGTTCCACTGTATTAATATTTAATTAATGTAAATATTGAAAAGTTTGGAGACAGAGGGCATCCCTGTCTTACTCCTTGGTCTATAGACTGTTTTTCAGACATTTTTTTCATTTATTTTTATTCTTATTTTATTATCTTAATAAAATTGCATTCAATATTCCATGTAGTAAAATATTAGGTATATTTATTCTTTTTAATATATCAAACAGTATATTTCTTTTTACTTTGCAAAATGCTTTTTCGTAATCTATAAACAAAAGATGAGTTTCTAAATTAAATTCTCTTCTTTTTTCTCTAAGCAGTTTTAGACAGAAAGCTGCATCCATTGTAGAGCGTCCTTTTCTAAATCCGTTTTGACATTCATATAATATTTTTTCACAGTATATTTTCAGTTTTTCATTATTTTACTATATATTTTGTAGCATGTATTCAATAAACTAATACCTCCGTAGTTAGCTGGTTTTGTTTTTTCCCTTTTTAAATATAGGTATTACTATACTTGTATTCCATTCTATTGGTATTTGTCCATTTGTATATATTTTATTTAAAAATTTTAATAAAGTTTGATGAACATTTTTCCAACAAATTTATACAGTTCCGTCACAACAGATTTACAAATCCTGTTGTGAAGGATACCACTTTTGAAATATCAATTTGCCGAATAGATAATTCGTTCATAACTGCTTTATCGAGCAATAAATTCGACCAAAGATTGCTAGCCTAGATGATGATGTAACGTCTGTGCTCTCATCAGCACAAATAAAAAAGAACTTACCAAATCTTTTGTTAATTGTTCTGCTGTATTCCTTTCCAACTTAAATATCCTATCCTTTACTGTTTTTCTACTCACAGACAAATCTTTAATGCACTGAATAATTTTTACCTTTTCGGAAAGATTGTCAAAAAGGAAAGGAACACATTCTTGCAATGCTTCTTTAATATACTCTCCATGACTGAGTGGTTTTCCATGTTGGGCAATAATTTTTGAAACCTCAAAACTAGTAGCAACTAAGTTGGAACTAGGCCTACCTGAAATAACTTTCATCAAAGTATCGGTTTTTTGTTGTTGTTGTTGTTGTTGTTCAGTTCATGAGAAATTAATTCTCTTTGTTCTTGCTCACTTTTGTCGCTTTAGTTCTTATGAATAGTTTCAAAATGTCTCTTTACAGAAGAAGTCGTACAAACAACTGATTCGGAACATAAAATGCATAATACTTTATTATCTTTCTTAATCATACCAAATTTTTCAGTTCAGTATTCTTTAAATTCTCTGATATTCTCTTCATTTGAATGTCTATGTTTCTTTCCTGTTGGTTGTGACATTCTGTACAATCTGTAAAGGACAGGAAGCAAATAAAAATATATGATAATGGCATATTTATATATTTAGCATAAATATGAATAGAAAAAAGGAGGAAGAAAGAAAGGAAGTCAAGAAGGGAATAAAGCGAAAGGCAAAAGGAAAAAAGTAAATTACAGCTGAATGACCAAAGTTGTATAACCACAAGGGACCTACAAAAACTAATTGCGTTCTTCATACAGCTTCCAACACTTTAATAAAAATCGGATCATGGGGTGTAAAAATGTGGACAGTGGCGTATGAACATTGACAAAAGTTATAATTTGGACTCAGAAAATCTCATCATAATCACTCTCTGCATACACCTACCATGTTTAAGCAAACCCAAAATTAGTACAATTATAAGCCTACTTACACCTACAGACATGCAAATGAAAGAGAAGGGTACTCATGCCATCTAATATCTTATGTTTATGGCAATGTAAAAAAAATTGCATTTATATCTAATAAATTAAACATATTAATTGACAATAAAGAGGCAGATCAATGACTCTGGAGGAAAGGTATTAAGGAGGGATGTGGATATCAAAAACAGATGGAGAATATACTTTGAAGGGCTTTTGAATGAAGAAAATGCAAGGACTCACAGAGAAGATGGGGAGCCTAATGAGGGGATGGTCCAGAACATTAGTAGAGTGGAAGTGAAGGAACCCATAATGAGGATGAAGAATGGAAAATCGGGAGGCCATGACAAGATCCCAGTGAAGGCATGTAAGGCTCTGGAGGAAGAAGGAATTGACCAGCTATGGGACCTGTTAATAAAAGTTTGTCAACAGGAAAATATACCTGAGGAATGGAGGGAAAGTACTCTTGTGCCCATCTACAAGAGTAAGGGGATGCCCAAGACTGTATGAATTACAGAGGAATAAAGTTGATGTCCTACACAACGAAGATCCTAGAGAGGGTTCTTGATGGAAGACTGAGGAAGGAGGTGGAGATTGCAAAGGAGCAATTTAGCTTCATGCCTGGTCGATCAACTACAGATGCTATTTTTGGGTTACGACAGACGATGGAAAAGTTTCGAGAGAAGCTACGGGAGCTACATCTGGTTTTTATTGATATGGAGAAAGCGTATGATAGAGTGCCAAGGCAAGAAGTCTGGAGGTGTTTGAGGGAAAAAGAAGGTACCGGAGAAATATGTCAGGTTGGTGCAGGAGATATACAGAAATGTGAAGACAAGAGTTCGAACCTGCCTGGAAGAGCCAACTTTCCAGTGACAGTTGGCTTGCATCAATGGTCAACAATAAGTCCGTTCCTGTTTATTATTGTGATAGAGGTGGTGAAAGAAGACGCGCCTTGGACTATGACTATGTTGTATGCAGATGACATCGTGCTGTGTGCAGTATCAAGAGAAGAAGTGGCAGCTAAACTGGAAAGTTGGAGAAAAGTACTGGAAGAGAGAGGTATGAGACTGAGCAGAAGTAAGACAGAGTATATGTGTTGCAAAGTGGATGGCAGCCAGGAGACAGATCTGGAGCTGGGAGGAAATGCAATCGGGAAGGTTAGTAACTTTAGATACTTAAGTTCAACAATGAAAGAGGATGGTGAGGCCGAGAAGGAAGTGGGATGCAGGATACAAGCAGGATGGAGGAACTGGAGAGAGATGGCTGGAGTGCTATGAGATAAGAGGGTGCCGATCATTCTGAAAGGCAAAATCTATAGGACAGTAGTGAGACCAGCTATGACGTATGCTATGGAAACTTGGCCCTGAGGAAAAATAACATCAGCAGGATGGAGGTAGCGGAAATGAGAATGCTTAGGTGGATGTACGGTGTGACCAGAAAGGATCGTCTGAGAAATGACTATATAAGGGGAACGGTGAAAGTTACGAACTTAGGAGCAAAGATACATGAGGCAAGGTTGAGATGGTTTGGGCATGTAATGAGGAGGGAGAAAGAGTATGTGGGAAGAAAGATCATGCAGATGGATGTGCAGGGGATGAGGAAGCGCGGACGGCCAAAGAAGAGATGGAGGAAGATGGCGGAGGAGGACTTGAGGATGAAGAACTTGGATGTGGCTACAGCCCAAGACAGGAGGTTGTGGAGGGCACTCATCACAAACAGCGACCCTACTTAAGTGGGAAAAGCTGTTGGAGAAGAAGAAGAAGAAGAAGAAGAATTGACAATAAATACTTCTAGTTCATATTTTAATGATTTATGATTTAATTAAATCCAAATCCACATATGTACACTCCTTAGAAAACCGATACATTTTTTACGAAAGATGAAAAAATATATAAAATGAGTTAAATATATTAAAGGTAAAGAAGTCACTCCACGTCTGGCTGCCTGGCAAATGATGTAACAACCGAACAGGACAAAACTTGTACGTCAGTATATCGCGGAGATAGATGATTTGGAAAGAGGATGTTTGTTTCATTTTCATTTTACTTATTATTTCTAAAACAGTTGATAATGTTTGTTTCTTTATTGCATTTTTATTTGGTATCACTCTACTTCATAAAATTATATTCTATTAAGTTAAATTATACAACTCAGCGAAGATGCTGGATATGTATTTATTTATTTAATTATTTTTTAAGGTGAGCCCTGAGTTGTGTATCGGAAAAAAGTCATTGGCGTGAAAAGTCATAGGGAATCATTGGCGTGCCAAAGATTCCCTACCTCTGACCAAGAAAAAGCCTGACCACCTCAGACGAATTTCTCTTCACCAAGATCAGTACTTCTCATGTGAATGAGAGCTTGTATATGCCCTTAAAGTAATATACGTTAAATCCAGAACTAGTGTGATAATCAGTGGCCGCCTTTCAGATGACAACCTATTATAAAAGGAGTGCGTCAGATTATCTCTTGAACCGTAACTCTTCCCAGTAATACTAGAAAGCCTCTTCTGAAATGGATTAACATTCTCGTGTTGTTTATCAACTTTGCAAACATGAAAAACCACCGCATCTACAGATGACAGAATCCACACTTTTCCAGACCATTATTCCATCATTGACTTCTTCAATATTCTCCGTCAGTATAAAGATGTTAGTAGACACATTTATTAATCTTAGGATAATGCGACATTAATAATCTCCCTTGGGAATCAGCACTAAAATTCCTTAAACATGCCCAGAGTACCTTTCTTGTAAACTCCAACACTAATAACAGGAAAATTAATAAAAAAAATGAGCGTCGGTTCCTTCTTCACAACAAGAGTCGTCATTGTTTCGTCCATGTAACTGGCATTACAGAAACTGCAAAAGCTATACGACCTCTTATTCCATTTCTTTTGAGACCATACTTCCTTGCTCACAAGAAGCTTTCGATTTCCACGTATTAAGATACCATTACATGAACAACTCAATAAAATTACAAGAAAACCAAGAAAATCTTTCCCTCCAAGAACCCATTAATTACATATTTTCTGGAATTACACAGAGGTTTGTATGTGCATATTATCCGAGAATATTTTAGCTTATAAGACAGATCTTCTACTTTAAAGCATTAACCTGCTTCTTCTGGAAATTTCAATATCTCAATGATCAAGAACTCAATTTGGAAGCAAAGGTGGAAGTCTTTTCAAGCAATCTCAGCAGAGAGCATTATTATCCTTCCAGATAGAATTTATGTGGAAGGATACATATGGCAAGCCATTAAATGGATCAAATACAGAGAATATAAATGAGACGGCTCTATCCATCGTATGTGGAAGTGGAGCCATTTCTTTTAATTTCTGTTCACTGCCGCTACTAGTGTGCCTGCAATACTCCAAATATCTCAATGCTTACAAAAGATGAAATCACACTTTTGCAATCTCCTCCTTTCCAATTACAAACGATAATTCTGATATCTATAATTTCAGAATTTTAAGTATCATACATGGAGAATACATAAATCTGATGTACACAACCCAGCAGCAGCAAAACTGTGATCCACCATAATCGGAGACTTCTCCAATTCACTTTCCAAGTTCCTTCTTTTAGAATGATCCCTTCTGGGGGAAGAATTCCAGTTCCTCGGTTTCTGGTGTTTTCACTCCATACTCTGCAATCTAATCGATGACAACATCAAAATAGAGTCATGCACCAAGACCGTCAGCACCAAGAAAGTGGGGTGGGCCTCCTACGGAACCCTGTGAAGCACTGGTGAACTCGAAGTAGGACAGCCTGGAGCCGTCCCTAAGCTAGATATGGATTCTATTCCGCCATAGTAGCATACAATTAATAACACTTAATAATCCTAAGTTCACCCAGACAAATAGGGGATTACAATCAACGTATGATTTGATAGTTGATACTGATTTCTTGGTTCTGGGGGAAGGATTCCAGTTCATCAGCCTTTGGTTTTTACACTTTTTCGATGACAACACTAAAATTTCATTACATGCAACTTATGTGATTTTTATCACTTTGTAGAACAAATGGTTTGTTCCAGGTATGAAGCATCAGTGTTAAAATATATTACTGTTTTTCAGTGCAATGGGTTTCCCTCTAAATTCAAGGCAAGAATTAAAACATGATAACCAAATATGCAGGTCTTGCATCATTGATGAGGGAGTGAGCTTTTCGTTCTGAAATGATTCAAATTTCAATAAACAAATCCTGTTTTTACTGAGTAACTATTGAATTGTCGCTTTTTCTGGGTAAACTTATCCTGATTATCAGGAGAAAACCTAATTTTATCTTTTATTCAATCAATCACGAATTTTAACTTTCCGCCATGAATCTCCAAATGCGTTTTCATGTGAAATGTTTTGTATTTGTAGCAAATATTTTTCATATTTTGGCGATAAAACTGGGGGAAAAGTACTGTGCAATTCCTTATACGCATCTTTAGGGGTCGAATCGTTCTCATTGAGACTTAGAGAGAATGAGAGAAAGAGAAAATAATTTCCAGTGTAATTTTACTATAATTAAAAGTTCTAAATAGTAATAAAAAGTGTACTAATAAAAAGACTGGCAAACAGTTATTCAACCCATCTCGTTTTCTTATATAACTCCCTTACACAGAAACAGATTTTTTTAAATTCTCAGTTTCATGAGCTTTTCTTTCTAGTAAAAAAAAAAAATCCAATTTATTTCAACATAGACACTCTTTTTATATTAAGAAACTCCATGAGTATGCTGCGTATTTCATTCCATAAAGATTGTCTTCATATCAGTGTCTGTTCTTCAATGAAGATGTTTGATAAATTATGACCCGTTTTCCCTTCAAGATGTTCTGAATTATCTGGACGAGTTTTAGAAACGACTTACACAACTTAGGTTTTCAACAAACTCTAAATTTTCGATAGGCAAAGATATTTATTAAATAACATGCGAAATGCTATTCATGAAATAAGAAATAAACTCTTGATCGATAGGTGTCCTTTGTTATGTCCGATTATGGCTATCCGTATCACGACGTGTACTACTTGGTATTCCTCTCCCCCCTCCGTATTGTCTTCGTTTATTTTGATGCCTTTGTTCTTAACATTTGAAATAGGAACTGATTTTTTTTCTTACAATTTCTTAAATGTCACTTAAGTCATTCCTTCTCCAACAAAGTGCATTCAGCCATTTTATGATTTAACCATTGATTTTTTTAATCATTTATTATATTTTATTAAATCCATTAAAAATGAGTTTTAGGTGGTTGTTCGATCTCAAAATTATAGCAACATTTTGATGTATTAGTGCAGAAACATTGTCGTTGCATTTACAGGAGAGAGAGAGAGAGAGAGAGCAACATTCGTAATACAGCGAAAACACAGAAGATGATGATAAAAGAAGACTTTCAAGATTCCACCATAACAGATTGAATGGAATATTTTATAAGGTAAGATATACAATTTGTACAGTTTGTTTTTATTATTTCTTTACGGACTTAAATATTCTGATTTATTATTTAGAATTATGCCAGCATTCTAAAGGAGGACCTTATCAATTCACTTTGCTCTTAACTAAAGAAGTATTTTCTCTCAACTCATGTTTAGATCGAAAATTCCGTTGCTGTTACTAGTTTTGGTAATATCCGGAACACGTTTTGAATAGAAGCCAAGTAAAACCGGCTTGTCCTATTCTGTGACGCCTGCAGTTACAGACAGCTGCATGACAGGGAAAGATGACGAAGTTTTTTTTTTAAAAAAAAAGCCTTATTTCGAAGAAAGATTTTTAAAAGGCTTAATGTTTAAAAAACATTTTTAGAAAATGCAATTTACATGTCACATTAACACGAAAAGAGCAGGGGTTGGGACATCATTTATGCTTATTTGTAAGTTACTGCAGGAAATATCACGCTTGTCTTTAATATTTGGAATGAGAAAGCGCAGTCATGTGTGTGTGAGAGAGAGGTTGATTTCGTTTTGTTTTCATTAACGAAAACTTCAAACGTTTTTCGCTCTGGTCTTTTGGAGGAACGACAGCTGCTATTCCCTTTCATAATAATCCATCGCTACTGAAGGATTTAAGTGGAATAACTTTAAAAAACGTAGGAGGGGTTTAAGCTAACCTGTAGAGACCATGCTAATTCCCAATTTTCATTATGGGTATTTCTTCTCTTCACAACATTTCTTCTCTTCACAACGAAAACTTCAAACGTTTTTCGCTCTGGTCTTTTGGAGGAACGACAGCTGCTATTCCCTTTCATAATAATCCATCGCTACTGAAGGATTTAAGTGGAATAACTTTAAAAAACGTAGAAGGGGTTTAAGCTAACCTGTAGAGACCATGCTAATTCCCAATTTTCATTATGGGTATTTCTTCTCTTCACAACATGAAATGCGACTCTAATATGAAGTTAATTTAAACTGATGCAAATACGACTTTTTATCAAGTCATATCCGGCACAACGACAACTTCCGTAACTTTATCCTTCATATTTTAGTAAAAGTACTGGAGGGGGGGGAGGGGATCGAAGTAGCTTGAATTGTTTAGAACGATTAATAGCTAAATTTTCATGTAGAATATGTTATGACATTAGCACACATCATTTTACATGAAAATCTAGTTCTGACTGATATCCAACGTCATTATTATTGCAGAGTTACAATTTCCCGCAAAAAGTTTTTCCATTCTTTGGGTTTTTTCTTTCAGAAATGTCACCCCAGTTCAAGTTATGCCTGTATGCTCTTCGGGACTCTACAGGGTTTCGCACGGAAAACAGTTCAGCAAACACTGCGGTAATAAGCGCAGTTTGCCCACTGGTAACCACATGTGGTTACCGGTAGGTAAACTAGAGTGTAAACTACCGGTAACCACATGTGGTCACCCTTGAACAGATTACAGGAATTTCAGGAGATGTTACCGAACAGGTGGTAAATGATTTTCCTCTCCCTTTTCTGGCCCTTCAGAAACTGGACTGCTAAATTTTTAATGCGATCGCTTTTTTAAACGTCAGTATTAATGATAAATTCTTTAAAAGACAATAAGCATTCATTATTGTTTTTGACAAATCGGTAAATAATTAAACAACGTTTCGAATGTGATCAAAACCTACGAAAATATAAACGTTTGGTAGAAGAGTGTTTTTGGCAGTGAATCACCTGTAAGTTTACCACCCCTCATCAGGAAGAAACCTACTTTGCGTGCACAGGCAACGCAGGTTGCCTGTGAGTAAATCCACGGTGACAAGCTATGAAAGGCTTTAACGATCATTTGTTTTATGTGAATCCTAAAAGGTTGCACATCTTTCTCTAGAAACCAAACATCAAATTTTTACAGGCCACTTCAAGCCTTCCATAAGCAGCGAATGCCTTTCAGAAGCAACCATTTCCACGGAGAGAGGTTAACCTTCGCATTGGAGAGTGGGGGGGGGGGGACTTCCAATGGGCCAGCTGGTGGTTAAAGAGGGCATAATTCTATAGACATTCTTCCTTGAATGTGCACATGTGCGGAAATTATCCTTTTTTTTTTATCAGATGAACTATAAGAGTGCGCAGATATCGTAATTAATGGAGTAAAAGTTGAAAGTAAGTATTTCAAACTCGCCAGAAACTTTATTAGAAGTAATAAAAACAACGACAGTAAATTGATGTCGAAAGTGTATTTCAGTCATTTAAGAATCGTTTATAGTTTCTGCAACGAATATGATTTGCTCATTTGGTATAAAATAACGGATTTTTGTTATTCTCTTTGTTAATAAGGTTATTGTAAAGTCGAAGTGTGTGTGTGCGTGTTTGCTCCTTTCCTCATTAATTATGAAAATTATTTTTACAAACAAGCATAACCCACACATTATACTTTATACAATGTAATAAAATGATCAAATAAATAAATGGATTAAAAAAACTTTTTATTTCATTTTATTTATATTTTATAATAAAAGATGTATACTTGAGGAAAACATTCGAGCACTTCAAAAGATTATTCATAGTAAGGAAAATCGGTTATTGATGCCCTTAAATGTCACATTAAAGTCTGTGTTCATTTTCAGTCTCCTCTTTCTACGGCTTTAAAGTTAAATTTAATTTAAAAAAAAATAGGAGTCCTCTCATATAAATCTTATGCCTGAGCTGCTCCTGTTATCATCCTGCATATTACGACATAAAGGAAAAAAATTGATTTTTCTCCGAGATCCTTTGAAGTCCTTGCAGACATAACAAATTGAGTCAGTTTAACAAAATTATCATTTCCCTCAAGGTTTCAATATCGGACTTCATTTATCCACTTGGAGAGATGATAAAACGTTGTTCCAACCTTCAGTGAGTGGCTTCACTTTAATGAATTTTTCTTGACTCCTGTCAGTTAATTAAAAGCCGAACTGAATACTGGCTTGGAAATTTATTTTAGATTAAACTTAGCTCTCGGGGAACGTCTCGGGTGGACCGTCTCTTTTCGATACCATCGTAGTACAATTAGAAGGACGAAATTTTTCGGTTTGTTGGATAAATACACTGTTGAATTCTGCCTGGAATGCAAGAAATCTTTTAAAGGATTTTTAAATCGTACACGATCTAGACGTAGGTCGCATTGGTTCATTCAGGAAGCAACAGTTTTAAACTTCCTGTTCACATTATCAACAGCAAAACGTAAAATATCCGAAAGATAAATTTCATAAGGTTTATTTTATGTGGGTCCTTTTATATGGTCTCCATATCTCTCTTGATGCTAAAAAAGACTTGCTCTTCCGATTTTAGTTACTGATTGAAGAACTTTTTCTAAAACTTTTTTCAGTCATTTAGTCCAGCGCTTCCCAAACTGTGGGCCGCGGCCCCCTTGGGGGCCATAGGTTTTGTTGAGGGGGGCCGTGAAATAATGAAAACAAATTGAAAATGTTTTAAGACTAAGTAGATTTTTTTTATTTTAAAAGAAACGTATTTAACTTTTATTATTTATTATTTCTTTTTTGTTATTTTTTATATTTTAATAGAAAAATTAACACATTGGTGTTGGTTCACAAACTTTGCTTCCTGCGTATTTCTGCGCTTAATGAATATTAGTAAATATTGCTTATTCATATGTTTCATTTCAAAGCAGTGGTTAATTGTATTTACTTCGAATGCTCTCCAGGGAAGCTCCAAATCTTCCCGTCCCTTTCATCACGCGTTCGTAATCAGGGACTGTTGATATTGACTTTATATACATATCAAAACTCGTTTTATATTATCACTGTCATCCGAGCTAGTTTTCTGTTACCAATAAAAGTTTCGCATATACTTCACACATGAAGAAAAGCTTAAAGAAGTTCATGTGGGAGATAGTATATCGCTTGCATTGGTAAACAGCACCCCTCCCTAACAGCCACTATACTGCAGAGGCAATAAAAACAAGTACTTTTATTATGCCAGTGAATAAGGTATGAGGAAGCTGTGTAATATATTTCTCAACAAATAGTGCAATTAGAGACAACTTGGATAAAAACACACTAATTAATGAATCATATGTCCCCTCATACAGAAACTATGCTGTATAGACTGAAACAAAACCATATGTTGCATGGGCAAACACAGTATCTAACTAAAAACTATTGTTATTAATTAGATGTGTGTGTGAGTTCGATTTCCCAAGGCAGCAATAAAATTCAATCAAATGTTAAAATTCGTAAAAGTGTTAAAACTAAGTAATATATATATATAATGAATGTTATGGCAGTTTCACATATGGAATTCGGTTGAAGAGAGTTAACATTTCAACTCAATTGTCAGCTATGCTTTTATCTTTCGGTTGCGCGATCTTTTGTTAATACCGCACCAATCATACGCACGTTTTAATAACCTGCCTTTGCTGTCTGTTTCGCGTTAGGCTTAATTACCGTAAAGGGAGAAAAGTCACAAAAGAGAAAAATGTTCCTGATCCGGGGATTCCCTTAGTCAGGTAATATTCACTAATTTCAGGTTATCAGTCTGTGGTGTGCCAATATCGGTAAGTGGTGATATTAGTTGATCTATTCTACGTTAAAAAATTTAACCCTGAGATGGATAAGTGGCTGATAAAAAATATAAAAAAAATCCCGCGAACAATCAGAAGCAGAAACAGACTCAAAAAAAGGACAGTATTTCATATTTTACCAGAACAGCCCGCATCGTCTTCAGAACCAAACGGTAAGAGGCAAAAAATGTAATATTTGCATTTGATTTTTGCAATATTCGCTGTGTATGTTTTGTATTGAATATAAATACAATAAATATTATTATAATATATCTCTCTATTACGATTTTTTTTTCGAGGGGGGGGGGGCGTGAAATATTTTAATTTTTGCAAAGGGGGCCCTGACATCCAGAAGTTTGGGAAGCACTGATTTAGTCGATATTAGACCCTCCACCAGGAAGAAATACAGAATTTTAGGTTTCCAGCTCAAAAAGGGACTGCACATCTCACCTATGAATGAAAGGTTTGGTGTAAAGCTATTATGCATTTAGTACTGCTGCTGTGCTAAGTATTAGATAATCTGGCATGGAACTTTTTCAAGCCACTTAAGGCCTCCGGTAAGCAGGATGATGGTCTTACACCTGACGATGCAATTCATCTTACCTCCGAACACTTTCCCAGCCATTCATGTCACAGTGAGATCTGAATCCTCAGCTTTATAGTTAGAAAGTGGGTACGCTGTGCATTTCAACAAGGCTGGCATTATATTACATAGCAAATAACGTGAATATACATACAAACTCCATAGGTTAATAAAACACGAAATGGCAGAATTTTTCTGCCACGTCCTCGTTGCCTTTCTGAAAGAATTTACTGAAAGAGCTTTACGGCGTATGAAAAACTTATCACAAGGTTATTTTACTAACACAAGCCTTTATCACTCTATACCTATATTTAGCAGTGAAAATAGTAGTATTTATTGTAAACACTGATTAACTCCCATATTAAATTAATACTCGTTGCGTGAAACATAACTTCAGTTGATTTTTTGCTTAACAAAGAGTAAACAGAACGCTTTTGGGTGATGACACTGCCATGTTGTTGTGTTGTAATTATTTTCTTAAACGGCTGAGGAGGGGGGGCAGGATTTTGACAATTTTTTGGTAGAATGTTCTTTTCCTTTCCAGATTGGGTAATTTAATCTGCATATTATATAATATAAGCAATTATGTATTAAATTTCATAACATTGTATAGCAAGGGATTTTTTAAACTGTTCTTGGTGGCTGCATTCATTTGGCATACAAAGTAGCAGGTGTACAATATTGTGTTCTGATATGTTATTCCTTCTGATATGCACGTAGCGCACATGTGCCTGACTGCTATTTATCAGTGGTAACAGTTTTCCTCACTCCAGCATTTTGGCAGAGTGGGTATTGCAGACCATTTTTATCGCAGAATTTCGCATGAAAGATTAATTTCCCACGATCAGTTTTAATTAATAATACACAAAATATTCATCGAACAGACAAAAAAAAAAAAAAAAAAAATTACAGAGCACTACTTTTAATCATAAAAATAGAAAAATATGATTAGATTCCAGTTAGAGATTTCTCTTTTGTAATTTCAAAATATATCAAAAACTTGCCTCTTTCTCTTTTGAGAATGTCTTTACATTCTCAAAAGAGAGAGGGGACACTCTTGCAGCGCTTGCTTTTTTTAAATCTTTACACACCTAGTTGTTCCAAACCTAACTAATACTTCTTTCTAACAATTATGGATTCTCGTATTAATTGCTGGTTGTTTCGCTTTCATCTGTTTTGCCAAAGAGGCTAATAGAAAACAGAATGTTTAATGGCGACAACACTATAACGCTATCTGTCTGCGTTTTACATTCGCAGAGCTGAATTGAAACGAATTCAGGAGACAAAATTCTACTCGACTGTGTGAAAGATGGACTAACTCTGAAATCGTCTTTAAAATTGTCTAGAAATAGTTCTGCTACATTGATTACAATCAAACCTACAAAGAATTGGTTCCTATAGATTCAGCGTCACGTAAATTATCAGGAGAGTCCTTGTGTCAAGATATACAATTTGAATATTATCTACACGTATTCACATTATAAAAATGATAAAATTATATGAATGCAAAAGGAAAATCTTTTTACAGGAAACGTTCCTTTCAGTACCATTTTTTTTTTCTCAGAACTGCTCTAAATTTTTTTTTGTCACCCATTTTTGTTGACTTTAGGATTTTTTTTTCTATTTCAAAATTAAACATAGAATTTTTATTGCATCAAATAAACTTTTACTGCTAAAACAGTCATTTTTATATTAATATTATCACAGTTACAAAATTACCATCCTGAAGATTAAAAAAAAAAAGGTTTTGTATATAATAGAAAGTCTCCCTTTAAATGTGCCAGCCACCCCAAGTATGCACATGCTCTTCAGGTTGAGTAAATTTTCATAAAACTTTGTGACAAAGGATTGATTATTTAATATAATCTTAATTCTGTTACATATATATTGTCAGTTAATGTGCTCTTTCTTACCGATCTGTTTTTTTGCAGAGGAGAAAACCCAAATTTTAGGGGGTTAAAATCTTGCCATCATTGTACGATACCAGCGAACTCTTACTTTCGTAATATTCTACATGTATTTCCAACCCTGACCTTTGTAAACAAGACAGTCTTAGTCAGAAGAATGGCAATCATTCGACAGAAGCCCTGGACCTCCATGAGGGAAGGGGGAAGATGAAGTTATTATCCACAACGTGGCATTAATTAAGAATTGCTCCGTGTTAAGAAAGAGATTACTTACTGAGATTGTTGTGAAATAGAATGCATTGAAATAATTTATTTTAAAAGGTCTTTTTATTCAATTATGGGGTGTACTTGTTTCACAGCTGCTTGATAAGAGTAAACAATGGCGAAATGTTATTTCTAAGTAAAGTTACTGCTGGATTTCATTTATATCAACGTAGTGCTCTGTTATAGCTTCAATGGAACACTTATAAATCAGCAAGTTCTGCTGATAAGAAAAATAACACACACACACAAAAGAAAAAAAAAACCGAATAATCTTCTCTTGGTCTCATTTAGTATATTCCATTGGTAATGTTTAAATTTATTTCTCAATACTGGAATTCGCATTAAGTGTGTGCATATGATTTCATCTCATCAAATCGCATTATGTTTGCCCTGCGTTTTTGTGAATGAAAACAAAGAAACGCAAAATGAAATAAAGGAGCCTGTTTCGGTGACCTCCTTAAGAGACCTCCGTAGTCTATTTCTTGGAGGTTTGCAGATGATTGTTAAGGTTGTGAAAGCAATTACAAGTTATGCTTGACCTACTCTGAAAATTGTCGGTACAAACGTTACGTTTTTTTTTTTTTTTTTTTGAATTAACATTAATTGCCCTTCTCTCTCTCGCGCGCCATCCTTTTTGTATCCTAGCTTCATTGCTGACTGCCCAACCGAGAAAACCGACTACTATTCCTGGTGGTGTAGTAACCTTTAGCAGTAATTCGAAATGCAGTTTAATTGTTACTCGATGCACGAGGAAAACAAGGAAGTGCAGTTTCATTCACTGAAGAGTGGGAACCGTTTCGTTTCGTCAAATGTTTGGTACTAGAATTGGGAAGTGCATCATCGGAATAGAGAAAAGGAATCAAGAAATGTTGACTTTTTTTTTCCTGAATATCAAACTAAAGCTGATGACACCAATAAACAAATCAGGGGGCCTGCTAGGCCCCCTGATTTTTTCATTTTCATTAACAATGAAAATCAATTGGTGAGATAGACAACATTGCATAATATAGCGAAATTTGATATTGAAAAATGGCATCACAGGCTGTTGCGTGTTTTGCTCGCCATAAGGCTACTTGTTTAATTCAGTGCATTAAAAAAAAAAAAAAAAACTCATTTTCAGTATAGTTTTTTTTTTTAACTTAAAACAGTATTTTTTTGCATGATAAGTTTTTATTAGTGCTAATTTCCTATAAACAAGTTAGTCTGTCATCTGTCAGGACGTCATCATTGTCAGATCTTAAATTTCAGCCTTTAAATGAGTTAAGTGAATAGATCCACCTAGATCTTGGACTTCCTTTGAAAATTTTTGCTGCCATCTTGTCCTTCCCAATACCATAATTTTTTATGATTCTGTCACTGATATCATCTGTTTACTCCCGTAATGTTTTTTTTATTCTTTTTTCTGAACACTCTTCTTATCTGAAATACAGAATACTAGTTTGAATATCTCGTACGTGGTGGTAGTTTCCTGTTTCGACAAATTTCTCTCTTATTCCATATAAATCTATTCATTTCGCTCTCTGCCTTGCCAATTTTTTATCTTCATTAAAAATTGTGCCTAAACAGCTGAAATAGCTTTCTTATTCTATTAGTATCCATTTGGGAAGAACAGATAATGATTTCTTAGTCTGTCTTTTCATAGCTGATTTATCATACCAGATTTGTTACAAAATTATTCAATTTAGTTAAAAAAAAATCCTGCAGTTTTACTGGATTTATTCCGGAGTATAACATCATCTACATAAAGTAAAGAAGAGAGACTTAACATTTCCAGTTTTGATATCAGTTTTAATGCCATCTTGTTTCATAATGTGAGCAATATTAGATGAGATGATGCATAGAAGTGGAAAAAAAAGTGTGCAGCCAAATTTCATGCTTAGTTTTACGTCAAATCATCTTACTGGAACTCCTTCAATTCTAATTCTCGATTAATAACTTAAATATTGACTATTTATTCTTCTTCATGAGAGCCTCTGGGCTCCCTCGTGGGCCCTTAAGGCTTCAGATCATAGCTATTGTTCTACACGATGTCCAATTATATCCCATATAATTGTAGCTTTTGAGCAGTTGCTTTTCTTTTTTTGTCGTATATTATACTTTTTCAAGATCTACGAAACTTGAATATAGATAAGTACTGTATTATATACCCCTAATTTCACATATCTTTAGACTGAAACTATTATTCCGACAATCCCCTATCCTGAACTCAGTTTGATCCTCTCCAAGTTTCTCTTGCACAGTTTTGATCCTCTTACAGATCTTCTGAATTATGCGGTGCAGTGCAGTGCAGACACAGTAAAACATTTATACCTCCATATTTGAGCATTTCTAGTTGAATATCATCTACTCGTGCTGCCTTTCCACATTTCACATCTTGCGATTGATTTTTTTATCTCGAGAAACGATATTTATTTATTGGATTTCTGTTGAATATTTTTACTAATACTGCAAGAGTACATTACCCAGGTAGTGATAGGTCAGGAACGAGAGAAAGCCAAAGGCTTATACCGTGCAGTGGTGAGCTGTGAAAATTTTAACAAAGGGCTCGCATTGTCGAGCAAAAGAAAAAAAAAAAAAGAAGCCGTATTTCACACAAAAACTCTTTTATTAATACAGCTTGTGTACAAATGCCAATCAAAAAGTATGAGGGGGACAATCAACCTGTAAGGGCTATCATTTTTAAACAAATATTTCATGATCTGAACATGAAATATTTGCACACAATCATCTGTGTTAATTTATCTTACATAAGATAAACATTATTTAACTATCAAAATATAATACGAATAAAATCTTTTATAATCGCGCATATGCAATAGTCCGTATTTTTTATAAACAAAATAAATTTCTATTGTTTGCGATAGAAGTTTTTATGACAAACAATCTATAAAGAATAAATAAATATTATCTATTGAAGTACGTTATATTTCTCTTTTGTTTTTATACTTCAAGTGATAATCAACGGTACCAATCAAGGGGCATTATTTATAGACCTCTTTATTTATGTGATTGCCAAAAGTGAATTCTTGTTTGTAAAATGGTGGTAACAGTAACTATAATATTTTATTTAATAAAATCCTTTGTTAGGTTATCGTATGAGTTTGTCGCTTAATCATCATCATCATGCATATCAAGGATTTAGGCCTAACATGGCCTGTTCCTTAGAAGTCATCGTAGAATCTTTTAAGAGGACGTCCTGGTTTTCTTTTTCCTAATGGCTTGTACTTTAAGGCTTGTTTTGGTAATCTTTCTGTTTTCATTCTTTGAACGTGTTCCATCCATTTATGTTTATATTTTTTCTATTACTGGTTCTTGGTTTAATTCTTTCATAATTTCTTCGTTTCTTTTGTGATGAAATAGATATACTTTGCAGTTTTTCTCATAAACTTCATTTCTGCTGTTGTTAATCTTCGTTTGTCTTTTTGTTTTATTGTCCAGATTTCGCTTCCATACATTAAGACTGGTAGGGCTAATGTATTGTAGACTTTTAGCCTGGTTTGTTTTTGAACTAGGTTTGGTTTAAATATAGAGTTAATCACACCTGTTATTTTTAAATATTTTGCAATTTTTACGTTTATATCTATTTCATTTTCATTTGTCGCTTAATATATTTCAAAATATTATGTTTAAAAAAAAAACATAAAAAAGTAAACAAGAAGCTCTCAAATTTGAGAAAAATTTAACAAAGGGTTCGGGCGAGCCCCTTATAGCTCACCACTGCTTATACGGGAACTGAGGTAAATGAAATAGAGATGCATAGCATGTTACAGAACCTTAATAAATCTGAATACAGCTGTGGGATGGATGGTATTATACCAGTTTGAGTTTTACGTGAAACGGCAGGGAATTGTCAGTGCCCTTGACTATATTGTTTAAACAGCTCTGGGTTAGTCCCAAGTAGGTGTAATGAGGGGCAAAATAGTTCCATTGCATAAAGGAGGCTCCAAGACTGATGTATGCTAATCGATACAGATATCGATTAGCATATCAGGAGTTGTTGTCAAAGTATTAGGGAAATTAGTCAAGAGCAAAATACAGGAACGGATAGATGGAAATGGGATACTGTATGGAGGGGGGCAGCATGGTTTTGTAAAGGATAGGTCATGACTCAGCAACTTGCTCACGTTTCATAATACAGTGAGAGCTGAGTTAGATAAGGTAATGGGTTTACAGTGACACTGCTGAACTTCGCAGAGGCATTTGACAGGATACCACATGGAACTCTGATCAGTAAACTGCACCACAGGGGATATATATATATATATATATATATATATATTTTTTTTTTTATTGTGAACATGACAATCTTATATATAGGATTAACCGGTTTTTGGTTCTCTGCAGTCAGGCAGAGAGGTTACATGTTCATACTCTTGTCGAGGCATGTTACATCGAAGTCACTTATAAGGTGAATTACATATTTTTTAAAAATTTTGTTTTTATAGATTAAAGCCATTAAGCGTTATTTTGACATGATACTATATAAGAACATAAAATTTGACATGCATGTGGAAGAATATAGGAGTTACTATAGCAAAATATTATCTATTTACATGAGAGTGCCAGCTGATTAATTTTCGCATTTTAAGCACAACAATCCTTCTTCTCCCTTTCTTTGGGAGGGGGGGGATGATGTCACTTCTATGCTGGAAAGTGGATTATGATGCAGTCGCCCTGCTCAGCCAGGAGTTGATTCCGTGGATTTCAGTCTTGGTGGAAAAGATCTAAGGTGTTGTTTTGCCTATGGTGGTGATGCTCGTGTAGGATCCGACTTCTCACCTTTTGTTTGAAGGCTGCAAGGAGTTGGTCAGCTGCCTCTCTCTCTGCTGTCTGGTCTTGTATGTCTGAGGCAGATGTTGTATATTACCGCTTTCGCGGTGATGAAGAGGTAATTGCAGAATGAATGATTATGTGAATCCGCATGGACTAGATTGAAATACTCCTCTTCTGTATGAAGACTACCACAGGTGAGAGCGCCGTTTCCCGGAACAAACTGATTAATCGAGTGTTGACTGGACATTCCAAGTAGATATGCCGGAGTGTTCCTAATTGGTAGCAGAACAGGCAGTTATCTCAGACGTTTGAGTTAAATTTTCGTAATATAGTTGGAGTGGGTAATACAATGTGCCACATTCTCCACTGAATATCTGCGTCAGGTTTGATAGCTCTTGTGCGATATGGTGGGTCCCATTGAAATAGTGTTTGATCAGATGATGCAGGATTTTCCAGTAAAGTGCTTTGGTTCAATTGTTGTGATAGAGTGCTGTAAATTTTGTTGGTGTTGCTGGGTGTAAGTTTCTCCCATGAGTTATTGGTTTTTATCAGAAAGATAGGCGCTGGATCTTCTGAGTTAGGAGGGCTAAGCCCCTCTTCTGTTATGCTATCAGGCATAACGGCATTTACAGTGTGTATCTCTCAGACTGATTCCTATCCAGGTTTTCGAGTGATTTTGAAAAGCGCCTGCTGAGGCTTGGGGAAACAATGTCACCCAAGATCCTCACGCTTCGCTAGCTCCATGGAGGAAAGAAAATCTCTTTCTGAGTGATCGGGCTTCTTACCATCGTGTTGTGGAAGATGGGTTTCATGAGGATTTCAGGTAGGGATGCTGTCTTCACTGTGCGCTGGAGGTTTAGCTTCTTCCATCGTCGAAAGGCATCTTTGTAGAAGTTTGTTAGATTTACTGGCACGTGAGCTGTTGTCAATCTTAAGGTTGTGGAGAGAGCGAGACCTTTAGTGGCAGAAGTGAAAATATATTCAGTGGTGCATTTGTGTGATATTTCCTGTTGTAGGGTATTAAGGAGAAATCGAGCGCGGAACGTTGTTATCCTGTTGTCAATGGAGGTCAAATTTTGTCCTCCATCTTTGAGAGAAGTACATAGCTTGTAGTAAGAAAGCCAGTTTGTTTTGTTCCATATGAATCGATAGATGGTTGACTTTATTTATTTGATGAATTGCACTGGTGGCTTGAGAATCTTTAGTGCATGCCAAAGGACACTGGTGGCTATTTGGTTAACGATTATTGTTCTCCCTCTTGTGGAAGCAGAGGCTCGTATTGCTGCCCACTTTCCTAGTACTTGCTTGAAACGTTTGTTTCCCAGTTCTTATCCACAAAAGAGGGCGTGTTTCCTAGGTAAATCCCCAGGTATTTGTTTCCCTCTGAGGATCAGGTACCAGACATTGGGGAATCCGTTCGGTTTGTCCATTTGCCACAACACAGTCCTGTGGTATTATGTGTGTTTAGTTTGGCTCCTGAGGCTTTGTTGGCAATGGCTTTTGATATAATTTTACAGTCGGTGTTTATGATAGAGATGGGTCTCCAGTTTCCTAATTTCGTCGCGTCTCCTTTCTTTGGAATGAGTTTAATAACAGATGTTGTCATATTGAGTGGGAAGCCATTGGTATTCGCGTCGACAAATACTCTGTAGAGGATAGGTCCAAGCTGTTTCCAGAAGGACTGGTAAAATTCAGTGGTGAGCCCGTCTATGCCAGGAGATTTATCTTTAGGTAAGGAGGTGCAGGCAGTTGTCAGATCGTGTAACGTGATGGGGAGTTCTGTGTTACACCTTGTTGTTGGTGAGAGTCTATTTACATCGGAGAGAATTATATTCGTGGCCTCCATAGATGTTTGGTTGGCTTGGTATAAATTTTTGTAGTACTGGAAGGTATATAAGAGAATTTCGTCATTATTTTCTATGATGTTTCCACCACAGGGGATAGATATAGGGTTGGTGAGATGGATAGGACGGGGGGGGGTGATGGAGAGAGAGTAGTTTATTCAGGAGTTGAGTCCAAACGAAGGTCTTTGACTAGTGGCGTGCCGCAGGGTTCTGTTCTTGGACCGCTACTGTTTAGTTTGTATACGTTAACGATATAGGGGGAAAGGATTTGAGAACTGTTCAGTTATTTGTCGATAATGAAAGTTGGGGAGAGGAATAGTTAATACAGATGATGTCAAAAGTTTGCAGGATAATTTGGATAGATTGGCAGACTGCGCAAAGGAGAATGGATGTCAATTTAATGTGACAAAGTGTAATGTTATTCATTTCGGAGTGAAATGATTACCAGCTGTATACCACATTGGTGGAACTGTACTGTATTCCAGGAAATTGACGAAGCCAGAGACTTGGGAGTGTTAGTGAAGAGGGAGTTAAATTTAGGTGGGACAGACACATAGCAAAAGTGGCTAAGGTAGCTCATCAAATGACTTGGTTGCTGAAGAATAGTTTGACGAGAAGAGACAAGCTGGTTATTGTTTCTCATTATCGGAGCCTTAATAAGACCCTATTTTGACTACTGTGCCCAGATCTGAGTACCAAGGTTTCTTGGTGATGAGGAGGTGGAGAGGATCCCGAGATGAGTGACCAAGATGGTAGCAGGTTTATGGATGAACCTTAGAAGAACAGGTTGAATATTTGTGGGTTACAGAAACTCGTTGATAGGCGGAAAAGGGGTGATATGATTGAGATATACAAATTACTGAGGGGTTTTTAAAAGATTAATTCAGAGGAAATTTTTCCGAACAGGTCTGGTGATGGTGGAAGAACTAGGGACATCCATGGAAAGTGGGCAAGAGTGTAGTTAGCAAGGGTGTTAGAACTAGGTTTTTCCTTGGAGAGTAGTGAATGAGTGGAATAGGTTATCAGTCTGTTGTGAGTGCCATGACTGTGGATGAGTTCAAAGAAAAGTATAATGGATGTTGGGCATGATGTTTAGGGCCTCCCTCGATGAGTAAGGATTCTATGGAGTTGTAATAATAATAATTGTACTGTCACTTCTTCGATGGTAATTATTCAATCATCCAGAATATCTGTCTTCATTTTTGTCTCACCTTTAACATCTATTTCTTCTACAGCAAGATTTTTCTCCATTTCTAAGCTTTTTCAAGAACCTTCAAAACATTTTGTCCACCTCGCTGATGTTAATCTTCTATATTCTTACTAAAGTCATTCCATGACTTTTGTTGCTTAACTACCATTACACACAGCTTTGCTTTCTTACATTTTGGTCTGTTACTCTCAGATCACAGGCTAACTTAAGTTGCTAAGAATTTTCGATATGCTTTAGTCTTTTGTAGGATACCTGTTTACTTTTATAAGTCCACCACGGAGTTTAATTTTGCTGTCCTTGCAAACAATTTGAAGATACTTCCCTAGCTGAATCAATATTTTCTTCAGTTTACCCTCGGTCTCCATGATTTGATTTTTGTTTTTAAATGCAAACTGAAAACTGATCGACCTTGCTTATTTAAAAAAAAAGCAAAAAAAAAAAAAAAACTTTTGTACGTATTTTTTTTTTTAATATGAAATTCATTTTTATCCTGCTAAAAATAAACTGTAATCGCTTCCTATTTCAAGCTCCTTTGTATACTCGTGCATCCTGAACTCCTGTGAAGGTTTCGGCATGAACGGCGTTTTTAATGCAGAGAATATTATGACAAGTAAAGAATTTAGTTCTCTCACGAGTTTTTAATAGATTGAATGGAGAGGTATTAGTTTCAATCCTTTTCTATTATTTTGCATTATTTAATGTGTAAATAGATAAAAGCTGTAGTCGATTTCCACGAGAAGCTAGTAGTTAACTGAATTTTCCCTTCTGCCCTATTTGTAACGATGATTCTAAAACTGATTCTAACGTGTTTTAAACTTCCAACAAGAATATAATGTACTCAGATATTCTGACAACTAACAGGTAATGCAAATATTGCATTTATGATGGGGACTAGAAATGCTGAAAAAAGAATCTTGCAATTATTCGAAATGAACTAATCTCCTCCCTCCCCTTCAATGGTAATGTACAGGGGCGGCTCGTGCATAGGCACTGCGGAACTGCAGCACCCCCAATTTTTCTCGATATATAAATATATTTATTAATTTATTTATATTTGCTTGTAATATTTAATTTTATCATCAACAATCCTATACAATTCTTTTTTTTTATAAAAAAATAATAAAAATCCATCATTTTGTAGCACTTAGGAGGACGAAGGACGCTAGCAGCACTTTGTTTACCACAGTGTCATATTGCTACGCGCTCAATATACACGTCACAGTGAGATGCGAGCTATTAGCGTAATGCGGCACTGTCCGTCGCGCACATTATTGTTTATATGCCGTTTTTCGCCAGTAGTAGAGTGTTCGTAGTGCTTACCGTCTTTACTCCGTCTCTTTAAATATTTGTACCTTACAATTAAAGGATTTAATTGTAATGTCCAAAACTTGTAAATCCATTCCTTTAATTACAATTAAAGGAATGGATTTATTTTTAAGTAATTTTGGATTATACCAAACTGTATAATTTTATCGACAATAAACAATATTTTTTCATGTTTAATTTTTTTTTTTTAATTTTTACCATAATTTTGATATTTTACCCAAATACGTATACACTGTACTTACAGTGTGTATGTATATTTCGGAAGTTGCAGCACCCCCACGATTTCAAGCCACGAGCTGCCACTGGTAATGTAAGAGCGAATTTTGTTTCTGCTTTGGTTTAAATTGCGTTGCGCTGTTCCACACGAGGTAATCATCTCCTAAACTAGTTCGCAACCTTCATCTATCGATGAAGTAGTTGAGGTAGTGTTTTGTTTTTCCCATTTAGTTATCCCACGCTAGAATCTATAGTAGAATTGCTAGCATGGGTATGTGGGAGGCATAACTCAGCAAATGAAGCAAGGGCTTCAGCTTGGCCGTGAGCTTTGCAGGAGAAATATAATGAAATCAGAACGTACCAAAGATTAGTATCCTACGAGAGAACTTTTAAACGACAAACCATTTTAACGGGATTGTCAATCTGATTTCCAAAACTAGTTTTCACATATATTAAGCCAGAGAACGCAACTAAAAATTATAACTTGGCTAAGGAAGTAAAGTTTACAGTTGTATATGTTAGCAATTGCAAAGTCTGAGAATTTTGAAGGTCTCTCCCATTTATAAATCACTTTTCAATGATCGGGGCAACGCAAAATTTAGTAATTATTTCCGCAGCGAATCTGAGAAGAAATTGCTCGTGCTGAGTACACATTTATGCTCATCATTACTATAAACAAACGAGAATAACGAATTCGTTATCTCCTTGTGCTCCTAGCTTTTATGAGTAGGCCTGAGATATTTCCTTGATTAAGTTCTCAGATTAAGAACAGAGCCAAAAATTAAACTATTATACTAGCTTAGCTGCTATGATAGTAACTAATATATATATATATAGTAGCTAGTGCCTAGTTTCGTTGCAAAGGTCTAGAAGAGATATTTCAGTTGATTTAAAGCTGTGACAAAAAACGAGCATGGTAGTAAGTCTATCTCTTCCGAAAACGAAAGGATTTTTTTTAAAAAAGGAACTTCCATTAATATCTCAATTTCGCATAAAGGAAACTCTAAAGGAATTCGTGAATTGATCCAAATGATGGGGGCATTTATTCTTCATGTTTTAAATTGTGCTTCTCTATTAAGCGAATTAAACAGGGAAGCGAAACAAGGTCGGCCGAATCGGTGGGTCGATTGGTTCATCACCGAAAAACATCCATATTCATCCATAAACATCCATTGGAAAAACATCCATATCACATTGGCATTCGGACCAATGGGTCTTATTGTGACATGAATGTGTGAATGGCTTTTGGGGGTGAATGAATTTCACTACCTGACATGCGATTCTACTCTGCTTACTGGAGATCTGAAATGGCAATGACTGTAACATGCACAGTACATTTGGAAATATTATCAAACCCGTAGACCGTAATGCTAAGAATTCATTAAAAGTACAGCCTTTCTGGGTACGATTCGGATTAGAGAGAGACGAATAAAAAAAAAAAACAAATACTAACTAGGTGTTAAATAATCGTTACAGCGTAAGAATAAGGTCAAAATGTGAGTCGTAAGTCTTAATAGATGATTTTGAGGTGAATGACTTTTTTTTTTTTTTTCATTTTTCTCCATAATCATAACACTTTGCGGTCAAATTAGTTCGTTTGCATTCATTTTTCAGTCACTGATTTCTGAAATTGAATAATGCAAGTGATTTGTTACCTGGATATCGGGTACTGCTTCATTTAATAAATCCCGGAGGGTGATGATGGAACGAAATGTGCTTGCAACTCACAACTGTCAGTTTAGAACATTGCTCATCTTCTATCTGCCAGTTTTTTCCCCTTTCTTTCTTCGGATTGTTATTTGCTTGTTGAAGAGCGAGACAGTAAAATTCACCGGTTGCTACTTTTTTTTTTTTTGGTCATCTTATTAAAAAAAATGGTTTTTCTAACCTACGTTGAAATTTTATATCAGAAAGAACTCTACAAAGTGATTGTTTGCTGTCATTGTATGCATAAAGGTTAGAAACAGCAATTAAATAGCATTCGCAGTCCGAGCCTTCATCATTTCGCACTGAATTCCAGTAGAAAAGCGACGACGCAAGAAAACAGTCAGAAAATGTACGCACACCGTAACATTACCGAGACTTATTCGGATAATCAAATATATCACTTAACGATTCCAACTAGATCAGCAAAATCAAGAAAATAACAGCAAGATTATATTCAGCGAAAACGATTGTGTACGAGAGTGATTAAATCACCAGCGCCACCCGAGGGCAACTTCATCGCGTGCGTCACTTGAACTGTATCGTTATTCGCGTCACTGGCGGAATGAGAAATGTGGTTTGGTCTTCGTGTTAAGCGATGGTTGCTGCTGTCGATTTCAGCAAAATTGTGGGACCATTTTTTTTCTCTCTCGTTCATGAACATTCGCCAAAATCGGTTCATCGATTCTCGAGTTGTTTCACGGACTGATGGACAGACACGACGATTTTAATAGGTGATGTTCTCTTGCGAATACACGTAAAAACAAACAATAGGCTTCACCTTGAACTTCTCGTGGTGTTAGTGGAATGTGAATTTGTCATCGCACAACCGGTCCTGCGATTTTCTACGCTCGTAAGTAATAGTATGCCGAGTGGGTATTTTTAGCATTAGTCGTGACTTGGCTATTTTGTCAGTTCTAATCATGGGAAACTCGCCTCAGTGATCTGATTTACTACCTGTGGGATAACACGACGTTTATTTATTTTGGATAAATAAAATGGGATGTAGTTTAAGCATAGCTTTGTGTTAATAATCGAGATTGTTAACACAAAGCTATGCGTAAACTACACCTCAGCTTGCTTATGAGAGAACCATTGATCATGGATTGTTGAAAGACCACTCTCAACCTTCTGCCTCAACCCTTCAAGTGGGATAAATGCGACGACGTTTTCTGATCGGTTTCACTTCATGTTTTCCAGTGGGATGCTTTTAGTGTTTGGTCCCACGCGAAACTGTGCAGTT
Organism: Typopeltis vanoorti; assembly: GCF_054136105.1. Lineage (NCBI taxonomy): Eukaryota > Metazoa > Arthropoda > Arachnida > Uropygi > Thelyphonidae > Typopeltis > Typopeltis vanoorti. The sequence goes on from NC_143556.1 coordinate 143,441,443, forward strand.
CAAAGGGATAGCCTAACAAAAACTGTCAAGGAACAGTTCAAGTTTCAAAGTGTCCTCTCAGAATTTGGAAGTGACAAAAAATCATAGTTGAGTTAATGTACCATATATCAAGAATAAATCGCTGGTGTGATGTATGTAGAGATCGTTTGTCGGAACTTGAACCAAGAAATGGTGGCAAAAAAATGTTACACATTCAAAGATTGTGTGCAGATTGGAATAAGACCTTCCTTGCTCTTGGGAGGGAGCTACAGGTGCCATGGCTGGGCAATCGCAATTACTTTGCTGATTTGGCACGGTCAAGTTTCAAATTCCATTGCTGATTTAGAGCCAGTCGTATGTAGATACGATGATTTTTATTTATTTTTCCTTTTCGGTCAACTTTCGACGGACTATTTGAGACCTTTGAGAATTCCTTCCCGCATGATGGTTTCGTGATATCGTTGCCCCTCAGAATCGGAGCCAATCTCTCCAGTGGTTCATTAACTGCTCTTAATACATGAAAAATAATGCGCACTGCATTATCGTACAATGTGTAAGTTGATCTCAAATGAAGGTTGTACAGTTGTTTATTTATCCCATAACAAACAATTCGACCCTGGGGATCCCTGTATTTTATGTATGTACGCCATTAATTATTTTGAAAGAATTTATTATGAGATTATTTATTATTTATTATAAATTTATTATTATTATTATAAAAAATATATTATGAAAGAATTAAACCAAGAACCAGCAATAGAAAAAATTAAAAAATATAAACATAAATGGATGGAACACGTTCAAGGAATGAAAGTACAAGGAAAAAGAAAACCAGGACGTCCTCTTAAACGATGACTTCTAAAGCCATTTCCATGCTAGGCCTAAATCCTTGATACGCATGATGATGATCATTAATTCTTTTGAGTGAGGCTCCCTAAAACGCTTGCCTAAAAAAAAAAAAAAAAAAGTTTTCAATTTGTTTGATATAAACATCATTTCCTTGTTGTCTGAGAAACTGATTTTTTTAAACTTCTGAATAGTTTAATCACATTTCACCCTCAATTGAACAACTGAAGTCCGCATCAAAATAAAAATAAAATAAAAAACTTTTGAAAACTTCTTAGTACGAACAAAACACTTCTATGGAAGCTTTCAGTGCAAACTCGTTGATATTACGACAGCTTTCCGACAATGCGCACGTCAAAAGACATTCACCCAGATGAAGAACCGCGTTTATGCCTCTTATTCGTGCTTTTTTATGACAAGTTCACTGCCCGAATGATTTTGTTTAGAACTCGTTAGTTCTCCGAAAGGAAGGTGACAACCAAGAATACTTTCAGCAGTTCGTGTTAAGAATGCACCTGATAAGGAGTTTTTTATTCTTTCTTTTTCTTGAATGGTGTTTTTCAGGAGGCATTCTACTTTAATTTTGTTTGCGAAGTTAACGTGAATTACAAACAAGACTTTCACCTAATATTTATACTCATAATCGCTTAAGATACATATATATATATTTTTTTTTTTTTCACGAAAATAAATGTATACACCTTCTTTATTTCTTAGATTTTCAGTATGTTAAAAATATATATACAAGGCTTAAAAAAGAAAATAACGATCAAAGTAATACATTCGCTATGAATAACTAGTATTGGTACGCTGCCCTATGCACTTGACCTTCCATTTCCCTTCATTTCTTTAGCAAACATTAGCTCCTGGCTTACGCGATGCTTCGATCACACACATCTTTCGCGTAAAAGGAGAGATTACGTGACATTAATGGACACACTGGTGGAGTTAAATATTTTATCCAGCTTGTCTAAAAGTACAGTGGAGAACCTTTTAGTCGTTGCTACTGCTCACTTTAAAATTCTTGTCGGATTCTATCGAAATTCTTCACAGAATCTGCAAGGATAAACGTCGGATGTAATAATATGTCGTCTAATCAACCGTAGTTAAATGAAAGGTGCCTCACGCTTTCTATTAATGCTGATTTTGGTCACCATTGATGGTTAAGCTCTTCAAAATTCTGTATAAAGACCACATGAAGAGAAACTATATTTAAAGACAACAACAAAAATACTTTAATGAAACGTATGAAAGCGCAACTAGTTTCGTGTACTAACAAGCACTTCATGGCTTGTACATAAACACTGCAGCACCCCAAGGTAAAAATTAAAAAAAATTAAATTTTTTTTGTGTTTATGAATAATAACAATGCTTACAACATGTTAAAGGTTACAGCTTATGTTTCGACATTGAGTGAATAGTTAATAATTGGAATTGCTCAATTAACACTTCAGATTAATCTCAATGCATTTGTCTGAAACAAATGCACTGCGATCTAACGCAGTGTCGGAATCATCACGTTCGGTCAGTTGCAGTTAGACTCGTCTATATTCGTTTGTCTTTGCACGTGTTGGTTTCACTTGTCACTGCACGTAACAAGTGAAACCAACACTCTTTAACGAGCAGTGTTGGATTCTAATATATATATATATATATACTGTATATATATATATATATATAGTATGCTACAGATAAATTGTGTGTTGCACGCGTTATTTCTTATTTTTGGTGTGTTCGTGGTGAGGGTGAAATATTTTTCAAAAGTATTACAACAATGAAATACTTTTGGGAAAAATAATTTTTGTCAAAAATATTTCATCCACACCGTGAGCACACATCAATAATAAAAGTTTTATCTCACAAAATTAATGCGTGCAAGCATACAATTTATCAGTAAGCGACATTGCTCAAATAGCATTATCGGATTCACTTGCACAGTGACATGCGCAAATAAATATCGGTGTCTCAAAATTCTCGAATATGTAAATTTACTTATTACTAAATTGGTTACTGATTAGGAAAAAATGAATTATTTTTCTTATTTTGAATATGGCGCCCCCCCCCCCCCAAAGACTTAAAGTTTTCACCGGCTGTCACTGGCGGCCACAGGAACTAAAATCTTTCGAATGGTTGAGTGTTGGACATTAAAATCTCAAAATGCAATAGGGGCGTTCTCCTTGCTTAATTTTCTCATGAAGGATATTGATACTCGGAGTTCAAACGGTTCAATACCATAATAGGATGCCAGTAGAAATCCGGTCACTCTGAAGAAGATCAAGATAAGATAAGGAATCGTGACGTGATTGGTTTTGAGCTGAACACGTCATTGTGTCGTGACGTCACGAGATTGGGAATATTAGGAATTTTTCTGGGGACCATCTGTGTGTGTGTGACGTCACGTTGTTTGTTTTGTTCGCGTATGGAATTATGGGTGATGGTTAGAGATAAGGAATCGTGTCATGATTGGTGGGACACTCTGAACAAGATCAAGATAAGATAAGGAATCGTGAGGTGATGTGTGTTGTTATCAGATGCATATAAGTGACGTAATTTGTAAGTTATAAATAAGTGACGTTATTCATTTGAATGGAAAAGGAAGATATATTAGTGGATAAGGATTCGTGTTGTGATTGGTGGGACACTCTGAACAAAACAGGGGTAGGGTGAATGAGGGAATCGATGTCAGTGTCGTGGATGTGTGTGTGTTATGAGATGTAAATAAGTAAACGGTTTGTATTTGGCTTTATGGATAGTGACATGATAGAGTTGGGAATGTTTGGAATTTCGCTGGTGGACCCCTTTCTGTTAGGGACATCACATGGTGTGTTTGAGGAACTTATATCTCCGTGATATCATGTGATGTTTTGGTTTGCTTATGGAATTGTGGGCGAGTTTTTGAGATAAGATATCTTGTAATTTTCCCAGGTTGACACAGATCCGTCATTGTCGTCATGTTTTGTCTTTGGTTGTCTATAGATGGCTGTACTAATTTTCCAATACATTTGGGGGGGAGTATTCCTTTCCTGTTAAAGGGTGGGAATTCTTAGACTAGAGTAGAGTCGTGATGGCGGCAGCGTTTAGGCTTTTCTGAATAATTTAATTATATGCTGGTGTCCCTCAAACACACACACACACACATTAAACATGAAAAGTCACTAATGTATCCATGTTGATACTCGAATAGGTACCCTATGATTATTCTTATGCAAAAAAACAAACTATTCAGTATTAGAATTACGCTTACCAAAATATACGAGAATTTATAATTAAAATTACAATTATTAATTGTTATGTTTAAGTTAAAAAATTATTAACTTACATTTCTTTCCAGAATGGGAACATCTTGGTAATATCTAGGTTTTCTGAATATTCCAAATTGTTGATTTTTAACATATATTTACAGCACAGAACAGAACAGAAGTCTGAAAATGCAGTTGATTTTTTCATTATAGGTTACTGTGGCTAACATATATTCACAGCACAAAAACACATAAAATATAGGAGTTGAAAGATATTTCTGTAAATAACCAGAAAAGCTAGTTAATTAGTTAATTTAGATTACTATCCGATTGGTTCTCTGTGTTAATTCCTTCCCACAGTTGCTTATGCTATGTTTTCCCAAGCTTGGTAGGAAAGTCTATGCACCGTTTTGTTTAGGGTAAGTGTTATTTCCTTTTTTTCGAATTCCGAGTGTGTTAAAGTATGGAATTCTGACAAGCGAATGATTTTTTTTTTTTTTCAAATTGATTGGCTATTTTCTCTATTTTATTTTTAAAATTCAGTTTAACTACATATTCTAACAGAATAACTGAGCAAAATTAATAAATAAATAAAATGTATGTGAATTTATTTTCCAACACTGTAGATTTCTCATTAAATCTTATCTTAGAGATATCTCTCTTATCCAGTCGCCAATTTGTTGTACGCAGGTGAGAAATCGTGTGTTTACATTGGAACTCTTGGTTCCTGTGGGAAATTATTGCTGTAGTAAATTAAATCTTACATTTATTTTTTTAAAAAACCAATATGACTATTAATTTTCCTTGTGCTCATAGCCTATTTCTGTAATAGGAATTTATTTATTTTATTTATTTTTCTTTAGCATTAGTAATTTTAAGTAACGGATATGAGACAAACAAGGTTTTGAATACTCTACAGTGTTTTCGTTTAGAAACTTCGTTTGCCAGCACAACAAATAAATAGTTATTTCTTATTATTTCAAATGAATATTAGCTCTATAATATATACTTCGTTAATTTCTATGTTTATACTCACTGTTTCTTGGTTACATTACATCAAAATAGCTGGTCATGCAAAACAGTTTTTAGAGCAGATACCATGGTAAGCGCAGATCTATACATATGATATTGTGTCAGTCTGGAAATGACACCATGCTTCCCTAAACTTTCTGTGTATTCTTTTGTCAACAAATATGCACAAACAGTTTTTGTAAAATGTTTGTAAATTTCCCAAATTAAAGAATCTTTATCAAATTTGATAAAATCTTAAGTCTAATTGTACCATTGATGAATTTAAATGATCCAAAAGTAGTAAATGATATCAGTGTCATACATTTTTGTTGAAAATCTCTCAGCTTCTTCACAACTAATAGAGAAAACTACTTCCATCAGCTCCTGTATCATCGAGTATTTGTTCCCCATCTTGGTATTTCAGAATATAACACTCACCGAGGTCCATTTCATAGTCAATTCTTCTTTGCAAGTAGCCGAGAATATCAGACCACTTCCTGCATAACTTTTTCCAAGGGGTCCTGGATAAATACATCACAATGTACATGTCTTCTAAAATAATAATCAGCTTCCATCCTTTTATAGCTATGTGAAGAGATTTGTCTTGTGCTATTTTTCTGAAGAAAGAAAATTTCAATGACTTTTGTGACTCACCGATTATTTTACTCTACTTTACTGGACACAAAACACTACAACACCATACGATAGCTACACTGCCTGAACGAATTTGCCGTAACTGCAAAGACACTCGACTGGTTTGTTTTTCCTTATAGTACTGTTTACCTGACCCATAACCCTGATCGTTCCTTCCAAAATGAAACTTTTGCTCAGATGATCCACAGACATGTTTCTACCTGCTGTTGGATATGATGTTGATGTGAAATTATCTTACTTTGAGATATCATAGGGCAAATTTTATCCCTGTGGCTCGAAGGGTATTCTATATTATTTGTCCTTATTATGTTAAGTATTTTATCCTCAGACTAGTTCTCTCACTCATATGTGTGAAATTGTTGGGATGGGGGGGGGGGAATAGCATTATGTGGTGGAAGTGAAAAGGTAGTCAAGAGGGTGACAGAGGTCTTCCCTGCAATGCTCCCCACCCCATGCCCTAACCCCATCATCCCCCTATTCTCTCCCTCTCCTCCACAAGGTGTCTGCTCAGGCTAATGGAGATGAGTGAGCTCAACATTTGCAGATATCTTTTAGTGATGTCACCTCCAACTGATACTGATAACTTTGGAGGAAAAAACCTCCAACTGATACTGATAAATGCAGAGCGGAAAAAAAAGAAACGCTTCCCTGCAATGCTCCCCCACCCCATACTCTAACACCTCATCCCTCTCTTCTCCAGAAAATGTCTGCTCAGCCTAGTGGAGATGAGCAAACTCCTCATATGAAGATATCTTTCGGTGCTGTCACCTCCAACTGATATTTATAACTTTGGAGGGAAAAAACGCGTTTTTTTTTTATTTTATTTATTTATTTATTTTTTATTTTTAAAATCCACTCAATGAAACTGTGCCAACTCTTGGAAGCAAAAGGAAATTGGTATTAAATTAATATGCAGAATTTTAGTGGAGAATATTTCACCTAAAAAGTGACAAAAAAATAAAAAGGTGTCACAGCATGCAGATAACAAGTGAATCAACATGCATATATCAAAAAATACTCACCATTAGAAGAGAAAATTCAAAAAACATTAACGATCTTAATTAGCCAAAAGACCCGTTCTTCATTCATTCCAAATGATGAAAACAATGTGTGCATGAATTTCAAAACTTTGAAAAATCTGATGAATTTCTTGTTTGCTGTGATCATAAATATTTATTTGAGGGTAAACTTTTTTTTTCTTTACAATTTTTCTTTCTTTCTTTCTTTCTGAGCAAATTTTCATTTGAAATAAGAATAAATAATTATTTATTTGTATTGGAAAGAATATCTAATATAAAAATTGTGTTAAAATATATATATAAATATCCCTACTGCGAAATAAATGTCGGGCTGAAAGGACAACAGTCAATTGGGACTAACAGAAATGAGTTTTAGATAGTTGAACAATATAAAAACCATAGTTCAACTTGTTTTGAAATGTCACATGGTAAAAAATCACATGAATTACACGTAAGCACCAGTGGCAAATCATACACTATGAACATCAGCGCAAATGTTAAATCACGAGAATAAGAAAAAAAAAATACTGTCTTTTTCACTTTAATTAATTTCTACATGTTAGATTCAGTAAATATAATTTGTTAATAATATTACAGTCAAATAAAAGTTAACATAGAAATTAACAAAGTATATATTACAGAGCTAATATTCAATTGAAATAATAAGAAATAACTACTTATTTGTTGTGCTGGCAAAAGAAGTTTCTAAATGAAAACGCTACAGAGTGTTCAAAACCTTGTTTGTCTCATATCCGTTACTTAAAATTACTAATTCTAAAGAAAAATAAATAAAATAAATAAATTCCTGTTACAGAAATAGGTTATGAGCACAAGGAATCGAAGGTAAAATTAATGGTAATATTGGTTTTAAAAAACAATAAATGTAAGCATTATTTACTACAGCAATAATTTCCCACAGGAACCAGGAGTTCCAATGTGAACACACGATTTCTCACCTACGTACAACAAATTGGCGACCGGATAAGAGAGAGATCTTTAAGATAAGATTTAATGAGAAATCTACAGTGTTGGAAAATAAATTCACATACATTTTATTTATTTATTAATTTTGCTCAGTTATTCTGTTAGAATATGTAGTTAAACTGAATTTTAAAAGTAAAATAGAGAAAATAGCCAATAAATTTGAAAAAAAATCATTCACTTGTCAGAATTCCATACTTTAACACACTCGGAATTCGAAAAAAAGGAAATAACACTTACCCTAAACAAAACGGTGCATAGACTTTCCTACCAAGCTTGGGAAAACATAGCATAAGCAACTGTGGGAAGGAATTAACACCGAGAACCAATCGGATAGTAATCTAAATTAACTAATTAACTAGCTTTTCTGGTTATTTACAGAAATATCTTTCAACTCCTATGTTTTGTGTGTTTTTGGGCTGTGAATATATGTTAGCCACAGTAACCTATAATGAAAAAGTCAACTGCATTTTCACTTGTGTTTTGTGCTCTGAATATATGTTAAAAATCAACAATTTGGAATATTCAGAAAACCTAGATAGTACCAAGATGTTCCCATTCTGGAAAGAAATGTAAGTTAATAATTTTTTAACTTAACATAACAATTGATAATTTTAATTTCAATAATCACTGCTTGTATGTTTTGGTAAGCATAATTGTAATATTGAATAGTTTTTTTTAATTAGAATAATCATAGGGTACATATTTGAGTATCAGCATCGATACATTAGCGAGTTTCCATGTCTAATGTGTGTGTGTGTGTGTGTGTGTGTGTTTGAGGGACACCAGTATATAATTAAATTATTCAGAAAAGCCTAAACACTGTCGCCATCACGACTCTACTCTAAGAATTCCCACCCTTTAACAGGAAAGAAATACCCCAAAATGTATTGGAAAATTAGTACAGCCATCTATAGACAACCCAAGACAAAACATGATGACAATGACGGATCTGTGTCAACCTGGGAAAATTACAAGATATCTTATCTCAAAAACATTGCCCACAATTCCATAGGCAAACCAAAATACCACCTGATATCACAGAGACATATATTCCCCAAACACACCACGTGATGTCCCTGACAGAAAGGGGTCCCCCAGCAAAATTCCAAACATTCCCAACTCTATCTTATCATTATCAATCACCAATAAAGCCATACACTAACCATTTACTTATTTACATCTCATCACACATACACATCCGCGACACTGACATCGCTTCCCCCATTCACCCTACCCCTCTTTTGTTCAGAGTGTCCCACCAATCACAAAACGAATCCTTATCCACTAATATATCTTCCTTTTCCATTCAAATGAATAACGTCACTTATTGATAACTAACAAATTACATCACTTATATGCATCTGATAATGACACACATCACCTCACGATTCCTTATCTTATCTTGATAAGAGTGTCCCACCAATCACGACACGATTCCTTATCTCTAACCATCACCCATAATTCCATACGCGAACAAAACAAACAACGTGACGTCACACACACACACGACAGATGGTCCCCAGAAAAGTTCCTAATATTCCAATCTCATGACGTCACGCACACAATGACGTGATCAGCTCAAAACCAATCACGTCACGATTCCTTATCTTATCTTGATCTTCTTCAGAGTGACCGGACTACTACTGACACCGATATGCAAAGAAAGAATTGCAGAAAGGCGAGGAGAAAGACATGCTCAGTTTTTGAACTGAGCATGTCTTTCTAAATTATAATTCGGGAGATCAAAGTGGGGAAATACAACAGAAAGCCCTGAACTAGAGCAGGAGCCTAAAATGCTACACTTTCGTCTCTCTCTCTCTCTCTCTTTTTCTTCCTCCCGCTCATCCACTTTTTCTTTACAGGAAAGAACTTTTTTTTTTTTCGAAACGGACTCTAAAGTAGATTCTGAAATTAAAAGGTTAAATTTCTGCTTCCGTGGTACAATAATGGTGAGTAGACAGTAAGAGTTTTGTTTCTGTTTTTATAAAAAAGAAGAATGCACGCGTTTGGAAAAACTGTTAAACATTTATTTATAAAATCCTCTGCCCATCGAGCACATGTTCCAGCATTAAGATACTCAATCTGTAGAAGACTGGCTGTTTCATGATAATTTTTATTTAAATGTTTATACGAATCATTTGAGTAAAGAAAATACTTTATTAACAAAATTTTCACTCATCACTGTTGTTCTCACCTTTGTACATTTTAAATGATAGAACGGTAGCATAAGAGAAAAAGACAGGCGGGTTAACAATGCAGACGCAGCAGCTAGGGCTATGATAACAAAAACAACAATAATTGTAGCATGTGTACCTTGGTTGCAACCTTTCCATATAAAAAAAAAAAAAGTTACTCCCAGTTTTAGTGATTCGTCTGGAGAAACTCTTTCTTGTCATTTTTTAACCTGATTCGCGAATCAGTGTATTTGTTGGCAAAGTCAAATAGGACTTTAACCACGTCGCTTAGAAAAAACTAAGCTCCAACTATTTCTGACTGTAATACTAATTGGAGATTAGGCGGCAGCTAACTATCGCCCGATGTCTCGAAGTCTTCGAGACATCGGTGGCCATGAACTCCAATTCAGGTAACAGCTAATAGTGAAAACCAACTACCTATTGGTTTCCAATTACATGCATTAGAGTATTTAATTATTTCATTTCAATAATAATAATTTGAATTATTTAAGCTTAATAATAATAATAACTAAATATTTTTGTAATTATACGAGTTATTATACCAGGTATGTGTATTTCCTCAACGTTATTGTTTTTCGTGCTATCGTAAAATCCATAATCTCGACCAACATTGGACTCCAATAATCAAATGAAAACGTCGAACGCTATGGATAGTGCGGCAAGTTGACACATTTCACGTTCATCTGTTTTGCTATTGGATGGAATACAAACTAGAAGGGAGTGTCTCTGCTCTCCATCTAACAGGCCTTATTAGAGGAACTGGTGAAAAAAAAAAAAAAAAAAAAAATCCCTATTCCATTATTTTTAGTTTCTGCAGTTTCTGCATTATCAAATCTTTAACCTTTAGCCAACCTAAGGTGAAGTAAGGTAGCAAAGTGCTCTGGATTTTCAACAATGTGTGACAATTGTTTCTTACAGTAAAATAGTAAGGTACAAAGGTCGTCTCCTTTCCGTTTAAATGTGATGAAATATTGCAGAATTTCGCCCGGGTATTCACGGCTGTTTCCACCTAACACATATCTCTTGGTGCTCCCCCTTCTGTCAAGGAAAAAAAAAAAAAACTGGGGTTATTCAACTTTGTACATTCCCTAAGTGGTTGTCTGACTAGAATTTCAAACTACATTTATTATAGTTACGGCGATACCTATGATGGCGATTTACACTCATCAGCACCACCATCATGTGTTTGCCAACTTTTTTTTAAAATCTTATTTGACACATCGTAGTGTTATGGCATGTTAAGATATACAAATGAAGAACGCATGCTTAATATGATTTTAAAAAATCATGATTATTATTATTATTTGTAAATGACAGCGCTGAACTTGCTGTCACCGCATTCCAGACATGGCGCCTTCCTGTTCCTTTTCTGTGTCCACAAAGAACGATAAGTGTTTCGTGATATTTTCTGGGTCACTCGCATATACACGTTGCTTTTTTTTTTTAAATGAAATCATTATTCGACATACAACACGCAGAAAATGTACACAATGTTGAATCGAGGATTAGGACTCCCCCCCCCCGTTTCAGAACGATACATACTGCCTTGTATATTCCTGTCATCTTACTTGGTGATATGGCGATGTACAGTAGTACACCGCCTTACGACGATCGGCTCATATAGCTCTTTTCTATTATGACATTCGTATGACGCTGCATTCGCTCATCGACAGTTTTAGCGACCTGATTCTCCTGTGAATCAAAAGATGCGCAGTTTTCTTGAACTATTTACGAAGTCTCTTCATGCCAAGACTGTGTTTTGGAGTTGCTATGAAATATGAACTATTTATAATAAATATTTTATTTTATGGCTGCTAATAATGGCAGATAAAATTGAAAGTGAGGGTGCTGTTGCTCCAGTGAAAATAACAACGAAAACCTATCACATTAGATACTAAGACCAAAATTATTAAATTTGGTGACGATTGGGTGTCGAACACCAAGAGAGACTGCAGGCTGGACTTACTTCCCACTACTGTTGTTATAGATGTTAAAAATAAATATATAAAAGTGCTAACCAGTTAATACTGCAGTTATCCATAAACTTTGGCAATCTTATTGCCGAAATGAAAAAACTATTAATGGTGTAGATTATGACCAAACTGGTTGGTGTTCCCTTAAGCCAAGCTGTTTAGAATAACTTTTTTTACAATTGCGAAAATTATTCTAAAATTTTCGTTTACACATCAGCATCAAATTCTGGACATATACCCTCAATGGGTGTGTACAGAATATGATAGTACATGAAAAAATTACATCATTACTGACTTCCTATCTACAATTTTCCTCCAAATCAGTCTGTTACTTGTCAAGACTCCAACATTATCAGATCTTATATTTCTATCGTCTAAGGCACTTTGTACCGTATCAATCCACCTATATCTTGGTCTTCCTCTGGGTCTTTTTCCTGCCAACCTGGCAGAGAACACTTGTTTTGCTAATCTTTCCTCTCCCATTCTGTTTAAGTGTCCATACCACCTGAGATTAGCTCTGCTAACACATTCCTGGATGCTGACAATCGCAAGTTCTTTCCTAATATCCTCATTTTTAATGTGATAATTCCATTGATGCCATCTGTTGATTCCACTAATTTTTCTTTCTCAGCACTCTCATAACAGAGGTCTCTAGTCTTTGGTCAAGTGTTTTACTTCTGCCCCAGCTCTCAGATCCATAAGTTAAAACTGGTTTGAACACTGTCTTGTATACAGCTAATTTAGTGTTCCGACTAATTTCTCTCTTATTCCATATGAATTTATTCAATTGACTTCCTACTATATCAGCTTTGTTGATTCTGTTGTCTATTTCCATATTTAACTTTACTAAAATCTTCACTAAAAATCGTGCCTAAGTAGCTGAAATGTTTTACTTGTTCCACAGGTTCTCCATTCACAACACAGTTGACATTTTCAATGATTCTACCTATTTTCATTGTCTTTGTCTTTTTATTGCTGACCTCCATACCATATCTATTATAACAGCTATTCAATTTAGCCAGGGAATCGTTTATACATCTGACGTAAATAAATGCTTTATTTGCTTCATTTACCCCCTTATATGGCTGTTTTAAAACGTTATTAAACCTTAAACCATTACATGTATCTATAAGTATATATATATTAAAAACAACATTATTAATATAATTACATAATTACGCTATTATAGCCAGTTTTTGTTTACGAGTGTCCTTTATTTTAATACACTGGCTAACATTACTCAAAAAAGGGGTGTGTGTGTGTATATATATATATATATATATATATATATATATATATATTTTTTTTTTTAGGGCATTATGGGTAAGTATAGAAGGCAATATGGCAGAATAAAAGAGGTGGAAAAAATTTTGTACATACCTTGTTTTTGGTTTTATGATGCCTCCCAATTCCAAGATCTTGTCAGACGAGATCTTCCAGATCCAAGATCGGTCAGACGACGTCCGAAAGTCCATACCCCGTTAACTCCTGTCCCAGTTTCCACATAAGGATATTCTTCCCCTTCGTTTTCTCTCCCTCCCCTCACAAAAAACGCGGCCCTAAACAAAAAAAAAATAATAAAATAATAATAAATATATATTATTAATAGTAACCCGGGTTTCCAATCTTATTTCCCGTGTCCAAACGCACCCTCATGTTCTCCCCCCCCCGTTTATAAACAACCTTCAGCAAGATCTTGGAATTGGAAGGCATCATAGAACCAAAAACAAGGTGTGTACAAAATTTTTTCCACCTCTTTTATTCTGCCATATTGCCTTCTATACTCACCCATAATGCCTTAAAAAAAAAAAAAAATATATATATATATATATATATATATATATATATATGTATATATACACCTCTTTTTTGAATAATGTTAGCCAATGTATTAAAATAAGGGACACTCCTAAACTAAAACAGGCTATAATAGCCGTAATTATATTAATAGTGTTTAAGAAGAGTAACATGGGAATTTTCCCAGAAACTATACTTAAAAAAAACATAGTTGTACAACGAAATCTGCTCAGTGTACTACATCCTAAATTGTCGTATGACTGGGATATGTGACTTACCGAGAGACTGGATTGTACATTTGTACACTATCAATAACACAACGATCTTTTGAATCTCGAAATCACTGTTCACATGGGATGCCATGTGAGTGGCTTATCCATTCGTGACATCGCTAAAAGACAGTATTACCCGAAATTAACTGTATACTCAACGTTTTTCAGGATAAGGAAATGTAGCTTAGCCCAAGACACGCACATGGAAGACAACACACAAACGGTACAGAAGGATGGTAAAAATCTGTAGCCCGAGGAGTTCATGTAGCGGTAGTATTAAGACACTACGTTAACAACTGCATAGTTTCGGTTTATGTGACTGTGACTAGTGTATAAAACGTTGGAAGAGGACGATGTGGGACAATAGAAGATGATACCTCATTTTCCTCGATTGTACGAACAACTGTCAGTGAGGCGAATCATCTCGTCCGTGAAGTATTCCAGTAAATGTAACGGTCTAGAATAGTTCGCCTGGAATGAACTTGAACTTTAGGGGGAAGTATAAGGAAGGACAAACTAGAGATGCGTAGAATTTCTGTATAACTCAATGCTTCGTGCACTGTGGCAGTTTTAGTGAACCAGTGCGCCATATAATATCAGGTCCTATAGCGGAATGATTTAAAATATGATCAGGAATTTTTTTAAAATTCCCACTCAGGAAAGGTTGTAATCCCCAAATTCGATTTTTTAAGATATCATAATGATAGATTAAGAGTTAGATAGCGGTTGCTGAGACAAAAACGTGGAATTACTTAAGTCGTTTCAGACCTCCCAGTAAAGGGGGGGGGGGGTATTCTGATATCAAATGATGAAATCTGCTTCTTATAGACTTGTTTGTCCAAGACAGGATTCGATCCCGCGTCCTCTTGCCTGATGAACGATTCTCTCCACACGGGAAAATAGCCTCGTGCTCAAGCTCTTGATCTTAACCTTACATAATACTTTTGGGAAAAATGAGAACATCGGATGCGGGTCAGAATTTAAAAATTGGGCAGTTAAAGGAATTATGCAGAATACAAAAATATTTAATTAAGCTATTAAACCATTTTTTTATACAAAAATATACAAATAAGTAAGAATATATAATTAAAATGTGTTTAGATTCGTCATTATCTCTCTTAGGATATTCTCTTGAAGTGCATAAAACTGGAGAAAAAAAAAAAACTGCTCATTACAGTCATATTTCAGAATTCGTTAATTTTTGGCGCTGTAGAAAGTCTTCATCATATTTATTTGACAAATCTGCCAAATTATGTCGAAACTTGTTTTCATTGAGAACAGCAGCGCTCGTGAACAACAACAACAACTTCAGCCTAAATTAGAATTTTGACCAAACATAAAAAAGAAGAAGAAGAATCTTAGAACAAAGTCTGAGAGCCCAAAGTCGAATAATGATAAATACAGATGCTACGTAATATATTTATTTTGCAGAAGCTACGTTTCATAGCCATTTTGTATACAGTAGGAGAAGATAAACGAATAACGTATTGAAAATGGCTACGAAATGTAGCCGAAAATTCTACAAAAAGAAATAATACATTAACGTAATTGTCATCCATATTTATTTATTATTACTCAAATGTCGTCTAATTATGTCTCGATTTTCAAATCTAAAGATGGCATGTACTGGTCGAAATATTACTTATTGCAACTACAGTTGCAGTATTTACGTTTTAGGATTTTTATGAATTAATCCCTTCATTTGAATGTACAGTACAGAAAAATATAGCAGATTGTTCAATTGTAGTTCATATTATTCCAAGTAGAAGGCAGCACTTACCACATTTCTTGTCAATCTCAATTAGAAAGGAAGACCGTCGTCAATCCTGTATTAAAGAAAGTGATCTTTAATACGAAAGAAAGAAAGAAAGCATAAAGGCGATCGTTGGGAAGAAACGGGATGTATTTTAACTCGGCTAAATTTTCTTTAATTAATCAATATTAGAAAGTATAAGCCATTTTCATAATATAAACATAAAAAACATAAAAATTTCATAAAAAACAAACAGAAAACAATTTTCATCTAATTTTAGAAACAATTGTGATATTTTACCTCACTGTACCGTTTCTCATAATTCAAATTGAAGGTACAGTGCAGGAAAGGGGGGGAAAAATAAAAGTATATAATAAAACAAGTAGAGTTGTTCAGTTGTAGTTCATATTATTCCAAAGAGAGGGCATCACTTTCTCCATTTCTGAGTAGTTAAAAATAATTTACAAATGTGCATGGAAAATATATTTTACTAACATACAGAATAAAATAAAGTAAATCGTGATTTCACTGTGATTGAAAAAAAATTTCGATATATATTTTGAAAAAGAAACATAAGAATATATTCCTATGAGTTTTAATAAATTCTCAGGAACAGTGTATTTCTTAGTTATATTATTAGTTTTTCTTCGGAAACGGTTTTAATAGTAGGGTTGCTTGTTAACAAATGACTAATACATGGCAGCACTTACTGGACCACCCTTCAACGGCAGAGCGGTTGTAGATAATTTCGGTTTCATTTCAGAAACCAACATTGCAGTGACATCTTGGAGAATAACATTATGGAATAATACTCTAAACATTTTGTTTATTATTTTAACGGTATAATAGAACACAGAAACTAAGTAAATAATTAATTTATTAACTTGATGCTGATATTTCGCTGGTATTATAACCAGCATCTTCAGAGCACAAAAACACTGTTTGTCACAATACGCGAGACTAAAACAACATGGTGTACATTAACAAAATTGTAGCAGCAACACAAAGACTAGAGTCCTGATTTTGGCGCCCTCTATCTGAGAAAAAAAAAAAAAAAAAAAAACGCTATCATATATTGCTAGAGTCCTAGAAAAGTGCTAGTTTTTCCTTAATATGACTGTCTCCCAGATCTTCGGCAAGTTAATACAGCCATATTTGTTGAGATTTGGGGTGTGTTTTAGGGCTTCTGTCGCCTCTAAGAACAATCTCTCTGATTTATATGGGTTTTTGTGTAGTACTTTTGTGTTTTTCCAGTTGATCCTGTGTGCAGGGGTATCCAGAGCATGGTCTGCTAGGCCCGACTTCCCATAATGATATTTCCGGACGTATCGTTTATGTTTGCTGATGCGGATATTCACAGTTCTTCCTGTTTGACCGTAGTAGGCTTGATTGCATGAGCAGGGTACTTGGTAGACTCCTGGATGTGATAAAGGAGGAATGCTGTCCTTGGGTGAGCGGATGAGGGTGGCTAATTTGCTACATGGTCTGAATGTAGTGCGTAGTTTATGTTTAATGAGAATTCTTGAGATCTTTTCGGATGTGCCTTTAATGTAAAGGATGGTGACTGTTTTGTTGTAGTTCTCTGTGGTGGATGGTGGGAGGGGTTTCTTAGGAGTGTTTAGTATTTTGTTTATTTTTTTGTGGATTGTAGCCGTTGGCCAAGAAGGTGTGGCGTAAGTGAGTCAGTTCAGCAGTAAGAGCCTTGTCATTTGAACAGATTGCTCTCGCTCTATGGGTTAGCGTTTTTAATATGCAATATTGTTGAGAAGGATGATGGTGTGATTGTTTGTGTAGCTCTTTTATAGCCATGAATTCCTTATGTGGGATATTACTTTTTGGAGGCTTGGACTTGATTAGGATGTTGGCCACATCTAAACGTATGTACTGTTAGCTAATACAGCCACTCTCAAACCAACACTTTGGCTACGCTATGTTGATGATGTGCTTGCCATTTGGCCACATGGCCCTGAGACATTGAAAACATTCCTAGCACATTTAAATAGCCAACACCCAAAAATCCACTTTACTATGGAACCGGAAGCCAACAACTGTCTGCCCTTCCTGGATACACTCATTACACGTCTCCCAGATGGTTCCTTATCATTTTCAGTTTTCAGAAAACCCACACATACAGGCAGATACTTACACAAACAATCACACCATCATCCTTCTCAACAATATTGCATATTAAAAACGCTAACCCATAGAGCGAGAGCAATCTGTTCAAATGACAAGGCTCTTACTGCTGAACTGACTCACTTACGCCACACCTTCTTGGCCAACGGCTACAATCCACAAAAAAATAAACAAAATACTAAACACTCCTAAGAAACCCCTCCCACCATCCACCACAGAGAACTACAACAAAACAGTCACCATCCTTTACATTAAAGGCACATCCGAAAAGATCTAAAGAATTCTCATTAAACATAAACTACGCACTACATTCAGACCATGTAGCAAATTAGTCACCCTCATCCGCTCACCCAAGGACAGCATTCCTCCTTTATCACATCCAGGAGTCTACCAAGTACCCTGCTCATGCAATGAAGCCTACTACGGTCAAACAGGAAGAACTGTGAATATCCGCATCAGCGAACATAAACGATACGTCCGGAAATATCATTATGGGAAGTCGGGCCTAGCAGACCATGCTCTGGATACCCCTGCACACAGGATCAACTGGAAAAACACAAAAGTACTACACAAAAACCCATATAAATCAGAGAGATTGTTCTTAGAGGCGACAGAAGCCCTAAAACACACCCCAAATCTCAACAAATATGGCTGTATTAACTTGCCGAAGATCTGGGAGACAGTCATATTAAGGAAAAACTAGCACTTTTCTAGGACTCTAGCAATATATGATAGCGTTTTTTTTTTTTTTTTTTTATCAGATAGAGGGCGCCAAAATCAGGACTCTAGTCTTTGTGTTGCTGCTACAATTTTGTTAATGTACACCATGTTGTTTTAGTCTCGCGTATTGTGACAAACAGTGTTTTTGTGCTCTGAAGATGCTGGTTATAATACCAGCGAAATATCAGCATCAAGTTAATAAATTAATTATTTACTTAGTTTCTGTGTTCTATTATACCGTTAAAATAATAAACAATATGTTCGACGAACACATAAGTTTTTCCACACGTCTAAACATTTTGTTTAAAAATTTTATTTTCATGATTGATCCAATCCCAATCATCGTTGCATTTGCTTCTGAGCGATTGATCAGTGTGCCACATATATAATTAAAACTTTGTTTAAATAATTATACTTGTACATAATTAAAAACACTTATATTTATAATAGCTTTAAATTATTATATATTAATACCAAAGAAAAGTTATATACCACAAATAATTATTCATTTCCTAACAAATAATTATACATTTCAAGTCTTCTACAATATATTAGGTGGTCGAAACTAATACGAACTGTGCGAGTGCGATTAAACACATGCTTCGCTAAAAATAGCATCTTCTTGCCACGGCACGTGAAATGGCACTTTGCCTTTCACCACTCCAAACGAAATCTCTAGTTCTCACATCCTTGTTAACCACGCTCTTACTTAATTTCCAGGGATGACCTCTTATTCTTCCACCACTATCTCGCTGCTGAAATATTTTCCCTGCATCAATCTTATAAAAAAAAGCCTTTTAGCAAACTTTAATGTTTCTACATATCCTCTCTTCTCCGCCTATCAACCAACTTCTGTAACCCATAAACTCTCAACCTGTCAATGTAAGGAGCATTCCTTACACGACTCTCAACTTGGTCACTCACCTCTGAATCTTTTCTACCACTTCATTATCCCCAAGGAATCCAGGCGACCAGATCTGAACACAGTAATCCAGATGTGGACGTATCAACGCCTTATAAAGAGGAATCATAACTTTTTTATCTCTGCATGTTAGTAGTGTGTTCTTCAATAGTGCTACGAGCTATCTTGGACACCTTAGCAATATAGCCTCTAAACTTCAATTCTCTCTCTCTCCACTAACAATCCCAAGTCCCTAGCCTCATCAATCTGTTGGAGTACAGTTCCATTAATGTGGGACACAGCTCGTAATCATTTAATCCCAAAATGCATAACGTTACACTTTTCCGCATTGAACTGACATCGATTATCTTTTTTCCATACAGCCCACTTATTTAAATCATTCTGTAAGTTCTCTACTTCAGCTTGATTAATTATTGCTCTACCCAACTTTGCATCATCAGCAAACAACTGAATATCTCCCTTCAAGTCTTTTTCTATATCTTTTATATACAAATTAAACAATCATGGTCCAAGCCTTACGGCACACCACAGGTCACTTTCTTCATTCTGTACTCTGCTCATCCATACACTGCTTTTTGGTATCAGTCCATGAACCATTCTCGTATCGCCTCACCAATTTTATATCCATCCCCATTTGTTCTGATTTGCATAACAGTATTCCATGTGGTATCCTGTCATATACCTTAGCAAAATCCAGCAGTATCACTGTGTAGCCATTCCCCTTGTCCAACTCAACTGTCACTCTATTATAAAAAGTTAATAAATTACTAATGCAAGACCGACTTCTAACAAAACCATGTTGCCCTCTGTAGAGTATCACATTCTTATCCACCCATTCCTGGATTCTATCTTTAACCAACTTTTCCAATACTTTTACTATCATTCCAAGATGGTGATTGGTCTGTAAGTTTTTTCTACTGCAGTCTTATAGCATTGTTTATGCAAATGAATTATTTTACCTTCCTTCTACTCCCTAGGGACCTTACCAGTGCTCAAACGTGAGTTAAACAGCCAAGTAAGAGGCATTGACAATTCCTTTGCACAATTACCTAATATCCGAGGTGATATTCCATCTAAACCTACAGCAATATTTACATTTAAATTCGGTAATATCCAAATTGATTAACCTCGATTCTCATATCAGTTATTATATATGTCGGCTGAGTTAGTGAGATTGTCCAATTAATGCTGTAACCTTGATACTGAATGTTTTTAGAAGCTAGGTCTATTTCGTGATTTGCCTCTCCCCTTGCTCACTGTTGAAAAATTTGAACTGTTTGTGAGAAGTGATTCTAGTATTAGCAATGAAATGTTCATAAACCAGTTGAGAGCAAACCACGTCTTGATCGAGAAAAGAAGAAAACCATACTTAATGCAAATATTATCATTCTCAATAGTGATGATGACGCTAGAAAAGTAGGTGAATCGACAGCGACACCATTTTTCTGAAAATTCATGAAAAAGTAAAAGTAGAACTTATGAGTGAAGAATGAGAGGCTGGGAAATTGGAGACGCGAAAACAGTAGGGAGCGGAACCCCTTTCACGAGTCAATCAATTAGATGTATTCGAAACAATTGCCGACATTGAGTCACTATTTTACAGTGTTCTAGGATTCAGATCTGAAGACGATAATCACACTTTTAATTACGATTTACAAACTTTTGACACATCTCCGGCATTTCCTTCTGCTAAACAAGATTTTATAAAATTCAGTCTCCTTGCTCTGCATCATCGAAGTTAAGGAAAAGATTACAGTAATCGTTTGTAATTACAGTGGCTTTTATTCTGGTCTACAGAATTTCTAGGGTCATGTATCCATCGAAACCTTTACATCTGCTAATAAAGTTACCAGGAGTGTTATATAAAATCATTGTTCTTATGGCATCTGCTATGTACACCAGAGAGGATGACCCATGGAGAGAGAGATCCGAATGTCAGAACATGTAATGGAAGAAAAAAATGGGAGCATAGATCGCGATTAGCCTCTTCTTACACAACATACCCAACAAATCATCGCTGTTTAATAAGAATATTAAAAAACGAAACCCTCAGAATGCAACGTACCCCCCCCCCCCCTCCCACACACACATAATGTAATAAAACCCAAGGTCTTATTCCACATGATGTTTGGTATGCCCTTATTAAGAATTCAACGACAGCAGCAGCTCTAGGAAATGATGCGCATCATGTTGCAGAATGTGAGAGCGACAACTAGCCGTGCTCGATCACATGCACATTATTTAAACCGAGTTTTTTTTTTTTTTTTTTCACTCTCCTATTGATAATTATTGATGTTCGGATAAAATCTGCCATTGTAATTATTCTTTCTAGTGTTTTTATTAATTACAAGATAATTGATGAATTTCGACTAAACACGTGGTCTCTCTATCGAAAGTTAATGATCATTTCAATATTGTTGATGCTTGAATGAGCGCGTTTTAAACTTATCTGTTTGGTCGTATTGGAAAAATTGATTTATAACTGTTAATTTCCATCGTTGTCATTCGCATTTTAAAGCAATTCATGACAGCCAAACTTGTATTGGTGGAGTGGAATTTGTGTATCCGATAAACGGAAGCTATCTGCAGTGTGTGTGTGTGTGTGTGTGTGTGTGCGCACACACACACACACACACACACACACAGCTGTTCGAAGAGATGGTCAGGGCATTTTGGGTGTGAGAGAGAAGAATTATAGGCGTGGGATTTCATTTGGGAATGCAATGTAAACAACGCCAGAACTGACCTATCTTAGTCCGGTTCTAGCAGTTGTTCACATCGCATTAGCTCTACGTGATCGTTGAATATTACCAGTGCCGTCGCCAGATTAGACGGCTCCCTGAGGCAAACAATTAAATATCGCCTTGGATGGATTATAAGACAAAAATATAAGAAGATCTCCAATTATTATTTTGTTTTCATTACAAGAGAAACATTAATGCAAAACGATTACATAATAATATTAACTAAATGTTTGCTCTACTGGGATATCGCACGATAAAATTGTTTATAAGCTCTTCTAAATTTAAAGTATAAGCCATGTCCGCCTTTATCCATATTGTTGGTAGACCAACCAAACTTTCTTGGGTCATTGCTGTTCAAAATAATTTTTAATCAGCTTAAGCTCGAGGGCACTTGGAGATATGAAAAGCTACCTAACATAATATCAGTTAATATTAAAAATTAACTACTTCCTACAAATGAAATGATTTTTACTTTGAATAAATCAGTACTTATTTGCTCAAAGCAATATTCCAATATCATTAATGGCGTTTACGGTATTATGATACTGAAGATCACGAATAATTATTGAATTCACTGCAGTGAATTCTCGTAAGGACAGCGGGCATTCTCAGTAAATCACTTATACTTAAAGTCCTGTTGTTCGAAATCCTACAGTATGACAATCTAGAAAAAGAAGTATCAAATTGTGAAGAGTACTCGTCCCATTTTTATCAGAGAAATCTGGTTACTGTCAAACTAAAAATGCACCGTTTCTAGATCCAACGTATTTTCATCGATGGAACTCAGTTTTATGATGTTCTTTCATCCAAAAGCCAGTGAAGAGGAGTATGAAATGTTACATTTTCGCATGATGCAGTTTTATCTAATATTAGCACGGAATAATACTTCGCTCCATAGTATAGCACACGCTTCATATCCCCCACAAAGCACACTATCCTCCGCAATTTCCCCATTCATACTACCGTCGAAAATCTCACACCTGTTGTGTCTCACCAAGCCCCTCTCGACTCAGGCTCGCTAAGCTAGGCTGCTTAAAGGAACTATTTACCCAAAATAGAAGTTAATTTTTTTTTTTTTTTAAATGTGTAATTTGTTTTAATCTAGCGATTTCGAAGGTTAATTCACCTTCAAAATCTTTTTTGTCTTAAGTGGGCAAGCCTCCTTGTTCCCAACTTCTCTGTTCATGCTAGCGTTCCATTTTGTTGCTGAAATATTCTTGTGTGTTCTTGGCGCCATTTTCCTCTACTACATAATATTGCATTTTTTAATAACAAAGGATACGTTATTAAAAAAAACATCAAATAAAATAAAACACGAAACTAAGTAATGTTCTATAAACTAATTTTTCCTAAGAGAAATGCAATGAAGCATTTTTCTTAGGTTTCCTTATAACGCTCATGTAAATATGGCCTTTACATGAGGGTTAACGAATTAACCTTTCTTAGCTTTGAATCCAAATGCTACTTAAAAGAAAGTCTTTTTTTTCTCGAACTAATTTATATAGCCTTTATTATACATCGTAAATGTATAGCAAATATCTATTTTCACAAATAGTGCTGGAATAATTTTCTTATTCCAGAAGGGAAAGCTTGGATGGAAAGTTGTTTAATGAAGCGACGAATTACGCTACACCCTCTACTAAGCAGATGTAAGAATGTGGGATAGATATCTGGTGAACATCTCTACCAGAGTGCGTGACCCCCAACTGTGAAATTCGGAGGTAGCGATGTGACGTTATAGCCTGTTTTTTTTATCCGTTTGGCCTCGTTTTTTTGGTACCACGAACATTGAACTCTGGGAAGTGTCTGAACATTGTGGACAATGCAATGCTGCGTACGTTGTGGCGTTTCTACGGAACTGACCATTGCCTATTCCAGCAATCCAATGCACCGTGTCATACGGCTGCTGCTGTAACCACGTAGTTTGTGGGCATGACCGTCATTCAGAGCCCTGATCTGAACCTTATTGAACATTTGTGGGACAAACTGGAGTGTCCGGTGAGGTCAATGGACGTCGGTTCCACAGCAGTCCAGGACCTCATTACATGCCTACAGGAAGAATGGTTGCAAATTCCCAGTGATCGCTATCGTGCTCTTGTGGAAAGTATGCCCCATAGGATTGTTTATTTATCAGCTTAAGGAGACGCCATGGCTGTTCCTCACACTATGGTGTCCGTTGACTTCTTTCCAAGCAGTGCATATAGAATAGTAATTACCAGGAGACGTTTGCAGATTTATTACATATACGAATTTAATATGCAATCTAAAGTTTGCAAAACCATCAGTGCTTCATTAATACGTTAATGACAGAGATTTGTAGAACAATAAATTTCTAGAATAAGCTAATTTCGTAAATATAGAGAAACGATAGCTTCAATGTTTTGAAGATGGCAGTAGCATTCATCTCAGAAGGGCCACCCAAGTCAGGCATGTCTCAGCTGAGTAGCCAGGCTTACAGTGGTTTATTCCTCTCTCTTCAAACTTAAAATGAAAGGCAAGAAGAAAATCACACAATGGATCATTCGGTGCTCCAGTAATCAAGGATTGCGTCAAACGATAGGTTGTCAACAGAACTCAAGGTCTCCTTCTGAGCGACAAGAACAGAAGCTGAAAATCGACTGGACAAAATCAACCGGGAAAAAAATGGGATTTTAGAAGAACATAAGGAAGTTGTGAAATGTTTTTATGAAACAACACCAGAAAAACTGCGTTTTAGAAGTGTGTCTGCACATGAATTTGTAACAAATCTCCAGAGTCTGCGATAACAGGAACAAAGACTTACAGAACAAAAGTATTTTATTGTCAAAATATTTACTGGACTCGAGTTTCAAGAGCTACTTATGAAATGTGCTCCGATGGCAACAAATCATCAAAAGCATCGAAATGCAACTCAGTGATGATCAAGCTGACACCTTCCTCAGAATTTGTTGAAAGAAATGCAGTGTGAACCGAAATCGGCTGTATCAGAACATGAAAGACCGCCAATATTAAAAGCACTGCATAAATGAAGCTAAAAAAATGCTGTTAGACTAAAATATCATGAACAGTGTAATTCGAAAGTTTAAAGGAAACAAATCACCTCTTATTTAACAGAGTATCGTTACAAAGCGGCTCGATTGCAAATTGGAAGATGAGAGCCAGAGATGAAGCAATGCCCCATGCAAAATCTTATTGAAACAAAGAACACACACACAGTTTAATGACATCATAACGAATTCCTTATACCATTACTTATTAAATAATTAAATTTAACATAATGAAAAAAATGGTAATTTAAAAAAGAAATATAGAGGAGCTAAATAAGACTAGTTGCTATTTAATAAAATTATCTGCAGTCATTCAAAAGGACAAAAAACGAATTAAAACGTGGCATGATCTACAAGAAAACATTTGACTCTCCAACATTCTCCGATCCCGAAATCATCAGAGTATTAGGAATTAGCAAAAACATGTTACTTTCTGGCTGCTTCTATGAAAACAACTTGCATAAATAAATCTAATATGACTTATTAACGCTGACATTTTCAAGGTGATTCCTTGTTACAACTAATGTTGAACATTTTGTTCACAATCTTGTCTATTTTTACGAAGAAAACACAACTTGGGTAAATAAATTCACTAACGTCTTTTATTCCCTATAGGGAGTAGGCAAGTATGCCCTATCAAACTTTAAAGACGAAGGGGCAATTCAATTTCCCCCAGTATCCAACCAGAGATATCTGGCTCAAGAACATCACCAACTGTAAACAACATCCGGTGAAAAGAGGCAGACAAAGGCCACCACACCTTGCGGTGCTTAACTCTTACGCGTTATATTGTCTGAAACGTAGGTTCTGTGGTAGATTTTCTTGAGTTTACGGCAAGAAAAAACCAAGTTTTTAGGGGAGGAAAAAACTCGCTTGCCGAGAGCAAAACTCGGACTTGTGATGAATGGTAAAGCTGGTGAAAGTCTTGATCATTACGCAGAATGAATGCTCGCTGAAATAGCTCTTTTTTGCAATGCCGATGACCTATTATACTGTAGTATATGATCTAACTAGAAAATTATATTTGCTTTCAAACACTAATGTTGTACTTGTTCTCTCACTTCTTTAAAAAAAAAAAAAAAAAAATGGATACCACTCGGCGGAAACTTTGCTAAAAGAAGTCCTAAGCGTCGTCTGCTTCCGTTGTTACGACTGCCGCGCCTCCTCGCCACCAGTACACAGTTTAAAGAGAATTCGCAAGTCTTCGTGACAAAAATCCTTACACCGAGTCAGCGATATATTAACTCGTGATCTGGTCGAAGAAAGGGTCAGAAGAAGTTCGCCTAGTCGAAGACTAGACCTTAACTCAGAAAGGTTTCATTGTTGTATGTGGATGACCTGAATACATCATCCTTAATATTAATGTGATCTTCGGAAATTCTGTTGAAGTACATAAACGTGGAAGAAATCGATTAATAGCCGTCATTTGAAATTCGTTAAATTTTTGATAATGCAGAGTTTTTATATTTCTTTGACAGTTCTGCCAAATCATGTCGAAACTTCTATTCAGAGTGGAGCAGCGCTCCTGAATAGAGAACTTCAAGTGATCACGCACTTGGCAGTCTAATTAAAAAAAAAAAAAAACTTAGAATAAAGCTATTTTGTACCCACAGCTTGATGGTACAAACAAAGATGTTATCAACTGGTAGAAATATTACCAGTTGATAATATTCGTACTCTTCCAAGAAGAGAGCAGTACTTTCCACATTTCTTGTCAATCTCAATTAGAAAGGCATTCCTCTAAACGTTGAGAATAAACGGTTGCATTTTAACTCGGCTAATTTTCTTTAGGAAATTCATATCAGAAAGTAAAAGCCATTTTTCATAATGCAAACACATCGAGAAAATATAACATTTTTTTCATATAATTTTTATTGCTAATTTTGGTGCAATAGTAATATTTTTACCTCACTAGAAAGTTTCTCAGAATTCAAATTCACAGGTACAGAGGAATATAGCATCTTGTTCAGTTATAGTTCATATTATTCCGAGGAGAGGGCAGCACTTTCCATTTTTTCTCAATCTTAATTAGAAGCTAAATGAGTAATTAAAATAATTTAAAAATGTGCATGGAAAACAATTTTACGAACATACAGAATAGAATAAAGTGCATAAAATCAAGTGAAATTAAAACTAGTAAATTGTGATTTCGCCTTGGTTTAAAAAAACATTTTTTGGAATATCGCCCTGTGGTTTATACTAAAATTTCAGAATCCTAAACAAATACAGGGTTAACAACGTTAAGTTGTTAATTTTTCTTCAGAAATTTTTTATTTATTAATATTATTTAATTTTTCTTCCTTCGATCGAAATAAGTTGAAATACCTTCGATTGCTAATAGAAGTGACTTGTTTGTTTTTAAATATCAATAATAGATGGCAGCACATATTGGAGAACAACAATGTTTTTTTAACCTGGACACTAGCTTTGAAAAAGCTAGAGCCTCACAACTGGTTTCATTTCAGAAACCAACCTTCCAGTGCAGTGACGTAGCTAGGAGGGGTCGGTCCTCCCCGGGTGGCACTTCGAACCGCTGAACTTTAGCAGTTAATTATAAAATACAGTCTCGAGAACTCAGTTCCAAATACTGTAATAGCACTGCGAATTTTCCTCAGAATTGCTGTAAGTGTTGCTAGTTGTGAGAGGAGTAAAATTTGATGAAGAATTACCTACATAACTATGAAATGGACTTCGCCAATGTCATTGACGATTTTGCAAACAGAAAAGCAAGAAAAATAACATTTCAGAATGTTGAAATTAAAGTTTTACTTCAAAAATAAACAGTGTTTTAATTTATTTCCCTCTACGTCGTTTTGACTTTTTGTAGTATTTTTGGTGTGTATTGAGAGGGGCGGCAACTGCTCTAGCTAATAATAGATGGCAGCACGTATTTACTACGCCACTGTTACAGTGACATATTATTATTATCACGTGACACCTCCCAGGACTCATCGAAGGAGGGCATTCTAACTCACCCTGCTACACATCTAACCGTTTCCACTACTATAAAAGCTTATCGCCATCACCACCAGTTTTTTTTGTCTGTAAATTGGATGTGTTCTGTGTCATCTTATCCAGTAATATTCAGCAAAAAAAAATCAGCTAACCCCTTTTTATTCCCGTACATAGGGAGTAGGCAAGACCGTTTATCCCTACCTAACTTATGGAGACTGAGTAGGCAGTTTAATCTCCACTGGCAGCGAATCAGAGATAGCTGGCCCAAGGTATCACTAATTAAACAGCATGCAGTGAAGAGAGACGGCTTAACAAGTGCCGCCATCTCGTGGTTCCTAATCCTACCACAATATATTTAATGTCTGAAATAATGTGGGTTTTATGGTCGATTTTCTTGAGTTTATGGGACGAAAAACCCGAGTTTCCAGGAGAAAAAACCCTGCTTTCCCGTGCAAAAGATCGACTAACTCGGGAATCGGTCGAAAAAAGGCTTAGAAAAATTTCCTCTACTCTACGACTAGATTCTAAACAAAGTCTTCCTTCGTGCGGTCGTGTGCAAACGATCCACTGAGCTTTCAAATTGTAAAATTAAACTTCCTTCACACTGGCTATTCATTTTGCTGCAACGCATTCATCATTTATGAAATAATAATTTAAACATTTTCTAAAATTTAATTTTTATGGCTTTTTTTCCCGACCTAATTCCAGTGACTGCTATTTTCCTCCAAAGGAAAGCAGCGATTGATTAGTGAGATATTATGGGATGCACCACATAAATAATTAAAACTTTTGTTAAAATAATTATGATTGTACATAATTAAAAACGTCTTTGTGTTTATAATTTTTACTTATATGTTAATGCTAAAAAATTATTTATCACAAATAATAATTCATTTCCTAAAGGCAACAATCCTTCTACAATTTATTAGTTGGTTGAAACTAATGCAAACTGTCGCTTCATGCTAGCGCATTTGAAGTAGCACTTTGCCCCTGAAGAGTGGCCTTGAGTAATATGTAGCCCTGGTTAGCGAGGTTGTCTGAGAGATTAGTTAGAAGTAGGATACAGAAATCGGTTGATAACAGCAGTAGTCTCTGTGGTTATCAGCATGGGTTTAAATGGGTTTACAATAGAATTACTTCTATTGTAAAGAAGTCTTTCTAATAACTTAAGACAGACACTGAGCAGTGCTATAACCTTTTTTGCCTACTTTTGCATTTAAGTCCCCATTACAATCAACAGATCTTGACTTGATGTCTGCTGTACTGCTTTTTGCAAATCTGTATAAAACTCATCAATGTCGTCTTCTGATGATGAAGTTGGCGAGTATACTTGAATAATAGTCAGTGATCCAATTGATGTTTTAACTCTTGCTTTAATTATCCTAGGTGAGATAGGATTGTGAGACAATAGTTTTGAGCCTTCATTTGTAATATAAGTGCTATTCCCTCATGGTGTTTGTTATCCTCAGTAGTATACTGGTCACTTTTGACCAGATCAAGATAAGATAAGGAATTGTGACGTGATTGAGATGATGACGTCATTGTGTGTGACGTCATGAGTTTGGAATTTCCCTGAGGGCATATGTGTCAATGGTTTCAGTTCTTGTGTTTTGGTTCGCGTATGGAATTATGGGTGATGGGAGAGGTAAGGATTCATGTTGTGATTGGTGGGGCTCTTCTGACCAGATCAAGATAAGATAAGGAATCGTGATGTGGTTATGTGTTGTTTTCAGATGTAGATAAGTGATGTAATTGTTATTTGTAAATAAGTGACGTTATTGTTTTGAACGGAAAAGAAAGCTATTATTTTCGTGTCATGTTTGCTGGGATACTATGAACAAAATAGGGGTAGGGTGATTGGGGTAAGCGACGTCAGTGTCCTGGATGTGTGTTGTTATGAGTTGTAGATAAGTAAATGGTTTGCATATGGTATTATGGGTGATACGAAAAAGTTTGGAAATGTTTGGAATTTAGCTGGGGTCCCCCTTCTGTCAGGGACATCACTTAGTGTATTCGGTTCGCTTATAGCATTGTGTGTGGTCAAGAGATGTTAGCTTTTAGAGATAAAAATGAGTTCTTTTTTGAATGAAAAAGCAAATGACATTAAAATAAATGAAGAGATTTAAATGGATTACAAGAACGGATTAGAAATGGATTACAATAAAGTATGTAGACTAGAAAAATTCTAATATTAATTTAGATTAACTCACATTTTCTCAGAATAGATATTCCAAAATAGTTGAATTATAACCATATATACAGAGCACAAAACACAAGGGTTGAAAGAAAGAAATTACTGTAAATAACCTGAAAATATAGTGACTCTTGTTCCTTTAGATTTCTGTCCGTTTGGAACTCTTCATTAATTTCATTTGCCTGTGGGTTATGCTGTGTTTTTCCCACAGTTTCTGTCCAAAGCGACATCATACAGTTGAATTGGAAACACAATTTTGTCGTGCCTGTGTGTGACATTCTGTGTTTGTGTTTGGATCTCTCTGTTAGCGATTTCTTATTAGAAAATTCTTTTGCCACCAGAAATAAATAATTATTTCTTATTATTTCAGATGAATATTAGCTCTGTAGTATAATTTTTTAATTTCTATGTTACAAACTTCCAAACATTAAAAACTATTCACTATTGTTCCTTTAGGTTTTTGTCAGTTTGTTCGTATTTGTCATTCACCCAGTGGCTCAAGATATGCTTTTTCCCATGGTGGTGAGCGTAAAACGCAGTGTCTTTTCATGACTAATATCCTCCTGCAACCCGAAAATTCGCATCTCTCGATGCAGAGTTTTGATATGGTTCTATATATATATATATATATATATATATATATATATATATATATACACACATTTGTCTTTTCAAATTTATTGGTTGTTGTCCTCTATTTTACTTTTATAATTCAGTTTAACTACATATTCTAACCAGAATAACTGAGCAAAATATATAAATGAATTGATATGTTAAATAATTCAACACATCAATGACACCAAGTTGTTCATTTAAATTTACACATTTTATTTGAGTGAAATATTATTTACAAATTACATTTACTGAATCTAAAAAATAAAGTGAAAAATACACTGTTTTGTTCCATAATCTTCTTATTGTTAAATTTGCACTGTTGTTCAATGGAATGATTTCCCAGGCTTGCAGAATTGATATCACGTGGTTTGATAATGTGCCACTCATCTGAAAGTTTATTAATTTGTGAATGTGAGAATTTGTTACTGTAGTAAAATTAAGGATTATATTATATTTTTTTTTTAAACCGAAACATATTTTTGAGCATTGATATAAGCACAAAATCTTTCGTTATGTTTCCAAAAACATATAAAAGTACAGGGAATTTTTTCACGTTTAAGGCAACCCAGATCAGAAATCAACAACAGGTCTGCCCATTAGCTAAGTTAATGTTTTTGATTTTTCTCTTCCTTTGGTGAGCAATATTTGATATTTGGATGTTGATTCTATTATCAAATTTTTTTAGTTTTTCCAGAGTTAGTGAACCAATTTCCCAGTTCCACTGATGGCTATATTTTATTAACCAAGAATTCTGTTTTTTAACTCTTTCAGGTAATTTATTCCAAATACATAGTGATTTTGTCAATGCATATCTTAAAATAATTCCATCAGAAATACAAATTTCTTTAGGAAACAAAGTTGAACTCTTATTAAAAAGAAATTGAACATCAGTAATACCAATGATAACTGAAACTTCGCATTTTTCACCCACTATCGATTTTTCGTAATCATTTTCCTTCATTCTTCTTACATTACTTCATTTCATACCACAAATAAATAGTTATTTATTATTATTTCAGTGATTATTAGCTTTCAGTTACAAAATTCCAAATAATTAGAACTTTACACAAAAAAATTTCAAAGACTTTTGTGGCTCACCCATTATTTTTACTTTACCGGACACAGAACACCACAACACAAAACAGCAGCTGCAGTGGATGAACGATTGCCTTAAGTGAAAAGTCACTCGACTCGATTGTTTTTCCTTATAGTACTCATTACCCTACCCTACCTATCCTGACTGTTCCTTCAAAAATGAAACTTTCATGCACATGAATCACAGAAATGTTTTTGCATGTTGCTGGATATACAATTGATGTGTTTTTATCTTACTTTGTGTGAGGAAGGGTAAAATTTGTATTATCTGGAGAGTACAAACCTTTTTTCTATATCAAATTTTAAGAGTTTAAGTCACGTTTTGGGTTAAATTATCTGCTGTCTTTCTGTAAAACCACTAAATTCTAACAGGTCGGATTTTCGAGTATGAGAACAAAATGTTTACAGATAACACAAGCAATATCAATAGGTAGCATTAGACAATTTTCTAAAATAATTAATTACAGGATATCAGTTTTCCCCACTTTTTTCCCTGTTCCTGGCATTAATTTCACAGTAGATTTTTTTACAATAATTAAACAGAATTGCATTAAGGTGTAAAGTTATAGATTTTTATATAAACTTCTAAACAGCATAACTAAGTAAAAATTTCACTGTGGAAAACATTACAACAACAACACATCTTTGTTCATTTGTTTTACAAATGCATATTTTTTATTTTGCTGAAATACTATTCACAAGTATATTCATGGAGAAAAATTCGAAACATTTAATTACTTAAAAATATTTTACAACATTTAGTTTACAGTCTTAACCCCTTAACATATAAAGACGTCTGTGACATGTCTTTTGTTTATTGCACCAAAATTGATTTTGAATTGTGGTTTCACATATAAATACAACCGAATATAGACGCCAGACAATCTTGCACCTATTTCCTTTCAGCCGAGAAAAGTTGCAATGGCATGTATCGGCTATTTCGTTTGTGTTTGCACAAATTCATCATTATTTTTCAAATAATGATGAATTTTATCCAGCAAATCACCCTCGTCCAAAACTCACCCAAAAAATTGGCAGAAAAATGACTGCTTTCTGATTTTCAATTGGTACGTTAAGCGGTTAATAATTTCCAATGAGTTCAATAAAGAAAATGTTAACATAATGTAACCAAGATCTGTTTCTTGGTTACATTACATCAAAATAGCTGGTCACACAAAAGAGTCCTAAGATCGGATGCCATAGGAAGAACAGATCCATACATTTGATATTGCATTAGTCTGGAAATGACATCATGCCTCGCTAAACTTTCCATGTATTCTTTTTTCAACAGATATACAAAAGCAGTTTTTGCATAATGTTTGTAAATATCCCAAAATAAAGAATCTTTATCGAATTGAATAAAATCTTGAAAGTCTAATTTTACCTTTGATGAATTTAGATGATTAGCGATAATTTTCCCCATGATACAAAAAGCTGGTAATTTAGTTTCCAAAAAAAAATAAATGATTATCAATGGTGAAAATCTCTTAGCTTCTTCACAACTAATAGAGAAAACTTTATTTCCCCAGCTTCTGTATCATCGAGCATTAGTTCCCCATCTTGGTATTTCAGAATATAACATTCACCGAGGTCCATTTCCTAGTCAACTCTTCTTTGCAAGTAGGTAAGGATATCAGGCCACTTCCTGTGTAACTTTTCCCAAGTGGTTCTGGATAACCACAATGCAATGTACATATCTTCTAAAATAATAAAAGGTTTGCATCCTTTTAGAGCTACATGAAGAGTTTTGTCTCATGCTATTTTCCCGAAGAAAGAAAATTTCAGACTTTTGTGGCTCACCCATTATTTTACTTTACCGGACACAAAACACCACAATCAGATAGCTGCACTGGATGAACGAATTGGTAACTGAAATTCACTCGACTCGACTGTTTTTCCTTATACTACTGTTTACTCTGACCGTTTCTTCAAAAATGTAACTTTTGTGCAGATGACTCATGGATATGTTTTCGCATACTGGTGTGTATAATGTTCATGTGATTTTTATCTTACATTGTGACATCATAGGGCAAATCTTATCTCTGTGGCTCGAATGGTATTCTATATTATTTATCCTTATTGTGTTAAGTATTTTTAATCTCAGAGCATTTTTGATGTAAGACCATAATTGTTGGGATGGAAAAACAAATAACATTAGGTAGTGGATGGTGAGGGGCGGTCGACGAGAGGTTGACAGTGGTCTTCCCTACAATGCTTTCCACTCACCCCAACCCCCTCTCCTCCAGAAGATGTCCACTCAGTCAAGGGGAGATGAGCGACCTCCCCATTTGCGGATATCTTTAAGTGATGTCACCTCAAACTGATAACTTCGGAGCCAAAAAAAAACGGGTTTTTTTATTGTGATTATAATTATTGTCGTTAATTAACGAGATGAACGACAGGTGGAGTAGAATTCTTACTCATGCAAAACGTTGTTTCTGATTAAGGGGATAAAGGTGAACTCGTTACATGTAATTTCTTTAAGTCTTACTTTGACTACGAGTATTCATGATGACAGGTTCAAAGAGAGTCATCTAATTAACCAATTTTCAGCACAGAATCTGCAATTAATTGGATTTCTTTATACAGAGAATAAGCTGAAAATACATTGAAAAACCTTTAAGAAAGGAATAAATAAACGTTTCTCCCTACGTTTTCGTTATTTCTGTCATTAAAAATACACTATGATTTCCACTTTAAATCTCCATTGAAGCAATTTTGCACATCAAAATTATTATAAAAATGTAGCTCTGTATGCCATATTTTTTCACTAGCCTTACTATTGAAGCATGTGTCTAACTGGAACTGGAAAAGTAATATATCATATGACCTTACAAAAAAAAAAAATAAATAAAAATAAAGTAGAGAACTATTTCAGCAGCCTGATTACTCTTCATAAGAAAGTTGCTTTGTGTTGCTTCGCTTATGTATGCATATTTTACTACTGTAGTAAAAGTCTCATTTCATAGATGAACGTGTACACGCTACGCGATTCTAAATTAAACCGACTACCATGATAATTAAATAAGCCATATGGGGAAAAAAAGTTCGCTATTTGATTGTGGAGTTGTATTATCTGATCCTTTGATCTGCAGATTTTGAAGAGCAACTGCAGATCTAGGATTGGCTCGTGCTGTAGGCTGGTGGATTGGAATAATAAGCACCTGAGGCAACGAGGCTAGTATATTATGGAGGTTAATTCCCCATTCGGTTCGCTGTGTTTCATGAAACTTTTTTTTAATTTCCAGAAGAAACAACAACACTCACTGCCATTCGAGGCTGAGAATCTCATCTTCACTCACCTTTATAATGAAAGACGTTATTCCAACTTACTTTTTTACAACTGAAGGACAAAAAATACGTTGTCCTTGCAACCTCGTTACTGACGCTCAGTTAAAAGTAAGCAACGCAAGAAAATTGTAAACCTATCGTATATTTTAGTACTATGGGGTGGGTTAAGGGTTAGGTAATCTGGAAATCTTGCTCCAGACCAAATACTTTTCAAAGCCCTTCAAGCCTCCAATAAAGCACGATGGGAGTTTAACACCGGAAATGAAAACCATCTGCCTTCTAAAGATATTCGTAAACATCCATATCGGAAGGGATTCAACCTAACAGACTGCTCAAAAAGCAGAAACGCTATCTATTCCAAGCTAGAGTGATTATAAAAAAACAGAATTAAAAAACCGTTTCCTGAAAGGGCGCGGTGTTATTTCTAGTCTTGAACTGTATGAAGGAATTCGAAATATAAACACATTAATTCCGAAAGAAATTAGTGTTCTTCTTCTCCCTTCTATGTAATAGGCTATCTGAAGTACTTCTTAGTCGTACCCATCCCGAGGATAAGGTGACTAGCCCTGTGCTACCGCTATATCTTGTTGCTGTAGCTCTTGTGTTCGCGCGGTCGGATTGCCTGCTTGCGGGAGGAAAACCCTACTGTCCACGCCCAAGATTGGCTAACTCGGATATGTCTAAGAAAGATCCTTAATCGCCTCACGTCGGCAACAGGAATCGAACCTAGGACACTCCTTTCTCATGCGAAGGGCATAGCTACTGGACTAACCGCTCGAACAAATGAAATTAGTCGTCCATTAAAATATTAAATTTTAAGCAGTTTAATAATTTAAAAGGACCTCGTCAGTTTTACACTTTTGAATAGCATGTTAATCCAAAACTATATAACAGTTTTCAATAAACTGAAACACCACTTAAAGTCAACTGTTAGCAAAAACAGATTCACCTCGTCAGATCAACTTGAATCTGCCAATTTCAAGTTTTGAAGAGGGGAGAGAGAGAATAATTTATTTAAATATTTATGTTGTTTAGATATTTAAATTATAAAATATTTAGCGTTAAATATTTTAGTTTAGTTTGTTTACGAACCTTTTCTAATAAAAATCTTGAAAACATTGATTACGAAACTGTTTATTTTTTTTTGTAAGGGAATTTATCATTATCATTAAAAAAACTTAATAAAAAGTAAGCATTAATTCCATTTTTGCAGCATACATATTTAATAAAAAGCTATTACTGATATACAAATTGCAAACAGATACGTTGATGTGCATTTTCTTGTTATTATAGTAGTCAATGTTTTCGGTAAACATGCACACGCACACCAGAGTAATATTGAAGTAACTTTACGAACGAACATCGAGAGAAGATCGGTTGAATGCTTGAAAAGGTTACGTAGCTGATATGAACATACCCAGTCTCTAGAAGAGTCTTCAAATTATCTAATTGGATCTCTGAAGTTAGATGACTTGGCTGAATACCCAAAGTGCCTGAAACGCCTGAGAAGCGTGGAAGCAAGTCGCCTCCTAGAAGTGGAACTTGGAAATCACAGCGAAGCAGACAACTGAGTTACGTTGGCACTCCCAGCAGGGTTTATTCCATCGATAATTCAGCTAAGCAGAGTGAGGACCCTCTCTCGCTTAGGAAAGGACCATGGAGTACCACTCCTATGACTGACCTTCCTCTTGACTTGGGTGATGACAACTCTGTTACTCTAGCGCCTGCAGAGTAACTTCGATCACCTCCATGAGGAGACCAACCACTAGCTCAACAAGGAATTATTGAATGAACGTGAACTCAGCAGCAACCATCATAACAGAGACAGTGTATCTATCCTATTTGCAGTAAGGTGTTTACTACTCCAGCAGGTCTGAATATGCATCGACGAGAACCACACGTTGCCACCTCTGCGAATCCTTCTGCAACTTTAAAATTTCGTTCAACATCCAATTATCAAAATGCCTTCGTCCAGCTGGAACCATCATCTCAGAGACACGTTGTCTATTCATAATGTCAACGAGCTTTATCACCACTATCGGTACTGGTGTTCATCGCCTTACAAAACATTCTATTGAAAGTATGGTGAATTTGGTATTGAACGTGCAAAGGTACGATGGACTGCTGAAGATAAACATCTCCTTGCCTTCTGCGAAGCATCATTAGCAGCAGAAGGTATAGTACATATTATTGAAATTTTGGCAGAGGGTCTGACTAAGCGAACAATAGCAGCAATCAGATCACATTATAAATTACCATCCTACAAATAACTGATGATGCGAATGCAGCCATCTGTGTTAGAAATTCCCACAAGGGCAGGTAATACCTTCGTATCTCCTGCTCTGCATTTATCACTTTCTTAGTAACCATCTCAAGAGATAAGTTGGATTATTAGTATACAACTCCAAACTTCTTCAAAGACGTCTTGCAATATTCCGAGATCAACCACCTCTCTCTCTCTCTCTCTCTCTCAAAAGTCACAGGATTTTAGGGAAAATTAGAACGTCACTCAGCGAAGTAATTATCGCAACTCAGATGAATCATTTTCGAGACGGAATGTGCCCGGAAATATCCTCCTTCCCATTTAGTAAAATATCATTCGACGTCATCTGTTCGATCCAGGCGGAAAGAAAGCGTCTTTTAAGCACAAATGTAGGCATTATACACAAGAAGAAAAGAGTTGGTGCAAGAACGATTCCGGATGAAGCAACTCCTCCTCCTCCTCTTTCAAGTGAGATGCATGAGGGGTTTGCCTGTTTGTCAAGAATTTTATCTTCCACTCCATACCATATCTACCTAATTTAGTCCTTCCTTCTATCCCAAAGTCCATTCCAGAAACATAACTTTTTCCATCATCTTTCTTTTGATGAAATAAAGGATTCACATCCAGCAATTTCATCCGCCCCGGACCAGCCGGCTTTACTGCTGCGGCAATGCAGACTTACACTGGTTTCCATAAATTAAAGAACAAAGAGAAAAATCATGCGATAACTCAAAAACCATATGATCAATTTTTATGTTATTCGGTGAAAGGCAGTATTAAGTTACAAATGGGAACATGAAGAATGATCTAAAACGAGAGTTAAAAATAACATTTCTCAAAGTGAAGAAATGAGAAATGCGGTCATACCTCACAGGATGTGTAGCTCTCATAACGATATTTCATACTGTTTATGATGGTGTGCAAGTGCTCAGTAGGGAATAGCAACCATTGCTCCTCCATAGCTCTCCTAATTCCTTCAAGTTTTAGAGAGCGGTGTTGAAATCAGAAGAATAAGATTAAAGTTAAGACGCCTGGCTGACCAGTCTATATGCATGATAGTTTCTTCTTGAAGATTAATCAACGAGTTTCACTCAATGCAGGATGAGCATTATCGTCTTGTAGGATAAATATCTTCCCTGTTATACCCGCATATGGACGAACATAGGGATCAGGACTTGGTCTCTATTATTTTCAGCATTCATGGTTCCGCGAGCAAGCACATACAGATCGGAGCGTCCACCCAATGAGATACCGTCCCCAAACTATCGCATCATCTTCACGATAAGCGTCCCTTTCACAGATCAGGTGTCATTTTGTAGAGCAAATCAACGCTCGTCTGTAAACAATTCCGAAACTCTACTGCTATTGGGTCCAGTTGACGTGGAGTCTGATCTATTTCAAAGGTTCTCTCCTGTGCCATGCAGATAGGAGCATGCAATCTACTAGTCGCCTATTATGAAGTCTTCTGCGCACAGCGGAAGCAGACACCAGGTCAGATCGTAACTGATTAGGGGTAGCACTCCTGTTTTGGCGAGCAGATAATCGAAGAGATCGGTCATCCACTGTGGTTATAGCCGGTGACATTCCTTCAATATCTCCAGAATACTGTGTGTGACTGTTGGAATTGATTCAACAGTATATGAACCACAGAACGACTCACGTGCAGCAATATGACCACCTCCGAATGAATTTAGCAGTTTACTCCATGATGGTTCACCACCTGAATTCATCAGTTAAGTTATGCCTTGTAGCCATATCCAGGAGTTTTGCTATCACGAAAGGTCCTGTTCTCAATCCAGACACAAAATGGAAAACAACTTAAAACGCCAACTTTTATATTGCTGTTCATATAAATATACAGCTAAAGCACCACTTATTTGAATATGTGATAAGCGGACGGCATCACTTTTAACATAATGTACCTGGCGTACAGATGTTTCTCCCCTTTTCTTTCCAAGAAATCATGATTTTTCTCTTTGTTTCTTAAGCTGACGACCAGTGTAATCGAACTAATTCTGTTTACCGAATGTATACCATCGTATCGTTGCCAGTCAATAACAGAGCTCTTCCAAAGAAGAAAAATACATCTGCACCCTCTGACTTCCTTCCAGTTCCAGCTGTTCCTGCTTTCTTTCGACTTTTTCATAAAGTGTTAGCTAAACATTTTCAGCCATACATCGAGCATGATTACAGGCAGAGCCTTCATCTCTTCAGATGGCTGTGCTGAGAACATTCTAATTCTTTCCTCTCTTCTTCCTCTGACTCTCTGGGCATTCGTGGGGAGTTTGGCAATGTCTCCCTTCTAGTTCTATCTATTGGAGGATGTCCAGAAACTGCTCGCTTTCCTATGCTTCAGAGATTTATTCTGTAAATTCCCGTTACTCTAGCTTCCAGATCGACGCCCATCCCATTACTTCGGAGTTTACATCAAGAAGACCTTATCTCTCTTCCACTCTTCTTTTCTTCAAGTGCGCCATTTATGAATTTCTCCACTCTCTCTCTTCCAAGCCATGTTGGCTACTTACTTGGGACAACCACAGTTAAATCTATATTTTTCTATAATCTTATAATCTATAATATTTTGCTATAATTAAGGTCAATATCTATTAAAGAAGGCTTACAGGAAATCCTACAACAAGCAATCCAAGTCTTCCCAATGTGAAGCCTAGACATCAACGTGACAAAGTTGAATACTCTTTCTGTTAACCCCTCAGGTAGAGACAAGAAAACGAAGGTGGAGAACTTTGAGTATTTCCTGCATGGCATATCCTTGCATTCTGTTTCGATTCTGGAGGGGGAAATTCCTTGCTGATCTCTCTGACAGGCCACTCCCCTTTCCCATCCATTATAGGATATTTTCTCTCTTCTTTCCGAAAATCCCCACTTAAACCTCAACAGCGGATTTTCAATCTGAATTACTTCCTTCTTTCGAGACTCTACCTCAGGTTAGTCCCAGGTAAAGTCGCTCTCTCTCTCTCTCTTTATTTCTTTCAGTGCGCTTTCCCGGGTGAATGTAGCTGTTCTCTCAGCAGTTCACTCTTGGTTACGTCTTCATCACAGTGTGTTATTAGCCTTTTCTAACACGCTACAGTAAACCATGAAGTTCATGAATTCCCTCGTTCCTATGCTTAGTGTCTAGATTTATGCCTACCCAGACTAAAGAAAATTGCTTTCTCCACTTCAGAATCATATCTTGCTGACTTCATGTATTGAATGTTTATCGATATACCTCAGGATGGGTGCTGGATGGAAGGACACCAATTACAATTACCTCAACTGAACAAAGGAAATGGGCTTTAATGCAGCAACATTCAGTCGATGGAGCTACAGTACAAGAATCTAAACATGTTCCCTCTCAAACATCTCATTTCTGTTGAGATGGACAGGACTCGCCTCCTACCTGGATTTGAATATATGATAATTAAAAATATTTAATTAAAACAAGAAGCAGTGCTCTGTTGACTCTAGTTCGTACAACTTTGGGAAGACGTCATGACAAGAAAGCAGAGCAGGCTGTTACAGTATAAAATCTTTTGCTCGTTTATTTAAGTTAAGGGATATTATATCCCATATTGTTTCTTAGCCGAATAAGAAACTCAGAGTTTCATGCCGAATATAGTAGAACCTATATAAAGTTCGGCGATTCCAATATATATATATATATATATATATATGCTTGTTCGGTGAATGTGGTGGGAACTGCTATTCATTGGCCAACACGTTAAATGCGAAGTTCTGGGCATTGATGAACATGAATCTATAAAAAATAATTCAGAACCAAGACTCACAACATGGGTTTCCATAGTAGTATCACAATAAATATTCAAGTCCCACATTACCAAAAACATGCAGTGAGAAGGGAAAGCTTGGAAAGTTGTTTTATGAAGCGCCAAATTACGCTACACCCTCTACTACGCAGATGTAAGAATGTGGGGTAGATATCTGGTGAACATCTCTTACCAGAGTGCGTAACCCCCAACTATGAAATTCAGAGGTGGCGATGTGATGGTATAGCCTGTTTTTTTTATCGGTTTGGCCTCATTTTTTTTTTTTTTTTTTTTTTTGGAACCACGAACATTGAACTCTGGTAAATGTCTGAACGTTGTGGACAATGCAATGCTGCCTACGTTGTAGCGTTTCTGCGGAACTGACCATTGTCTCTTTCAGCAATCCAATGCACTGTGTCATACGGCTGCTGTAACCACGTGGTTTGTGGGCATGACCGTCACCACGATTGACTGTCCTTCAGAGCCCTGATCTGAACCTTATTGAACATTTGTGGGACAAACTGGATCGTCCGGTGAGGTCAATGGACGTCGGTTCCACAACAGTCCTGGACCTTATTACATACCAACAGGAAGAATGGTTGCAAATTCCCACTGATCGCTATCGTGCTCTTGTGGAAAGTATGCCCCGTAGGATTGCTTTATTCATTGCAGCTTAAGTAGACGCCATGGCTGTTTGTTCCTCACACTCTGGTGTCCGTTGACTTCTTTCAATGCAGTGTATATAGAATAGTAACTACCAGGAAACGTTTGCAGATTTATTACATATACGAATTTAATATATAATCTAAAGTTTGCAAAATCATCAGTGTTACTTTAATACGTTAGTGACGGAGATTTGTAAAACAATAAATTTTTAGAATAAGCTAATTTTGTAAATATTAGAGAAAATAAATAAATTTGTCTGCATAGTTGGTCGAAGTTATTATATCCACGCACCATCTAACAGACTGCCGTTTCGTCATGGGATGTTTGTGACTATGTGTTTAGGTGGGAGATGAATTTCATAGCCCGGTGTGAGACCCCCCCCCCTGCATTTATTGGAGACCAGAAAAGTTCCATGCTGGGTGTCAAGAGAAATGTTTCTGCATTAAGAAAAAATAAATAATAAAAATAGAAAAATTATGTAATTAACAAAAATTGACAGAAAAGTCCTTTGCTTTCTCACGGTACGAATGTACTATAGTTGGCAACCTTTCGTGCTGTGTGGTTGTATAAAAAAGAAAGTTGCTTTATTTTTCCCAGCCAGAAATAAAATGCCCTTACCATTCGTTGTATTTCCATAGCAGTCATTCTAATAATATGATCCTCAATAATTCAGAAATGGAAATAATACACCTCCTGGGGAGCACTGCCATATTGGGGGCGAAGATGGCACTGCGTGCTTCGATGTTGAGAGTGACATACATATCAGAAGGGTCACCCAAGTCAGGCATGTGTCAGCTGAATTGTCAGTTTCACAGTGGTTTATTCCTCCCTCTTCCAACTTAAAATGAAAGCAAGAAGAAAATCACACAATGGATCTTTCGGTGCGCGAGTAATTCAGGACTGCATTAAACGACAGGTTGGTAACAGGAATCAAGGTCACCTTCTGGGCTACAAGAAACAGAAGCTGGAAATCGACTGGCGAAACCAAACAGGAAAGAATGGACTTTAGAAAAACATAAGGAAGTTGTGAAATGTTTTTATGAAACAACACTAGAAAAATTTTAGGAAGTGTATGCACATGATTTTGTAACAAAATCTCCAGAGTCTGCGATAACAGGAACAAAGAATTACAGACCAAAAGTATTTTATTGTCAAAATATTTACTGGACTCGAGTTTCAAGAGCTACTTATGAAATGTGCTACAATGGCAACAAATCATCAAAAGCCTCGAAATGTAACTCAGTGATGATCAAGTTGACACCTTCCTCAGAATGTGTTGAAAGAAATGCAGTGTGAACTGAAGTCGGCAGTATCAGAACACAAGGCCGCTAATATTAAAAGTACTGCATAAATGAAGCTAAAACAGATGCTGTTAGACGAAAATGCGGTGAACAGTGACAGTCGAAAGTTTAAAGGAAACAAATCACCTCTTGTTTAACACAATCAATATCGTCACCAACCAGCTTGATTGCAAATTGCAAGATGAAAGTCAGAGATGAAGCAATTTGCCCATGTAGTATCTTGTTGAAACAAAGAACACACACACACAAACAGGCAAACCTCATACCGATAATAACAAAGGTAATTAATTTTAAACTAGGGAGAGCTGGAAAATAATAGCATCCTAAAACAAACAAATAAATGTAATTTGACCAATAAAATAATTGCTGAACAGCCAAAGCAAAGAATTATTGCAAATGAATAAAATATTAACATACAAGACGCAAGATGCAACGAATAGACACAAAATTTCGACTGAATCAACGCCAGTTTTCGATCTCTAGAGGGAAATAGAAATGCAAACCATCAGTGGGGGAAAAAAAGAAAAAAGAAATACCCGAATTTTGATAATCAATCTGAGATAATCCTGTTTATCACAATAAAAAAAGCCTGTATGTATAAAATTACACGCAGAAGTTCAAAAGGGAAAAAAAATGAATTAAAACGTGGCATGGATGGACTACAAGAAAACATT
Source organism: Typopeltis vanoorti (assembly GCF_054136105.1). Lineage (NCBI taxonomy): Eukaryota > Metazoa > Arthropoda > Arachnida > Uropygi > Thelyphonidae > Typopeltis > Typopeltis vanoorti. The sequence goes on from NC_143556.1 coordinate 143,485,534, forward strand.
TAATTCTTCAACATTCTCGGATCCAGAAATCTTCATAATATTAAGAATTTGAAACCCCCCTTTCAAAAAAAAAAAAAAAAAAACGTAAAACATACGTTCTTTTCTGGCTGCTGCTATGAAAACATGGAAAACAACTTGCATAAATAAATCTAATATGACTTATTAGACTTAGCATTTTCAAGGTGATTCCTTGTCACAACTAATATTGAAGATTTTGTTGATAACTTTGTCTATTATTACGAATAAAACACAACTTGGGTAAATAAATTCGCTGACGCCTTTTATTCTCTATAGGGAGTAGGCAAGGCTGTTTAAGCCCTATCGAACTTTGGAGACGAAGCGGCAGTGCAATCTTCCCCAGCAGCCAGAGATATCTTGCTCAAGAGCTACAGCAACTGTAAACAACATCAGATGAAACGTGGTTTCTGCGGTACATTTCCTTGCGTTTACGGCACGAAAAACCCGAGTTTTCAGGAGAAAAAAACTCGCTTGCCGTGCCAGCGATCGACTAACTCGCGAACTGGTCGAAGAAAGGGTCAGAAAAAGTTCGTCTAGTAGAAGACGAGACTTCAACTCGGAAAGGTTTCATTTGTTGTATGTGGATGACCTGAATACGTTCCTTAATGTGATCTTCGGAAATTCTGTTGAAGTACATAAACCTGGAAGAAATTGATTAATAGCCGTCATTTGAAATTCGTTAGATTTTTGATAATGCAGGGTTTTTATATTTCTTTCGCAGTTCTGTCAAATCATGTCGAAACTTCTGTTCACATAGTGTAGAAGCGCTAACTTGGAAAGAAAAAAAAATAAAACTTAGAATAGAGTTCTTTTGCATCCGCATCTTGATGGTATCAAAACAAAGGTGTTTTCAACTGGTGGAAAATATTACCTATACGTACTGTAGATATAGTTGTGGCAATTACATTTTGGATCTTTTGAATTAATTCTCTTATTTGAGGTACAGTTTAGAATAAAGACGACGGCATTTTTTGTTCAATAGAAATCGTACTCTTCCAAGGAGAGAGGGCAGTACTTTCCACATTTTTTGTCAATCCAAATTAGAAAGACATTCCTCTGAACCTGTCGTTGAGACCAAACGGGTTTCAATTCAACTCGGTTAATTTTCTTTAGGAAATTCATTTCAGAAAATAAAAGCCATTTTTCATAATACAAACACATCGAGAAAAGATAACTTTTTATTTCATATAATTTTATTGCTCATTTTGGTTCAATCATCTTATTTTTACCTCACTAGAAAGTTTTTCAGAATTTAAATTCAAGGTTCAGGTACAGAGAAATATAGCATTTGGTTCACTCGTAGTTCACGTTAATCCAAGGAGAGGGCAGCACTTTCCATTTCTTCTCAGTTTTATTTAGAAGTAGCTGAATAGTAATTAAAATAATTTACAAATGTGCATGAAAAACATAATTTTACGAATATACAGAATAGAATAAAGTGAATAAAATAAAGTGAAAATACAAGTAGTAAATTGTGATTTTACTTTGATTAAAAAAATCGTTTTTTGGAATATCTTCCTGCGGTGTTTACTAAAATTTCAGAACGCTATATTTGTTTACCATTAAGTTATTAATTTTTCTTTGAAATACTTCCTTCTATTGAAATACCTTCGATTGTTAATGCTTCACTAGTAGAGGTAACTTGTTTGTTTTCAATTTCAATCAGTAATGGATGACAGCACATATTAGAAAATAAGATGTTTTTTAACCTCGACACCAGCTTTGGAAAATACAGAGTCTTGTAATTGGTTTCGTTTCAGAAACCAACATTCCAACGACATATTATTGTTATTATTATTACATGACATCTCCAAGGAGTCCAAGGACTCATCGCTGGAGAGCATTCTACACACGTCTAACCGTCTCCCCTACTACCAACGCCATCTTCTTATCGCCATCACCAACCATATTTTTTGTCTGCAAATTCTGTATATTTTGTGTCATCGAATAACATTATGAAATAGTAGTTTAAACATTTTTATGGCTTTTTTTTTTCAGCCTAATTCCAATCATTCCTAATCCCAATCCTAACAAGCCTCATTTCCTATATATCAGAAATACTTATGAGAATCCTAACACGAAGAATTGCATCTAAGGTGAAAGAATTTCTTGGAGAAGATCAGTTTGGTTTCAGGAAGGGTAGGGGAACAAGAGATGCGATTGGACTATTAAGAATAATAAGTGAAAGAAGTCTGGAAGTGAATAAAGAGGTTAATATCTGTTATATAGATTTTGAAAAAGCTTTTGACTTTGTAAAATGGAGTAAGATGGTGGAAGTAATGGAAAAGATTGGTATAGATTGGAAAGACAGAAGACTAATTATTTCACTGTATATGGGACAAACTGCCATGGTGAGAGACATATCTGATACAGCAGAACCAGATATCATTGGACGAGGAGTAAGACAAGGCTGTTCTCTGTCACCAATTTTGTTCAACATGTATTCCGAAGCAATGCTAAAAGAAGCAGTGGAGAATTCGGAAGAAGGAATAAAGATTGGAGGTAGACAGATATTTGCAATACGATGAGCAAATGACAAGGCATCAAATATTGAAACAGGACTACACCATTTGTTGAACAGATTACTGGAATCCTGTCAATTATGGAATGAAAATTAACATCAGAAAAACAAACATAATCAAAATAGCAAGAAAAGAGTCAAATATGTATATCAGAATAAATGGGGAAAAATTGAATCAAGTAAAGACATTTAAATATCTAGGAAGTGTTAGTAGTAGCAGTGATGAAAGATGTAAAAGTAACATAAAAGCAAGAATAGCGATCGGAAGAGATGCCTTTAATAGAAAATGGAATTTATTCAGAAGTAAAATGGATAGAAACCTAAAGAAAAGAGTAATAAATGTTATGTGTGGAGTGTTGCTTTCTATGCTGCTGAAACTTGGACATTGAAGAAAGAAGCAATTAAGATTTTGGAAAGTTTTGAGATGTGGATTTGGAGAAGGATAGGAAAAAAATCAAATGGACAAGTAAAATAACTAATGAAGAATTAGTTATTTTACTTAGAAGAAGGAAGGTGTCTGTTAAAGAGGATAAAAAGAAGAAAGGGAAACTGGATCGGACATATTATGAGAGGAAACAATCATCAGATATGCCATTCAAGGAAAAATAGACGGGAAAAGACCCAGAGGAAGAGTAAGGGAAACAATGCTAGATGACATGCTGAATGGAGTCAGGTACACAACCTTGAAAGAAAAGGCTCAGAACAGAAGAGAGTGGAAGGAAAGTTTCTGCTACAAAAAGAAGAACCTGCTCAATTGCAGAATACTGAAGACGAAGAAGAAGACTGTGGTAAAAATAGTTTCGAATTACTCACTTTTCATTATATAAACAGCCTTCTGGAATGAATTAAAACGTCTTTGCGCTTATAATAATTTTAATTTGTAATATGTTAATGCCAAAAAATTATTTATCACAAATAATTATTCATTTTCTAATGGCACAACCCTTCTGCAGTCTATTAGTTGATCGAAACTAATGCGAACTGTGGCTTCACGCTAGCGCATGTGAAGTAGCACTTTGCTCCTGAAAAGTGGCCTTGAGTAATATGTAGGCTGGGTTAGCGAGGTTGTCCTATTAATGCTTTAACCTCGATACATTTGATTGAAAGAAGCAGATTTAAGCATGTTAAACCACAAACGTCTTTTATTTCCCTAGAGAGAGTAAGTGAGACATATTAGGTCTATCTAACATCTGGAGACTGAGAGGTACTTGTTGTTCACAGTTAGCCAATTAGAGATAGGTAGCCCAAGATTGTCACTAATTTTAAATAGCATCAGGTGTAGAGACATACAAGTGTCGCCATCTCGTGGTACTAACCCTAACTCAGTATATTATTATAAAATTAATACAGTACTGGCAAAAAAAAAAAAAAAAAAAAAAAAAAAAATATATATATATATATATATATATATAAAAGTAAGGCAATTTAATAAAATACTTATTTAATACAACAATATTGTGTACTGCAGATTGATACAATGAAGCACAAATATAACAGAGGTTTAACATGGAGAGTTCCAAATAACAAACTGTCTTTTATTTTTTTTTTAAATTCATTCAAAACGAGACACACGTTGAATGCAGGGACGAAATATCATGAGTGTGGGTTATTGTTAGAAGATATAAACGTATTTTCTCATAGCCTAATTCACTGATGAGTAGATCTCTTATGCATGCTGCTTAGAGATAATAATTATATCATCAGGCCTTCGTTTTTATTATACTAGATTAGACATCCTATCATCTCAGTAGCATCAGTATATTTGGAAGTATATAAGTATTAAATTCTAATTATGGAATTTTGGTAATTTATGGATCGACCTGATGGTTTCATTGGGTGGTGCGAAAGGCCAATCCTGATTTATGAGCTCATTTATCTGACATTATTTTTGACAGATTGCTCCAAAACATCCCCGTCTATCCAATGTAACAAATACCGCAATTGCAATAGATTTTATAAACTCCTGGTCTCTTCATAGTTGTGTGGTGTTCAGGCTTATCATCGTGAAGATTTTTTTAGTCTTAAAAATGGTCTTTTAAGGCCATTTTTAAGCTGTGTTCTTGTAGGACTTTGACTGTTTTGTTTGTAATGTTCTTGATATAAAGTAAAAATACCGCGCATTTGTAGTTGTCTGCGTGTAATTTTCCGGTGATATTTCGGGAGATTAAACCTGCTTGCCTTTTCCAGAGGTCGACGAATTTTTCCCAGCCAACAATGCAGGAATTGGAAGAGAATAGTAATGCCAGTAAATCGGCCGTGCCTTTGGGTGAAGTGGATATGATACCATCTGGATGTGGGCGTGGTGGAAACTTGGATAAACAAAAGTTGCACCCTATGACCTTGAGAAGGGAGCCAAAGGTTTGACTACCATTTGGACAAAAGGCGAGTTTGTCCTTTTACAGTATGATTTGGATTTGTTATGAGTTATATGCAGCTGTTGTGACCTGTGATATAGGCGGAATGAGAAGTTAGAGTTTTGGTCTTGAGCCACTTATGATATGCTATATTTTTCTTGTACTACGTTGACATTTTTTTTTTTTTTTTTTTTTTTTTTTTTTTTTTTTTTTTTTTATAGAGAATCCCCGCCCGCCATACAAGCTATGGCGGGCGGGGAGTTTGGGTGGAATGAGGACGCAGGTCTTCGTTAATATGAGGATGATTTCTGTTCTGAGCGGGTATTTATTTGAACAAAGCTAAAGACAAACCATGGAAAGGCAGAACAGAGGTCACGGAGTTCATTCCGTTTGGGCACCACTGCAGTGCCAAATGAAATGAGACTGTTGTGTGAAGATGGTTTTGTGGGCAAAGGCGGCGTATGAGGTTGTGGTCTGAGTCGCCAAGAAAAGAACTGACATCTACAGTGTATATGGAAGAGGAGCTTGTCGTGAAGAGATCAGTAAGGTATTCCAGTTTGAAGTTGTTGCTGATGGCGAATACATTGGTATCCCTGTCTCCCTGATCGGTGAAATTGGAGAATAGAAGACGATTTGAGTTGTGGACGTTGAGGTCCCCAAGAGGACTGACATCACTAGAAAATCGAACTTTTGAGGACAGCAAATGGAAGTGACAGGATGGTTTGGTAGAGAAATTTAAAAATGGAGGATTCCAGATTTTGCAATCTTTGAAATGGGATGTCGGTCTTACGAATGCTCAAGTGATGCCACTGTAGCAGAAAGAACTGTGTAATGTGCAGTTTGGGAAGTGGTTGTTGAACGTATTGCCAGCTGGGCGTCTGTCTGTTATTCTAGTTTAGATAACTCTCAATGGTGTCGCGCATAGTTTATATTGCTATTTGTGGATATGAACCCCCATTTTATTTATTTTTGGTAAGAACTAATGTTGATGGTAGTTTTAATTTTTTATTGGATTTTTGTTTATTCGGTTTCGATGGGAGAATGTTTGTGATCCGCAGCAAAATCCTGTTTTGTTGATCCATTATATAACATGCAATGACAGGTAACCGATTCCCAAACATACCACAGACACAGAGGGAACCTGGTCTCCTGTCTAGACGTTGCTCTAGCGACCGAATATAGCTGGAAGTCACCTTAAGCCGCCAATAAGCAAAGCAATGATATTTCACTGGTTAGATAGCATGGAAGTCGTGAGAAATCGATTAAGTTTGCTGTTTTACTGTGCCATTTATTATCATGCAAGGAAACTTCTAAATGCTTTTGATGACGAGGAGCCGTTACAACATGTGTGCTTTGGCTAGAAAGGTCAGAAAGATCGAATCTGTTATACAATGAAAGGAACATTTATAAAAATAATTTTGTAACTGAGGTTGCATTAACCGGTCTCAGTTTTCGTCTCCCACGAAAAACACACAAAAAAATGATAGTCTTATAAAAAGTAAATTGAGAAGAAAAAAAATTGAATTATTTGATTGTAGCAAGTCTTTTGTTCTAATACATAAATGTAGGTGATGAAAACATTTGTGCGTCAGAATGGTTGCGAAGAAATTTAGTTTTCATGGAAGTGAACTCAGCATTAAGCAGCATTGTGCAACTTTAGCACTAGTTAGCTACACAATAAACAAAAAAATCATATGCATTATTAAGGAACGTCACGTATGGGCCACATTTTACTCCTTTATAGCGTATTAATTATGACTGATACAGAGAGATCGCTGCTTATGGCTTTGTTATGTGTAATTGATGTATTTCATACAGAAAAAACGAACTATTCAAAATTCTACGAAATATGATCAAAACATTTCAGAGTTGACCACCAGATGACACCACTAAAGTATGTCGACTGCGTGCAAAGGTCGAGAAGTAATACCTTGTAAAGAGTGATTATACTGTATACTATGACCGTCTCGATTCCAGTTGCTTCATAATATAAACATCCTCAGAGATCAGACCGTTGTGTGTGTTCGTGTTCCTCCTCAATGCTAGGGAAAAATTGTCAATGCTAAATGTTATGTCTGGAGAGGACACAATAAACAGAACTGTTTATTGTGTTTTTTTGGAATTTAACAGTAGCGCGACGACTATTAATTACATGGATATGCAAATCGAGGGGCACAGATGAAAAGGGTTCCTGTAAGAGCTATGTTAAAAACTGACACCATCTTGAAATGGGAATACTACTAATATGGTAATTGATATCATAATACGAGGTTGGTCTGAAACGATCTCGGCCTAACAATGAAAAAACGAATTTATAATTTCAAAATTATTTTTATTTTTCAACATAATCTCCCTTAAGACTAATACATTTATTCCAGCGATACTCCAATGCTCCATTATTCGGTTCCTGCAGTGGTTCTCAGTAAGATCTGCAAAATTCTCCTCTGCAGCTGCAATCACCTCTTCATTCGAAGAAAAACGCTGACCAGTGAGGAAGAATTTTAGTTTTGGGAAGAGGGAGCCAAATCTGGTGAATAGGGTGGATTTTCCAACAATTCATAGTGCGAATCCCTTAATTTTCCCATTGCCAAAACACCTTTGTTGGCAGGTGCACTGTCCTGATGAAAGATGATTTATTTCTTCTGCAAATCGGGTCTTTACTCACAAATTTTTTTGTCTAGTCTGGTTGAAAGATCGAAATAACATTCCCCGGTATAACACTTTTCAAGATAATTAATAAACAAAATGCCTTTAGCATCCCAAAATACCGATGCCACGGCCTTTCCAGCTGATGGAACCGACTTTGTCTTCTTTGGCGCTGAACAATCAGCTCCTGTCCACTGTTTTGACTGCTGTTTGGATACTGCTTTGTAATGGTGAATCCAAGTCTCATCCATAGTAATAAATCGACGCACAAAATCAGTTTTATTCTTGTTAAAACGCTCCGAGCACTGTTCAGAGATTTTCATGCGAGTGCGTTTTTGATCTGCTGTGAGCAAGCGTAGCACCCATCTTGCTCAAAGCTTTTTCATTTGCAATTCTTGACACAAAATATATCCTACACGTTCTTTTGAAATGCCTATAGTCTCAGCAATTTCACGCACTTTGACTCGCCGGTCATCCAATACCATACCGTGCACTTGATCAATGATTTCTGGTGTTGTTACATTTTGAATGTCCTTCACGTGGATCATCTTCAAGGCTGGTATGGCCACGTTTAAACTCGGCAGTCCATTTCTTAATTGTCGAAAACGAAGGAGAAGAGTGCCCATAAAGTTTAAGAACTTCGAATGAATTTCTTTTGGCGTTAAATCTTCTTTTACAAAGAATTTTATACCAGCACGATCAGCTGCCATCCATCATTCCTTTGCAGTACACTTTGAAACTCACAGAACAAGTTTCTTCTCCTCCTCCTTCATTCCTGCAACTGCTGTACTGTGAAACAGTCTTCCTCCTGACGTATTTCCCAAGGAATACAATACGAAGGCTTTAATTCAAATGTAAACAAGTTCCTCCTTTCCCACCCCACTACCCATACACGGTTCTAACGTATCATAGGTTAGTTAACCAACTAAGTTGTTTGATCTGCTTCACATCTTTTTCGTTCGTTTAACTTGTTTTACTTGCATGTAGAGGTTCCCAAAAATTAACATCACGATTCAGGGCCATGCAAAGGAACAAGCTCCATTAGGGGCCGCCTCAAACATTTTGATGATTTGTGTTGTTGTTATTGTTATTCCTAAAAAATCCTTATTTTGAAATTTTATGTATACCTCTCTGGTGAGAATAAAATAGTTTAATACTATGGAAAATTTAGAAAGATTTTGTGGTTCAATCGCTCTTAGAATGTGTCTTATTTGAATATACTCCAATCCTTCCGAACAGCAAAAAAAACCAAAAAAAAACCCATTTTACTTCATCTAACTGGTTGCATCGTAAGCAAGAAGGAAATTAATTGCCACAAAAAAATTAATCATATTAATAAACATAACACTTTTGTCATAATTTTTTAAGAATTTCATTATTAATTTTATAAATTTAAAAATTTATAAATTTTATAAAATTAAAAAAGGAAAGCCATCAACAGAGAGAACTGGAAGGACATGGTGCTGCACCCTCTCACTGAGGAAGGTACATGAAGAAGAAGAAAATTTAAAAAATTAAAATCTACTAATCTCTTTTATTCTCCTATAGGGAGTATTTAACTTTTGGAGACTGAGGGGAAAGTTCAATCTCACACTATTTCGGATGTTTGTAATTTTCCAAAAGTTAGGGCTAAAATAGCTTTGCCTACCCCCTTTACGAGAATAAAACGCGTTAGCTGATTTATTGTTTTTTTAATATTAAAATGTTGGGATTCATTATTATTTTTGCACTTTGTTACTGCTTAAGAATAAAATTACAATCATCTATACTTCTAAATTCTAATTTTCATTTAAGAAAATAGAAAGTTCACAGTAAGCTATAGGTACTCCTCTTTTCAAACTCGAAATTTAGGCCAGGAATTTAATCTTTCCTGAGGCATGTTTGAACTGAGATAAGTCTGTTGATCATAATTAGCTAAACGACCGCTGAGCTTCTGCCACATTTAGAAAAAGGAATCAAATTACGAGGGTGGTCTGAAAAGTTCTCGGTCTCGACCATAGATAGCAACACTATCGTTAAGATTTTTTTTCTAAGTTCGCGCATCTATCATCAGCATTCGTGTGATATTGCAAGTCAATCTATCAAGTAGTTTGTTTTATACAGCTGTCTGAAGCAAAAGTGTCGTCTGTATCCGTTGAAATGGATAAAATCGAGTATCGTGCGGTTAAAAAATTCTTTATAAAAGAAGGTTTAGTGCGAAGGAAATTCATTCGAAGTTGTTAAACTTCATGGGCACTCTTCTCCTTCGTTTTCGACAATTACGAAATGGATTGCCGAGTTTAAACGTGGCCGTACCAGCCTTGAAGATGATCCACGTGAATGACATCCAAAAAGTGTAACAACACCAGAAATTATGTGTTTCTAGTGTTCAGTGATTCAGGCAGCGGTGTTCAGACGGACTTAGTACTGATCGGGGGAATTATGGATGCTATTTTAGATGAACATTTGTTATAGAAATATTTATAGAATTCACATATTTGCAGAAATCAAACGCCTGTGCGAAAGTGGGAGGAGTGGGTTCGTAAGAGAGAGGTTATCATTCAATCTCTTTGCCTTCCTCCTCTGTATTGAATGAAGCATTTTGAGGAAGCAGTTAGGGCCCCCCACTCCAAATGTGAGAGCAGTATTCAATATCTAGGCGGATTTGTGACTTGTAAAGTGTTTTAACAGCTGTTCAGAGGTGAAGTAACGTCTTGAGTTAAAGAGAAATCCTAGTTATTTAGAAACTGAGGATACAATGCTTGTGATGTGTTTATGCCAGGAGAGGCTTAATGTCAGAGTGATTCCCAAAAGAGAAATCTCATCTTGTCTCGGAATTTGAGTATTGTTAAAAATAATAGTGGAGGAAAATGGTTCTTTTTCGTGAGAAATAAGATGGAATTGGGTTTCACTAGTATTGAAAGTGACGAGGTTATCTGAACCCTATTGGAGGATGGCTTGGAAATCAGAATTGAGGGCAGTTGTGGTTGATGTTCTGTAGGTTGAGGTGAATTGTTGATAGTAAGGTTTCAAATGAAAGGGATATTGGATTGGATATATGTATTGGATTGGAGTTCAACAGAAGTTGGTCATTGATATATAGAAGAAAGAGGGTTGGTGAAAGAAAAGAACCTTGTGGAACCCAGAATTAGTTGAATGATGAGAGGATAAGGAACCATCCACCATAACATACTGTATGTATCCAGACAGAAAGCTGGCAATCCAACTGCAGGAATCCTGCGACAGACAAATGATGTTTGCTTAGTAAGCTTTTGTGCCAGATCCAGTCAGAAGCTCTGGAGATATCAAGTGCAACCACTTAAGATTCACCAAACTCCTCCATAGCATTTGTTCAGAGATGGGTGATATATGCGAGTAGATCCCCCTGTTGATCGGCAACGACGGAATCCATACTGGTGGTCATTTATTAGTTGAGTACGAGATAGAGTAGGAGTTGGGAATCGATGGTTCTCTCCATTACTTTAGATAGGACTGAGGTGAGTAATTTAGGGCGGTAGTTTGACGGCAGTGAGTCACCCTTCTTGGGAATGGGTTTGAATATAGGCCAATTTTCAGGCTGTAGGATAGACACCAGTAGAGTAAGAGAATATATACAAGCGACATAGGACAGGAGTCAGTTCTGGTGCACAAACCTTCAGGAGAACTGGAAAAATGCCATCAGGGCCAGAGAATGTTTTGTCTAATGTGGACAATATTTTACTGATCTCTTTCTGGCAAAAGTGGGCACTGCATATTGGGCATCTGGAATGGTTGGGGACATTTACCATTGTCAGTTATGCATGCATTAGAGGCAAGTGTGAAGCCAGGAGATTGTTTTTTTTTCTGTAGGTGATGATATAATAGAGCCATCTGGGTATGATAGGGATGGGAATAGTCTTGGGCAAAAGTTAAGACGAATTGCTCTGGTAAGAGACCAAAAGGCTCGGCTGCCGTTTGGACAGGCTGCAGGTTTCCTGCTTTTTGCTCATTCAAACTCTGCTTTGGAAGCAATGATCACATAGAACTTTTCAAAGTCTATAATATCGAGGGGAGTTGTTTCTGTTGAAGATGAAGTTCATCTCCATTTAGAGAAATTCTGTAAAACCTATGCTTAGTAGGGATTTGAATCGACAACCAGTTGGATGTTGAGTAGATATGTCACTTGGCATTTGAAGTCAGGTCAGTTTGGCCATGTCGATGTGCTGAGATTGCTTTTCAAAAAGGCGATTGCTGAACTGGTGATTTGGACTCCTTTTTACCATTCAAGTAGACACTGAAGGGAAGATTTCATGATATCAACAAGACTAAAATATTCGTAGGCTGTAATTTCTTACGGCAGTCCACTCCAAGTTGAAACTGTTTAGCAAATTAGTATCACGCATAATAAGGTTCTGTAATAAGGAAGGTTAGCTTTAGAAAACAAAGGTGGAACTTTTTTCAAGCTGTTTCCTTCAGGTGTCCAATGTTGTGGAATCACATTCCGCTCAAAGACTTCCACAAGCATCCCTGCAAGTTACGTCTCATACAGGGATGGAAAGGTGTTTTCTTCGTTACAAATCTGCCAGAGAACACTCGCAATTAACGTACATAATACACTGGCCTCGTAGCCTTGGTTGCTTCGGCTATAATTCGTTTGCGCTTTATTTTGCTCAAATACATTTTCTTTTAAGTATGTTGAGTTTTTCGACCAAAAAACTAATATAATAAAAAAATAACTAACACTGGGTTTATAGGTCGTAATAATTATTTAATAACACCTACTAGTTTTACCACTCAAGCTAATTGCTTCATATGAATCATTACATAACTAAAAACACCGAATGTGTAGGAATCGTTACACTCACACACACACACACACAGAGAGAGAGAGAGAGAGAGAGAGAGAGAGAGAGAGAGAAATAAAGAAATACCCAAATACCGACTAATTCTGTCGATAATACAGCTAAGTTGCTTTATCGGAGTTAAAACGCATGTTCTTTGTACTATATTTTTTTTTGAAAAAGTGAATTCAATAACCATTTATAGAAAAATGCATCTTTCAATTCTTTTATTGTTAATTTGAGCCCTTGTAATATTATATTGACAAAGGAAGGAACAATCAATAACTTAGTTTCAAAATATCAACGAAACGACGATGTTTTAATTTCATAAGGAAATAAAATACGTTTAACTTTATAAACTACTCAAGTATTAGAACTTCGCCTTTAGAAAAAATATTCTTAAATATGATCAAGACGATTCCGGCTTAATTAACATGTTTTGCTCATTGGTATTTTAATCACGCACTTCAATTAGTAGACATTTAGGAGCCATTTTCAAGCTCATTTATTAAGACGTTCCGATCGTTTTATTGTTTCCAATTATTTCAAGCAGCCCTGCAGTTATGTAACGCTGTACAAGCGGAAATGAAGCGAAGAACTGCTTTTCTTAATAATAAACTTCCACCATTAAAATTTATGTCATAATCAGCCTTAATTTAATTTACATAATTTTGACTTCACGTGTGTTATAGCATGTTTCGCAGTGCATCCTGGTTTCGAGATTGTACGATTTCTACTCGTGAAGCACACAGAGAAGTAGTGGGCGCGTCTGAAGGAGCGAGAGAAAGAGAAAGAACGTAGGAATAATATGATTTAATGCCATCCGTCTTGATAACATTTTCCACACGTGATACTGGAGAAAAATCCATATGTAAGGCGTTGTAGTTCTGAATATGCCCACGAGACTCCGTTTTTGAAGGAAAAAAAAAAAAAAAACACTTTTGTGATAAAAAGAAAGAGCGTGAAGAAGTATATTTTTCTCCAGGAAAAGTTTTAAACACAAAAATAGTGTCATATTTAAGTTTTACATAAAGAACGTACAACAGAGTATGCAGTTTTGACTAAATGTAAGCTTTATATGATCAACACTTTTTACCTGTTTCGACTTTATAAATAGCCTGTCCCCGCTTAAAAAATTCACCTGAGATATTAAAAAAAAAGCAGTGTAATGAGACTGATATAAAGTGTGGCACTGTTGCCATTTACTTGGCTCACGCACAGACACTGACTAAACGTCGGCATTGTTGATTTACTGGTGATTTATCCTTCTACCACATTATCCAAGTCAAACTACAGAGGCTCTAAAAGCTTCGCTGCATTTGCTGAATTCAGTGATGACTTTTTATATATATATATAATTGTGTGTGGGGGGGAGGTTTCTTACTTTCTCATTTTTTTCCATGTTATTTAGTTCTCGAGTGGATTTTTTTCCGATTGTGATCTGCGGTTGCTTGCTACACTGCAAACGACCGACAGCGAAGTTGTCTTTCCACTCAGAATTTGAAATTGGGTCATTCAGGTGTTGTGTCAGAGGAGGTCAGCCTCGGCTCCACCAAGGAAAATTGCTTTACTGTTCATGTGTACGTAAGAATTCCAGCCATGTAAAGGACGCCCACGAATGTTGTCTTTTCCCGGTATTAGTAATCGGCAAGTGCGTTGTCTACACGTAGCGTAAAAACATCCGGTTTCCTTCATAGCACTTTCTGCCCGGAGAAATCGTACAAAGGAAGGAACACCTGCTTCTTTAGAGTGGCTACAATGGGTGCAGAAACAGACGAGAAATGTTTTAAAAGTCAGCAAAAGCGGGCGAACGTAAAACAGTAACTTTAGAAGCAATGCATTTTAGAGCAGGCATTCGAAAGATTAATTATTGAAATAAGTGGAGGTGAGGTATGCGGTAGGGGAAACAAGCTGTTCTTAAATAGCCTCCCAATATCTCTCATTTTCAGGAAAGAATTTTCTGTCAGGGTTGAATCCAAAGGAAGAACCAAAAATAGCGACGGAGGGAAATCATTCTTTGGAAACGCACTGTTTTACAGTAAATAATTCGAACAAACAGCACTGTTGAAGCTGTTTGAGGGAGTGAGTGACTACACGATTAGTGAGTGATTACCAGATTACACGAATTTGTGCATTTAAAGAATTAAAAGTATAAAATCATTAAATTAACCAGAGACTGGAAGTGAGATACTTCTTTTTCTTTATTCTGAGAGAAAGAAATATATGCAGAAGAATATCTGTATAGAGACATTCTACTGGATATATTACTATGTGGCCTCACTGTCGCAATATGATTCTGAGTTGGGTCCCTAAGTGAGGTTTTGAAACTTGCTTGCAACTGGAATTGCGACTGAATGCTAACAAGTGCAGATCTCAAGCAGTTCGTTAACTGCTTGAGATCTGCTGGCAGGCTTGGCGGGTTGAAAAACTATTGACACCTCTGTATAATGATACTCATCTTATCGGTTTACTCATCTTAATTTGGAAAACCTTATAAAGTACTTTGCATCCCAGACGGGACTCGAACTCAGATCTTTGTAACCCAAAGGCATCGTCGAAACCGAATCTTCTGTGGAGATTTCCTATTAGAATAAGATTATATTTTGTTTACCCGGCGATTTCGTCAACTTGTAGCGGATTTAAATATCATTTTGAATTTTTGAAATGAACCTCCAGCTAACAAGCAAGTCTTTTCTTAATATCCATTTATCGAAGCAGATGGGATGAAAATTCACGGGCGTACTCATTTCTGAATAAGAAATGCAAAATGAAGTTTCTCGTCTGGTCTTCAGTTGTTTCATAGACGTGCAGAGACTCATAAAATACTCTTTTTCGACATAATTTCCTATTCAGAAAAGAATGCGTCAATGAGATTTAATTCAGCAGCAGCTGAAACAATATTTAAGAGGGGAAAACTGTCGAGTAATTTTTATGATGACTGAATACTAATCCCTCCCATTTCACAAAGACAAAGATACATTTTTCACTGCGACAACGAGAGGAATAACTTTTTATTGTGAGTGATGCATGGGTAGAGACTGAGTGGGCAGTTCAGTCTCCAAAAGTCAGATAGGATTAAAACAGCCTTGCCTACTCCCTATGAGGGAATAAAAGACGTGAGATTTTTCTGTGTAGCTCAATGGAAGTGGCATTTGCTTCTTCTGCGCTAGGCCGCCTGAGAAAGGCTTAAGTTCAAGTCTACTTGAGGAAAATTTTCTAAGTTTTTCTTTGACCGTTCCCGAGTTAGTCAATGTCTGGCACAGGCATTCGGTTTTTTTTCTCTCCAGAAAACTCTAGTTTTTCGTCCCGTCCCGTGCTGTCTAGTTTTTCGCCAAGAAAGTTGACCATAGAATCCACAATATTTCAAACAATAACATTCTGTTTGGGTTAGTGACCATGAGATGGCGACACATGTCAACCCTCTCTTCATCAGAAGTCGCTTATAACTAGTTATAGTCTGGGGGCATCTCTGATTGGTTACCGTTGAAGAGTGAGCTGCTGCTCAGTCTCCAAAAGTTAGGGCTAAAACGGGCTAGCCTACTCCCTATAAGGAAATAAAAGGTGTTAGCTGATTTTCTTTTATTCTATTTCCCTTATGATAAGGTTCCACTAATCTTTTTTGCTCTTTATTTAAAAGTAAGAGCGTTTAAGTATTATGTAAATATCGTTAACATGCTTGCGATTATTCTATTTATTTATTCCTAATTACTTTATTTTTGTATCCTCTCACATCTCCGGATTCACACACAGAGAGAGAGAGAGATTTTGCCAAAAGCATTTGAACACCCCTGCAGAAGAGTAACGTGATAATAGAGGCTATGCAAATTATACAAATAGATTTCTCGGAAGATTCGTATATAAAGACGATATCAATAAGTACTTCTTTTATTAGATTATAATGTACTTCTAAACTGACTAGCCAGTTCAAGGCCTCCATCTAAATCTGATTAAAAACACCTTCAGGATAAAACTGAACGACGTGTGAGAGCTCTTTCCCGGGTTGCCAACATCGCTTCTAGAACTTAAGAGTCTCCTGCGCAAAGAATTTGCCTGTTCAAGTTTGCCACGTAGATAAAAGGCTGCTGTGATAACAGACCAATGGTGAATATCCTGGGCTTATTAAAAAACTAATATTGTGATCACTATGCCCGTTGCTGGAGTGTTCAAATGCTTTTGACAATATGTGAGCGTGTGTGTGTTTTTGAATCACGTTTTAAAACAAAGAGGACGGCAAAGCATTTTTGTGACTGAAATGGGCTTTCTTTGTTGTCAGCTGTATCGGTTTGGATTTGTTTCATATTAATACTTATTTATCTGTTTATTTTAGTTTATTTTATTAAATATATATTTTATGTAAATGAATCTTATTGCAAAAATTGTCTTTGCAATAAGAATGATTTTTAACGATAATTTTTTTTTGATGCCATTTTCACTTTATGGTTTGTGCATCTTAATGCTGGCATGCGCACTTGCTGTTCATTGTTGGTATGCTTATCACAATACTGATCTAAAGTATATGATTAAAAATGTAACTACTTGAACTAGTTAACAACCACACTCAAACTAGTTCCACAAATTCCACGATACTGCTCAGTATGTTATGGAAGTACGGTAGCACACAGCAGTAGGATAGCGCTGGCTTATCATAGTTTCAGAGAGCGGAGTAAAGGTTACATTTAATACCTTGTTTGTTCTCTGTATTTTTAATGTCCATTCTCTGTTGCAGCCTTTTGGTTTCATTTTTTTATAACTGTATATTCTTATACATGCCATACTGAATTGTATAATATTCGGTACAATAAAAAGCAAAATAAATATTACACGCATATTTTCTTCAGTCACAAGAACTCTAGTGGAGTCTGTGGAACTGGATATTAATCTTTTTCTATTGTCCAGATGTTTTTACTCTCATTAACCGCCACCACATCGCATAATTAATCAGAAAGCTCTAAAAAACATGATGAGCCTCACGAAACCTTTTTAGCGGCAAAAAGACTTTATGTAGTGTTGATCAAGAAATAAATAAAAATTAACGACTTGATTATTAATTATTTCAAATGGAAATATTAAACTTTATTTGTAACATTATTTGACGACATGTACACAGTTCCTTATAACTGCGGATATTTTCAGAATAAGAACATTCTTTGTAGACTTTCAATGCCCAAGTTGAACGTGTTTTCGTACGTGACTATTGAAGCTTGTTTACTTGGATAAGAATGCACTTTATCCTTCCTCCCTACTATAGCCTGTTTGTAGGAAAACGACCTCTAAATATTTCCGGAAGAGGAGGCTGCGCGTCGCGTTTATATCAATGTCAGTTCGTAAATATGAATTTCTGACAAAATTGGCTCAAACTAATTTAATACAAAAGAAGAAAATGGTTTGAATTAAATACTATCTTCAATGAAAAGGCATTTCTAACGTAACTCGATATATGAGGTTAATAATTATATTTTTATGGCAACATTATTAGCCCGCTGCCCTCTTTTTTCAGATTAGATTATCAGCTGTTTACTACGAATAAAATTAGCTATTTTTGTAACCTCCAATTTATCAAAGTACATAGCGGCGCTAGGCATGGAAAAAAAAAAGTGACCTTTGCCTAGGATAAACTGCGTTAGTCTTCCGTTTCTCATGGAAGGACTTATTCAGATTTAACTCCTTCTCCCCCCCCCCCCTCCCACATCGTACTAATAAATGCGTATATTGCTTTTCTCTCTGGAAACATTTTGCACATGCTACTGATAAACATGATCGTTGCAAATCTGCACACTTCGAGAGGTTTGTTACAAAAATATCTTAAAGACCACGACTAGAGTGAAAGTACCGTTGAAAATGGCAACTCTTTCAAATATAGTTTCATGTATTTAAGTTAGCACCAGCTGATGTCAAACCTTTTAGCAGCTTCTTCTCACGCACAACTAACCTAACTTCGTCCAAGTGAATGAATAACTCTAGCCCAGTGCATTCCAAACTGTGAGCAGTTAGTTGTGTTGAGGGCTGGGCCCGGGAAATAATGAAAACAAATTTGAAATGTTTGAAGACTAATAAGATAGATAATATCTATCTATATAAAAATATAAGATAATGTTCCATGTTAAATGTGTATGTAAGATGCTAAATATATTTGCATTTAATTTTTGCAATAATCGCTGTGTATGTTTTGTATTGAAAATAAATACAATAAATATTGTAATAATATATGTCTGTATTACGATTTTTTTTTCGATGGGGGCAGTGAAATATTTACATTTTTCCAAAAGGGCCTTTAAATCCATAAGTTTGGAAAGCACTGCTCTAGCCTACCTCGTTCTTTCAGTGAATGAATACTGGATGTTGCGTAGAGATAGACAGGAGCCGCTCGTGCATAGGAACTGCAGCACGCCCAATTTTTCTCGATACATAAATATATTTATTAATATTTACTTGTAATATTTAATTTTATCATCAACAATGTTATACAATTCTCTTGTTTGTATAAAAAATAATAAAAATCCATCTTGTAGCACTTGGAGGGCGAAGGACGCTAGCAGTGTCATATTGCTACGCGCGCAAGCATATCCACGTCATAGTGAGATACGAGCCATTAGCGTAAGGCCGGACTGTTCGTCGCGCAGTTCCACTGTTGTTTATATGCAGTTTGCCAGTAGTGGAGTGTTCGTAGTGCTTATCGTGTTTACTCCATCTCTTTAAATATTTGGACATTAAAAAATGTTATGTCTTTAAATTGTATAGTTTTTATTTTAGAACATTATTGGGGTTATGATAACGGATTTTATTTGTAAATAATTTTGAATTATACTAAACTGTATAATTTTATCGATAATAAACAATATTTTTTCATGTTTATTTTTTTTTTAATTTTTACCATAATTTTGATATTTTATCCAAACACGTATACACTGTAAGTACAGTGTGTATGTATATTTCGAAAGTTTCAGAACCCCCACGCTTTCAAGCCACGAGCCGCCATTGGATAGAGACGAAACTGCTTTACGATTTCACCAAACTTTCAATGGGACTCTGAGTTCTTGAGAATTTTTGTTTTTCCTACTCCCAGGGAAAAAGTCCTCAGACTCGTGTAAACTCCCAGGTCGCCTTGCATTTCTAGGTTTAATGACTGGTAGCTATGCCGCTGTGTCTTTCAACAATAAAGATATACGTGCCCGCTTTCTTAATTTTAACTGTTATTGTACCGACACGAATCACATGCGCACCAGCTGGCTAACGGTTACTGAAGTTAGCTTGAGGATATAATTAGAAACTTCGAGAAATTATTTTCTTCTGTGTGCAAGTTTCCCTTCTGTTATGTCCTTCGTTTTTTATATTTATGTGTTTTATAGTGTAATGATCATTTGTATTACTGCAAGCCTGAAGACAGAACAGAGCATAAGCGATTGACAGACATAATGCAGTCAATAATGGTGTTAGTTACCTGTCATCCTTAAACATTGCTTGACAACTCGAGTTTTTTCTTAACCTACACAGAAACCAATGAACACGCACTTTCAACATGCATAAGAAACTATGGACACAGACCCGGCCATCTTAACGTATCGGTCTTATGAATCTCTTAACTTTTTTTCCCACCGGTCGGCAATTTCATTTACTCTCACTGCAGGATATGGCTTGCCAAGGTCTAAGCTCCCCCTCCTTTTCTTATCTTATATATTTAAATCTGTAAAGTGTCCCATCCAAGTAAGACTAAAACCGTACTAGGATGGGATTCACACATCGTCTCTTTTTGGTACGAATGTGAGGTAACACATTGGTATCT
This sequence comes from Typopeltis vanoorti, assembly GCF_054136105.1. Lineage (NCBI taxonomy): Eukaryota > Metazoa > Arthropoda > Arachnida > Uropygi > Thelyphonidae > Typopeltis > Typopeltis vanoorti. Next base: position 143,505,652 of record NC_143556.1, read on the forward strand.
TTTTATGAGTGTTAAGAATTAGATAATCTCCGGAGACCAAACATGGAACTTGTTTCATGCAGTTTTGTAGTCTCGAACAAGTCGCTGAAAATCGTCTATCACCTAAGGATAATCACAAACATCAATCCTCAAGGTGGATTCGAACCAGAGTCTGGTGATTGCAAAGAAAGGACGCTATACAGTCGATCAACTTCGCCGGAAAGTTTAACATCTTCGTAACGCCAATAAATCTCGGTGTAATCATTCGCTGAGTGTGATCTCAGTGGTTGGTCAAACGCTGATTTAAAAGAAAAAGTCCCTTTGATTATTGCTGTTCTTCAGGTGAAGAGATCAAACTGAAGCAGAGCAAAATTAGGCTTGTGATTTCTGACACATTTTTGATTCGTCTACTTAAATTTGTAAAAAAAAAAAAAAAAAAAAACAGTAAGTAAATAAAACTCTAATAAAATATCAATATTCTAGTAGGGAAGTAATTATAATTTCGGAAAGGATTAAATGTAGAAATGTAAAGAGAAATTCAGTCATTCATATAAACTATATCTCAACAGATTTCTTATTTTCTGTCTATTTCAGAGTAATACTGGACTTACTAACTGTAAGAAACGTTTATATTAAGTTAAATTCTTGTTTTTAAGTATCCCTTAATTACCAGCAAAGAACGGTATAATTGTTCGCACTTACATAATGTCATCAGCATCTAATAAAAAACTTCCCAGCTTTTTCTGAAAATGTACCGCGACCACATTTTCGATGGCCTTCCCGCTTGACAACGGAAAACCGTAGATATGCTTTGACCCAAAATCTTTATACGGGGGAGACTTCATCCTGCCTCGTAACAATATAACTCGAGGCATAATGCGGTGTGCTTTACGAGAGTATTATCGCTATATCATGTAAAAAGAAATAGTTACCTAATGCCCTCGTTTTTTGTAAGCCTGACTGAAGAATCAACGTATGCAATTATCTCGTTTTACGCTTTAATTTTTGGGGGAGAGGGATTTTTGTTTTCTCATCAATAATGAAAAATACATTGATAGCCCTACTCCCGCTTTTGTTGTTTATAAAATATTAGTCTAATGGAGAAATATACATAATATAAATAGACGTTTTCGCAAACACATGAACTCAAAACCAATTTTAGCGTCAGTATTGCAGACTATTTTTGTCATATTTTTGCCCCAAATGGTCCGATTGAAACCAAACTTAAGAAAATGCATTAATATTTTTAGTAAATATCCCACACGTCAAATTTTAACTTGCATATTCAGTGCAGAGTTATACGAGAATGACTAATAAGGCACTGATTTCACGTTGTATGCATACAACATGCAATTTATCTTCTCCACTGCACTTAGCTTCAAGTTTAAACTTCATTCTTTAACTTAGCGATGGATGGATTAAAGTATGCATACAACATGCAATCAGTGGCGCAAACGAGATTTTTCGGGTTTGCAACAATAAGAATTTTTGCATGGCTTCTTTTAATTAGACCCTTCAAGTTCTTGACTTCACTAAATTATGGGATTCCCACATTGTAATTATTCCACTGCACAAAATGACGACTCTTATAAAATAAACTTCATCTACAGATGACTACGATTTTGGAGACCTTCAAAATCGTAGTCATCCAACTAAGGAATACTGAGGAATACTGAAGGCCCCCAACTAAGGAATACTGAAGGCTCAAAATATCACTTCGAGTTTATACTTTTATTTAATAGTATGCCGTTTATTTAGAAATAGCAACTGCAGCTTTAGTAACTTCTCCTTTGAAATAAAAATATCAAATTTTAAAAGCTTCGAAATTCCTAGGACCGGATACGTTGAACTCATCTGTCACTCTTTCCCATTTGACCGATTCTGACTGTACATGTGTACACGAATGGACTAAATGAACAAAAATGTTGCTTAAGAAACGCAAGTACAAATGGACTTATTTTGTCATTTGGAGAAAAATATGTTAAATTTACTTTCGAAAATCACGCTCTATAATTTTTAGTGGAAACAGTTTGTTTTTTCTGAAATGTGAGAAATGATTTAAGATCAAGAATTAACTCTGGAAATTCTCAAAAGACAGAAAATCTTTCTTCACACAGTTGGAAGAATGGGGTGCTCGTTGTTTTCTATGTCCTGATTCCAATCCTGTCAGCGACCCGTTATCCAGATCTGTTAAACCACGGTAGCGTTAACTAGCGTTGACCAAAGTTAATTTTCTCCGTAACTTAGATTTTAATTGGACAAACCGGCCGGATGTGGAATCCTAAACAAACAAATCTCTTATGCTATTACTTATGCTACGTATATTCCACATAAGTAGTGGAAGATATATTTGAGTACGAGTTTATGAATTTCAAAAGAAAGCTGAGGAGGTAATTATTTATCACTAACAGGCAAACCATCGTATTATTTTCTTCTTACAATTTATCTTCTCCACTGCACTTAGCTTCAAGTTTAAACTTCATTCTTTAACTTAGCGATGGATGGATTAAAGTATTGCATGATTCTTAGAGACTGCGGCGAGCTATTCCTTAGAGTATCGAGGAAAATTTTTCTTTAAAATTATTTGCAAATAACGAAATAAAAGGAGTGCATTTTTGAACGAATCAAATAAGTAGAATTCCGAAGAACAATGACTGCATTTTCGTGCCTCACCTCATTTTACTGGAGTACGGAATCTCATTGACCGATCTCATTCAGCAAAGTAAAGAGAAATGAAAGCGCGACCAAGCACGCTTTATACACAAGTTCAAAAATGCGGTTGATTGAAAGAAATAAAAACTGAAAACAAACTGCACGCAAAAATTATGGAGTTAAGCAAAGATTAATAAGGTTATCGAAGCGAAAAAGAAAAAAAAAACACGTTTGCTCATTGAACGATCTCCCCCAAACTGTAAAGTAGGATTAAGAAAATTAAGTCGGTATTAAATATGAAGAAAAAGAAAGAAGAGAACAAATATTTCGTTCACAACAGATTGTAAATAAAATGCGTTAACAAGAAAACAACTTAAATATTAAAATGAACTTCCATATTCAAATGCACATAAGAATATAGTCATTGTGGTAATATGCGTTCTATTTAAAATTATTTACTATTCAGCTACGTTGATATAGTTCATTTGCAACTAAATGAAATGCATTTTGAATATGAGTCGATTCAAATAACGTTGCAGCTTTATTACAAAGATCATTCGGTTTGTTGAAACTGCTGAAAAATCCAAATGCACAATAAACTGCAAATTAATAACAACAAAATGAGAAAAGTGATATTAATATGATTAACAAATACAATATAATATGGGTAACAAAAACATCTTGGCGGAATAATTTCTTGAAACGGAGATCTAGCTGAAAAAGGAGAGCGAGATGGTTATGGCCACTAGTTAAGGATTTATTTGTGTATGTAAGAAGACAGTCTAACTAAAGCATTCAATTCAAGCATCGGAAGGTGATACTACCCTTTCCCACCCGCCCACCCCAGTTGAGCGATTTATTTTAGTCTAGTTTACCAGATATTAACAGTTACCCATAATGAAATAAAAATAGCCAAATTAGCTCAACTTATCCAATTACACGGAGTTTCGGAACTAAAACTGGTCGAAACAAATTAGCTGACATGCGTATTGAAATCTTGTAGGGATTTTCTCATATTAACTCTTATTCATTATATATCGAAGCAATTCATTAATAAGATTTTTTAGAGCTGCTCTATCTGCCCAATGATATGTCTACATTAATGCTCAGATAGAAGTCAACGGACACCATGGTTTGAGGAACAAACAGCCGCGGTGCCCACCTTAATAAGATGTAGGACCTCCTTTAGCTGCGATGACTGCAGCAATCCTATGGGACATACTTTCTCCAAGTGACAGCGATCAATGGGAATTCTTCCTGTAGGCATGGAATGTGGTACTGGACTGTTGTTGGGCGACTGTCCCTTGACCTCACCCGAGGTTCCCATTCATCCCACAGTGGTTCAATAGGGTTGAGATCAGGGATCTGTGGAGACCAATAAATTGTAGTGACCTTCACGCCCACAGACCACGCAGTTACAGCAGCAGCAGCCTTCCGACACGATGCATTGTCTTGCTAAAAGTGACAATGGTCAGCTCCATAGAAACGCCACAACGTAGGAAGCATTGCATTGTCCAGAATGTTCAGACACCTCTCGGAGTTCAACGTTCGTGGCAACTGGAGAACGAGGCCAAACCGAAGTAAAATAGAACATTCCGTCACACCGCGCCACCTCCGAATTTCATAGTCGGGGTTACGCCCTCTAGTAAGAGAGATTTATCGGACATCTGCCACACACGCACACATCCGTTCATCCGCTCGGTTAAGGGTGTAACGCAATTCATCGCTCCATAACACATCTCTCCAAGCTTTCACGTTTCCACTGTACGTGATCGTTGTACCACTGAAGACGACACTCCATATTGGCTCGGGTAATGTGGGGCTTGCATATTGGGATCCTACCATGGAAACCCATGTTGTGAGCCTTGGTTCTGAATGTTTTTGTGCAGATTAGTGTTCCAATCGATGCCTAGAACTCCGCCTCCAACAGTCCACCTACGAATAGCGATTTTAGCACATTATCCTTCCTAGCACCCTACAGTCACATTCGGTGAGTGTGGTAGGTCGTTCACCAAAGGTAGCACTTGCAGTTGACTCTCTGGGCTTTCATCTCAGTATGGTATCACAGATTGTTGACCTGGGATTGTCCAATTTAACACAATTTGCTGAGCAGATAGGCCTGCAACATGAACATAATATCCTATCACAACATCTCCTTCAAACTCCGTCAGTTCCTTTCTCGCAGCCATTTCCGTCGGACACAGTTGCACTGACTTAAGGCATTATATTCGTCCAAGTTATACCGGCTAAAAACACGTGACTTTTACATGGCGCAATGTACCTTGCCCATGAGGGTGTCCGTTGACTTATTTCCAAGCATTCGATATACAGTGTATATATATACCGGGTGATCCAAAAGTCACAGAAAAAATAAAAATTCAATAATTCGAAAAGTATAGACAGTAACACGATGCGCTTTTCACAGAAATGCACAGAAAGACATGGGATTTTTTTTAATAACTAAACATTTTATTGCCAGAATAGTTACATTTGTCACCGACAGGTGGCACTGTAGCTGTCCCGGAGCTGCTACCTGTCACTATTTAAACCGTGAGGTACGTAAATTTCAGATGTAGTGAATACTGAAATTAAACTTTCATATTTAACGTTTATTACTGAAGTTAAACGTTCTGACAAGGTGAGGCATGTTATCGTTACGAGATAAAGCACTTTTAGTTAAGCTGTATTATCGAAAGTCCGAATGTGCAAGAGAGGCAGGCGCTCCATAGTGTAACATTCATGCAGGATGGAGCACCTCCGCACATCAGAGGTCCTGTCCGCACCTGCTGCGATCGATATTTGGTGATGACCGTGTCCTCAGTCGCTCTTTCCCGCACGAATGGCCACCAAGATCTCCAGACCTTACACCTTGTGACTTTTGGTTATGGGGCTACTTGAAGTCACAGGTGTACAGAGGTTGACCGACGTCATTGGCCATGTTGAAAGAAGCTATTCGCCATCATGCGACAGGAATTACAGCTGAAACCCTCTTCGATGCTGTGCAGTGTGTCGTGCCATGTCTGACGTCCATTCTCATGAATGACGGCCCCTCACATTGACCATTTGTAATCCTAGCTGCGTTGTGAACTGTGCTGCGCCACTACACAAACTACTGACAAAACTGAAGCGTCACCTTTCGGTGGCAAATGTAACTATTCTGGTAATAAAATTTTTCGTTATTAAAAAAAATCTCATGTCTTTCTGTGCATTTCTGTGAAAGCCGCATCGTCCTACTGTCTATACTTTTCAAATTACTGAATTTTTAATTTTTCTGTTACTTTTGGATCACCCGGTATATGCACATACATATGTGTGTGTATATATGTTTGTGCGCGCCTTCTAAATATACTGGTGTTGGACAAAATAATGGAAAAACGCGTTATGCATACATATTTCTTTATTATTAATGTGGTGTGCACCCGTTTTAATACAGCTTGAATTCTTGGAATGGAACTAAAGTTTTGAATAGTTTCTAGCGGAATTTTGTACAATTTTTCTTGAAGTAAATCTTCAAGTTGTTTTAAGGACGTTTGAAGTGGGAATCTCTTTTTCATTCTGGTCTCTAAAACTCACCATAGTGGTTCGATAATGTTCAAATCTGGTGATTCTGCTGGCTAGGGAAGATGTTGAAGTTCACCTTCATACTCTTCAAACCACGACAGTACATATCAAGCTGCGTGGATTTGTAGTCTTGGGATAGTGCATTGTTATTTGGAAGTAGTATTTGCATCTTGGAATGCACTTGATTAAAAAAAATGTCCAAATAATCACTTGCGGTAATTCTACAATGAAGAGTAATAATGGGACAACAAAATACCACGATATTGATGCCCGGACCATCACGGAACCGTCCCAGTGCTTTGCTGTTGGAACTATGCATTCCGGATTGTAGACCTCCTTGGGTGTTCTCAAAGCGCAAAGTCGTTCTGATGTAGAAACAGAGTCAAGGACGACTCATCTGACCATGCCACACGGTTCCAGTTTTCTAATCTCCAGGTTTGACGGCCGTGATACCATCGATTACTCATCTGCGCATTATTTTCAGTAATCAGAGGTTTAGCAATTGCAGCTCTACTGTGATTATTGGATTTATAGAGCTCACTTCAGACAGTTTTGTGGAAGTAGGTTTTTCAAGATCAGTATTCAGTTCTGCAGTTACCTGCTGCAGTAGTTCTGTGATTTTTCAAAACAATCCTTCTCAATGTCTGACGATCTCTTTGATTTTCACCCTTTATTTCTCTTCGATGATGTTGTCTTGCTATGATCTGTGTATCCTCCCGATGTAATCTTAGAAATTGTAGTTCTCGATTCATCTAATAATATGGAGATTTTTTCACTAATGCTTCAGCTAAACGCGCAGCAACGAGATTTTTCCTCTTTCAAAGTCGAACAAGTCTCCCATTTTCTGATTTTTAACACGAATTATCGCTCAGTACATGACTAATGCACTTGCATGAGAACTATACTCTTGACGTGCATGAGTGTAAACAGAACAAGAACCTTCGGTACTGCCTCCACACGTTTTTTTCAATTTAGCCAACACACACAAAGTCTGTTCCTAAATATTACAGTATTTTTATTAATTTATCCAAATCCTGTAGATGAATCGGTAAACAAATATAAAAATCATTGGCAAACAGACAAGTACATGCTTAGCGCGAGAATAATTTCTATAAGCTTAAAAACTTTGGTCAGTATCAAATAGGATGATAGACATTTCCAGAAACAGTTTTTAGTTGCTCATCTGTCTGAACCACATCATTACTATACTTAATGTTAATTCGGTTATGTTTTATTTTGCTTGCTTTCTTTATTTATAACGACCATTTGTTTTCCCATTTTCAAACTTGTACAAAAACTGTATATAATTTTTGTACTCGTAACTTATCAGCCACATCTCCGACTGTTCTCCCTTCATTCACACTCCGTGTGGTGGGCAGTTTCCTCCTTTGATTTCTTTTTCCAGTCATCCAAGCATTTATAAACCTTTTCCGTACCTTTCTCCAACATCACTGTATGTGGAGAAAAGTGGGGACACGACACACCTGACTAGTCTAGGTGAGCTAACCATGATAACCTTTGCTGTCAGTTTGATTACATCAATAACTTATAAGAAGACTTTACATCCAACATATCACATGGATTTGGGAGGGTGACACAGCGTTTTTAATTTCGACTGAAAAATGGTCTATCTCATCGAGTTTAGCGAGCTCTACATTGGCGGCATAATGTTACTCTTCAGCGCTCAATCAGAATAAAAGTCATTCGTATTGCATTTTTGACCTTACACGAATAAACGATTGAGCGCTGAAAGAAGCAAAATATCGTACAAACAATCAGTAAATGAACTCAGAAATCAAGATGTTTTAACTTGCTAATCCCTTTTAAAATGCTGGTCATATCAATGTTTTTGAGGCTATCAGTAATTGTATTTTCCGTACTACTTGGCAATAATTTCGCTGCAATTTTCTGCGAACTCCACGCTGATTTACCCGTAACTATTTAGAACTATAAGACAAAATTGCTCTTAATCTCCTGAAGATTGATAAATAATAAAATATCCAAGTAAAATAAACATGTTTGTGGAAATTGCTCGTATTTGGAGATCAGGTACCATGACAGTTCCGATCTAACTCGCGCTAGCGTTAACTATTCTCGGTGTTCGCTTCCAGCAGTGCATACGGATGAGTGACTCGCTTAATATTTCGAGTCAGTAACCCTGCAGGAATGGTGTTTGCTGCGGAACATTCCAGCTCACAGCGTGGTTCTCCCCCCACCTTGTGGGGTAAATATTTATTAGCACCCTCTGTGCCAAGCAGCGCTCATTAGACCTCTTCGTCTTAGTGCTTTTGTGATGTATCGTTTTTGCTTGCCGGGATGGAGATTTCTTGGCATCATTGACCTCCGTTGGAGGTTAGTCACAAAGTAAAAGGTTACTCTCCGATTCAAGTGGATCCCTCCGTAGGCAGCTGAATCTACTGCAACGTTATTTACATGCATTGGTGAAAATCGCCTTTCTCTCTCCCTCGAGGGAGAAGAAGGTATGCCTGTATGGGGAAAAATAATGGACAGTATGAGGGGAATGTTAAGATTATTAAAAAAAGATAATTGTATTTAAAAACCACCGCAGAGTTATCGTTTTTGGATAAAAATCAAACGCAGTTTTATCGTATTTGTTATCATCACTTAATGCAGTGGCTCTCAAACTGTGGGGAGCGATCCCAAGGGAGGGCGCGAATAGCTTGAAAGGGGGGCGCGGCATACTTTTCTACAGATAAAAATTAAAACTGTCCTAAATCAGTTTTAAAAATAAGAACAAATAAAAATACAGAAAGAAAAACTTTTGATGATACAGGTTTTAAGTATCACGAATTTCAAAATAACTAATAATTATTTTCTTCACTCGCACTTATAAAACGCGTGTGCCAGAGGCAGTGTTGGAAGTTCATTTCGAAAAATACTTTTGTGATGAATTTTATTGGATTAAAAATCCATTCGGTAATGCACCTGGGCCATCATCTCTGAACGTAAATGGGCAAGAACAACTCATCGATCTCACTAGTGATACTTCACTGAAAAGTAAATTTAAGGAATTGTCTTTGTCAGAGTTCTGGATACATATTGGCAAGGAATTCCCAAGTTTGAGCCAAAAAGCATTAAAGATCCTTATTCCTTTCGCAACAACTTATTTATGCGAGAAAGGCTTTTCTGCTTCGGCAGCTATGAAGTCAAAGTATCGTTCAAGACTAAATATTGCCAAAGAACTTCGAGTGGCCATTTCTGATATAACACCACGTTTTGATAAACTTTGTTCTCAAAAGCAGGCCCATCCATCACATTAGACTTTGACATTTAAATGTTTGATTATTTTTACAGAGAAAAATTAAATACCTGCTAGTTAAACATTGTTTCATTTCAATACATATTTTGGTTAATTGCAAGTGTTAAAACTAATTTTTATTGTAGGCCTAATATTGTGATACTTTAATTATTTTGTGTCAAAAACTGTTAAGTAGTACGTAGAAAACACAAAATAAACTGAATAAAACGAACAACTCAGTATGAGTTCTATTTTGATAAATAAAACCGGCGGGGGGGATGACAGTGTCAGGTGGGGCTCAGAGGTAAAAAAGTTTGAGAACCACTTAATGTGATTAATAAATTTGTGTCTAAAAAGCAGATGGGAAATGAGTGTCTAACATTAATTTTAAAGAATATAACACATTGTAATTAGCAACCGCGCGCGCGCACTTATCCAAAAATGAAATTGACTTCCACTGAAAGACGTGAGAGCCTTCGTAGCTCAGTCGGTATAGACGAAGCCTTTTGGTCGGAAAGACCTGGGTTCGATTCCCGTCAGTGACGTGAGGAACTTTTATCTGGTCTTTTTCGACTAAAGGTGAGTTAGTCGGTCTCATACGGAATGTAGGGGGCTTTTATCACCCGGAAACTCGGGTTTTTCGTCCCCCAGAACAGGTAAATCGGCCGCGTGAACACACATGGGTTACAGTCATGAATACGTCCCAGCCATATGCCGGTCCCAAGCCAGGATAAAAATTGGGAGGAAGCAATGGTGAACTACCCTGTAAAAATCTCACCAGGAATACTTTGTGGGCAATACGTACAAAGTCACCTACGGTCGGAAACGACTGAAAGGGAAAATCAGATCAGATATGCGTTACTGGGGGATGGGGGAGGGATAATTCTCTTCAAATATACGTGTTTTCGGTCAAATATGACATAAATGCATCAATTGTACTCGTTCTAATGCTTTATTTTAATACCAATGGTTAGCATTTGCTTTTCTTGTTTTGAAAAAAAAAGAAAGAACGTTTGAAAGCGGATGTCAGAAAAGAAATAAGCATAAAACCTATTGGAGCAGATGCCTTTTAATTTAATAAATTTTAGAGCTAAGTAAGCATATCCTTGTATAATGTTTCTTTGTGATTTGAGAACTGCATTTACCTTGCTTTGTGTCTCTGTAAAGAAAACTTCTTATAATATTCGCATTCTTTATAGTTTCAACAAATCCCCAAACCCAATAGATGTATGAATAGGCAATGATCAATAAATATTATGCAATTATTGCGCAATCGCACTGCCTCTGTTTATTTCTAGTTGAGTTCGAAATTAGTTTATTTTTAATCGATCGTCACGGTTTCGGTGTAGTAAATAAATTCCTGCCCAATTTAGGATTCTGCACTGCCGTGTTTTATCAATCGATGCAAAATCTAAAATTAATATCAAAGTCTGCTTATTATTATCAGTACTCTAGTTGCAGTATGCGGTTCTACAATAAATTAATAAATTAAATTACAACCACGCAAGTGATGTTCACAATTTTATTTCTACACAATCGCAGTTTGAATTCACTGTACAATTCCAATCATGTAAAAATATTTGCACGAAAATTTCTTTTTACATACCGTATCTTGCAAGTTAAAATGCTTTCGTAAAATCTCAGATTAATTTTATTTCGTCAGTGGCAAACTGTAGCAGTTGCGACAACACATTCTTGTGGATATAAATTTGGCATTTCCTGCAATACTTAATTCAATTTACTCACCTTTTCATGGGCGGGCACTACGAGATCTACTCCAATCAGCCAGAATTCGATCTTCTCACTAGACCTTTTCTAAATTATGCAGTATCGGTACGCTGCAATTCTTATATCTCAATACTTGAACATTTCTGAGTGAATACCGATCACACCAGTCACCTTTCCACATTTTCAGATTTATGATGATTGTTTTTTTATTAATGCTAATCCCACCTATCACGGTTTGTAGACTTTCTTCGGCTCATGAAAGTTACTTGGCATAATAATCTAGCCAGCTTGCCATGCCTCTGCTACATCCTTTGGTCCACGGCTCTTTATTCTTTATTCAGAGGGGGGAAACCCAAATGGGTTGCCATTTGGGTTTCCCCCATCCGTAATCCCACCTTACTTTTTCCAACTGAAAAACGAAGACCAAGAATTACCTGGCTGAAATTTGTAAAGAACATCTCGGGATGCAGAACATATAAGGAACTTTTTCGAACATCAAGGAATAGAGAAGAATGGAAGATCCTGCTCAAGAGAAGATTCAACCCGTATTAGACGGAAGAGAAGAAGAAGAAGAAGAAATCCCACCGAAAGGTTATACAACTGATAAAATATCAGTACCGCGAATACATTGAGCGTTAATAATCCGGAAAGTCTGCTCTAAAGAGAAAAAAATGGAACGTTTTTAAATAACAGAACGATCTTTCTGAGACGACAAACTAATTTACCATCTAAAACATTCGTAAGCATCCATCCTCTATCAAGATGGAAACTGGATATTGGACGAGTGGCCAATCTATCCACTTTCCAACCAGAGCGTGTTTATCGTTGAGAGGATGCGCTAAACTAGTGTTTCCGAAATTCTTTGAGACTGCGGTACCCACCGTAAAGATATTTCTTGTTTGTGTAATTCCTGTGAAAAATTATCGGAATGAACTCATCGCGTGCAAAATATTTAATTAAGAAAAGAAAATACATAATATTAAAAATAAAGTAGGAACTGTTCTAGAAAGTCAGTTTAATAAATACTAACCTGACTCATTTCTAGAACATCAGTTGAGTATTCTCTCCATTTGCTGATTTTCCAGAAACGTCATCAAATAGAAGTTATGAACATCTGCTGTATACTCTGGAGAATCCCTACAAACTTTTGCCGAACCCTAGAGTTCAGAGGAACACAGTTTAAGAAACGTTGCATTAAGCCACTCGTGTATGCAGACCGCAAAATACGCATTAGGATTTAAGTATTTCTTTAGAATATGTTCTGTCACTCTAATGTAACAATCTTTAAAGGAATTACCCCAGGCATCCAGAATATCTACATCTGTATATATATCTACATGTATATCTTCAGTTTTTATGCCACTTCTATAATCTCTGATTGCTTATACAACCCTTTCCTCCATTTCTCAATATTCGCGAGACGCCACGTTGCAGCCTTCGTGATATTTATCTTCTACATTCATCTCAGCCTCATAACTTTTGTTCAGCTACTTTTATACATGTTTTCCTTTACATTCTGTAAGGGCACATGCTGACTTACTTGGAACTTTCGATATGATTTCTACTTTGCCAAGTCTGCCTTTTTTAGTTTTCCAAGTCTGCCTCTTGAATCCAACATTTATGTTAGATTCCAGTTCTACTTTTCTTATTTACATATCATTTTGTCACACTGGTTGACTTCATGATTTCTTAAGATTTTGCTATTGGATCTCTTGGATTTTTTTCTTGTTTTCAGACTCTTCTATTTCCCGTAATATTCGTATATTTCAATCTATAGCTTATTATGAAAGCCACTCAACTTTGATTCACTTAAAAAATTGTGCATATGTTTCACTTTATTTTGATACTGATTTTATCCTGATCAGAAGTAACATGGTCACCTTGTTCTGACCCTATTTCATATCCCTTGTATATTCTATTAAAAGTTTCTTTTGACCTTTCTTAAATCTCCTGTGTACTGTTGTATTCAGTTGGGTTCTCTCTTCATGTGGATTTAAGCGGATTTTTTCTTCTTCTTTTTATTTTGGAACATGGTGCAAGTAATGACTACTTCATATTCTTAAGAAAGCCAGCAGGTTTTTGCCATTATAAAATTAGCTTCGCTCTTTTCTAGAAAATTTTCGAAATATTTCCTACACTGCGTGTATATATGTATATAATATGAGTCATTTTTTCTTAGATTTATAGTTTGCCAACGAAACTGAGTTTCCATTTCTAATGACTCGAAAACTTCCCCTAATTCTTCTCTAGTTACACCTTTTGTGTTGTGACACTTGGTGTAAATAAGTCATCGTTCAATTCTTCATTTCTAAAAATTTCCGTCATTACTTTACTTTAGATTGTCTGAAATTCAAGATGATTTTCTTTGTGTTGAATGCTCCAGCTCCTCTTTCCTTTCTGTCTTGCCTGAAGCGATGGCGCCTACCTTAAGTGCCATTGAGTTTGAGATTATCTAAAAATAAAATTTAAAAATTATTTCATGCTTTTCAGGCATTTCCAGTTATCAGAAGAATGCGTTCCGTTTTCTTTTCATCTCACGTTTATAAAATTCTTGTTGCTCGATTCTTCTTATAGCAAAATTAATCTTAGAAACAGTTGAGGATGTTCCGTAGTTGAGTTTAATACAGATTTCAAGAGGCGCATTGTATTTAAGTATTCTAAAATGTTTTCTTCTTGAACACAGTTTGCAAAATCTGGACGAAAGATTTGGAATCAAGACACTGGAAATTACTTCAGGTAGGTAGTATTTCTCTGAGATTACTGCTGTCTTCTGAGAAACACGACATTCCAAATATCTCAGCGATTGATGCAAATGATATTTATTGTTGTATTCATTATGAATTTATTTAATAAATTGCATCCAGCTGAATAAATCTATCATTTAATTTATGACTACTTCTGTTTTGGTAATATTCTTTTCTACGATAAACTAGGAAAGTCGTTAAAGAAATGCTGTTTTTTTTTTTTATTATTTTGAATGGCTCAGAGATACTTTTTTTTTTTTACTCTGAAGAAGTTATTTGTTGCTATAAACCGGACGCCTTCTAACCAGGGGCCATTTGTCTGATTAGAGTGTTCAAGCCAGCACTAAAGATGCGTAATAAGGGTGAGAGCTCAATTCTGCTATTCGAAGGAGAAGCGAAATTCGATGTGCTGATGTTATCATTATTTGAGTACTTCTATTCAGTGACGCAAATTGAGGACAGCAACACTTGAGCATTTAATGGTTCTGTTCTTATGTGGCCATTCATTCCAACGAACAGCATAAACGTCATTCACGCTGAATTATGAAATCCTTGATAGGAGTGTGAAACGATATTTAGGTTGCGAACAAAGTTAATTACATAGTGCTTGCAAATATCACTAATCTTTCCCAGGATAATAATTATTTACTACATTCAGTAAATAATGATTATCCCCAAACTGACTTAACCAAAAAGAAAAATATCCGATTAGAACCAACCAGGGGAAACTGATGTTTGAACTAACAACTTCAAATTAGTTATACTGTCAAATGTTATACTTTTAAGATTCTTATCAATTTAACTCAATACATTCCTCATTAGATAAACTGTTTAATAAGTTATATGCGAATAAAGAAATCATTTAATTCTCTTATTAGATTTCTCTTCTAATTTCTTGTCAAAACTGACTTAACCAAAAAGAAAAATATCCGATTAGAACCAACCAGGGGAAACTGATGTTTGAACTAACAACTTCAAATTAGTTATACTGTCAAATGTTATACTTTTAAGATTCTTATCAATTTAACTCAATACATTCCTCATTAGATAAACTGTTTAATAAGTTATATGCGAATAAAGAAATCATTTAATTCTCTTATTAGATTTCTCTTCTAATTTCTTGTCAAAATATCTTTTGAATTCCATGTTTGCACAGAATGTTCTGAACCGGAAACCATCTCTCCTGAAGGAGGAAGGACAATTCCGAGGATTCGTGTGGATAGAGTTAATTCAGCTGTCGCACTGCTTAATACTAAATATGAACTCAGAAGCTCTTGGGGTGTTTATGTGTACGCATGCAACCACTGCCACTTTATCCCCGAAGCAGGTAGAAACACAATGGCCAGCGTAGAATGCAGATTCACTCACACTTGGGATAATTTACGGCACATGGCTGGAAAACGGTAATTAGTTTGTTTCGCGGAAGACGCAACAATCCATTTAACAGTTCGGGGTGCATGAAACGGCAGAGATGCAAATTAGTGGCTTCACTGGAAGTGATCATTGTTAACTTGAGCAATACATCTTTATTTCAAGCTGAAACCGTGAAAGAGTTTTGCCAGTCCTTAATGCAAGCATTGGACTAGACTAACACAGAGAAAAGCTTAATACTGGTGCATATATTTATCCTTTCGTGAATATATACAAATGCCAGTATATTTTAAAGCACGTCTGATGTGAAATCATTTCTGCAACATACTTGAATTCGGGTTTCTAAATTGTTCATTTTAACGAACATCGTTTTTATTAAAGCTTGACTCCGCACCCTACAACTTGGGGAATGTTGTAGGGTGCGGAGTCTGTTAGTTCCATGTCGGAAAAATCTGCTCAGTTAATCATTATTATTTGATAATTATCAATAAAGGTTAAGAATAAGCAGCATATAATTTATTTTATTTTTTTTTGTCATTATAAGAAATCGTATTTTTATTTTAATTGATATTTGAGAATTCTAAGCATAAAAATCTGTTAGCTTGTTAGCATTATTATTAACCGCATTAATAAGGATTTTAAAAAAATCCAAAATTTCTGCTTTAAGAAGCCTCCCTAGCTAACTCGATATCGACAATACCCTCTGGGTGGAAAGACCTAGGTTCGAATACTATCTAAGACACGAAGTGCTTTTATAATGGTGTTTCATCTGAATATTAGTCAGCAGATCTCATACAAATCCCAAAGAGTTTTGAGTTTGGAAAAAGAAATGTTTAATTCCGTATAACACGCAAGTTGGCCCGAAGAACACACGCAGTTTAAAATTTAGCCAAAGAATCAAAAATCCCTGTTATAGATACTTAGGACTTTTCAGTCTACTTCAGGCCTCCAATAAGTGGAACAGTGGTCTACGATTCAGAAAATATCCACTTCCAAGGTGTGGGGTTTTAAATGTCTAGAGTGGTGATGAGTAAATCTCGAGTGTTTTACAGGCTGTATTTATTTTAGGAAAACCTTGGTCATAGCAAGGCAGAAAAAGCACTTGATATTGTTTTGGTTCTCAACAGCATGAAAGATAAAAGGACACTAGAGAGTTTTTTTATTTATTTCGAGAAATAGGACGAGACTGTTTTAGCAGTATAGAAACCGCATCCTTTATCCCTCTCTTTACGTGAGGCGTCAAGCACCAATCGCAAATATTCCTGAAAGTTTGATTATTCCGGAACAGCATGGCACGTCAAAAAAAAAGGCGGAACGATTGTTACAAACAAAATCAAGGAAGAAGATTTGAAATCGGTGGAAGATCATGGATAAGATGCGCTTGCATTAGTACAGAAAACTGAAGAAAGAAGACCATTCGTCATGACATGTAATAAGCGACAGGAAAGGAACGATTGATTACTCTGTGAAGGTGAAAACAGAATACTTGAACATCTCTAAACCTTTCACGGCATTGCATGGGTTTCAAATGGATCTAGAGAGGGCAGGATTCATATTGATGAGTATTTACTTCAGTTAATTAGTCAGAGTATGGATTTTAGAAGGTTGTAAATCAAGTTCTAACAAGATTTAAAAGTTTTTATTGTTTTTTCTAATTTCAATCTAAAATACAAAATATGAATTCAGGAGTTTTTATGTACATATTAAAGGGTGTCTCACGATTGAAAATGCATCAGAGAGTGATAGCAAAAATTAATGCATTTGACAGTTAGTTTTAATCGCAAATATACAGTATCAATGGCGTCCATTTTATTTGCTTGATAAACCTGGAAAGTATAATAATGTTTATAAATATAGCAAGTTATAACGTAGTTCAATTGATACAACGGTGTTTTTCCTCGTGGATTTTTCCCATTAATGCAATATTTTTCTCCCGAGACGATTAAACACAAAGCCATTAATGGATCCATTGGCTTGTCACACCAGATATTCATAAGCTGAGAAGTTAATGATCAGCCTTTTATTTGGAGTTGGAATGTAGAACACATTCAATGAGCGCAGTTAAGAAATTCTTTAAAGCGTGTAATAACTGGTACACGAAAAAAACTTTGGAACATCACGGTCTACATAAAGCACGGGGCAGGGACTAACTGAATAGAAATTAGAGCTACCGGCCCAGATTATTACAATTCTTTGGATTGTTAAGTCTGATCGATAAGTTTACAATATTTTAGTTCAGAAACAAGCCTTCGTCGCAGCTTATCTTCAACTTTGTCTCCTTCTGTGTATCCCTGTGACAGAGTTTGTCCCTGAAAACTTCAGCCATTAGATCCTGTTCAAGAATGCTGCTTCCCTTGCTAATGAACCTCATTAGCAAGGGCAGTGCTCGTTGCGTAATATGCAACCGGAAGTGAGTAGGCTCTGCAGCACTTCCTCTGTACAAATCTTCTATTAGCATGTGGAGTGTTTTAATGAATAAGATTCGTATTACAACCAGTCGGCGTTTTCGTTTTATCTTTTCTTTAAGCAAAAAAAGTGAATGAAAGATCCTGTTATTCAGAGATTGGTACAGATGTGTGACTGCTGTTTTTATAGAATAATTAATTGTTGAATAATTATTCAGTTTGGAAGAATAGTTTAAATACTTTCATTACAAAAATATACACATATCATACTACGATATGTATTTTTATTTCATTTTTTTTATGTCGCTCTTACGAAACGTTTTCTGCAAACCTGTAGTACATTCATAGCGTGGATGGGCTAAGCATTTTTTTCTACTTGAGGCCAAACATGAAAATTTTCAAGTCATTTCAGGCCTCCAATAAGTGTGTGTGTGTGGGGGGGGTCTCACACCAGGCAGTGAAATTCTTCCTTCACCTAAAAGCAATCTCAAACATTCATACCGACAGTAGGATTCGAACCCAGTGGCTGGTTGGTTGAAGAGCGGGTACGCTAACCATACGGCAACCAGGCTTGAAAAAAAAAAAAGTTGATTAGTCTCATGACGTAACATAACAGCGTAAAAATTGAGTTCTTCTGAGACACTATGGATGATTACCTTCATAACTGCGCATAGCTGACTCTGATTATACTGTAGTCCAAAAAGCCTTAAAAATGTACCCTCTTCCGTCTTATTATTAGTAAGAAAACAAGATGAATAATCTAAACATAGTATATGCAGAGTAAGAACTTTAAAAATAACGAAGTGGCGTGAAATGAGCTTGTTCTAGTTTCTTATATACTTTTCCGCGCACAAATCATTGGATTGATTTTTTTTTTATTCATTGTAATTAAATAATTTCAACTTGTAACTTTAATTAGTGTTGACACCGTTATAGATTCAATTGTAGTCAATCCTTGAAAGTTCAACTGCATTGCCTGCCGTACGTACGAAAACCCACGGAGGTCAGTAGTAAGAAATGTAAAAGAGCGTCAGCCCAGTACTCGGTGCAGCCACAAGATCACTGAACTAGAGCACCCCATGACTGCCCGTTTCCAGCAGCGCCCGGCATGCTAGGTTCCCAGGTGGGCTGCACGCTGTTGAAAATTGTAGATGCAATTAAAACCCGGATATGACACAAAGTGGCATTCAGAACAACGAGCTGTATTATTTACAATCAGTGCAGGGAAGAAGAGGTCTTGTTCCTTATTGGATGAAATTCTAGTAATTCATTTTGCATTCGACTGCTAATCAGTATTTTATTATTACTTTTCTCAGATTTCTTGTAGAAGTGTTTTACTGTTAAATTCCATAGATAATTGGGGAGCACAAAACCCCTTTAACGATAACAGACGCTTTCGTTTCCGAATGATTTTCCAAGCATTCATAGGATACGAACGATTGAAGTTAATCAGTATACGAAACTGACCATAATCGCTGTTATTTAAGCTTTCGTTCATTATGCATTAGACAGCAGAAAAATTATAATGCAGTAACAAACAGCTTAACTTGCAGTTTCAAATCATCATTTTCTTATACTAATGTTCTAGCAGAGAGGTGTACATCCCTCCCACATAGCAGAATAAGCCAGAATTCGTTGAACCGCACCTTGCGCACGTCACTGACACTGTATTCCTGCGTCTAACAGGTGATATGTTCCAGCTAGTTAAGAGCCTTTGTATCCACCCGAGTCGTAATAGTCACATTTTTAATCTTTTGATGACTAAAATTTACAGAACGGTGAAGCACGAAGTTCCAAATGTTCCAAAGGTGTGGAGCATTGGAACTTATTCATTCATTAATTTGTTCAAGTATCGTTCTCTGATTTATGCGTTTTGGCGGCCACAGTACTTCATCTCCTCCTGTTATGTTCAACTTTAAATATCTTGAAGATTCTTTTACTTATCCTCTCTGCCCTTCATCTAATATTTTGGCAATTCCCTCTTCTTCTTAGGGCTTTCCCGTGATGAGTGATGGTCATATTGTCAGGCCTTTTTTCAAGTTGTGACCTAGTGTATCATTCCTTCCTGTTCAATCTCATTCGCACACAGATTATTCTTTTTTTCGATTTATCCCCCCCCCCCCCACTTCGCTTTATTACCTTTCCAGTAGTAGCCTACGTTTCAGAAGAATAAATTAAAATAAACAGTCATTTATTAGTCACTTTCTTGAGTCAGTTTTCATTTATTTTATTTCTTGTTTGAATTTTCCATTATTATCAGCCTTTTGCATACCTTTCACTTTGTTCTGTATGACGACCAAAAATGTAAATACTTTAGAGCTCTTTTTTAAATTTATTAATTGTTTTTTTTTCATTTATCCAACTTTACTTGTGATGATATGTTATTTAGACTAATACAGAACTCTGTTATTAACCCTGAAGATAACGATCTTGCACATCCTCTTCACTCTCAGTAATTAGCTCATTTATGAAGGCCATTTCGTAGGTTTCGCTACGTCTGTTATAAATATCAAATAAAATTAATGAAAAACACACAAGTAAAGAAGTAATTTGAACGTTTTGTTTTCATGGGATACGATGCATATTTCAATCTTCTCTCTCTCTCCTCCCTTTATTTGAAAACAGAATAACCTTTCGAAGTATAAAAGCATTGCTTATTGCTATTTTCATATCTTGTTTTAACATCTAAAGCAAAACTAAATGCCTGCCTGATTAGCGGAGTAGAGAAAAGGCCATTCCCTGTCAAATACTGTACAAGTTGTGGGTCCGGATGCATCTTAAAGCAAGGATAAAGTCTCCTCCAGATAAGCTTGTATAGCTCTGAGTTCATAAATTGTTTATTTATTTATAGATTTATGTTCTGTTCATCCGGTTTCTTGTCCATTAAAAATAAAAGATATCTTTCTTTCTGTGCGAAGATGTACTCAAGATATTTATCAAGTAGACTTCGTCACCTATGAATTTCTTGCTTCTTCGCTGGAAAACCAATCTCTAAGCCAGATTCGTTTCGGAAAAGAAGCTACAGTACCATAAGCCATGTTACCTAATTAGAAATGAAAAGTTATCAAATTCTGTAGAGAAAATATTTTTAACAGTTTATTATTCAGATCAGTTTATTATTCACAAATTATACATAATATACTATTCAATTTGTATAATTATGACAATATTTCGCAACACAATTCAATGCACAGTACAATATTACAAAGTAAAATTCAAGTATTACTATCATATTCTGTTGGTACTAACACTTGTTTTGCCTATTATTTTATTATGGTTAATAAAAAGTTTTCTCATATATGCAAGTCGAATATAATATATTTCGAATGGTTTCATAGTTATAAGTAACTGATTTAGAATAATGTAAGTTAGTTAATGCAAATATGTGTAACCAAAGGCCGTAGCCATACGGGTTACTAGAGAAGTAATTAGCTCAAAACAGACATTGAGAGTCCGGGGACCGCATCTGAGAGGGCTACCTTACCAGTTATAATAGTGAACATGTTGATATTTTAATACCTAATTGAATGAAGCAATTTGTAAATCAATACCTTAATTGGTTATGACATATGAGTTATAATGATCTCTTATGCTATACGTTTAAAATAATTGTCAACATTCTTTAATCCAATAAGGTAGTTTCTCAATCTTTTTCTGAATACATATTCTGAGGTTATAGATTTAATTTCATTCGGAAGTTTATTATAGCTACTCGTCGCAATGTACTCGAAAGATTTATGAAAAATTTCTTTGTTAGTTAGCCTTAGGTACTTCCAGCGTGTTTTGACCGCAGCGCAATCCATAGTCTACATGATATACCAAGAAACTTTCAGTGTATCATTTTACATATAACAGACAACCATAGAGATATAGTTTCTGAAATGGTAGAATATTATGAATGATATACAGATCATTGGTTGAGTGTGCGAAGTCGGTAGTAGTTATGGCTCTAATTGTTCTGTTTTGTATTCTTATTAATGGAAGCAGATTGTTATAATAGTCTCCACCCCAACAGGTAATGCCATATTGCAGTGAGGAATTTACTCAGAGTATAAACATCTTAAGAATGCTGCATTTACAAATATTTTAACATAATAGATTCTGTTAATTATGAACCTAAACTTATTTGTTAAGAAGGTGGTGTTGGAGTTCCACTTCAAATTGCTATCAATATGGAGACCCAAATGCCTGACGGTTTTTGTTTTTTTGATTAAGCTACATTTACAATTTAGAGTATCACTACATTTCTTTTCATGCCATTTTATTGTTATACTGTGATCTAATTTGTCTGTTAATATAAAGTACATATATCTCGTTTTGTCGGTATTAATATTAAATCCGTTGTTGCTAAACCATATACTTAGTTTTAACATATCGCTATTAATCCTATTTTTTAGATTTTCAAAGGTTGTTTCGGTGTATACTAAAGCCGTATCGTCAGCAAAGGATATCATTTTGCCAAAAAGTTTGTATTTACATAGATCATTAGCATATATTATGAATAGGATGGGTCCTAGTACCGACCCTTGTGGGACTCCGTATTTTATTATGTTTGCTGTGCTTTTAAATATATCATAGCTGGTATATTGTTTTCTATTATTCAGATAAGATCTGAACCAGTCATTAGTAATTCCCCTATTGCCGTATTTGGACATTTTCAGATTTTCAGTAGCAATAGATCATGATGAACACAATCGAACACTTTAGATATATCAAGAAAAACAGCTGCCGTGTGCATTCCTTCATTTATT
Source organism: Typopeltis vanoorti (assembly GCF_054136105.1). Classification (NCBI taxonomy): domain Eukaryota; kingdom Metazoa; phylum Arthropoda; class Arachnida; order Uropygi; family Thelyphonidae; genus Typopeltis; species Typopeltis vanoorti. The sequence goes on from NC_143556.1 coordinate 143,528,102, forward strand.
CCACTATAGACCTTTTTATGAAACCTCAATAGCGTTTTTTAAGTATTATATCCAGATCTAAACCCGTATTGATTAGTTGCGTAAACGGATATTGTATTTAAATAGCTATTTAAGCGTTATTTTTTATCAGAATTTCAATAACCTTTGAGATTGTGGATAGTATAGATATTGGTCTGTAATTTTTGATTTCATTTCTATTCCCTCCTTTAAATAACGGTACAACTGAAGCAGTCTTTATGTGTTCTACAAATTTACCACGTTCAAAGGATTTATTAATGATATTTGTAAAAAATTGTAATTTATGCTTAATGATAAGGCTTAGCTTTTTAACATTTATGTTGTCACATCCCGCTTTTTCCCTTTTTTTAATTCGCTTACTACATTCTTCACTTCATCTTCGTTTACTGCATGTAGATACAAGAATTCTTAATTCACGGAAGGTGACTGACATACTTTGCCCTTTCTGCAGGGTCGAAAACACAACTGCCATAGTTGGTAAAGTAGTTGTTCATTTTGTTCAGTATATCAGTGATGTCATTGTCCTCTGGGAATTCTCGCGTTTTCTGTTTTGTGTTACCTATTATCATATTGACCAACCTCCATTCTTTACTTTTATCATTACAACAAGAAATAAATTTCGATAGCAGATAATGTTCTTTTGCCTGTTTTATTTTTTCCTTTAGATGTTTAACGAAATTTTTATAGTCATATTCAAAATTTAAATTCTATGGATTTTTTTATGCTTATAGTAGAGCTTCTCTTTTGTCTTTATCATATTTTTTAGTTCATCTGTTATCCAGTGTGTGTGAACCTCCTTTTTTGTAGTAATTGTTTTATAATATTGCGATTTACTGTCTGCATATTTAATCATTTTGATAAACTCATCATATAACTGATTTGTGTCTAATAAGTCAGTTTGTGGCAGTTGATAATGTTTTATGTATCTTTCAAATTTATTATAATTGGTGCCAATTACAAATTTATTCTGACTACCTGTGCAACTCATGTTAACACTTTCAGGTATAGATAGTTTCAAAAGTATCGAATGGTGATCTGTTATATTACTAATGTAGATTGCAGTGGATACCTCATAGGCCATTCTGTTTCTTATGAATATGTGATCAATGCAACTAGTCGAGTTGTACACTTCTCTCGTATTGCCATCGATGTAAGCAAGAAACCCTTGAGTAGATAATATATTTTTATATTGTTTAGTTTTATTATTACTCTTATAAAGGCCCAAATTTATATACCCCACTAGTATGACATTGTCATATTTTAAGGTTTTTAAGACATTATTTATCTCTGTTAGAAAGATATCTACTGGGCCATCGCATGTACGGTATATTGCAATTATAAGTATAGTCTTTGCTGTATCGTAAATCATTACACTTTTAGCACTTTGCAATTTTAATTCCAGTCTGTGAAATTGATAAATATTTTTTTTTTGCATATAGAATTAATTCACCTGAGCGATATTTTTTGTATATTTTTAAAAAATATTTTTAAAAAAGGATAAGAATTGGAAGACAGACAAATTTCTTAAATTCGACAAAATTCCATAATGGATGATTTTCGCCATGAAATTACTTCATTCTTTCCTTACGGAACTTGAACAATACAGGGGCCTGAAGATTATTGAAGAAAAAACAACTAAATTTGTGTTTATCTTGTGAGTTATCGAACTGCCACATGCAGGGTATTGATAGTGAGAATGCATCTTTAATTTTCCTTATCTTCACATCCGAACTCCAAGAACTGATAATTAATGGATGCAGTGTTTACCAAACTGTGAGGCACGCCCCGCTAGGGAGGGGTAAATGCGTATATGTCAAGGGGACAGGAAGTAATGTCCAAATAGTTTCAGTCAATTAATTTTCTGGTTTGTAAATGTAGCGCCGAATAGTAGAGCAACTGTTTATCGGGGGGGGGGGGGGGGACAAAGAATCACTTGAAATGCAATAGAACGCGGAATTTGTGCAGATTTCTCAATTAAGAATGCGACCACGGCATGAGAAACGTCTCGCGGAAAAACAAACCCATCCACCATTAATCCATTTTTAGATGATATAACAAGATAGAAATCTTATTCTTCTGAAATCAGTATCATTTAAAAAATGCGATGCATTAACTGTAGTGGACTAGTCTCATTTATATATCTCCTTCAAAAGTTTCGTTTACAGCAGGAGAACTCCTTTACATAAATGGTGGAAACCCCCACGCTAAAGAATGCCTTAATCAAAACGATATCTGTGGCTTTTGTAAAAGGGGTGTGGGACAAGTCCATGACGATCCATCTGAGCTGTTCGGCACGTGCGACAGAGTAGTCGAAGCGGGAACTTATTATGCTGATTCTTAATTTCCAAACACGAAGAAATGGTTCTTCACGAGTTACTCATATTTTTAAAAGACTCACAAACAGGAGTTAAAATCAAGACTTTTGAATTCTCCGTTTGTCAGATCAGGTGGAGAGTGCAAAACGCCAAAATGAGACTTCTGCTCACCTCATTGAACATAGCGTCGAACAAGATTTCATCTGCTATCCGGTAGGATGTGGAATTCAGTAAGATATTTGAAATGGCGAAGAGTTTCCGTTTATTATAAAAACGCATCTTCGGTCATTACACAAACAAAATTCTCATCGGAAAGGAATTTGATATAATTAAAAAAAAAAAAAAAACAGTAACTCATGAAGAGAGAGAAAAATTTTGAATTCGTTCTTTTCTCTTCTTACCTGATACTTGTTTTAATGATACGCAAATAAACAATTAGGAAATATTTTAGTCCTTAACATTACATCTGCCAAAGACCACCGCTGAATACAAGAAATCGTATTGATCAAATATCCGGGCATTAATAAAATCTCAAGAAACAGGATGATTGTACTGAACGTTTATGAAACACTAAACGTTTTTTTTTCTTCTTCAAAACTAATTCTTTCACGTAGTCAAACAAAGGAAAGGGAGGGATGAACCATTACCAGTACTATGCTGTTGCGGAAATACCGGTAGCTGGTATAGCAAAGTTCCAGGGTCATTTTTCTAATAGTTGGATGGGCGGGCCAAGGTTAATAGTGGGGGGATTAAATACGTAGATTGTCACATAGCACCTAAAGATTCCGTCATGTCCCAACAACTATCTTTATGTTGCGTTGTGAATGCAAATGAGACATGGATCAAGCAAAAACTTCGTACAAAAATTACGATAGTTTTGCTGTCTGTCCTTTCACGTAAGGGAAATTTCATCATAAATTATTTTCTTTCAGTAAAAATTGCTTATTGGGTACCTTTGGAACAAAAGTAAGAGTCAGAAAGTATTTTCAGAGCATTTATTTTATTTTATTTTAGTTTTCAGCTCCTTGTTGCTGAAAGCGGCTCAACTGTTATTTACGCATGATATCCAACTTTGATTTAACAGTCTCATTGCTGAACATTCGCGTTAACACTGCTGTTCCTCCCAAGAATCGCTCTAATTTGATTTGGTTGTCGTTTTGTTTGTAAGAAATGTAGCAAGTGCAGCAATTCATCCAACTGCACACATTGGCCACAGCGAGGTGAAGTAGCAAAGGAAACGCGAGTGGACCTTCGCCTCAAAAAAAACGTGTCACCGACATCGGCCGATTAAAGCACCGATCTTCATCCAATGAGAACATGGTAAAGCATGCCATTATTATTGGCAGCTGGAAGATGACTGTCAGGAACTTCACAGGAGAACAGTTAGGACTATGCTAATGAAATCACTCCAAATACTTCACAACGTTTTGTAACAAGGAGTTTCCAAGCGGCTTAGCACCGAACGTAAGCAAAATAGAATGGAACTCGTGTATCGCTTTTCCCAAAGATATTGTAATATATTCCCAAGATACGTTATTGCTGATTATAAAACGTACTTCTCCCCTACAAGGCAGTGATAAAACGAGAATTTAGAAATGAAATATAACTGATCAAGAAAACCTCCAAATCACAAACAGTAATAAAGATGATGGCACTTCTTTGGATTCGCAAGGACAAATCTAAGAATATTTTCACGAAAGGATTTGAAGATCAGAGATTAGAAAGAAACGTCTAAGTTTGCTGTCATCACAAGGGCTGTCTCGTTGTATGAATACGCGCACTCCTCTGCTGAGGATGAGACTGAAAACAATACAAACGTCACTGTTTGATCTGCCTGAAGCAGTGGAAAGGCCACCGTCTGCTAGACCAAGAGATGAAGGCGATGCGTACATGATTTGCCTCACAATTTCTGCAGGTACACAAAAGCTGACGCTTCTCTTTACCAAGTAAATTCAATATTGAAGGACAGGGGGGGGGTATGATTCATTATATGGTCTGTATTATTACCGTTATGATAATTTCAGAAATCCACTACGAAAAGTTCCTGACTATCCCTCGTGATTAACGATCTCCTGGTCTGCGATGCTTCTCGAATACATCGCAATCCTTGCATTTCACTTCCTAATAAATAAAAGTGATTTTACACCAGCCACTTTCTGACGCCCACAATTGCTAACATGTGTAATCGTTAAACTAAGGAATATACAGAGAGAGAGACCTCCGACCCTGACTCGCAGGAATAGGATAGCAAGTTGACAGGAGTATTTACTGCATTTTAAACAATACTGCAATAAAACAAAAGATAAACCGGGTTAATCGCTAGTGGTTTCACTGGTCCAAATGCTTTTAGTACCCACAATTCTTGTTGAAGCAGTTGCTAGGGATAATTAGCTGTCTTGATAATAAGCGCCTGTTAAATTTATGATTTAACTTCGATGATTTCTAGCCGAGAGCTACTCAAAACGGAAAAGAAGTTCGTAGAGGACTTTAAGAACATGGACTTTTCACGATGATCGTTTCTTTTTCATTAATCTAAGAGCAGAGTACGCACAATTAGAACGTGAGTATATGGACGAAGGAAACTTATTGACAGAAAGGGGTTGTTAGAAGACATTTCGATTTTTTATGTGCATAATTACAAAAATGGTTCAGTTTTACTAGAAACAATCAATATTTGCAACTTTTATCTTCTTCACTTTTTTCTTTTTTGCTTGCATTCACCAGAAATATATTTCGGATCTGTCCGGATCTGGTGTTCTTGTGTTCGCTGAATTGTTGAGACTTTCGTTATAGAGGTGTGTTGGGAGGAAAATAGTTGTTAGTGTCTCATCAGGAGACTAACTTATACGACATGGATCATTTCCAGAGTTATAATCTCCCATTGGCTTATGCGTTAAAATGGAGATATATTTATTTGATAACTAAAACATAGAACTGACTGCTATATCAGACAAATAGCAGTCTTTTTTTTTATGTTGAGCCCATACACAGAAGGTTGGTTGGCCAACCTATAGTATAATACATTAGTACCATGTATGGGTAGTGGGTTGGGAAAGACGAAACTTGTTTACATTTGATTTGAATGACTTTAAATTGTATTCGTTGGGAAACACAGCAGGCGGGAGACTGTTCCACAGTGCAGCAGTTGCAGGGATGAAGGAAGAGGAAAAGAAATTTGTTCTGTTTGGTTCTAGGTGGACCGTGAAGGGATATTGTGCAGCAGCTGCACGTGTTAAAATGAGCTTAGTACTGAGCCGGGTAATTATTGATGTTATTTCGGATCAGCATTTCCCATGGAAATATTTGTAGAATATACATATTGCAGAAACCAAACGTCCGTGTGAAAGTGGGGGGGGGGAGAGTTGGTAAGGGATAAATTATTGATAAGTCTCGAGCAATTTGAGAGAACTTTTAGGGGTCCCACCCCATATGTGGGAGCAGTATTTATTCAATAGTTGGACGGATTTGTGATTTGTATAATGTTAGTAGCTGTTCAGGGGTGAAGTAACGTCTTGCGCGATAGAGAAATCCCAGTTTTTTTGAGGCTGAGGATGCAATGGTTGTGATATGTTTATGACAGGAGAGATTTGATATGAGGGTGATTCCAAGAAGCAAGATCTCAAACTGTCTGGAAATTTGGGTATCGTCAAAAAGGATAGTGGGAAAAAATGGTTCTTTTTTATGGGAAATAGTACAGAACTGGGTTTTATTGGCGTTGAAATTTATGAGATTATCCGAACCCCATTGTAGGATGGCTTGTAGATCAGAGCTGAGGGTGGTGGTGGTTGATGTTCTGTAGGTTGAGGTGAGTTGTGTAGGGTAAGGCTTATCAAGTGCAAGCGAGGAGTGTAGTGTGCTGTCGTGTGCATAAATGTGTATTGGGTTAGAGGTCAGCTGCAGTAGGTCATTGATATACAGTAGGAAGAGGGTTGGTGAGAGGACAGAACCTTGTGGGAACCCAGCATTAATTGAATGGTGAGAGGATAGGGAGCCGTCCACCATCACACACAGTGTGCGTCCAGACAGAAAGCTGGCAATCTAACTACAGAAGTCCTGGGTCAGATCGAATGATGTAGTTTGCCTAGTAGGCCTTTGTGCCAGACCGGGTCAAAGGCTTTGGAGATATCTAGTGCAACCACTTGAGATTCGCCAAACCTCTCCATAGCATTTGTCCAGAGGTGGATGATGTATGTGAATAGATCTCCTGTTGATCGGCAGTGGCAGAATCCATAGTGGAGGTCATTTATTTAGTGACCATCTTCAAGATAGTGTAGGAATTGGGAATTGATGATTTTTTCCATTACTTTTGACAGGACTGAGGTAAGCGAGATAGGGCGGTAATTGGGTGGCAGTGACTTGTCACCCTTCTTGGGAATGGGCTGAATATAGGCCAATTTCCAGTTCGTGGGATACTGTAGATGCCAGTGGAATAAGAGAGTAATATATATATAGGTGACATAGGATAGGGGTCAGTTCTGGAGCACAAACTTTCAGAACAATTGGGGGAATGCCATCAGAGCCAGGAGACGTTTTTGTGTGTAATTTGAACAGTATTTTTCTGATCTCATCCTGGCAAAAGGATATAGGGTGCATTGTATGTTGGGTATCTGGAATGGTTGGGGGATATTTACCATCATCAGTTATGCATGCATTTTAAGCAAAGTATGAAGCCAGAAGATTGACTTTTTCTGTGGGTGATAATGCAGTAGAGCAGTCTGGGTAAGATAAGTGTGGGAATAGTGTTGGGCAGAAGTTACGTCCAATTCTTTTGGCGAGAGACTAAAAGGCTTGGCTGCCGTTTGGACAGGCTGCTAGTTTCCTGCTTTTTGCTCTTTCGAACTTTGTTTTAAAAGCGTTGATTGTTTTTTTTGTATCTATTACGAGTTTTGAAGGAGGATGAGGTTGTTGATTTCAGCCAGTTGTGGTATGTCTGGTGTTTCATCTCTATAGCTTTGGTACATCTTTTGGGGAACAACCAGGGTTTCATTAGGGGAATGGCAGTTCAGAGTGCTGTGTGGAATGTATGTATTCATGCCGGTGAGGATTACTTTGGTAATAAACTCGGTATATATGTTTGGGTTGGAAGGCCGGAAGCAATAGTTCAACCATGGGAATGCAGCATAGAAGTTGCGAAGGCTGTCCCAGTTGGCACTGTTATAGTGCCAAACTATTCTTGTATGAGACTGTATGTGTAAACGTTGTTGCATGGGGGAAGGAGATGATCTCTAGGTTGTAGTCAGAATTACCCAGGGGTCTCACTACTTTCACTGTATATTTGGGGGGGGGGTCATTGAGGAAGAGATCTAGGGTGTTTGGGGAGTGGTTTGGGTTTTCTGGTATTATGGTTAGCATCTAGACAAGTTGTGTAAGGTCGTTAGTGATGGCAAATACTTCAGCATCTCTGCCTACAAGATCTGTACAACTGGAGGAGGAAAGCCAGTCAATGTTGTGGACGTTAAAATCTCCTAGGAGGATGATTTCGCTGTTGGGAAAGTTTGATTGGAGAAAGTGGATTTTTAGGGAGAGGAAATTAAAGAGCTCAGGGTGGTTGATTGTGTTCGGGGAGAGATAGAGACAGCAGATGAATTGGACTGAGTGGGGAAGGGATATTTTCAAACAAAGAAGGTCTAGGTTGGGTGCTCTCTGGCAAGGTATGTCATAGCGGATGTATGAGCAGACACCACGCTTAGGACGAACGTTGTTAAAGAGTGAGTAGTTTGGAAGGTTGAGATAAGTGGTGCTGGGGGTAGGTGAGATTTGTAGGTGAGTCGTTGAGTTTCTGCCAGGAAGAGTAGATGGGGTTTGGTAGACTGTAGGTGGTAGTGGATACTATTCAGGTTGGAGTTTAGGCCACGGATGTTGATGAAGTGGATGTGTAGGGTTTTGTGAGTCATATGTTGGACCGCATGGGTGTTGCACATTTCCTATGCAGTGCCTGCATGCTGGTCTCCATGGTGGCTGCTAGTGGCATCACTTGGTTTTTTCACCAGTTTATCTTGTCTGTAGTCGATGGTCCAACTGTTGTCGCCATTTTGAGGTTTTTCTTCGAAGCTGGCGTCTTTGTTCCTTTTGTGCAAATGATAAGTCTGGTTGTGTACGTATGCGCGATTGTAGACAGGTGTATTTTAACTTGTTGTTGATCGCTGTTATTATTTTTGATGTGCTTGTCGCCGTGTCGCAAGTCACTTTAACTAGGCGAGGAACGTTCGTTCCTCGCCTAGTTAAAGTGACTGCAACGTTCCGTCCTTTCTTTTATTTATAGGCCTGAAATGATGGCACCTGACGATATTCTTAGGATCGATGTTGCATTCTTCAGCTAGTTTGTTGATGTCCTTTTGTAACGATTTTCCGTTTTCCGTCGGGAAGTTCAAAATGATGGCGTTGAGTTTTTTGTGTTTAGTCTCCATCAAGTCGTTTACCGTTGATGCGATGAGATCGCGAAGTAGAGCTTATGTTGCGCTGGTTTTATTTGTTCTAGCTTAGCCTAGCTTCGACTGCACACATTTTGGAGGTAAAAGTTTCATTTAAAGTTTCATTGATTCGAAGTTTTCGACACGTTTACCTATGTTCAGAAGTTGTTTTACCGAAGGAAGGCACAGCCAGCGAACAGAAGAACGGCTGGCTAAGTTCGATGAGTAGCTTTTGCGCAACTTCGTCTAGTTTCGCGCAGAAAGCGTGCAGCCAGTAGCAACAGAACTCACAGAACATGCCCTTTTTTCTGTCTGTGACACCAGGTTTGCAGCTGCGGCACGTAATAGGTTTGCTGCGTACGGTAGGCATCGTGAGCGCTTACACGTGGCTGATTTAGAATTGGAAGGATAGCTGATTTATAAGTATTATACTTATAATACACTATAAGTACTTACAGATTGTACTGAAGTATTCCACTGCTCAGCACCCGCTGTTAAGGTTTCCGTTTGATGGTTAATTTCGATGAAAAAACACTCACAATAACGGTAAACTGGGGAGTACAAGTTTAGAGTAGCTTATTCACCGACACCGCCTGATGAGTCTACTGTCGGTGTCGCACTGAGATAGACTCGAACTAAAAAAGAGGTGCCATCGTATCAGTGGCTTGTCTGTTCATGATATTTGTGTTTATTCACCCAAAATCATCTATAATGCAACATTATCAGCTGATGGGAGTTTGGAGTGCCATTTCAGCTAAGAAAATCGCAGGACAACCTAGCAATCAAACACCAAAGGATGAAAGGATGCTTGAAAGGCTGGTGGTATGGCTCTCGTCAATCACATGCATCGATCAACCAGGAGTTCAAAGAGGCTCGGAGATTCAGGTTAGCATAATACCATATCAAGTGAGCTATGGCACTGACTAACAATGATTGGCAGCGCTTACTACAGTGGTGAAACGGCCGCAGAACTTTGGGAATCTGCGATATGGAGGAAAGAATCAAACTTCTTCCATTTCTGATGTGAAGGACTGATGTAGTGTGGTAAATGCCATGGGAATGCCCTGCGTTCGAGTGTATCATCCAAACTGAAATTTAGTGGCGGAGATATAATGATTTGGCATTTCTCCTGGTATAAACTTCACGGAAAGATGAACGAATATGTGACATTTCTGTGTTAGGCTTCCTGTAATATGCAAGTATTATGGATGGACCTACGCTTCTTTCAACTTGGCAATACATCATACAATACTGTGCAAGTGCTATTTCGGATATGGTTTGAGAAAAAATATGTGTAAAAACAATTGACTGGCATTCATGGAGTTCCCATATCAGGACAACAGACCTCTCTGGAACAAAGTGAAACGTTGGATGCTGCCACATCCATACGTTAAACTACAAGTGGACAGATGTTATGTCGAAGAAGAATAGCTCAAAATACGTAAAGGACTATCAGAATGTAGAGTACAACTAGAAGGTGGAAATGTGATCGATGACCACATCGTTGAATTGTGTGCACATCATGTTAATCCGAAATACAGTGTTCTTGCCATACTTATTTCACACAGTGTATTTGTGATGCATAACGTTTTATACAAGGCATTTATCGTGGCTTCCTTTTCAGCCCGCTAGTACAAAAATAAATATGCAAACCAGCTTTTTTTAAATATTTTCTTTATATTAAATAATACTAAGAACTAAATTGGTGAAAACTTCATTTTTAACATCTGATTTATTTTGTCTTTTCTTTATATTAAATAATTAATATTATTTAATAATAAATATTTTCTTTATATTAAATAATACTAAGAACTAAATTGGTGAAAACTTCATTTTTAACATCTGATTTATTTTGTCTTCAAGTAGGTTTTTCTGAAAACTGATTTTTATCCATGTTTTAAGTTTTCGTATTTACCGATCTGACCTTCTGATAGCGGCTTTTCTTTTCATCAGACAATTTTCCATTTTTATTTTTTAATTGATGGTAAAAAAATTCAGTTATTGTTGGCAATGTCTATTATTTTTCTTTATAAAAGACTTGTAATTTGGATTTATCGGTTTAGTCTTAGCATTGTTTCTGACAACGGTATTTTGTTTAAGTATTTACGAGTCGATACTCGCACAAGACCTAAACTGCATGCAACCGCACTATAAGTCGGGTGGCGAATTATAAGAGCAACAGTCACATTTCGCTGAATCGTTTTTTTTTTTTTTTCTTTTTTTTTTTTACACATCACATTTCATAAATGGCTCCACATTTTAATTGCTGCATACTGTGTGATGAATAACAATTCTTCGCAAATGTAATGCATTCTCTTTCGACTTAAGCATGTTTTTGAAAGAAAAGATGAACAGAAGTATTACTGAAGTTGACTGCAGTTTTCTTTCTTCTGGCTGGTTGATTTAACTAGGTCAAAGCAACTGTAACTATAGGAAATACCTAGAGAAATACTATCTATTGGAAAAGTGAATCGTTGATTGCATGCCACGTCTAATACGCATCTATTCGAACAAAGCTATCTGAGACAACTGCAACGAAAGATCAAGTTTTGCTTCGGACTCCACACGATTTTCGATAATTGTCTCGTTAATGGCAGTACATTTGCTCCTTTGGCTCTTTCCTTTTATCATTGACGCCTGTGAGTGGGTACGTCTGTAGCGTATTCTCGATAACGTCACGGCATTCGACCTTCTGTTTGAGGGACCTAGGTTCTACTTCTGTACAGAATCTTTTTAGACAGAAAACACTAGGACTGTCCAGTGTTTACTGTCTAGAATAATGATATCGTTTTATTTCTTGTCAAATATTTGGTTTCGAACTTAAGCTGAAGTATTTGGATGTGAGATTATTTGATTTCGCTTGAGTTTATGTATTTCGAAAAATTAGGTCAATCCTCTTACTAATCTTTTTTCTCGATTGAATTAACTTTAAATGGACCTGACTTTATTTATATCCCGTGCTGACAATAGGGCGAGAGGCAATACCGTTTTCTTTAAATTATCAGTGTTCGTCCAGTATACGAATCAGCCCCACTGTTACGACCACATTTTGTGTTGCATTCTGGTTTATCAAGGAAATGCCATCAGTAGGGTTTTTTTGTCCACTAGAACAGGAAAACCTGCCTGTGAACACACGCATCTACAGACATAGGATACCATAGGACACACCGAAAGCATAGGGTTAACCACCTTATCCTCGATATGGTAGCGGTTAAAAGTAGAAAATTCTCGATGCCGCAGAGTAGAAGATATATATATATATATATATATATATATATATATATATATATATATATATATATATATATATATATATATATATATATATATATCGCTTAGATAGCTTATCCTGTGTTATCAGCTTTTTGGCTTTGCATCACAAGCACTATTGGACCCCCCTCCCCAATTACAGGATTGTGTATAATGTTCCTTTCACTATAGAAGAGCGCGAACTCACCCATTTTTTTTTTTTTTTAATCTCTGGAGAATATTTTATGCAGGTTTTGATTGATATCTCAAGAAATGGACGTACTCTACCATGCTTTGTGTAGCCACTCTATTTGATATGAGAAAAACGTATATTTAGTGTCTGTTAAGTTTTGTTCGTCTTTGGATAGTTAGCCGTTACCTCATATCAATATAAAAAGTGTTTGGGGTTATTACCACCGCCAAATTTTGCTTTCTTTCCCACTTTCGTGTGGAACGAATGCGTCCTATTTTCGAACCCAAAATTTTGATTATATTCAATAATTTTTTTTCTACTTTTATGCGATTTTTCAGTACAGGCAGTCTCTCTCTATTGGATTATTATTATTTTTTTCAGTCGATAAAGAACGAAAAAAAGTGTTTTTACAATATTGGTAAAGGACATAAGTTTGATAAAAACGTCTTACTGTGGAAATATTTTTGGGTTTTAAAACTCTTCTGAAAACTCTTACTGAGTGTGTGTGTGGGGGGGGGGCTGTGAATAGTTTTCAGCTGGGAAAAATGGTGATTTAGCTATTATGTTGCCCGGAATTTGAAACAAGAAATAAATCGTGTTTGCGTGGGATACCACAGTAATATATTAGCAAATAAAATATTGGTTATTAAAGTATTAAACTCTGAAGCATTAGGTATGAAATAGAGCAGGAAAAGCAAGGAGAGTCAGGAAGTACGAGGGGACGAACGACCGAGGATAATCTGTCAACGACTAGAAGGACAAAGCAAGAAACATAAACTTTCCAAGTAGGCCATTACGGCTGACATGACCCGCGAGAGTGTGTAGCCGCCTATCACTCTTGCACCTAGATCAGGGACGACGATAGCTATGACAAAATGTACAAATAAAGAAATAACGATGAACCTTGAGCAGTGTTTGCAGGGCTCTCTGGGTGCTTTCTCGTTTGTTTATTCTTAGCAAGCATTAACTCCAGCAAATGATGTGACTAATTAGCTGCCATTCCGTATTTTGGTATGAACCCCCTGTTACGGTGTCACAATGAGGACGGAATCATGGAAGGGGGAAGCACAGAAAAACGGAATAACCAAATTGCAATTCTGTGCCGATTTAGCGCAATAATAGACGCTAGAAGAGTGCTGTGGTTCTGCTAATTAACACAAATGAAAAGTCGTTAAGGGACAAAACAGTTTTTGGTCTTATTAAGGCTAGTTTTTTAAGTATTATTAAGTTCCAATTTTTTCATTCTGCAACCCATGTAATGTTTTGTTTATTGATAATGCACCACCGGCGCCTGACAGTGCCATTATCCCTTTAGTGTGCAAGCCTCCGGGATATAACAACATTGTTCTTATAGTTTTAATTATAAACTGTGTTTCCTTTTTGGATATTAACGCTAGAGAGAAGTAATGTTTCCTTTGCCTATTTTTTGTAGTGTTAGCATCTTTTACGATACTCTTTTTTTCTTTATGCATTTTACTTTTATTTGTTAGTATTTTAATATTAAAATACTAACGGAAAAAAATTCGCATACAAAGGACGGAAGATCGGGTGGAAAGCAAAAACAGAATCGAGGTGGACATTTCATTGCTCGAGTTCCGGTATTATATTATATTATAAGAAAAAAATAATAGATCAGAAGTTTAAATTCACTGTTTCACAGTTTGTCTCATTTATTAAGTTAGATTAGGTTATATGAGATGGGTCTGTAATATCATCTCACATGATTGAGTCCAAAGGATGAGAGAAAACATGGTTATTACAGATTTCAAAAAACTTTGTAAGAGTGGAAGTAAAAAGGTCCCTCAGTGAAACGAGTCTCTTTATAAGTGAGTTTTTCATGAGATGAATCGTAGCGGTTTTTTAATTTTTATTTTTTATTATTATCAACGAGTAGAGCTGCAGTAGAAACGATCATTTCTGATTACGAAAACTCTTAGACCTGTTAAATAAAGAGACTAGAAATTTGTAATGAGTATTTCCGTAGTATTGGTAGGTAGTAAAGCTAGTAATATTCATGAATACTTTAAAAGTGTTGCGATTACTACCTTACGGGATGCTCACTGAATGGATGGTGAAATGTCATGCGTGGTCGTCTTTTGTTTCTGACGTCTTATTCAAAGAAACAGGATTTCAAAATGATGGGAGAATGTTCCTTAAATCGGATATTATGCACTGAAAGGTCCGCATGTTTCATGTACAGTAGCTGATATTATAGAAAAGTATAAACGAAGGTTCCTTATCGCCCTATATTCCTGACACGAGTCCTATAGATTTGGATCTTTCCTGAGTTGAAATAATCACTCTGTGAACAATACTTCGCTACTGTGACGAGGTTTCTGATGAAGCGATTCAGTTTATCAAATACATCATCATCAGCAGCAACAAAAATAACCTGCTTCTCTTGTAACCCGATGGGGATACAAGAGAAAAGAGATTCAAGATATTTTCGATGTTGCAACCATATTTTTAATGAATTGTTTGGTCTAACAATAGTAGTGTTCAGAGATTTTAAAATCAGTCCCGTATATGCTATTAATAAATAGTAACAACTGCTGTAGATAAGATACGGCAGTGGGTCCTTCATTCCGCGAAGCATTAACGGAGAATGCTCTGTTATGAGGAGATTCCAGTCCAGGAGGTGGAGCAGGAATGTGCCAGTCTTTTGAAGAATACAAGCAATTTCAATGCGTGTTATCTCGCAGGTAAGGAGAAACGGAGTTTGATTTTCATAAAGTTCAATCCAAATGCTTTGAAATACTTAAGAGAGGGAGTACTTCCTTTAAATTTTCTGTTTTTTTTTTTTTTTTTTTGCTTGTATTCACTCATATTTCATACTTAGGGAGAGATAGAGCTCTGGAACCGTCCCCTGAATGCGACAAACATTAGATCAATTAGCAGTGTTCAATTAAACTCATTTATGCATAAGGTCTATCTACTCTGCTCCTAATGTTCGAGTTAGGTGCTTGAGTCAAAAGGATAACATCATGGAAATCGTGGCCGTTACAGTTTTCAAATAAAGTTGTAAGAGTGGAAGTAAAAATCCCTCACTCAATGGAAGTAAATCAATGTTCCTGTTATAAGCAATGATCATAAACCATGCTTGATCGAATATTTTCATGGTGTATCAATAGACACATCGGTACTAAGAGAGAGAGAGAGAGAGAGAGAGAGAGAGAGAGAGAGAGAATTTCTACATGAATCTTAAGCCACTTCAAGCATCTAATAAGCAGGCTGGTAATCTCATCACAAACCCGTACGCGGTGATAATGTACTATAGGCTGAACAACTGACTTCTCGTGTATGAGCTCAACATTAAAAAAAAAAAAAAAGATGTTAGATAATCATCCTTCACTAGGGACCGAATATGAAACTTTAACAAACTGCTTGAGGATTTCAACATGCAAGGTGGTGGCGGTGCCAACGAATTTCACTAACTGCCTAAAAATCTGTCTCACACCCAGATTATTTTCTATCGTGAAGTTAATATCGTGAAGCCATGAAGTTAATATTTGAATTAATTCCGCTCAAATAGGAAGCCAGTTACAGATCGGATATTTAAGTCAAATCAGGCGTTGCTAACAGCTAACCACCAACAGAAGAAAATAACACTATTCATTTCATATTTCTTCATATTAAAAAAGGGGGAGGGAGGGAGGGAGAATACAATAATTATAGGAAGACATCGATAATCCCACTTTCTATCATGACTTTCAGAAATAATTTATTATTTTCATGTGAATCCCATCAAAATGACTTTTAGTCCATAGTATTTAACACAATGTTAACATTGCCATTATAGGTGGGTTACTTCAGAAACCCTTCTCTAGAGTTTAGTGAATCTTAAGCCATTTCACGCCTCTAATAAGCAGGCTGGTAATCTCAAAACCAAGCGAGGGATGTATGCTTATATTTCTTAATGATCTTAGTTTTTGTTTGCCCCTCTTATTACACGAGTGACTTAGAAGTATGAGTTTCTATTAGAATGTAGAGCCTAAAAAGGCTTAAATATGGTAAGCTGTTATTAATATGGAGTATCTTATTAATCTCTCATTATTATAGCACTGAAAGTAAAAGTTTCAAAATTTCTCAGTGAGGTTAATGAGAAACGTTGGCTTGCACTACTGAAAAGACACGACTCTGCCTGGGAGCCTCGTATCCGCCTTTTATTAGTGATTTTAGATTTCACTGGCCTAAAAACTATTTCAAATTGTGGGTTCTAATTTGGATTAACAGAATTCCTCTCTTGAAATGCGACTTATATTTCAACAGAAACTGAGTGCAAAAATTTGAAACCAAAATTACAAATTCCGAGAGCAATTAGAGAGGTCAGTTGAAGTCGATGGGATCCAGTGCGCGTAGCATTTATACATTTGAAAATCTGATTGGTGGTGGAAAAGATAAGAAGCATATAATTATTCTCTGAGTTGAGATAAGAAGGTTAAAAACACTCTGGTACGTTTCCATAGTCCAGAAGAATGGAACATCTTGAGGGCATCAAAAAGCACGTTATCAGATAATATTTCATTACGAAATACACCCACCGAAAGAAAAACTTGACAGCACCACAGTCAGTAGACTCTAAGTCTGTTAGGAAGGATAAGTTTTCTATTCTCGTCTGTGTTAGTTTTTTCTTTAATAAGAATTCTTTTTTCTCTTTTCATAACTGCAAAATACATGTTCCAACTTTCATTATCTATTCGATATGGTTCGGGTGCTTATATGCTTGTACGCGCGCGTGTACAAAAACTATTGAACACACACACACAGAGAGAGAGAGAGGGAGACTCATATATCACTGTCTTGTCTGTGTAGACTCCTTTTCATTAGCCAAACGCACTTATTAAAACACACACACACACACACACACACCAAGGACTGCATGTTATAAGCTATAATTTAGATTCCTTGCTGAGCAGGCACAGAGCCAAAACACAAGGAAACAGGTAGTGCCAAGCTACTGTTAGAAATCGGATTTTTAGCGAATAATTATAGAGTTGCAAAATTCTGCAAACTTGACGTTCATAAATTCTTCGAGAATTTTCGGGCATCGTATCTTATTTAGCTGATACGCTTCATCAAGCTGCTTAATATCACTTTCAATATTTCAATAGTGTTTGTTACTGACCCGATTTTCTCTCTCGACCGTGACTGACCTACGTCATTTTTCCAACACTTCTTGTCACTTTACCATATTTACTTTACTCTCAAGGTAGCTGTCAGTATAAAGTTTTCATAGTGCATTCGACTAGTAAGTACTCATCAAAACAAAAGGGTTTTCCCCCGTGCTCTGCTGAAATCCGAGGTAAACGTTCCATGCTAAATAATATACTCCTTGTTGATTTTTCATTTGTAAATTTAATTAACAGCTAACCTTTTGTGTGTTTGTGCAATAATGTGTAACTGTTCATGGTTGTGTCCAACTCCAACATACCGCCAAATTTAGTAGCAGAAATCTATCGTATGAACTGACAGTACCAGAAAGAATGCAATTGACAAAACTGGTAATATAGAGGGAGCTGCTGTGTGAAAGTCTGCATGTAACTATTGTTTTCCAAATCGCTCATCGTCAAGGAGATTGTTTCCCCATTACACTATACTGCAGTGGCGGCCGGTGAAAATTTTAAGTGGAGGTGCTGCATATACAAAAAAAAAAATAATAAATAAATAAAAATAAAAAAAAAATATATATATATATATTTTTTTTTTCCTAATCAGTAAGG
Source organism: Typopeltis vanoorti (assembly GCF_054136105.1). Taxonomy (NCBI): domain Eukaryota; kingdom Metazoa; phylum Arthropoda; class Arachnida; order Uropygi; family Thelyphonidae; genus Typopeltis; species Typopeltis vanoorti. The sequence goes on from NC_143556.1 coordinate 143,546,007, forward strand.
AATTTATTAATAAAAAATTTACATATTAAAAATATTTCATCCTCACGAACAAACACCAATAATAAAAGTTTCTTATCAATAGCAATGATACGCGCAAACGAATATCGACGCGATCGAAGTGCATTTGTTTCGTGTAACGATAATTGAAAAAATATTACTCTTTTCAACAGTGACACTCTTCATAATTCAGCCGTATCTATAATAAATAAATAATTATATGTTATATTAGCAGAACAAAATAAGATTGACAAAAAATAGTTCACCACGCACACGCACCAATAATAAACGTTTCATATCTCACAGAAATAGCGTGCGTATGGATACTAAAAATACACTGCTGTTTGGGAAGCGTGGGAATGACGTAACGTGTAATGACAAGCGCAAACGAATATCGGCATTAGATCGCAGTGCATTTATGTCGTAATCTAAAGCGTTAATCGAGCAATTCCAATTAACTATTCAGTCAATGTCAAAACATAAGCTGTAACCTTTAACATGTTGTACTGCATTTATATAATGTTGTAATCATTGTGATTATTTATAAAAACGAACAAAATTAAAATTTTTCATTTTTTCCTTGGGGGTGCTGCAATGCTTATGTACGGGCTGCCACTGTCTAGTTTTCGAAGCGATGCCATTTCGACTACAGACTTTTTTAAAATTTAAAAAAAAAAAAAAAGCAAGCACCTAAAGTCTGTATGAAGATTTAAAGCTGCTGACATCTTTTTGCGGTTGCCTGGGATAGAATCAGAAACGAGACAGGTGATTAGTCTTAGAAGTTTCATATAAATTGCACTGATAGATAATATCCAATTCTAGGCAGTGTACATTGTTAATTTTCTTCTGCAAGGCTCAAAAGCAGTGTCGTATGTAAATGTTATTAGAATAACATTTTATGGTTTTTCATCCCTCATACCGGCAAATCGGCCATGAGAACACACAATTTACAGGCAATATATATATACTAGTGATGGTAGTGAGTTGAAGTGGAATAGCGTGCCCTCCCACGATGAGTCCTTGGAGGTGTCACTTGATGATAATAATAAAACTGGGTGGGCTGATGTTTATTATCCAGTTACTTTTATTTATTTCGAATTTTTCAGTAAGTTACAGCAAGGTCAGACCATTTATTAGTCACTAGTTGTTCCTTGATAAGCCTATGGTGGCGACCCCCCATTTTAGCCGCCATAGACACCTTTTAAAAACTGGGTTTGTTGTTACTATTATTATTGATCACATTTGAACAATTCCTAAAGCGTGGTCTCGAAAATTATTCACCAACGGAAATCACCATATTGAGTACCGCCAAAACACATTCCCACACCTCCGGGTTGCCTCGTGCTTATTCACCGCACATCCATAATCACTCCCTATTTACTTTATTTTTAATTATTATTTATACAAGCTCAAAGAAGAATGCCCACTTCATCTACAGTGCTAATATAAGTAAGGACAGATTTTTTAAATATCCTTTGAGCAAAATGTAGAGATGTTTACAAATTTGCTCTAAATTCAAATTTGATTTAAGAATTTCTGTCACCAACTTATGTTGGAAGAATCATCTGTTTTCCTGATAAGAAATCAGAACTATAATCAGCCGCGTTGCCATGGTGGTCACATCCGTGAAACCTTTCGCGCTGTGAACATCGCTCACCGTTTCATCCAGAATAGATATCTGCACGCGCCAATTAACGAAAGGCGCCTATAACATATTGCAATCCGCAGATTTATGGAATCTCAATATCTCATTCACAAAAGAATAAGATTGGATATGCTGCCAAGGAAGTTCAAACAAACTACTTTTTTTTTTTCACTTTATTGGATTTTTTCCATTAAAAAGAGAATTGACGAGTGTGAGATCATCACCACTCTGGTTAGAAGAGACTTGAAAAAGTTTTATGTTTAGTCTCTAGAGCTCTGGAATCAATCAAAATATTTACTATTCTTTTGGATATTCCTTAAATAAACATGTGAGCATTCTTATTTCATCCAGCTTAGTTTAGTATGGAAATGGAAAGGAAATAATTTTTCGGATCTGCTAGAGTCTGAATCAAAACTACAAACTGATTACAATACAGACGGATTCCTTCCTGGCACAAAATTCTATCTCATATGCCAGTCTTTTGAACATCATGGCGGCTTTTCATCAAAATTATTCATAAAGCGTGAGTGATTTTAATGCACCAAACATAGTTTTCTCGAAAAAAAAATGATAGTTGATGTATTTTTATCTATATTCGTAAATATAACATTGCTCATTACGTTATTTGCGATTTGCCTGTGCAAATGGCGAAATGTATAGTCCAGTGCTTTAATATCAGCATCTGACTAATTGAATTCATTCTTAAACACTTTAAAACTGTTTGCAATTGTTTAAAGATTCTCAATATTCTCCATCTAACCTCAGCTGGGAGAGGAATTTCATCTGCTGGCGTGAGGCTTTTTCAAGTAGTATTTTTGGAGTAGGGTTCGGGACTATGTAAAAGTGAATAAAAATACAGTAAAAAATAAATTAATACAAAAAAAAGAGAGAGAGAGAAATATCTATATTCCACCCACAGCACAAAAAAAAATAATCCTGAGAATAAATAAAATGAATTCCGTACAGTATTTCTCACACTATTCATCCACTCACTTTTTATCAACGCTCTCCACTACCACCTATAGAGTCCAACAAAGCTTAATTCGAAGTCCGCATTGTATTTCTGGACTAAATTGTAAATTTCAGTTTGTTCTTATCTGCTAGTACTAAGGTTATCTCTCAAAATACAGCTAACCATGCAATGTTTTGTAACTATTATCGTGATGTAGCCTTCCCACACACGTAGTGCAAATTCTTAAAAGTTGTGCACTTTCTTCATTAAAAAATATGGGTGACCAAAGATGAGAGCCGTAATCCAATATTGAATTTATATATCCTAAGTTTCTGTACGTATAGTTAAATATTAAGCCCACCTCTGTTAACCTCACATCTTTTTTTGAGTTCTCCTGAGATAATATATTCTTGTGATCAAGTGTTGCTGCATATAAAAACCAAGAGCACTACAGACCATAATGGATATGACGAGCATCATTAAAGGGTAGTACAGCCTTTCCTAAATGGCGATTACTCCTCTGTTCGGCAAATGTCGAATTATATTTGAAATGAGTACTCCTCTGTTTTGGGTATAACTTCTTAGGTATTCTATGCCAGCCAGATGAAGGTAGTTTACCATTTGGTTATTAAGAAATTCCAATGAATTTCTTATACATGCGTGGTACTCCATCTGCTAATTTAAAGACTATCAGAACAGCGTCCATATATTTGAAGATGGTGCCCTGTCGTCCCCCCCACCCCACACAACAATAATAATAAATAATAACAAACAGAGTGGTTATATTGTGTCTGGGATCCTTGGGGTGAGTTTCCTATAGGTCGCTAAGAGTGATGCGGACCTCTGATAGAAATCGAAGGCTCATTCATAAGTTACTTCCACCAGTGGCGCACCCAGGATTTAATCTTGGGGGGGGGGGGTTGAAGGATAAAAATATTTTCAATGCAAATTCATTGCATTAAAAATATTTTTAAACATTCAACTAAAATTCGTTAAATTTCATTCATTCAATAAAATTCATTAGGTGATTATAAAAATGTATTTAAAGAATAAAATCCAGTTTTCTTTTCTTTTTACAAAGCTCTTGAATTATTTTAGTCGTGGTTACATTAATCTCTCTGTGTATATACAGCAAAGCCAGTCCGTTCAATCGTGATTGTGTCATGCTAGATCTTAAATAGGTTTTTAAAAGGCGTAAGTTAGAAAATGACCTTTCACTGACGCACATGTTGTTACCGGAAACGTTGTTGCAAATATTTTCAATAAGTTATAGATGTTAGGATATATCATTTTGTCGCACTTTGAAATTGCATCAACGGCATTTTTTGCATGGAGCTATTGCAAACGGTTTTTCAAATTGCTTATGCCACAACTTGAATTCGGCGTTCAAAATTGCTGGATTTGTATAAGGCAAATCACCGGCATAAAATTCACACAACTACGAAAATCTTCCATTGTACTTGCTGTTGGAGCGTCTTTTCCATTTGATAGAAGAGAAAAATATATATTTCAAAATGTTGCGGTGCCGAGTGAAACGTTAATGAAGTTAAGTCAATATTTGGTCAATAAATGGAATGAAGTATTTCTCCTGAAATACTCTTCTACAGAATCGGCTTGAACATTGGACCTTAATGTTTGTTTTGATGAAGTCCTTGGCTTTTTAATGTCAAGATTAAAATTATTGGCTTTCATACATGCTTCATCGTAAATATCTTTAAAAGAAGAATCTGGTGTTTCACGAACGGTATTTAATTGAGCCATAACATCATCAACAAAATTTAGGGCAATTAAGAGATCACTGTCAGTTTTTTGCATTATTTTAGACAATGGTTAGGTGCACGCAAATATTTTTTGCAAGCTAAATAAAGATATTATAAATATTAAAAGATATTAATATTATAAACAAGGACGTCCTGTCCTTTAGGGGTATTGAAGAAATTGCGTACCTTTTCAATTATGCCAATGCAATTTCTTATTTGTCACAGATACAGCATTTCCAAGTGCCAAATCAAACTATGTGATGCACAATGAACATATAAAGTTTGTGGATATTATTATTACATAACCCTTCAGGTAGTCCAAACACATATCGAACCAAACTCTACAACTCTCCGTCTTCACCAACCAAAACTACATTCATCATCATCTACACCAACGCTATCTACTGCCGACCACTACCACTAGTATTTTCACAGACAATCATCGAATCCCGCCATGGGCACAAATATCCATGCCCACGGCGGGATTCGAACCCGCAGCCTTTTAGATTTAGAGTTGGCCAACCAGGCCGGATATATAGATAAAAAATTAAATTTTGTTAATAAAAATTAAAACAGCGTTTTAATTTTTATTAAACAAATAAATAATATGATACATTTATGTTACTATTTACTTTTAACGAGAGGGATGAGCTTCTCGGCCTTGCAGAGTTGCTCGATATCTGGCTCAATATTGGTCAACTTCAGTCGAAGATCGGCACACACTCTAAGACGAATTCTGTATTTTGTTTTTATTTGAAGGAGCGATGAAAATCCTTTCTCGCAAAGATAAGTTGTAGAAAACTGCATGACAATTTTCGACTTTTTCAGATAATTCGGGAAATCACTTCTCACTGAAGGCGAGATCCAGAATCGAGCCAAACCACGATCACGGAATTGCATTTTAAGCACACTGTCACTTGAAAGCTCAATTAGCTGCTCTTTTTTCGATAACGAAAGGTCGTTCTCGTGACTGCAAGCCTGAAATGGATCGTGAAATCACAGCAATTTCTTATAAAAAGTTATTCGGAAAATGTTTCCAAATTCTGTTTCAGAGTTTTGAGGTGGACACAACCCTTTCCCAGTGGTTAAATTCTAAACTAATAAGTTTCGGGGCCCTATACAAAATAATCAATTACACATTCAAAGCTGTAAACAATTGCTGAATAATAACACAACAATGTAGGCATAATTACCGTAAAGGGAGAAAAGTCACAAAGCAGAAAAATTTTCCTACAAACTAACCAATTGTATTACTTTGAATGTGATCCACTGGTTGGGTGTCCAGCAAGTCAGCAAATCTTTCCTTTCGTTAAGCGTATTAATATTATCCCATTGCAACTGATGGGAATTGTGTGTTTCTGTGGATTCGTTACAGATCTCTTTCTCTTCAGAAACCACACACAACTGTCATTACAAACTTGTTTTGTATTATCACTGTCATCCGAGATATTTTTCCGTTTAAAGAAGGTACCAATGTACTTATCCATAGTTGAAATACCGTACTTACTCGCATATAACTCTCGCCCCTGATTTTACTTTTCGAAAAAAGAAATTAAAAAGTTTCGCATATACCTCGCAAATGAAAAAAGCTGAAACACGTTCAGAGCAGGGCGATAGTAACTTGCTCCCGCGGTAAGCAACACGCCCTCCCCCAATAGCCACTATATTGCAGAGGCAAGAAAAACAAGTACTTTTATTATGTCAGTGAATAAGGTATAAGCAGTCTGTGTAATATATTTCTCCACAAATAGTGCAATTAGAGATATCTGGGATAAAAACGACACTAATTAATAAATCTCATGTCCCCTCATACAGAAACTATGCTGTTTATATAGACTCAAGCAAAACCATATGTTGCACCGGCAAACACAGTATCTAACTAAAAACTATTGTTATTAATTAGATTGCGTGAGTTCGCTCGGCAGCAATAAAATTCAACCGAAAGTGTTAAAATTCGTAAACGTGTTAAAACTAAGATATTATATATATATATATATATATATATATATATAGTGAATGCTGTTATGGCAGTTTCACATATTATTGGAATTCGGTTGAAGAGAGTTTGCATTTCAACTCAATTGTCAGCTTGCTTTTATCTTTCTGTCGCGCGATTTCCGAAAAATATATAAATACTGCTGGGATTAACTCACAACACATTTTGCCTAAGTATTACTTAGCACTTCTGAAGATATATATTGAGCCTTGGTTGAAGGACCCTTCAACAATAAAAATCAATAAACAACAAGCAATTGGTTGAAATGTGGTCATGTGGACAACACATGTTCACTTCAAATCTGAGAAAACAGCAAGGGAAGGTGGAAGCAATAAAACCGTATTGTTTTTCCCTTCACCCCTCTTTTATTACTCGTCATTCTGCTCCTACAAATTAAAATAGTGACAGAATGTTCATTCCATGAACATTCTGTTTTTTTTAAAGTATTCATTTTATTTTAATAATTTTTACTTACTTATTCAATTTTAATTTGTTTTGTTTGGATAATTATAATATATAGATTTATTTGGTTAATTTAAGCCTGTGGACCACCTGTCCCATCGTCGCGGACCATAGGTTGAGAAACACTGCTATAAGGTTCTCTCACCTTATGTGACCCCTAATTCATAAGTAGTATAGAAATAGAAGACACGACACAACATAAATAAAACAATGAATTTTAATTAGGAAAAGTATTTTGGAAAATTTTCTAGTGTTTTTTAACTTTCTTTTTTTGGGGGGAGGGGGTAGGGCCCCCTGGCCCCCTCCCTGGGTGCGCCACTGATTTCCACTATTCAGTTATATTTATTATTTTTTTTTATCCTCCTCCAATGAAACTCGAGTTTTATTCCCAAAACAAGCAAACCCGCCTATGAACACACGCTAATATAGTACGCTGTCCTCATCGCCTTTATGGATTTTGCCGTAATGCTAGTTGAAACTAAATGGGGAGCATGATTATCAGAGTAACATTTATGATCGGTACTTTTTCGTTTCTCAGTGCAACGTAATCTTAAAAGCATTCATCATCAAGAGCTTCTTTTCTTCAGCAGCATTCATCTAAGTTCGTGGTTCCTAAAGGTAAGCGACATAAATTCGAATTATATTTTTTTACTAATTTTCAGGTTTTAGGAATTTTTAAAATAAGATTTTTAAAACACGATATTATCGTACATTAAAAACATCGACAGAAGGGGAAAGGAACTAAAATAGGAAAAACTCTTTGCTCTACTCTATTAAAAATATCTTGTGATATTAGATAAAATATTTTGCAACATTTTATTCCAAGAGGAAAACTTAAGCAAAGATGAGAGAATTTTCTGGAATATGATAAAAGTGTGACTAAAAGAGATGCGTAATCATGGTTGATTCCAATTGGGCATTTATTCTAATTCATTGTCGTAGTCGTCCTTATCTTGGTATAGTCGAACAGCGTGAAGGTGACATGCAAAATATGGTCGTTTTACTTCCAGTAATGCAAATATTAGAACATTCATCTCTATAAGTTATCATATACAAATTAGAAAATAGTTGTGTGCTATTTAAATTCGTTAAATCTCCAAGCGCACCATGTGTAAGTGTTCAAATTCTAATGTTTTTCTTCTTTGTCTTAGAAATTAGACTTATTTTTTTGTCTTGGATTCAGAGTGCTCACTACTATTTGCAAAAGGTGTTTTTCGGCTTGGGTGTTGCATTTAAAAGGCTCATATTATATAAAAGGATTGGTTGACGAAGGTGGGACAAGAGCAAATACCGTCCAACACTTGCTAATGTTTCAGAAATCTTTAAACTATGGTTCTCGATCTACTGACCTAGTCGCAGTTAAAATCAGGTTGTGCCAGTATAACTTTAGGATTGCCACAAACTCATGTATATTCAAAACAAAATAGAACGAATAACGCATTTCGAATTACTAAAAGTATGCTTCTTCAGAATAAATATGTTCCAAGATATAACGTGTGCCCGAGTTAGAGAGCTTATTTGAAAGGGAGGCGTAACTGCATCGTGTCAAGTATTCTGTGCACACAACGGAAAGCGTGGAAAAATAGGAAGGAAGCCAGTTGGGGGTGACGAAGAGGATAACTTAAGCAAAGATGAGAGAATTTTCTGGAATATGATACAAGTGTGACTTAAAGAGATGCGTAATGACGGTTGATTCCAATCAGGCGTGCTTTTTCTAACGAAGACAAACTTCGCGTGTGTGTGTGTGGGGGGGGGGTGAATCGCATTTGTCTGTGAACGTCCACGATTGTCAAACTATCATTCGACAGATTTTGCTAAAAAGTGGTCAACATTTATTAAAAGGCATTACCGAAATGCAAGATACGATCCATTTTAGATAAATAGAAATTACTACTTTGATGAAATATTTATTAAAAGATAATTTAAAATATTGTATTCTATATTAAATCTATAGCGATTCAATAAATGAGACTATTTTGTATTAACATATTTATTTGGGCATCTGTGAAACTAGCTACAGTAAGCAATTGCTGATTCGCCTGCAAAGAATATGTATTTTGGGTGAGTTTTATCTGCTGAAGAACAATACCATACTGACTGGAGGTCTAAATTAAGTTTTTGTGGTCGTCCATAACAATACCATTCGGTTTCTACAGTTTCTTTAGCGAGGGGTGTGATGTGCTGGAAAACAGAATGACGTTCAGGATTTTTTAAGGATGACTGAGAAATGTTCAACCTAAGAGCAATATTTTTCAGTATTTGTTATTCTGTCTTCAATTTTGTTTTACAGAAATATATAATTCAATTATTCCTTAAATACATGCCATTAAGAGGGCGCTGCAGCATTTTTAATACTCTCATATTGGCATTCCGTTTGAATGATCGTAAGCAAATTTTATTTCGAAGTACGAACCAATCTTATTTCAGCACCTTTTCATACATTATTTATTTAATCTCGAAAGTGTTTTTATAAATAGAAAAAGTTGACGTCATTTAGTTGTGACCCATATACGTGGACACATTCTGTAAATTTTCTTTATACATTTTGACAAATTGTTGCTTGTTGAGTTCTTACGAAGAAATTAAACTGATTTTATGAATCATTTGAAATTATTCGTTAAAATATCAAGTCCAAATTGCAGTTAGAATTTTTCCTACAGTAATAATGCAGTGTTTTTTTTTTTTTAATTATTCAGTAATATCGCATGCCAGCTTGACGCGACACTTATCGGTGAGCGAAGTAAATAGTGCTGTTCGTTTACTTAAGTATAAAAAGCTAATAAGCTTCATTCCGGCAATGAAAACATTACTTAAATTAAGGGGATATTAAATCCCACATAGTTTTAAAACCGAATAAGAAACTCAAAGATTGGAATCAGAGAGTTTCTTGCCGAATATAGTAAACTATAAAGTATCGGCGACACTAGCGTTAGCCAATGCAAGTGATCCTAGTAAGTAACTTAATGGTTGCACCTGTTTGGATAACTCGTTCGCAGAGTATATAAGTTCTTTTCGCTATACACTTTGGTATTAGGTCTAGCTACTCACTGATGAAGTCTCAAAAAAGGCTGAAACCGGTCTGTGTAGTGACCTCCCTCCATAATGTAATAACAGCATACATTTCCTAGGAAATGTGTTTTTACATTATGGAAAATACCTAAGAATAGCGATCTGAACTTCCCCCACCTTTGCAACGAGTCGTCCGGTATTGTACTACGTACTAGGATCACTTGCATTGGCTAACGCTAGTGTCGCCGATACTTTATAGTTTACTATATTCGGCAAGAAACTCTCTTATTCCAATCTTTGAGTTTCTTATTCGGTTTTAAAACTATGTGCTGTTCGTCTCTGTTTACGCGAGAATGACTCGCTTATGTTTGTATCGTTGACAAGCGTCTTCTTTTGATATTTTTATGCCTCAATTTTGGACTTAAGTGGTTTCATTGGTTAAATCACACGCATAAGATGTTCTATGAAACAGATTTTTCCAAAAATTACCCAAAATGTGTATGCGCGTTATGTATTGTCCAGGACGTCCACTCCGGGTGATTAGATATCAAGGCTGCGTCGAACACGTGGCTGCATCATTATTTGTTCACGCCTGAATGGAAGACATTTGCAATTTCTTTCGATCTTGATGCGAAAATTCCATCTCGGTCGTGACAAGTGGTGGGATGCAAATATGCAATTTGTGGCAAGGAAAAAAGTGCGTTCACTCTCACACTGAGCTTCCCGTGTAGCTCGCGCAGAGACTACGCAGACAATTAAGCAATATAAAAGTAGTCCCGAGCGCAATTAAATTGTCCTTTTGACAAGCTAGAACCGAAGTCAGCCAGGCGTTTGGAGTATGTCTGAAGGATCGCTCTAGTGCACGAGGCTATCAGCGAAAGTAGAGGTGATTAAATTATATTCGCTTTCACAATTCCCTGTATATTTGTGATTTCACAGATGAGAAGACGCCTTCCTCTAACGGCCCCCTGCAAACTAACAAAAACTCCGGAATTCTGATGTTCAGTCTCGTTGTTCATTCCCCCATTTTCTGAAGGTGGGGGGGGGGGTTGAATAAGTTCTTAAGTGCCTCCTGGCAATATGGAACTATGAGATAAACAACGAGAGACCAGACGGCATGTCTCGAAGAAAAAATGCCGGTAATCCAATGTTTATTCTTTTCTCAGTCCGTTGTCATAACTGGAACGCGGGTGGCGGAAAAGGGACTCGGTTTACTTGTGACGTCTCCACAAGTTCGGTGGAAGTTTCCCAAGGGTTTTCGCTTTAACGATAAGGGTCGCTTCTTCTGCGTTTCCTTCTGAATAACTGCGGCTCATTTAACGTCGTTTGACACACTTTAGGCTTAACTGTGACCCATTGGAAACAATAATACGGGTGTTGTCGACGTTTACTGATAAATGTACACATACTTAGTATCAGTTAGTATTTGTTCGCAGAGTGCCGAGTTATCAAAATAATCTAGAATTCTGCTTTATGCCATTATTATGTAAACTAATTTTCCACTTTTCTCATATACTGTTTTTATTACAAATGACACTTGTTTGATTATTTTATCAATTTTGTCTGTAACCTTGGTGATTGCTTTTGATCAAGTAAGTAATTACTGTTTATTTAAGGCCATATATTTCAGCCTGAATATAGCAGGCCATCAACAGTGGCAGCGTTTGTTAATTCTAAAATAGAATGCGAACAATGGATTGATTTTAAAAAGTAAGAGCCCATGATGCTATACATAAAACAACGCAATGGTATAACTGAGGAAATATTGCAATACTGATAATTCATTAGCTATTAAAATCATTGATGTCCGATTAAAATAAGATTTTGCCATATTTTAGATAGAGAGAGAGAGAGAGAGAGAGAGAGAGAGAGAGAGAGAGGCAGTCGTTCTGATTTCAGTTCAGATAGCGAAGTAATGTGCTTCAGTGCTTTCTTTAAACAAGCATTCAAATTTATACCGACATCGACGAAGTAAGCGTGTTTCATACCCTAGGATGTTGTGGTTTATATCTATTCCGTAGTGTGCCAAGCCAGATTTTTTGGATTTACTGTTGCTAATATAAAACTAGTGTTCTTGTATTCTCTTTTCTAGAGAGCGCCCAGTTTGTCCAAAGAACGATGACTATCAAGTCACAAGGAATTTGGTAGACACCACGGAGAGCTAGAGGAGACTGTTTGTTTATCTTTTGAAGACGGAAACCATGCTGATAATTTATTGATAGGAAGAAACATAGCGACTAAATTGTATTTCTTAAGAATTCTGGAAATGGATTCTGAGATGTCAGAAATGTAAGGAATTGGAACTCGACGTATTGTTTCCTTGTTATTTGAGCTAGGATTATAAGAATTAAAAAAAAAAAACTGTTGCGTGACCTTTCTGAGAATCTATTGTTTCATATAACATTTGATGTTCAAGAGTTTCTGCTGTGATAGATGAGGTGTATAACAAATAGTTTGAGCAAGTCGCAATAAAGTTTTTATAATTCCAATGGTCTGTGATGGTTTCCATCTTCTGTGGGAAAGATGTGGACTCAATCTCGTGCAGGACACGAAGAACCGTGTGTAAGGGTATTCCAGTTGGAGATGCGTCTCAGAGGGAGGCGGAGGTTTTTTCTTCTCGCAAAGATGGAAACAAAAAAAAAAAAAAAAACAGATGAAGAATACACGCAGTTAACAGACAAAATAGTTAGGACTCATAGCCGTAGGTGCTTCAGCTGTAATTCCAATCTAACTAAACTTGACTTTATTCAGTTGCAATGTACCTAAGTACTGGAATTTTCGGGATATTTCAAGAAATTTTTGAAAACTGAAACCGCGAAAACTTCAGGACGTATTGTCTTCACAAAGAGAAAAGTAAGATAATTAACGAATTTGGATGAGCGCATATTAACGTCAGATTATTCTGCAATAAAATCATGCATGCAAAAAACAGCGATATTTGATAAGTACTGGTAAGTAAATGTAAGCGTAACTTTTTTTGCAATCGAATTTCTTTTAAGAACAACCGATTGCAATAGAACCGGTGAACTGCCAGCACAGAAGTCGATTATTTATTTTTTTTTATATTTGATATTCATGGTTAATTCAATTTTGAGTAAAAATATTTCTCTCTGAAAAATGCAGACTTTTGGCAGTTATGAATTCTGAATTCATAAATGCAAGTAAAATTATTGAGGAAAGAATCTACAAATTTCATAAAATTAGGAGCACTTTTTACTTGAAACTGTTAAAAACTGGCTTATAGAAAGAACGCAGTTTTTTAGCCAATAGAACTGGTGAAAATATGTTGCTGAAAATTATGTGTAGATCGATGTACTTAGTAGGAATTTTACATAAACATCCTTCAATAAAAATGTAAAATCAGAAAAATCCCATTTTCTGATTTTACATAACCTGCCGAATGGTCCAGAGAACGTAAGTTAAAAGAGTTCAACATTCATTTAACTTTGCTGTCTTAGCGCACAGTGACTACATGCTTAATCCAATTCGTGCAATGGATTCCACATACCTGCTTAGCAATCCTACATTTGCTCCAAAACAATTATAACAATATAGAGTTAATGTGAAGGCAATTAGTCCACGAGGCATGTATGCTTTCTCTGTTAACTGTGTTCATCGGTTAGCTTCTCTTTTTTAACGCAGAGGAAGTTTGACAGCTTTGTATTGTGATCAACTAACTCATGTTTAGTTCAGAAGTCCTTATAAAGTCCCCCCGTCTTAGACGAGATTCGAATCCTGATATTTCTAACGAAAAGGAACCTCTCAGTTTTTCTGTTCTAAGGAGCCGCTGCTATAACCACAAGAAACAACAGTTTATACTCTATATAAGGTATCTGAATTACTTAACATCATTTATACTGTGAAATATTCTAAAATCCAAGCAGGAAAGCGTAATTGGCAGGTTGCGATAAGGAAGAATCCTCATTCGGCAAACAGGTATTCGAAGAGTACAAATGTTAAAACAAACAAAGCAAACATACGAAAGTTAACGAATTAATATGCTGATATGGCAGGAAAGGGTAGGTGAAATGACTTTCTAGACGAATAAAGAATTTACTACACTTAAATGCAATTCCTTAATCATCCTAGCAGCGCAAGTCGTGAGTTTTAGTTTGCCTAATACGGCTTAATGTTTACCATTGCGAGTATCTTATCATTAGCCCACTTTACGAGCTGTTAGATACGATCCCAACAATAATAATGCTGAAAGGGATATTAATGATAAAATGCAACGAAACAAGTTATTTCTTGGCCATTAATAATCGTCAAATGTTTAGTTTTAATTCATAAAGAAATATGCAGCCTGGTTAAGAGAATTAGTACAGATGAGTTTTGTCAAAAGAGATGCAAAAAGTCTAAGATTATCTTCCTACAAGACCAAGTTTATTTGATGCTTTTGGAATCTATCAGAAATGAATGCTACGGGGACACAAGAAGCCACGCATTTTTGATCACATGAATCGCAAATTATCTGTTGCTTTATTACAAGCAGGAGAAAGAACTACCTGCGGCTAAAAGTGAGATCTTTACTTATAAGAACACTATTTTTCGAGGTAAAACTTATTGTAGAAATGTTTTGTGGCAGTTATGTAAATGATAAAATGGTACGTACTCAATTTCAAGAGAGAAACTAAGATTATATATGATTTGAAAATAGTTTTCGGAATAAATTTTAAAAAATTACAACAACTAGTGGGTAAATCATGTTTTTCTGTATTATAAGTGAAACCATTCACTACCTGTATCATGAAAAAATGTCACTAGTGAACGAATGGACACGATACAGGTAGTTAATTATTGGAAAATAAGATTTAATTTTGCATAAATTAATGCGTTCCGTCTGCCGTTTTTATGCACCAGCATTGATGAAATTAAAGAAAGGCTTTCTTTTAATAGAAACACGTATCTCGGACTACGAAGAAGTTATCCAGATGCGTTTCATTTTTGTCTGTTCCATATATTTAAATAATTTCATGGATTATTTAGTATATTAGACAAATAACAACAAAATGAAACGTCGCGACGATGTCCGTTCGGTTAATCAGGAAGGTACAGTTTCCTGACGCTTTAACCTCTGATTTATTACGTACTTTCGATATTATCTTAGTATTGCTATCTGCCTCCAAAATCCAATAGTATTAGATTTTGGAGGGCAGGTAGCAATACTGAGTTTTCATTAGATCAAAATTTAATGAAAATGTTTCAGAACTGCTGTTCACACAGTTGCAAAACAAAAATGAACCACCTCAGCGGAATAGACTGTAAGCAGCTATCATAACGTCTGCTAAAAACCACATCGATAAACATGAAGAAAGAAAGAAAAAATCAGGGATAACACAAGAAGTAATCGACCTTATCGATGAAAGAATAACATGGAAAAGAGGAGCAAATGAAGAAGAAAGATTAAGATATAAAGCATTGGATAAAAGAATCAAACAGTTATGCAGGAGATTGAAAGAAAACTTGATAAGTGCACCGAGATAGAAGAATTACAAAACAGGAACAAAATTGGAGAAGCATTCCTGAAAGTGGAAGAACTTAATGGAAAAAAAAATGTACGCAGTCTAATTACATCAAGGACAAAAATGAACATAATCATTGATAAGGAAAATATAAATGGAAGATGGGTGGGGTACTTATCAGATCTCGATGATGATGATAATGGTAACATGACAGATGATTCACGACACCTTAAGTTAAACGTAACAATACCACTCTATCCACAAGAAAGGAGGTAGAACACATAATTAAGAATCTTCCTAATAATAAATCCCATGGGTGCGATAATATCCCGGCTGAGCTGCTGAAAGCTTTGACTGGCTATAATAACAACTGTTTAGTGGAATCCATCCAGGACATCTATAAAACAATAGAATTACCTGGAGTTTTTACAACATCTATCAATTCCAAAGAAAAATAAATCAAAATTGCGAGGATTACAGAACTGTGAGCCTAATATCCCATGCATCTAAAATTATTTTAACCTTCGTTAACAAATAAATTGAAAGAGCCTTAAACAGTGAATTGAGTGAACAACAGAAAGGATTCAGAAGAGGAATGGGAACCATTAATGCTATCCTGGAACTAAAAATATTAATAGAAAGATCAATTGAAATAAATAGGAATATTTACATATGCATCATATGGTCATAATATAATGTCATAATAAAATGTTCATTATATTAGATAAATTACACACAGAAGATCATGTACTGAAGATTATAAAAATGATTTACGGCAAACAGAAAATGCAGCTGTTTAACTCTGAGACTTCTGAAGTGAAAATAAAAAAAAAAACAGGAGTTAGACAAGGTTGTATCCTTTCACCAAATTTATTTAATATCTATAGTGAGACAGTAGTGAAAAAGATTGAAAAAAAAACTATAGGATTTAGCCCCAATGGTAATAAAATACAACAGTCTTAGATATGCTGATGATACCATTCTAATTGCAGAAAATAGAAACAAATGAATCAAATTAGTGCGCCTACCAGTTGAAGAAGGTCAAGATTTTGGCCGACATTTAAATTAAAAAACACCAAATTTATCAAAAGAAAATAGATTCGAGCCAGAAATATTCATAAACAATATGAAAATTGAGCATACAATAGAATGTAAATATTTAGATTCCTTCTTTACTGCCAGTAGCGCACTCAGGATTTAATCTTGGGGGGGGGGGGGCGAGTTGATAGACGATTTGAGAATACACACTGTGCATTGCGTACGACCAATGACTGAGCATCTGCGATGATCGCTAATTCATAAGTAGTATAGAAATAGAAGACACAACACAACATAAATTTAAAAAAAAATAATTTTAATTAGGAAAAGATTTTTGAAAATTTTTCTAGTGTTTGTTTCCTTTTTCTTTAGGGGAGCCAGGGCCCCCAGCTCCCCCCCCTCCCTATGGGTGCTCAACTGTTTACTGCAGATGGAAAATAAGATAAAGAAATAAAAATAAGAACCGCCATAGCTAAAGATGCCTTCTGGAAAAATAAAGATCTGCTCAGAAGTTCTGTGGGTATCGAAACGAAGAAAAGAATGATAAGAACATTCGTGTGGCTAGTTTTCACGTATGGAAATGAGACCTGAATATTCAAGAAAACGGTAAGACAACAGATAGAGGCCTTTGAAACGTGGTGATACAGAAGAGCCCTGAAAATTTCATGGACAGAGAACGTGACAAATGCAGAGGTACTGCAGAGAATGAAAACACAGAAATCTTTATTGCAGGAAATGATCCAGAGAAAGATGAGACTGACTGGCACGACATGTATTGAGGGGATTAGTAGAAAAGAGGACAATAACTGTTTTAGAAGGAAAGATTATGGGAAGACGATCAAGAGGTAAAATAAGAAGGACATTGAAGATATAAGATCATAGACAGGATCAAATGGCTATGCAGAAACAAAAAGAAGAGCTATCAACAGAGAAGACTGGAAGGACATGCTGCTGCATCCTCGCATTGAGGAAGCTAGATGATGATGATGATAATACCTCGTTTTTCCATTTCAGTTACCTGAGAGTTTGACGGGAGTTTGTTTTTATTAAAATTTTATTTGATGTGCAGTAATGTGTCATAATTTGCTGACTGATATATATATATATATCGAAAGCTAAACATTGTAGGATGTTTACTAGGATTGAATTTTATTTCCTGTAATAATAATAATAAAAAGAAGAATAAGACAAAGGTGGACAAAAAAAACAAACAAAAACACTGGCATCAATTAAACTCGACACGCGATTTATGTACCCGAGTAAGAAAATGTAATATAATTCGCTTTTGAGCTTCTAGGAAATTATGTGAAACAAGTTTTCTTTCTTATTAATGGAGATGTAGAAAAGATGTTGGAAAGTAAAGGATGGATCAACTTAGCCGCAAGGCTATTTCTGATAGTTAACTTGGCTGCTATTCGAAGTAACTGATTTCGAACCGGCGAAATGTCACTATGACTACATTTTGCCTAACAATGACGACAGCATTCGTCTAGTGTCGGAATCGGCTACAATGTGGGTTTTGGTCGTGAGTGTTGTATGAATAAGGAGGATGAAAATGACTTCAGAAATATTCTCTAATCATTCAACGGATAAAGGGCAGCTTTTTTTCTGAAGCAGCATAAAATTCTGAAGGGGACACCGTTTAATTCCATTTGGGGACCAAATAAATGCATTCGAAATTTATTTTTGTTTAATTTACAATTTAGGTTAATTTTGTTTTTATCACTGCCTGAAAGCCATGTGAAGTGGCCACATTTTCCGCATATCTGAATCCGGAAAGCTCTGTCTAATCCTTATTTTTCTTTCTTCTCCTCACTTTTCTTTATGATTCAAGAATCTATGAAGTTACGAAAGCAGAGAAAAGAGTGAAGATAATCGTGTGTCAAGTTCCACCCTTCGTGGTTCAGTTGCCATTAAAATTTTTAGTTTATTTGTTTTATGGACTCCCGCTCATGAGAGGTTCTAAAGCTTTACTACATTCGTACTGTGACCTAAGGATTTTTCTATTTTCATTAGTTGTATTTTTTTGGTATTTTTGCCAATTATTTTTACATAGTTCGAAAACTTGCTCTGAAAGACCAAACACGGAACTTTTTCACCTCCCTATAAACGGAAGTCTGCTCATAGCGGATGATGAAATTCATCAACCAACTTTTAAAGGCAATCGCAAGCGTCCATGCTATTGGTGGGGTTCGAACCCGCAGTCTGTTGATTGGAGAAAGGAAACTAACTACTTGGGCAACCAGGGATACAGATCCTTACATTTAAGTATCATCTCCCCCCCCCACAAAGCACTAACCAATAAATAAATATAATATCTAAAAACGCTATTGATAATGATTCAAGCGATAAGTGTCGGTGCACTTTCATCATTCCACTAATTTTTGAACTAATAGAACTTAGTGCTGATTTGCAGCGCTGTTCGGTGTGTGTGTTCCTTTTTATACGCTTTCTGAACGTAGTTTTTGTATCACCTATAGTGATAGGTGATTGCTTTGACACTCAGAAATATAGAAAGTACAGGATAAAGCATTGGATAGCATGAAAAGAAAATGTCCCTAGCTGTTCTCTCATGTCGGTGCATTAAAAAAAAAAATCTTAGAATGAGTCTGACTGTTCAGGAGAAATAATATTCCAAGTTTGAAGCCTTTCTGATCCGACGGGATCAGACAAAATTTATCTTATTAGAAAATTCTCATTCGGACTTACAACCTAGTTTACACCCATCCCGCATGTTTCCAATTTAGTATTTTTTTAACATATCAAAGGCAAATCAGGCACGTTTTCAAATGTGCTTGCAATTTTCATGCACATCGAAAAAAATTACAAAAAACTTCCTTTTCATGCTAAAGTGATTCCTTCAGAACGTAACTTGTACTAAAATATTTGAAAGGAAATTCACCACTCGCAATGTACAGACTGGCAAAACCTGTATTTGAATCTAGTTCTGTTAATCGCAAATCCGGGGACAGATTAGAAATTATTCATCAGTTAATGCATTGATTTAAAACGAGCACAGAAAGAATATACAAAACAAATAACAGCATTTTAGTTTTGAATGCATTTGGTTTATAGGTGCATTTCGTTTCGCATGCGAGCAGGAGGGAAAAATCAGCTGCGCAAGTAAATGGTGTTTGCTAGTTAAGAGCAGGGAAGCGATGCCACAACAGACTACACAACGTCCTCGGCTTTCATTCCGAATCGCTGTCTTCAGGCTACTGCTTCCCACGACTGGCTCAACTTACACCGTTTACCATCGCACCTTTTCGTGACAATGTTCAGTGAACGACCCTTGGAAATCAGAAAATCAGGACCATCTCTTTTCCCGTTGAAAGCTGTAATTTCAAGTTTCTTTTTCAAGAAGCATTTTTCAACAGTTCCATTTCTCACCGTTTTAGTTGATCTTCGTTCTTTTAGTGGCGGGTCTGTGATTGACCACCGATGCGCGAATGTCTTCTCCGTAAGAAATCGATAATCGAAAGGTGATGACAGACAACCTTTTGATCTTCGATTTCGCAAATCCACAGTTTTTGTGAAAGTAAACTCTGTTGCGATTAACGTCTTCATCGGCAATGTGTGATAGATCTGCACATGTTTTGGCATTTTATTAATCATAACCCTCCTTCTAACGATGATAAGGGAGCAGGTATGCTTATTATTACTATCACCAGTCATCCATGCCATGTGCATGGGTTGTCATATCTTTCTTCGTCAGTGACGCGTGGATGGTCTTATATGAACGGGTGAATCCACTTGGACATTCCTCGCTACGACAGAAACTCATCTGCTGCTGTGTAAATCTTTAACGAGCTTCTATACCTACTATAGTCATCAATTCCTGATATGTATCCCTCAGGGAAGAACAGAATACCGCGCTAGTTATCTAGTTATTCTGTCGATTCTCGTCTACCTGAGAGTACTACAAAAAGCACGCTACTACATCCATCGATATCTGGCTAGCACCATGGCATCATTCCATCCTTCTCTCTCTCTCTTCTATGATTCTCTTCTCTCATGTATGCATCCATCTTTCTTTGAATAATCTTTTTCCTCTGCAGCTTTTTTGCCAGGCTTTCTTTGGATATCTCATTTTTCATTCAGTGAGCTTCCGACTTGTTTCCTAGAGAATTGTTTTCAATGGTTTCACTACGAAATTTGTCTAATTATTTCGGTTGTTATCCTGTCTCTTCACGTTTTGCCTTCTATCTTCATGAGAAGTCTAATTTCGGTGGTTTGCAGTTGGGTGAATTCTGTCCTTAACCCCTTAACGTACCAATTAAAAATCAGAAAGCGGTCGTTTTTCTGCCAATTGTTTGCACAAATTCATCATTATTTGAAAAATAATGATGAATTTGTGCAAACGCAAACGAAATAGCCGATACACGCCGCTGGCAACTTTTCTCGGCTGAAAGGAAATAGGCGCAAGATTGTCTGGGGTCTATATTCGGTTGTATTTATATGTGAAACCAAAATTCAAAATCAATTTTGGTGCAATAAACAAAAGGCGTGTCACAGACTTCTTTATATGTTAACACGTTCATTGGCAAGCACGCGATATCACGTGTTGCGAGCCATCACCGAACGGCCGATCACGCGTTATCGCGTGGACGTCGCTAACTAAATAAAAAAATTAAAAAAATTTGGCTACCACACGAAATTCCAATTTTCAGCTTGGCAATGAACGTGTTAAGGGGTTAATAGCAACGACTGACAACTAAGTCAATACTAGAATATAAGCTGAGCAGTGAACCAACGATTTCGTTTTCTTATATTTTTACTTAAAAATCCTACTTAGCATGTTGTGCAACCTCCTTGCTGATGTAATTCTGCAGCTGAGTTTTGAGATTTATTCTTTTCGAATGAAAATTGATCCTATTATTTAAATTTAGTCGCTTCTAGAATTTTATGCTGAAGTTTGCTTCTTTCCCACAAAGCTCTGAAGAGCATTCAAATATTTTGGGCGTGCTTTGGGCAGTTCTCATATTTCTTTTTAGCATTTCCTCATTTTACGAATTTAAATTAAGTTGCGGGTCTTATTCCAATTTTGCTAACAGTATCGCCTCATCGTCGAAAGCCAATTTTAAAATTTACGCAAGGTTCTTCAGCCATTTTCCAATCTGAAATGACTTGGTGCATGTCTTGGTGATATCGTCCATCAATACTGAGGAACTGAATGCATCTTTCTTACCCCCACTGCTTTCACAAAATCCTCTGATTTGCTTCTGCCGCTTCTTACGTAGTTTTGGTAGAGGCGTTAAATGCGTTGGATAAAACTGTCCTCCCATTTCATTTACGAAGTATTTTCCACAGATCATCTGACGGTACCGCCGTCCGAACATTTGTTCAAGAGCTAAAAAAGCATAGGTGAGATTAAATCCAAGTTTAATCCTTTCTCGTATTCTGCTATTTTTTCACTTATCTGTCTGAGAGTGAAATCAATTTGATGAAGGGTATTTTTTTGTTTGGTCCCCTATGTCGCACTGATTTTCTTCCAATTCCTTTTCAGATCTAATCCTTAGTTTGGTTTCTAGTATCCGGCCTTATATTTTTCCTGGTATACCAAGAAGTGAAATACCTCCTTATGGTTTCTGTCATAATCTATTGTCCCCCTTTTTTATAAGAACATCTGAATGTCTTTTTTATAAGAGATTAGAACATGTCAATCATCGTCCATAACTGAGATATTCTAGTCTATAATAAATTTAGTTTAATTCTTTATCCAAGTGCAAGCAAACAAAGTTTGCGCTTGAAAATATATTCAGGACTGAGTTAAGGTGGGGCAACTCCGAGCAAAGGTGGACCAAGCTGTCATCACTTCTTGTCTCAGTATCTCCCATAATGCAAAGCACATCTCCTTGCGGACATGAATACTGCTATGCATTAAGGGAAGGGCCACTACCCAGACCGGTTTCAACCTTTATTGAGGTCTCGTCAGTGGGAGGCAGACCCAACTGTGGAGATACTAAGGCAGAAGCCATAGGAGAGGTCATATTTACCTATACAAGTTGCCAAAAGGGGTACCTGGTGTTGCACCACCTTACCTCAGTCCTGAAGATATTTTCAGGCGCAAAGTGTAAGCAAACTTTGTTTGCTTACACTTGAATAAAGGATTAAACTAAATTTATTATAGTATAGCCAAGTGAAAAATAAACTTCCAACATATTCTAGTCTCTTGTGTTTCCTTTCCAAGCAAGCCTTGACCATGCTAAATAGCAACATCTTACTAGTCTAACTCATATACTCATATATCAGGAGCTATCATGTTATGGCCAATAAAAAGTTTCGTATTATAAATAGCCAGGTCCACATTTTTTTTTTTTTAAAATGTTAGGCCCATATACGAGAGGTTGGCTTTTCAACCTATAGTACGTTAGTACTGTATACGGGTAGGTAATTGAGAAAGGAAATACTTGTTCAAATTTGATTTAAAAGCCTGTATTTTGTATTCCTTGGGAAATACGTCAGGAGGACGACGACTGTTCCACACACAAGTGTGTCCCACACACTTGTGGGTTTCAAGATGTACTGTGAAAGGATGTTGGGCAGCAGCTGTACGTGTTCAAATGGCTTAGTACAGAGTGGGGGAATTATTGATGCTGCTTCAGATGAACATTTCCAATGGAAATATTTATAGATTATAGATACAAATTGCAGAGACCAAACGTCTGTGTGAGAGTGAGGGGAGTTGGTAAGAGATGCGTCATTTATCAATCTAATTGCTCCTCTGTATCGAATCAAGCATTTTGAGGGAGCTTTTAGGAGCCCCACTCCAAATGTGAGAGCAGTATTCGATAGCTAGGCGGATTTGCGATTTGTATAAGGTTGACAGCTGTTTAGAGGTGAAGTAATCTTGAGCGAAAGAGAAAACCTAGTTTTTTAGAAGCTGAAAATACAACGGTTGTGATTTGTTTATGAAAGGAGAGGCTTGATGTCAGGGTAATTCCGAGAAGAGAAATCTCATCTTGTCTGGGAATTTGAGTGTTATCAAAAATAATGCTGGTGGAAAATGATTCTTTTTTTGTGAGAAATAAGACAGAACTGGGTTTTACTAGCGTTGAAGTTGACGAGGTTATCTGAGCCCCATTGGAGGATGGTTTAGAGGTCAGAATTAAGGGCAGTGGTGGTTTATGCTCTGTAGGCTGAAGTGAGTTGTGTAGAGTAGGGTTTGTCAAATGAAAGGGAGGAGTGCAGTGTGCTGTCGTATGTAAAACAGTGTATTGGGTTGGAGGTCAACTGAAGTAGGTCATTGATATACAGAAGGAAGAGGGTCAGTGAGAGAACTGAACCTTGTGGGACCCCAGCATTGGTTGGATGGTAAGAGGATAGGGAGCCGTCTACGGTCACACATAGTGTGCGTCCAGACAGGAAGCTGGCAATCCATCTGCAGAAGTCCTGAGAGAGTCCAAATGATGGGGGTTTGCTTAGTGAGCCTTTGTGCCAGACCCGGTCAAAGGCTTCAGAGATCTCAAGTGCAACCACTTGGGATTCGCCAAATTTCTCTATGGCATTTGTCCAGCGATGGGTGATCGCTTAATAGCTGGGTACCTTTAAGGTAGAATAGGAGCTGAGAGTTGATGGTTTTCTCCATCACTTTGGATATGACTGAAGTGAGTGAGATAGGGCAGTAGTTAGATGGCAGTGATTCATCACCCTTTTTAGGAATGGGTTGAATATAGGCCAGTTTCCAGGCTTTGGGATATATACCGTAAGAGAGTATGTACAGTCGGCAGAGGATAGGCGTCAGTTCTGGTGCACAGACCTTGAAGACAATTGGAGGAATGACATCAGGGCCAGGCGACGTTTTTGTGTCTAATTTAGACAACAGGTTTATGATCTCTTTTTGGCAAAAAGATATAGGGGTCATTGTATGTTGCGCAGTTGGAATCACTGGAGGGCATTTGCCATTGTCAGTTATGTGTGCATTAGAGGCAAAGTGTGAAGCCAGGAGGTTAGCTTTTTCTGTGGGTAATGTTGAAATTGAGCCATCTGGATATGATAGGGTGGGAACAGTATAGGGCAAAAGTTACCAACAATTGCCTTGGCGAGAGACCAAAAGGCATGACTGCCATTTGGACAGGCTGCAAGCTTTCTGCTTTTAGCCCGTTCAAATTCTGTTTTAAAAGCATTGATAATTTTCTTGCATCTGTTTCGGGCTTCAGTATAGGCATTGTCTTGATTTGAGACAGTTGTGGTATGCCTAATTTTTCATTTATACAGCTTTGGCACATCTTTTGGAGACCCAGGGTTTGGATAGGGAACGGCAGTTCAAAGTAGTGTGGGGAATGGGTGTTTCCATGCCATTGAGGATTCCTTTGGTGATATGCTCGGTGCGTATGTTAGGACTGGAAGACAGGAAACAGTAATCCAACCATGGGAATGAAGCATAGTAGTCTCAGAGACTGTCCCAATGGGCATTGTTATAATGCCAAACTACTCTTGTGTGGAAGTGACTGTGGAAGTGTTGTTACATGGGAGAGGAGATGAGATGAGCACTAGGTTGAATTACCCAGGGGACTCACTACATTAACTGCTTATTTGTAGGGGTCATTGGTAAGGAACAGATCTAGGGTATTTGTGGAGTGGTTCGGCTTATCTGGTATTCTGGTTGACTTTTGAATAATTTGTGTATGGTCATTAGTGACGTCAAATGTTTCAGTATCTCTGCCTGCAGGATCTGCACAACTGGAAAAGTTGTTGTTGCTAATTGGTGTTATGGACACTGAAATCACCAAGGAGGATGATTTCACTGTCAGGAGAGTGGGACTGGAGAAAATAAACTTTTAAAGAGAGGAAATGAAAGAGTTCAGAGTGGTTAGTTGCATTGGGGGAGCGATAGAGACAGCAGATGAATTTGACTGAGTGGGGGAGGGATATTTTCAGCCAAAGAAGGTCGAAATTGGGCGATTCTAGGTTAGATGCTCTCTGGCAGGGTATGTCAGAGCGGATATATGCACAAACAAAATAGTGTATAGTTAGGAAGGTTGAGATGGATAGTGCTGGGGGAAGGCTAGATTTGAGTTTCTGTTAAAAAGTGTAGGTGGGGTTTGGTGGACTGCAGATGGTAGTGGACACTATTAAGATTGGAGTTGAGGCCACGGATGTTGGTGAAGTGCATGTGCAAGGTTCTGTGAGGCATGGCTTTGACCGCAAGGGTCTTTCACGTTTCCTATGCAGTGCCTGCATACTGGTCTTCTCCTTGGTGGCTACACTAGTGGCGTACTTGGTTTTTTGCACTAGTTTGGTTTGTTTGTAGTCTGTCATCCAACTGTTGTCTCCATTTTGGCGGTTTTCTTCTAGTTATCTTCGGAATGACCTTGATTGTATGTTGTTCTGAAGAGCCTGTGTTCTCCGGTGTGACTTTTCTACGCTCCTGAATTCCCTAATAATGGTGAAAAGTATTCTTTCCATCTGTTCACATCTTCTCCCTAATCACAATACAATTATAGTACTGCATAATTAACTTTATCGTATTGCTATCATTCTATTAAATTTTTTCTTCCGGATGAATGTTATTTGTCAAATTTCCAACATGATTACATCCGGTCTTCAAAACAACTGCATTGATCCAGCAAGTAGATCACGATCGTCCACTAGGTCGATTTGCCCCCCCCCCCCCCCCACCGCCATCTGGCATCAAACACCTGCTTTGCCAACCTTTCCTCCTCCATTCTGTTCAAGTGACCAACAGTACCTTATATGAGCTCTCCTCATACAGTCTGTAATGATTACAATGTGTAAAGAAAATACAGTTCTCCCCGCCACCCCAGATGCGATCACAGCGCATTATTGTTCTTTGATGGATGTCATTGTCGGAATGGTTTCTTTCCATTCACTCTGCTAATTAACCATGACAACTGATTAATTAATGTCAAATACCCCCCGTAAATAACGGGGATATTTCATTTTGCAATCGCAACTTTGCTTAATGCACACATTACACGATCTTTGTCAACGTAATAATCACGTTTAAGAGTAAATTAAGATAAGTACAGATTTGGATGGATTAACTTCTGCTTGGAATGAGCGACTTCCTTATGCTTGATGATTACTGGTTTGCTGAGATAATTCTTGTTTGGATTTTTTTTTTTTTTTTTTTTAGTTTTTGGAGGGTAGGAAACATTGGTGGGATTGTTATAGTGTTAGTTTCTCGTACTCTGAATAAGAGCAGAAAACCTTTAATCTTATATAGGAAAATAAGAGTATGAATAATGTAAGCCCCTCCGTATCTCAGTCGGTATAAACGAAGCCCTTTGGTCGGAAAGACCTGGGTTCGATTCACGTCAGTGATGTGACGACCCTTTATTTGGTCTATTTCGACGAAAGATGAATTAGCTGGTTTCATACGGAGGTAGGGAGTTTTCGTTCCCCCCCCCCCCCCAGAACAGACAAACCGAACACACCCGGGAGTCATGAGGCTAACCACCTTATTCTCAAGTACGGTTGCGGTTGCAAGAATACTTAATTGGAAACCATAAAAAGGTAAAAGAGGAGGATTAAGAAAGAAAGAAAAAATAACTTAAACGACGTACTTTAAGAGAGAGAGAGATGATGTATAGTATCTCGATTCGATAGTACGATTGCTATTTTTTTTTTTTTCCTTGGCGGTCAACCGAACATTTCTGCAACTTTAATACCCTCTGTATCAATGCGTTAAATGTTCTCACTAACTTCAATATCGCTACCATATAACCTCGAACGGAAATGGCAAACTTCTGGCCCTTCAATGCATGTCATTAAAAGGAAAAAAAATCAGTAGCTTAAAATATGAGAAGCCCTGCTGTATTGGTATAAATTCGGACAATGAAATGAAATTGGAAATTGAGCCTATAAATAAAGGCTGACCTCATATCTTATCCACCACCCGAGACCTCTCGAATATCCGTTTGAAACAAGTAAACAAAAAAACAACAATAAAAAAGCGACATCTACTAGCAAACTGGATATATTGCTTCTCAAGAGTGAGGGTAGAATGTGTTCTGTCTGAGAATATGGGAAGAGAGGTTACTGGTGTTTTCAAGATGCTTTGGGGGGGGGGCGGAGGGACTGCATTCCCGATTCATATCGGGAATGCAAATCCTCGTAAGAAAGAATCCTGCTTTTATAGGGAATGCAAACCATTCCCCAAGCCATCTAGAAACAATCGCTAATCCTCCAAACTTCAAGCTCACCCTCTTTCTTCCCCCCCCACCAATAAAATAAAATTATTCCAGCGAATCAATAGGAATTCAACATATTAGAAGTCCACTTAATCCAACTACAATGCAAGCTATCCGAATATTTAAGGTGGACTATGGATCGACCCAAATTAACTCAAATAAAGACCGCCTGAAAAACTAAAAATTGGTATGTTCACGTACACTAATGTGCGCCTTTAACCCTAAAGCCAATAGAAAAAATTGTCTGGAGGTTCGAATCCGGCTGTGGATGTATATGAAGGTCGTTACGTGTTCAATGATTTATTTTACCCTCGATGAGAAACGACCATCCTGCTTATTGAAGAAATGAAGCTATTTGAAAATGTTCAATATTTACTAGAGGAGAGATTCCAAATTATCTACCATCTAGCTAACACCGTATTTTCGCATAAATGTGTCTGTCCGTGGGTGTGTATTATAATATTCGAAAACCATCGAATAAACTATTACTTAACTTACTTTAACTAACTTATTTAACTCGGTACATACATGAAATTACAATTATTCATGTATTCAAACGTAAATACACGCATCTATCAAAAGCATAAGCTATAACATTTTCAAATATGAAGCTAATGTTTCTTTTTCAATTTTCATGGCAAGATGGCAGTTGAAAAACGAAAATTAAATTGCAAATTATGTATTGATTTCAAAAAATAAAAATAAAAAAAAATAAATAAATGAAATCCATATATAAAAATACATCAGTAAGCTTGACAACTTTATCTAAATTTTAATATTATTAGTTAATTCATAATTCGTTATCTTACAAATATAGAGCACGAGTGTGTTTATCAGATCAATGAATGTAGTTGTTCTGCATCTTCTTGTACTGTATTTCTTTTTCTCAATATATTTCTTGAAAGGGGAATTAGACATTTTGCGGAGACATGCAGTGGATTTACAAATCGAACTATAAAACTGGCTGAGCTGCTGGGCCACGAGAACATAAAATGTATTGTAGAAGGTAATGACATAGATGCAATCTTGATAAATGTCGAGAGCAAATTTTTAACTTTATAACCGATGCTATTCCTAAGCAACCATTTCTTCTACAGGATGCGAAATAAGCGAAGTCTACTCTAAAGCTACCAGCCCGCCTTTGTTGGTCATTCACTGAATGGAAGCATCCATGCTAATAGCATGGAAGGCTAGCTGTAAAGTAGGTAATATATTCCCAAGAAACTCGGGGACTCTTGTCTTTTGACACTCGGTAGCATAACTGTCTGGCTCGAAATAGCCCGTCCTTTCTTTAGGCTGACAGCAACATCGCGTTTTTACAGGATGTTTTGTAAAACTTTCTCCATTCGTCTGCGTAGGCAGTTGTGACTGCATTGAGTGGGAGCCGCCAAGGTTAATGTGCTACTCATGAAAAAAGTATTTCCACGCAGTCTTTGTAGTTGTTTGAGATCGACAGATAGAAAAGAAAAGAAGAAAATAACACATCGCACCAAAGCGAGAGGTACGTATGAAATGTCAAAACGTGAAGTTTTTAAATTTAGATTTTCTTCCTTCCTCTGCTGTCCATCAATATACCGAACTGACATCGAAGGAGAGATGGGAAAAGGAAATACGTGCTGAACGGGGAAGGAAGCCAGCCACCCGCACTCTGCAAATTTCTTTAAGTAGACTAAAATTTAATTACAGTTGTAAATGGTGCTGTTCGTTGTGTGTTTCATGGTGATCGGTAGTTGACCTTTCATGAAACAAACAAACGAAACATTTCGCTAACATCACCTTCACATGATGATTGTTATGCCAAAATATTTTAGGATTCAGGAAGTGCAGTACTGTTTCACGTAGCTTGGCAGGTGTGGTTTATATACTCGTTTGTCGAGTATTGACACTAAGCTGAAACGTGCCCACTTCGCCGAAGTCACGTAAGGCCCAAGGCGAATCTCAAGCAGTGATTTTTCGTGTCTCCCAATACGTGTGGATGAAAATAGGTGGCGCTCGGTTTTGTTTTTCTTCGATGGAGAGAGCTTGGCATATCCGAAAAACAATATATCATGCAGCCGTTTTTGTGCCTTTATTTATTTTTACACCAACGAGAGCTGTAGTGAAAGTGTAGATTTATGATATCGAAAAGAAAGTCTCGTTAAGGAAATGCAAGTACTAACTGGTTCTTGAACAAAAGGTGTCCGCGAGCTTACATTACGAGCTGACACCTTCTGTGTTATACATTGAATCTGACAGGCAGTCAGATTCAATTGATGGCACACTTTCAGAGCACCTCCTTCGCTTTTTAACTTGGGAGCAAAAAAGAATATCAGCGAAACTGTTAGTAACTTCAATTTTCTTTCCAAAAACCAAGTTTTGCTTTTCGATTTGTCTTAAAATCTAAATATTCGTCATCAGCAGGAGGCAGTGGATAAATATTTCAGTGTTCGTCCTTGTTTTCGGTGCATTAAAAGAGTGTAATATGCAGTTGAACTTTTCTTGTACTAAAACTGTTTGCAATAAATAAATGTGACAATCCAAAAGTAAGAAGAATTCCTTATTCATTATAGAACGTATGTAAACAGATATAAAAAGAATAAAATTTAGTTATCACGTTATCTATATGTGTAAATATTTTCATTTGCTGTCTTTTACAGAACCACTTCGTGCAACATCACAAGCAAACGAAAGATTTTAAAGCGCACGAAGCGTGGAAGCAAAGAGCAAATCATATAACATTATATTTTATTTTATATTTTACACTTCTGGCTGCATAAATTTATCTACCTAGACCTTGGTGTTACTTTTTTCCTGCCATCTTGCCATCAAACACCTGAATTGCTAACCTTCCTTCTCCAATTCTGTTTAAATGACCGTTAGCTCTGTTCCCACATTCCTGCAAGCTGACAGCATCAAATTCCTTTCTAATATCTCAATTTTTCGATGTCATTTTTCCATTAATGCCATCGGTTCAGCCTCCTTTTTTTCCAGAACTTTCATATGTGAAGTCTCTACTCTTTCGTCAATTGTTTTCTTTCTAACACAGTTCATAGATCCATAGATCCATGCTTTAAAACTGGTTTTCAACACTATCCTGTACAAGCTAGTTTGGCTCGTTCAAATAGCGCTCTTATTCAGCTAGTTTAGAGTTTTGACTAATTCCTCTCTGATGCCATATAAATGCATTCAGTTAATTTCCATCATAGCAGTTTTGCCTATTCTGTTCTTCTTTGCCTGTTCTGCTTTGCCTATTATGCTCGATATCAATTTTTGATATCGAGCATAATGTCACCTTCGTTCATAATGCGATCCATATAAGTGAAGAATGAGAGCGAAGGTAAGTTTTATATATTTATATACAGTTTTATATATTAGTGCATGAATCAGTGGTCATGGACTAATGAGATGCTCTCGTTGTGTAACTGTTTTTATGATAATTACACAACTGTTGAAAACATTACGCCATATGTATGATATTTATTTTTACATTTAAATTCCTGAAATAAGTTGCAAACCTATGGTGCATTTCAAGTGCCAGTGAGCTAAGGTTCGGATCTCTTTACATGCCATTCCAGGTCTCATATAAACAGGGTTATGGTCTCTCACTGAGAGACGAAATTCATTGATTACACTATCTTCTCTCTCTCTCTCTCTCTCTCTCTCTCTCTCTCTCTCTCTCACACACACACACACACACACACACACACACACACACACACACACACACACACACACACACACACACACACACAGTGGATTCCGACCTATAGCCTGTTAACAGGAGAATAGAACCAGATGTCGATTTAGATGTAGGCTATTAAAAAAGCTTCTGATAATTAAAAGAAAACCAGTTCGACAATATATGAGTAGGTAGGAACTGTTGAAAAGGACATCGTAAATGCAAAGGAATGATTTCTTGAAATAAAATGTAACTACGTTATTAGTTCGTAAGGAGTTTCTATGATCTGCATGACAATCTCTTACTAGCGGGAACTTATACTGAATGCATAACTGTTGGTTATATATTCGCCGGTAGGATGATGATGATCATCATCACTTCCTTTAAAGCAGTAGCCTCCACAATCATAACGCTTAATTTCTCATTATATCAGTATGATGTGGAAATGATCAGATCAGCTGGAAATACTCTAGAGCATAACCACAATTTTTCTTACGAATTGGCGCCTCCTCTAAAAAAAAAGGTGGTTTCTGCAAATATTGTGCCAACAGTAAGATTTGCGGAAGTTTTTTTTAAAGCCATTTTCCCTATAAGCGTGAGCGAGTAAAACGATGTGATTCTATAGAAAATAAAATTAGGCTAGAATATTAAGGCACATATAGGTTTACCGAACAACCTTTCTTGGATGAAAATCAATAAAAAAAATAAAAAATAAAAACCCATAATCTCGCAATAACGTAGGGAATAATTTGCCAAACACAACTATCGAAATCTAAAATGTCGAATATGCATTCAAGAACTGTGTTTTATTAATTCTAATTATTCATTTTGTATAAGAGAATTTTATGAGAAACGTGATTTTGTATTCTGGAGGCTCATTTGCTTCATCCATAATTAATAATCGGCATTCTTCGCTGTTATTATGAAATCAAATTCAACAATCCAGTGTAGAACCAATCATGTGGTCATCATCATAAAGCACGAATAGCAAAATGTATGCATTTAACAACTCATGGAGGTGGAGCAATTTGGCCTGCCTTCACTTAATGTACTTTTTATGACAACTGGTAAATGCGTAATGGACACGTCTCATCTTCAAAGAGAATTTTGCTCGTGCATTGTCGAAAGTGGTATTTTCATGGTTTGTCTTGACATCGGCTAGTTTTTAGTAAGCAAGAACACAGAACACAGGTGATGGGAAGTTGGTATTTCAATCACCAACTTAAACATCTGTTTTCATAACGGACCCCTTATAAAAGGATCCACCAGTTGGCTTTTCTGAATTGTTTCTTTTTGAAGACTCTGACTTTCCTCAAAAATGACAGTATGAGGGATTTGGGCTTGCCCTTTAAACCCTTATACTGATTGAAAGCATATCTTGAAGTTATTGATGATGATTCTAGCTGCGCTTTGAACAGATCTTTAACTTCCAGAAATATGCAAATACGACTTTAATGGTGGTTTTGTGCAGACCAGTTTCGGTGTGTTCGTGAAGATGAATTTGGGTTTATAGATATTAGTTAATTATTTGAACTGAAGAACTTTGTGCTTTCTTTTCACCGTGTTAGTTTGAGCATCGATGTAGAAACTAAGATGTTGAAAATCTGCTTTAAGAGTGTGGTCGTTTAGCTTAATATTTCTTTCGGTTTTATTTTTTACGACTTCAGCAAAGCAAGTCTGATGTGGGATTCGCCTGCAGAACCAACAAGAATATTAAAATAGTCCTAAGCCAAATATTTGTTTTTGCTTTGGCAAAATAACATTATTAATTCATGCCGATATCGTGTGGCTCTTTTTTATGACGTTTTCTACAATTTTGAATTTAATAATAAACATAAAGGAGATTTCCTTATGAAAAATATTTATTTACTCGAGTCTGATAATAAATTACAGGCAAATAAAATTTCAGTGCATTGTCCTTCTTGGAGAATAACAGACAGCGCTGTTGTTTTAGAGCACATCTGAATAATCATCAAACATTAGACAGATATAAAGAGCGGGTAAAATTAGATAAAACAGACGTTAAATAAAATATGTTTCACTAATGATATTTTTATGAAGATTCACAACTGATGGATAAACATAATTTACTTGTCTATGTCATATATACTAATTGTTGTACAGTATACTGTATGTTGTACAGTAATTTGGGGTTAGTTGTATAGCGTATACAACTAACCCCAAACTAATCATGTTGGGGTTAGTTTTATACACTTACCCCAACATGGGGTTAGTGTATAAAAACTACCCCAGGAATGGGGTTAGTTTTTATACACTGAAATAAATAATTTTCTGCACACCCGGTTCTACCATCTCCATGATGGTACGCAATTGCTATAATGAACCGTTCAGAAAGGCCGATGACCTTCGTAGAATCTTGGGGACGGATCTTTCTGAAAACAACGGGTTGCTACCAACCCATTGTTTTCAGAAATATCGTAAAAAAAGTGCGAAGCAATGACATTATTTCTGTTTTCCTCAATCCGACATAGCCATATGCAATAAATTAACCATTTTTCTAGATTCAGAAAATAAAAGTTTCCATTAACCATATAAAATTAAAATAAATGACACGTTAATCTTACCTTTTTAAAGGTCTCAAAACAAACCCATAATTTTATTCTTTAGAACATTCGCATATCCCTGTCTGATGAATTTTACGAGCTCGATCGAGATAACTAATAGGCTTTTAGAGCTTGCTTACCTTGAGATGGAATAATTATTGGCTTGTAAAACAAAATAAAACAGACATAGAACCTTCAGAAACAATTTATTTACGTTTAGTGTTGATTAAAAGTAAATTACACTAATCCCATTCATTTAGTAGGTCAATCAAAAAATGACAGTTTAACATAAAATTTGCGATCGAAAATAAAACACTAATTCTGTTTCTCTTCATTTTGCCTTTTGTGTACACGATTCAGCTGTGTTTCAAATTTTCTATGCCAGAAGTGTATTCAAAAGTTTGTCAAGATCTGAAGTATATATGATCTAGTTATTGTGAGATTTCTTTTTCAATTTAAGGACACAAACAATGGAGAGGAAACGCATCGTGCGAACGGAAAGCTTTCACAACCAATTCAAATCCGACATTGGGGGTGAACATGTTATAAACAATTCATATGTACGTGAAGTTAACTGGATCCAGGAGATATCTGGATGAAGGGGGAGCTTAGTACACTTTCTGTTTATTCTTTCTTTAATTGCGGCGTTCACTTCTGTTATTAGTTCACTATTTTTAAATTACATCATAAGCGTTGTAGTAGTCTCAGAAAGAGGCAACAACACTTCATGCAATGGCAGCAGCAGCAGCCCCCAAAAGATAAATGTGGTGCTGCTGCTATTATTTCTGTTACTTGAGTTGAAATTTCAAACAGTCAAAATAGCGTACACCTCGTCCATGGTTTCATATTTGGAAACCCATTTATTTAAAGGACTTCTTAAGGCATCAAGACGTACTTTTCTTATTCGAGTAGCTCTTTATCAGGAAGCAATTCTTTGGCAGTCCACCGTGATGATTCCCCGCTAGTTAACTGACACCCCGTGGTATCAGTTAATTAATGATGAAAGGGACAGGTTTAGATCTCAATTATTCTGACTGTTAAGGAGTAGATTATTTCTGGAAGATTTTTTGTCGCATTTCTTGCGGTCCTTCTATTCCTAACTGGTTCGACTCTTTGAATGATCTAAAACCATCTTTTAAAGATGCTACAACAAGACATTAATAAATGGATTAGTACAAAAAAGGAAGTTGTTTTTAATTAATTTATTTTATTTAGTTTTTTTATTTTTTATTTTTTATTTTTTTAGTTAAGTTTACCGAAGCGTGCCCACATCATTTTTCGCATGCTGACAAAATGGACATTTTTGTGGTCTTAATTTGCGTAAGGTAAATGTTTTAAAGTTAATACTAAAATAAAAAATATCGATGTTATTTAATATTTCTTATATCATACCTCTGAATTTTTTCTATTATTTGCACTATTTATACTCCATATTAGAGAGAGAGAGAGAGAGAGCATGTGTGTGACTGAAGTTCTTCACGCAATTCATTTTAAACTACTTCAAACTCTGCTTTGCATGTTTTGTCCGTTAACTAAGCTACTGATTTGAATATTTGATTATTTATTTTCTTCTCCTTCCAAGAATACTCAGTATGTTCCTTTATAAAAACACAGCTGTATACCTAAGTGATTTTGCGCTAACAAATGCTTGCCATACCTGATAATAACATTAAGAAAGCGACTGCTTAATAACAGTAAGCTATCTTCATCACAATTTTTAATTTTTTTTTCTTGTCAGTTTAAAATCACAGTATTCATTTAACTCTATTACAGAACGGAATCGAATTAGTTGCTTGCATTTGATATAAGGACTTCACCTAGAACTCAATATATCAAAATAGTTGTTTACCCTCGTCATCAACAAAGGGCCAGTTTGGTTTCATCTTCAAATCGATGTCCCGTGTTGCCAGCTGACTGATTCCGATGATATAATCGGGTTATTACTTTGCGTTTTAAATTCACAACTCGATTTGAAAGCAGATCGCTTCTTTGCAGATAACCACAACTTTGTACCGCAAAACTGGCATTGGGAAATTGGCTGAAAACAGAAGACGTTAGTTTTTCTCTCTGTCAGTCAGCTAGAATATCTTTGGTAAGCATGAATGTTTTCCCTCTGATGACTCAAGTTTTTAACTCTACACTGAATAGAATCAAACCACGAATACAAATGAGTTCATATCAAGAGAGAGAGAGAGAGAGAGAGAGAGAGAGAGAGATAGAAATATATGGGTCTTTTAAGTAGCACAATATCAACCCACAGCAAGTTGAAGACTTAGCTAACTTAGCTTAGTTAATTTCAAACTTTTTTTTAACTTGATTTGCCCTTTACTGTAAAATAACGATGGATGCACGCCGGGAAAATGTTCTTAAAATATTTTAACATATTTTAACACATTAAGCAGCAAAGCACCCAAAATTCAAAAATAAATTCCCTCTAATCGTTAGATGCGTTTCCAGAAGCATCGGTTGGAGTATTGAATTGCTCAATAAAGGGTTTGGAGGTTGAACACAGATTGATAATGTTTATCCGTGTTTGTCAGGCACAGCTGACGCACAGAGAGTAATTTAAATTCACGTAAGTATGTGACTACGCGCGTTCTACATCCCCCCACACACATCATTATCTTGAAACGCTTGAAAATCCAAAAAGATAGGCGGCCTGTTGCAGTTTCTTTTAAAGGTTTAGAATGCTATCCTTAAATAAATTTAATAAATTTATCCAAACCCTTCATCGGCATTATGGTAGTTATCTGTTGGAATTAAAGCGTTGACCCATTTCCTTAAAAGAGCCTCAGAAAATTACAGGCACCGAAATTTGTTAAATGATTTCGCTCATCTAAATTTCACGCTCGTTAGCGATCTTCCTATTTGCAGACGACCCATTTCTTAATAAACAGCAATTAGCTATTTCTGTTGGTACGACTACAAATATTTTATAAATGCTTTAAATTGAAGTTAACGATCAGAGCGAAATGGGAATAGAAAAAGAGAATCAAACTGGATCTGCATCCGTGGGGTTACTAGCTCGTCGTAATTCTGCAGTCAGTTTTTATAGAGTGAATTTTCTAAACAAATGTCATCACTCAGCCTCTACGATATCCTATGCTGCCGAATGCGTACACTTTCGGTGTGGCGGTTCTATTTTAATACAACGAATGTCAATGAACTGGAACTACAATGACGAGCGAGATAACACTCCACATCTTTCCATTCACAAATCTGTACTGTATTGTATTTCAATGACGGATTCCCTTTAATAAATCCCTAAGGCACTGTGAACGCGGAATATTTTTTGTAACTCGCACGAAGGAGACAGAAATAAAAGCAGGATGTGATGTTTTTCACTAATCAGCAACTGTCATGAAACTCGACTGCTTTGCTTCTAAGCTACGCTAAGTAGCACGTGGGCCACCTTCCTCGTATTTCTTTATTTAGGACGATTAACTGATTATCTCTTGGTGCGCAAATAAACTCGGGTGTCTGAAAAAAAGTAAGAAATATTTGGATTCATCTGTTTTTCAACTTTCGAAGATACGCTAGGAAGGGAAACATTTTGGTATTTTGCATCTCACCTCACTTTCCTATTAACAGAATGGTTTGCCATTGCCAAGCAATTTGGCTTTTTAAAACTTAAATGTGGAAGAAGGGGAGAAATTCAATGACAGACAATCCTTGTGCTCAATCCTTTCTATAAAGTACCTTATAGAAGGGATTGGAACCAATTTTGTCTTACTTCACTTATTCTTCCAGCTGCGCAGTGGAGGAGCTTCTTACATTTGTATTAAGATGTCTCTCATAGTTCTATCGAACTTTGAGTTATTTATTTTACATCAATTATTATAAAAAATTAACTAAACACAAGCTCAACATTGGGTAGTGTGACTGTACTGAATCATTTTGACTCTTATTGAAATCTGACTGCACTGAAATGACAGACACGAGATCCGTTGCTTAATGCTGTATCATCGGCTACACAAACGCATTTTTGTAGCACGCGAGGAGGGAAGGTGCTTATCACCCAGGCCAAACAACGACATACCAGCAAACTGAATAGCGGAGTCGCAATTCTTGCACATTTCCACAGTTCATTCCTATGAATTCGATCATTCAACAGAATCGAACGTCGCCAATCTTTCCATTCCTTACAAAGCGTTTCAGATGCAGTGGGATGTGACGCGAATTTAGAATTCCGTTTGGTGTTTGACTAAGATTTGGGCGAAATTGATTATTAAACACGTTTTGACAGGTTTTTAGAAGATTAGAGAAACTGTTCACGAAATGGTAGTGTTGCTATCGTTAATTTCGATTCTTAAAAATAAAATCGCCTGTTTCCGTTTCTCCTCTTTCCTATCCTTTTCTATGGTGATTTTAATCATATTTCGGGAGGATTAGTTTGTGTAGAAGGAAAGTGGTCTTCTGTTTCTGTTTGACATCCTTCATAAACAAAACGTTCTTTCCCTGAATGTGCTCTGTTAATTTCATGCCATAATCGAGACTGGCAAACAGCACTACCTGTTTTCTAAGGGAAAACTTTGCAAAAAAATACTCAAATGTATCATTCCATATTTCTAGATGATATCTTACAAAACAGAAGATATCTTAGAAGTAATCAGGTATCGTGGGGTACGAACCCACAGCGTACTGATAGATCACCGAAACCAGCTTATAACTTACGATTAACAACTTAGGGGTCTTCGATTAACTGATATTCAAACAGTCATCTCAGAAATCGAAGGATAGATATTAGGGCGTTCACGATATGACAAATATAAAAATAAGACTCATGAAATCAGCAGTTGCTCCGAGGGATGTTGGTGAATGTAATTTGAAGAAACTTAGCAAACTTTTTTTTTTACGAACATAAACTTTGCTTCCGATTGCCACGTTTGGTGGATGGTCCTACTGAAAGAATTATTCAGTATGCTAATAGTACGTTCATCTTGACTACGCAGGTTGCCAGCCTGACAATTGATAAGAGTATCACGATGCGATCTGGAGCTCCTTATGAATGTTGACTTCTTTAAGCAATCCGATTTTCTTTTTCCTTCCTAATTTTCGCAGCTCATCGTGGGCACGAGGCTGAACGTACCTCTTTCTGCTAATATGACAATACATGAATCTGCTGCGAGTTGAGTCATTGTCTCTGCCTTATATCTCCCGAACCCCTCAGAAAGAGCATTTATCTCTACAATTCGTTTCGCTTGCAGTTCATAATTGCTGAGCGCATTTCTATCCAGTTCTTCATATCTCTGTGGCGCCTTTCTATTGTCTGTTTATACTCATCGCGGTACGAAAGTTATGGTTAATTTGGTTTAGATCGCGTGGATTTCATTATCTCCGACACTTCCGGGAGCACCTGCTTGAAAAGAGCATTGTACAAGATTGTGTGAGGCATAACTTCGGCGTCAGCCTTGGAAGCTCGCTGACAGCCGTGAATGGCAAATGTTATTCATGTAGACGTTCAGGAGAGACACACTTTTCATGTTAATCAGCGACTTTGGAAAGTTGGTTAATTAATAATTTTCTTATTATTTTTTAAAATTTCCAAGAACAGAGATCCTCCACCTGTTGGTACCCCCTAACGTCTGGTAGGGCGAACAAACATAATTCATTCCTGAATACTTTCACTCAAGAAACAACATAATCATTCGTGGAAACATTAGTGTATATTTTATTTTACAGTCCTTACCGCCACATAACACGAAGAAATCGAGAAGGAAATTACCTCTAAAATAACGAGGATACACGAGAATAAAAGAAGAAAATTTCTTCTAATAGCCGGACTGAATATCTCTTATTTATGTATGAGGTATTAAGGACTTTTATAATGATTACACTATTTTGCTGAAACCATTTCTTAAATTTATATTTTTAGCGTCCAGAATGAGAATTTCATTTCCATCGTTTTAAATTTGTAAAGAGCTAACTATAGCCACACAATTGTAGAATGAAATGAAATATAGTACTATATATTGTTCGAAATTCAGCACGTGATGACTTTTAGTCCTAAATAAAATGAGATCTTAAAATATTTTCAGAAAGAATTCAATATTTTATTCACTCAACACTTTAAAATAAAATAAAAAATAATAATACCAGCTGTCATTCAGGAAATTATCACCGAAAGCATGTATCAACAATAAAATGATCTTTGTAGAATTAGCAGAGTAAAGTAAGGCCTGAAGCAAAGGAGAGAACCTAATAATATGTAATATTGTGTGTTTTATGCTAAGAAAGACTGGGGTTAGCAGTGTTGTAGCTAGGGAGGGGGGGGGCAGCACTTTGAACCTTTTGAAAGTTTGCAGTTAATTCTAAAATACAGTCTCGAGAACTATTTTCCAAATATTGCAATACTACTGCAAATTTTCCTCACAATTGCTGTAAGTGTTGCTAGTTGTAAGAGGAGTTTTTCTAAATAAAATTTGATTAAGAATTACCTACCTAACTATGAAATAGACTTCGCCAATGTCATCGACGATTTTGCTAACAGAAAAGCAAGAAAAATTACATTTTTGAATGTTGAGATTAAAGTTTTACTTCAAAAATAAACATAGTGTTTTAATTTATTTCCCTATACGTCGTTTTGACTTTTTGTAGTATTTTGGGTGTGTATTGAGAGGGGCGGCAAACTCATGGATCGCCCCGGGCGCAAAAGCTCTAGCTACGCCACTGGGAGGTTAGTTATTCCAAGAAGAGAAATGTCATATTGTGCAGAGATTGGGGTGTTTTCAAAAGCATGACTGAAAGAAAATGTTTTTTTCGAGATGTTGATTGATCTGATTTGTAGATGAAATATTTCTTTACAGTGTTCGATCCCAGGTGTTTGCCAACAAAGCCGCCATGGCTACGGAAGCGTTGTTCAAGTTTGATAACGGTATTCATTTAAACATCACGTGCAAGTGGACCACAATACAGATTCACTCCCTTTATCAACGGTGTCCGACATCGAAGCTAAGGATGACTATAATTATAATTTGTTTTTGTATTGGAATTCAGATGAGGTCAGACAGAGACCCGCTTTTCTGCCGTGTCCATTGCTAAAGAAATTATAATCAAGCCGTCGAGCTTCTGACTCGAAGCAAAAGCTCACAAACGCGGCGAGGAATGCCTGCAGCAGCTGTGTGAATCACTCTGACAGGAAGATGACAGGAG
This sequence comes from Typopeltis vanoorti, assembly GCF_054136105.1. NCBI lineage: Eukaryota > Metazoa > Arthropoda > Arachnida > Uropygi > Thelyphonidae > Typopeltis > Typopeltis vanoorti. Next base: position 143,586,858 of record NC_143556.1, read on the forward strand.
CTTATCAGAAGACAGAAGACAATTGAACAGACTGAAGACGGTGATTACCGCAGGGACATCTCCGGCTGTCAAAACAATGTAAACACATCTTTAACACCTGAGCGAGTGAGCTCTTTTAGCTTAAACAGTTTTCTCGCGAGGTGTTTGTTATCCAAGTGCCAAACAAGTCATAGATAATTTTGTATATTAAATCTATTTTAAAATGTTGCCAGTAATGCTGCGTCATAACTGGTTAAACAGAATGTACATGGAATGCACAATGTTTGCCAACAGATGTCGCTGAATTATTTTGTGAACAGCGTTTTTTAGTCTTTCTTTTATTGAAACTAACCCTATTCCACAGATGTACGCCTCGAATAATGTCAAATCAGCAGGTTTTATTTTATTATTTTTTTTACAGCACGTAAACAAAGCCTCATGAAAATATTGTTCATAACACATCTTAATGATACAAAATTGTAACAACCTAGTTTGCGCGCGTGTGTGCGCGTGTTAAATTGCCATAATAGTGAAACATTAAACGATCCTTGAAATCATTTGAATTGAATTTATTTCTCTAAATTGTGAGACTTCTTACTGTTTCCATATTTTCCAGCACTCATGATGCATCGAGAGAAAAACCGATACGTTTGCTCCTTGTGAATCAATGACACGAGATAAATAAACTGGCGTATTCTGTAGCTTCTGGTTTTCATTGAACTGTTAACTGCACCATAATTATTCTGAAGGATCTGTTTTGAGGATCCTTCAGCTAGTACTGGAAGTTATGGCTGACTGAGTTAACTTGGGTCGGCCATATGCCTGCTGTTGACTGAGTGTTAGGTGTGTGTGTGTGTGTGTAACATCCTTTTTCTTGCCAATCAGTTAATCCAGTCCGCTTCATCGATATTTCTTTGTCAGCGATGCCAACTTTTTTTTGTTATTATTAGCATTCAGTTTTCACACCCTCGGGCTGTTCCGTAAATATTTTCAATGCGGTGCATCCCAGAGGGATGATGACAGAAACACAGCTGCGAGAGTGAAGCGCTACATAGCGCGTAAAAGCGAAAGTGCGATATTTTACCGCGAGAACTTTTATCTCGTGCGCCGCCGACTACAAAGCTTCGAGAGTCCCTGTAAAATTCTCCTTATGCACAGCAGGAGACAAGGAAAATCATTAACTTGGCTAAAATTCTTTCTTCGCTAGCAGCTATTATCGTCGTACATTCACGGAGGTTGTTTACCTCTTCGGAAATTGATTTCATTCCTTTACTGGCAGTTCAGAGACTCTCGCTCGAACATCCGTCCGTAAGGTGGTATCGACTGCCGTCATGAAGGCGAGATGATCGTATTGTGCGCAACCTAGCAGCGCGCGATCAAAGCATATTCGCGCCGAAATCCGTAGGATATATTTCACCAGAAGAAACCATACGGATAGCTTTTAGGTCGATGTTCGGTGTCAATTGCGTTCATCTCGTAAGATGGACGAACGCCTTCTTTCATCCTCATTCTTCCTGCTTATTCCTCTTACCATCCTTCTGTTGGCGAAAGAGAATGCTTTAAATGACAGGAGGGAAGGACGCACGTAGTTGACGACGCTGTAAACAAATGCAAGGAGCGAAATGCAAATTCTCTACTAGAAGAAGACGTATTTGAAAGCGTTACTTTGCATTCGTTTTATAATTCTGTTTTATTTCAGTATCTGTAGCATACAAACGGGAACTGGAAATGACGACGTTATTATCAGAACAGAATAAATTACTATCGTGACCTAAAATAGTGTTTCTGACAAATACATAATGAGGATATTCCAAATTCACCATCTTTTTATAGCCAAATAAAACGAAAAAATTTGAAATTTTATCAGAGAGTTTGAGAATATAAACTTGGTCATTGTGGTTGCGTTCGTTTGCTCAACCACGTGTTCGTGTCCTTTAAGTAGTACAACCAAGGCAACTTCAATGACGAAGTTTATATTCTCATAAACTCTGGTAACATTTTGTAACTTTAAGTTTCATTTTATTTGGCTATAAAAAGATGATGGATCTTTAATATCCTCATTATGTATTCACTTCATTCACCGAATTGAAAAGCCTTTCTGGCTTTATATTTTAGTGTTTCGAAACTGTGATGAACAAATTCGATCAACGTGAGCTATGAGCAGCGAATGTTTTTCTTCCTCATACTTTTGGTCAATGAGCACTGATTGCTTATGTATAATATAGAGAACAGTCTATGATACATAATGATAAATACTTATTTAATTCTTTTAGATAAGTCGGAAAACGTGAATCCTCAATTTCATCATTTTGAAGCACACAATTCTCATTTGGATTTTCGAATAAAATACTTCTATTTGTTTGGGGTGGGGGATTGGGGAGGCCTTGAGTTTCATTTTCGAGCTGAATATTTGATATAAATTCAAATATGCATGCAGTTAAAACTCCTGTATACGCGGAAGAAAAGTGCAGTGGAAAACAGATGACTTTTTTTCTGGAAGAATTAATGTCATAAACGCACAAGCGTGCATCACCTACACATATAACCAACACATACAATTCATAAACCCAGTGATTCATTGCAATGCTTCCTAAAGGAACATTTTTAAACGTTGAATTTCCGTTCTAGAAGACACAAAAGGAGTAGGTGGGATGCAAAGTAAAAAAAAATGGAAAAAAATCACAATTTCTTTCACATAATATGCACACAACACAACTTATATTGTTTGCTTAACACGATGGAGATAGGCAGCCTTCCGCTGGGGGGGGTGAATTTTTTGACTCTAGCAGCGTGTGTTCACGGAGCCGGTTTGTCTGCTTGCGGGATGAAAAACCCCAGATAAACTGGGAGGAAACCCTGCTGTCACACGCCCAAGACCGGCTAATTTGGGTATGGCTGAGAAAGATCCTTAAGCTCCTCACGTCGTCGACAGGAATCGAACCTAAGATACTCCTTCCCCCCTGCATATGGTTGCGAAGTGCATAGTCACTAGGCTATCCGCGCGGACTCGTTGCATCCATTCACTCATGACACTTATTCCATGTGTGTGTGGGGGGGAGAGAGAGAGAGAGAGAGAGAGAGAGAATGAGTGTCATCTTATCGTCAAACTGATAAACTAGTTTACCCTAAGAGGATATTTTGCTAAGAGGGCCTTTGAACTATACCTGATCGAGTGTCCTAGAAATGTCAAGAGCGACCCCACGAGGTTCTTCAGACATTTCGATAAATCGTGTTCAAAGGGGTCACATTGCCTTGGAGATCCGCTGTGAACCGACAGTGGAGGCATCGATATTGATGATCACTGATTACTTGGTGAATTTCTAAGTGGGATGAAGTTGACTGTCGGTGACCTTCTCCAATGCTGTTGTCGAGAGCGACTTTCATCCCCTTTATTTGAGTTTCCTGCATCTGATCATTTGAGTAATGGATTTCGATTTATTCATAAATTTTTCCATGTGCAGCTGTTTGTTCCAAGCTCTTTGTGGTATGGTATGCTCAGTCGTTTGCTTGAACTGCCATATCATTCTTGTTGGAAATCAAGCCTAAAATACTGTTTTTGAATGGATGGGGTCGTTCATTCTAGAATTATTTAAGTGCTTTGGTCCTGGTAGGTTTTTAGATCAGCAGTGAAAAAAAAAAAAACAGTGAAAATATAATTGCATCGTGAGCAAAATTTATGGAGATGATCGAAATTTGCACTATTACAATAAATGCTGAAGGAGAGTAAGCTGGTATGGCCAGGGGAGGGGTGTTTCGTAGAAAAGGAAACTTAGTCGACATAATGGTCTGATTTACCAAGAGGAGAGTGATAGGAGAATAATCTAGAATTCTTGAAGGTAAGTGGGTGAGAAGTGTTTAACTTATGGAAACAATAAATACCTCCTCTTGATCAGTAGAGTAAGTAGAAAAAGGATAAATTGGACCATTTCAGGGATAAAAAGTTGGAGAAATCAGAGCGATTATCAGAATTAAGAGAGTAATAAAGAGATCAAATTAATTAGATGATATGGAGGAGATTTTTTTTTTTCCGTTTGGCGTTTTCGCTCGTGAGATGTCACCTCTCACAAATGCACAGGTACTACTGTTCCAGCCCATGTGTTGCTGCACAGTAGCCGGAGGCCTGAAGCGGCTTGAATAACTTCCACGCTTGATCTCCAGAGTAGGGTAGATTACATAACCTTTATTCTGTTGACAGCATTAATGTGCCACATGTTTACAAACTGTTTTGGGTAGAAATTCCATAAAAAAAATGCTAATGACAAAAGGAATTTGTCTACTTGCACATAATTACCTGCATCATTCAACATTAATTTTTGCGCAATAATCGTTTTAGACATCAGTCATAAAAGCAGTAATTTATTAATTTTTTAATTAATGTTTTCTATATTTCCTACTAAATAATAATGAATTTATGCTACATAAAATTTGAAACGTGCTGTCCTAATGACACTGTATAATAACATTTATAAACACTTGCACGTATTAGTTTTCTACGGAAAAAAATGCTTGGAACATGTAGATGGCGTGCTTAGATGCGTTTTGGTAGCACACAGCACGTGTTCTCTACTGATGCGAGTTTTCTATTCTCGGCATACTGCGAAATGGTTTACTGAAATATCAAAATACCAAGAAAACTACACTGGGTTTTCCAAGCCTTTGAATTATGTTGAAATAATATTATATAAGAAATAAAGAAATAAAAATAAGATAGTACGAATAAAAGACCGGAGTGATTCCAACATTATACAAGAATTCTGTTAGACAGTATCTGAAGTTTTTTTCTGTAACCCCTTCTTCTTTTTCCAGAGAAAACGAAGTGAGTTTTATCACTTTCAAAGCAATCACATTTCATATATTTTTTCCGTTTTGAAAGACACGCCTAGCGTTTTGTTTATTATTATTATTACCGTCATCATCATCATCATTGCAAATGCTCGCGGACGGAATTGCAGACAGAAATGTCTGCAATTCGGAATTTGTTTAACCCCGCAACTGAGATCGTAGAACACACAGATCATTGTGTGTGTTGTATTGTATTGATCGTAGAACACCCAAAATATACACACCGTAATGAATGGTTAAGAAAAGGAAGATTGTGACTGTGGTGAGGATAACCAAACTGTACAGCATATCACATTTGACTGTCCTCACAGAGCGTTCCTGGGACCAGTATCTGATTTTATAACAGTTTCCACTGATGCTGTTGACTGGTTGTCGAACTTAGATTCAATTTTATGCTTATTTGTATATTTCATATATGACTACAGTGTCACTTCACACTATTGTATTCTTTTATGCATTTTGTTGTTTTGTATGTTTTTTCCCCTCTGCGTGTGTGTGTGTGTGTGTGGTAGCATATGCATGTAATCTTTTTAGCCAAACTAAATAAATAATAATTAATAGGAAGATGAATTCGAGTCTAGTATGCTTTTGAAATGTCCCGAACTAGAACGATGAAAGGTGGAAACTGGCTGCCTACCAATTTTCACATAACGTTAGGACTAAAACAGTGCTGTGCAATTTTTTGAGAATTTAAATATAGAATAGGCATTTGAAACAAAAATACTACTCTGGTATTATTAATAACGGAAGTAGTAAAAATACTACTTCCGATATTATTGTGATTCGTAATTAAAATTACAAATCACCATAATATCGGAAGTGATCTGAACACAGAACGAAGTAGCGGCTATCTTTATCAACAAGATAATATGCTCCTTGAATTAATTTGAAATCAACATCAGGTTCGATAGATGAGTTTTTTACAAGATGCATGTCTCAACACGAAGGCTTAAAGAAGGTAATGATGGAAGATCCCGATGTTACAGACTTATCTTGCGTCTACGAATTAGTGAACAGTGCGGTATATTTGTATACAAAGATGGTACAAAGCTGTGTTAGTTTACATATGAAGCCTACAAATGTACAGCTGTATAATTCCACACAGGAAGATTCAAATTTCACTTCTCTTATGAAGAAATAGGCATGTCAGTGTCATACACCTTCTTAAAGAAAACCACGGACCCACTAGAGCATCGTAAGTAATGACCTTATCATCTCGATATCCCATTGCTGCCTGCCGGGTATTCCAGAAATTTATCTTCGTAATATTGAGGTTACGGTAATGAGCTTGTATGGAGTAGGTCGTGAAAAAAACCATTCTTATTTCGTTCTAAGAAGTCAGCCCTACAACCAGTGTAAGTGAGGTAAGAAAAGCAGGGTGGGTGGGTGGACGGGCTATGAACCGAAAACTGGAATAACGAAGCTATTTGGCTTATATTAGCTATATTTCCGTCGGATATCCATTGTATCCCTCAGCTGATGGGTATTAGCCTGCTATTATTTAGGTCACATACAAATGATTCCGGATACCTTAACAGCTAATTTTAAGTTAATTAATTAATTAGTGTAAGATAACGCGTGCAAGAAAAGAACTGTGTCTCGAACTCAGCGACGAATGATAGCAACACAATTTACCGTATTTATGTGGGTCACTGAACACTTGAAGTAATTATTAAAAATAAAGAAAAAATATCGATACCCAATATTAAATTGCACTGTTTAACTCATATTTTTCTGCATCACAGATATCTGTTATGCACATAAAGCGTCTTTAGGATCCCACTTGAAATGAGGGTTGAACTTTTTCACTTGTATGAATGACTTTTCTCTAAGTTTCGTTATTTTGCTTTTGAAATTCATTTAAAAATGAATGCTTAATTTGTTGACGTTCTACTCATAATGATATTCTTCATAAGCTTTACTTGAGGTAATAATCTGGTTTACTAAAAAATTACATTCACCGCTTCCCATTTCATTTGTTGAATCGTTATCCAAATTACTGTTCTAGCCAGTTAATAAAACCATTCTTTATGCAAAGATGAGGCTTCTTTCTTCTTGATATATTTGATTTCGTGTCTAAAATTTGTTTAATTTTTTACTCTTCACAGCAATCTTTTCCAGTGCAACCTGCATCTCATTTCTCTTTCTGTGACGCATGAATAAATCCTTTGCTATATTTCATATAGAAAGGAAGCATTTTAATTGTAATTTGATAGTAATAATTTAAGAAGGGTCATTTCGAAATCCATTACTCCGAATGGGCGCGGGCATAAGTATAATTCTGTTGCATTTATGAGTTAGAAGATGGCCTTTTGGTAAAATTATTAGGTACTTTTATAAAGACGATTATAATTGAAATATACTCTGATACCTCCAATTTTTTTGTTAATTATACAAATACGGAGAAAATAATTGTCAAAGATGGTAAAATAATTTTGCTTCAAAAGATGAAATGGAAAATTATAAAACACCCCCATCTTTTTAGAGCTTGCGCTGCATGGCAGTAGCCAACATGCGCTGGACTATAGTTTTCAATAGTTGATGAAGTTCTGTAAGAAGGAGCGTGAAGGGATGAAAAAAGCCCATTTAACAGAACCAAGAGCAGGAAAACCTCGGATAGAAAACGCATGTCTGAAAGAGAATAATGTCTATGAGAAAGTAATCCGAGGAAGTATGTGAGAGAAGGGTCATCTTTAGAAATTTCAACATTTCTAAAGTTAGAAATGTTGGAATTTTACAGAATTTATAGAAGAACATTGAAATGAGAAGCAGTACCTGAGCAGAAAAGGAATCAACTATTCCAAAATAGGTAAAGCGATGTGTTTATGCCAGTAAAGGCCAAAGGTATTGGTCACCTCAAAGAAGAGAAATCGGAAAGGAAAAATTAATTCCTGTTCTTTCACAGGAATTCCTAGGTGCAGGGAAGAAGTTTTTTCTTCTGTTTTTTTTTTCTTGTATACTTTGCCAAACTACCACAATTCCAGATTCTTCAACAGTTGTGACTCCATCTGAAGTAATGGACCAAACGTGTCTTGGTAAATTTTTCGGATACTCAATAAATACGCTGATTTCGAGTTGACATTTCTCTTATGACAGCATCCAAGGACAGCACTGACTGGAATGAAATCGCTTGATCTGAAGTGTGCATGTTGAAATTCGAGTCCAGTCTAGTAGGCAAAGTGCTTTTAAAAGGACTTTGAAAGCGACTTATCCGATCTCATACACAGTTGAAAAGATTTTCCTTTTGTACAGGAAACTCGGAATTTTCACGGCAAAAACAGACAAACCAGCCCCACGAAAACGGACAATTAATGCACATAATACACTAGTTTCATCGTCTCCCCCCCCCCCGAGCAGCAGCGAATATAGAAATACTTATCACTTAATTTTGTCGCTTAATTTCAAACAAGCTTTATGTAAGTTTCAGACAGATATTTTTTGTTGTATTAGTTTTCAAAATAAAATTGAATATCACTAATGTCGAGTCAAAAGGTCACACACACACAGATACACATATACAGAGAGAGAGAGAGAGAGAGAGAGAGAGAGAGAGAGAGAGAGAAAAAATTTGCAGTGGTGATAAATAACTCTTTCCTAAATCGTTAAGTTTATATTTGATTATCGACTTTTATTTAATTGCGAGTAATTATTAACTTTGAAAAGTTAATAATTAAATATTAATTATTAACATTTAATTACACTTTAAATTACAAATTAGTATACAATTTAATTACAAATTAAATTGTATGCTAAAAATTTAAATGTATACAATTAAATTGGATGACGTGGAATATAGAGTTGTCCTCTACCATCTAAATTTCGTTGGTTGCTTCGTGGGAGGACTCTTCTAGAGTGGATATCAAAAAAAAAAAAAAAGAATTTTTCACCAGTCATTTCTATTCGCTTGATGAAAACGCCTTCATCAAAAAGATAATGGATGGATGTGCAATTTCGTGTGGGTGAGCAATTTAGCAAAAGAAAAACTTTCGAGAAAAGAAATCGGTTGTGGAGACTCCAGTCGAACAACACACGAGTCCATCCCTTATTTATAAGAATTGAAATGCTGAAAGTTTTAGAAATACTTGAACCACTCAATATGAACTGAAATCTTATTTTCGATATTTTTAAAGTATGAATCCGCTTTCAGTTTATCTTCAAAGATGTGTGACGTTAATGTTGAATATGCATCGGCCGAATTTCAAATGGAGCAAAAGATCACCAATCTTCATTTGGGACACATGAAAAATATCAGCTTTCCTTTGAGGGAAAACCAACCTTGCGACCCACATATAAGATCGGATAACTGACTTTCAGTCTAAAATTCTTGATAAATAGGGGAGAACTAGGTGAAGTTTGAACACGTTTTTTTTTTCACGAGCAGTGACTATTCTTCCAATTGGTATTTCTCCCAGTTAGAAGAATGTATTTCTCCTGAGGCAAAATTCGCCTCAGGAGAAATACATTTTGCCAATGGTCCTATTGGATATTATAAACTTGAAAGTGTGATGAATTTAGATATTTATTGAGTATTGACGTCTACCAGTTTTTCAGCACATCTCTTAAGCAGTTCCTTTGAAAACCGAAGGTCGTAATAAATTTGGAGACCTAATCGATGATGGTGGATTGAACGGATGCTTCCAAGTTGCTTCTTATCAGGCACTTCCAACTATGGAGAACTAGTAGAATGCATACACATTTAGTCAGCCTTGTTTGCGAATGAATAATGTCTCGGTTCTCCAAAGAACAGGTTGCGGATTCGAATCCCGTACTGGATTTTTTGAAAGTCTTTAGATCTTATATAGCCTTTATTCCAGCGTCATTGCACCAAATGTACGACACACTTACATGGTGGACGGACGGGTCTAAAGTTGCAATTTATATTAAGAAAGTTCTGCTGTTCTGATGTCCACCAGATTAAACGTTAACTCGTAGAAAAATTATTCATAATCGTAAGTCTTATCTTAATTATCAGATTAAAATGTTCCTCAAAAAATAAAAACAATGCATTCAAAAATCACGTAGTCATGCACAGTTTGCTTCGGTAATAGCTTTTATTTTTAAAAAAAAAAAAAAAAACCACTTGGCTAACCTATTCACAAAGTCTCACAGGGGTTATTTCAGTGCGGTCCACTTGGGCTAAAACTTTCACAGCTGTTTTTTGCTGTCTGAAAGTTTCTGAAATGAACGACCTGACGATACCTAACTTAGAAGCGTATCGAATCATTCCTCCATTCAAATATTATTTGCTGTTTTAAGAACATTTGACATACATGCCGCATTGTTCGTACTGAACTTTATGGTACTGTTGGTTTTTGATATTTCAAAATTATTTTTATATTTTTGCGCAATTTTTTTAAACTATATATCTCTCCACATTTGTTTTGTTTTGTTTGAAATTTGGGTGACAAACTGATCTCAAATCGATTGAATTCATTCTCATGGTTTTTGTGTAAAACGTCCGTTAACTTTCATTATGGAAGCGACAGAATCTGCTTTTAATTACTCGCACTTAATGGGAATAAAATTAAGGAACGGACGCCAAAGAGATTAAAAAAACAAAACAAAAAAACTCCGCCTTGTTGTGAAAACAGAAGTGCAAGGAAACTGTCAGTATCGAATCGGCGAGTTTTACATTTTACGTAATGGAGTTAACACGCACGCCTTCCGCACGCAGAGTTCCCTATATAATGCTAAAGCCATGTATAGGGAACTCTGCCAGATTTTCTGTAGTAGTTCAGTTATTTTTTTTCTCTACGAATTCAGCACATTCGCTTAAAAAAGAAAACAAACAAACAAATAAACAAAAAAAACAGGGGTCAACTTCTCGGAATGAGTCTACTGAATGACTTCGGCATACTGTAATGAAGATGATTTCTTTTTAATTTTGATTAAGAATAAGATTAAACCGAAAATCTTTGTTATATTTCATCTAGCTAAAGATTGACGTCAGAATTTAAAGAAAAAGGAAATCATTGCATCCGACAAATCCACCCAAATCTCTTTCTCTGGTGCATCTACAAGAACCTCCTCATTACCTTTTTCGGCACTTCTTTATTGCTGCGTGTATTCATTTCATGCAGCTTACTGACTGCAAACCATATCGATCGAATTAACCGTATTACGATAATGTTAATTAGGTGTCTAAAAAGCCAAGTTAACTGGCCGTGACAGACCTTTGACAGGTAAAAATGGCAGTACCGTAATTTCATCTGTATTAATGTGAGTCCATAGAAATGCGGCTTAAATTCCATTAATTAAACATTTTGGTGCTGTCGGTGAGTGAAAGTTCAGATAAACTGGAAACCCTGCTCTGGAGGACGATGACGGTACTTTCTCCAATCACTTCAGTTCTCCAATAAGCAGATCGGTGGTCTCATAATGGACGATGAAATTCATCTCACTTGAACACGTTCAAAAACATCCATATTCCCAGTGAGATTCGAACAAGCCGATTGGTTGAAGAGCGGAAGCATTTTCCATCTTGTCAACGAAGCTCACAGTACGATGCTTCAGTGTTATTTACTGTTATCGATATTTATATTTTCATAATCAAGGGGATGGTGCACCTACACCTGCATCCCTTGTGGGCGCTGCCTAAATTGCATAACAAGATTTAATGTCCCTTGATAAACTTGACGTATTTTCCCCCAAGCTTATGACCTTCTTTGTAGAAAATTGATGCATAAGGTGAGATAAATAAAAATAACAGATTGTTGGAAGCCTCACAATCCGAGTTTTATTTTATTTATTCATTTTTGGCCCCTACAAAGAAACCAAGGCATCACTGCAATTCTCGAAAGCAAGAAACTACAATGATTCAAAAGAGCCAGTGCAGCAAACTCCTAAAAAATTTGTAAGACTGAAATCGATATTTTAAATTAGAAAAAGAACTCATGATAGAATGAAAGAGACAGGTCTCTTTCCTTTCTTCATCTCAGCAAGTCCTGTTTTCAAATAACGAAATTTGATTATTTCACGCTTTAGTTTGAATTTTGATTTCACATTGCGGTTCAACACATCTTTCATGAGTACCTTTTTGTCTCATAGTGTCTATTTTTTTTTTTTCTTACCAGTATTCGGCTTGAATGTCTGAAATGTCTATTGGAAGCTAAGCTTTTTTTCTTTCTTTTTTTTTAAAATAATAATAAAGCTTAACTGCCTATAGACATGCCGATGCATGTTTTAGTTTTATTTTCATTCTGTAGTCTTCTAAATGCCATTTCACGAATGATGCCATCTTTCTTAATTTTAACACGACGGTAACTTACTTCCACTACAGATATCTGTTATATTTTTTGCATGTAAATAAGCAAAGTGAGTGGCTCATCTTTAAAGAACAGCTTTAAGTTATTCGGCATTAGTTTCGATTTATTACTTGTGATTTCAATTCTCTCTTTCTCTCTCTCTCTCAATAAACTTCAATTCTTTCGCTCTATCATTACATTAATGATTTTTTTTTATTCTTGTTTAATGGAAAGTTTTGGCACTGCAAGTGATATTCTCGAAAGCTGAATCTACAGTTTTACGGGCTGGACTCGTATTCATTCCTCTGCTTTGGACGATTACCATCGCTTCATTCCTCAATCCTGTTATCATTAGAATTCATATTTCAATTCCCGTTCAATGAGAGGAATGGAACTGTAGAATCATCTATGGCGCGTGTAGCCAAGTAAGAAAAGTTAATTATTTTTTATTTTAACGACATATAAGACAATTTGGAGCTGAATGTACTGTTGAATACTTTTTTATGTGAATTCCACGAAACCTAAACCCAGCAAGCCTATGTCACATTCGTATTAGTTCCATGGTTACGCTAAGAGATTCGGAAACCATGCTCTAAAGACCAAAGATGGAAATTTTTCAAGCCACTTCAGGTAGTTTCACAGCTGATGATGAAAGTTATCTCCCCTCCCACCTAAAGACATTTGCAAAAACATTGTTTGAGAATAGGCGCATTATTCCTTCATCCATCGTAACTAATCGTAAGCAGCATTTCGGCACTGCTTATTCTTAAATTAAGAGCTTTTTTTAGAATTATGTTGTGCGATAGAAGCCAAAGTCGTATTTTAATTGATCACTGGTGTAATGTTGGTGGGATTTTTAGTATTTGCCATTAAGCCTGTTGTTCCCATAACCTAATCGCCTAGGATCTCACTGTTGCTACCTCCGTCTGCTGTGCTTTGAGACCACTTCAAACTAGAAAGCGCCCTCTCAGTACATCTGAGTCCATCTCATCTTACGGTAACTTCCATGGAGTGTAATCAATAAATTAAATAATCGAAGGAAACACTTCTGAAAAATCAATTTGCTTGTATGGTCTCGCCACGCATGCAAATCGATTCGCTAGGACGATGTCAAAATAGATCCTTTTGCTCGTGTTGTAGGAACTTTGGATAAGATTGAGCCAGCGTCCTTGCCAGTAACGAATTACAAATCGTATATTTGACTTTTACAGTGATTTTACACAAGGCCCTAAGCTTGCCGGAAATTCAAGAACTTATTTCGCTCAGTCAGATCACCATTTTTGGTTTTGATTTCGTTGGTTCTGAAAGAACCGGAACACTGCCTTGTAACCTACCGTTGGTGCAGCTGTAATAAAACCCGAATATATCAAAAATAAACTATGGAGAAATTGGAATATTTGACATTGTCGTCATCGAAATATCAGATCCTCAAAATAGTGTGTTGTGAGTTCTTCAGATACGTTTGAAGAAGAGCGATGTTTATATTCAATATTTTTTACATTTTATATTTGAATGTAAATAAAAATCGTACCCTGGGGCTCACATTGGTGAGTACGGGCATGAAAAATCCGAGATATCCGAGCTAGACCTGATCTTACTTCGTACAATATACGCTTGGTATATCATGATATCATATCGGGAGACTGGTCTCTACTCTTCTTTCCCTCTACACTCTCTTACTTCTTACTCCCCCCCCCCCAGTGCTATTAGAGCAATTCGAGGGCGAGGGGGTGACTCTGTCCTCTCAAACTGTAGTTTCCACTATCTACTAAAAAAGGCAAGCCTAGTTGTGTTAAGGTGGCAGCCCCACCACTAGGATACCTCTCGCCATGCTAGTCACCTGACATAGGGAAACACACATTACTTTCAAGTCTCAACGAAATCCAAACCGGACAGAAAACATGGGAAATGACCGCAAATTGGAAAAGGTTAAGAAACTTTGAGGAAAAAAACGTGGTGAAATATGCTACGTGGAACATTAGAAGCATAGCACATAAAGAAGAATTAGATAAAATTTTAAATGACGGAAATATAGAAATTGCAGTTCTTACAGAAACAAAAAAAGAAACTTAAAGGAACAAAAGAAACGGCTAACTACAATAACATATACTGTACTGTATGGAGTGGACAAACAAATACATGAAAAAGTTGGTGTAATGATTTGGATCCATAAATCAATTAAAGCAAAAATAACTCATTATACATACTGGAATGAAAGAACATTAGAAGTGCGATTAAAATTAAATAAAGAAAATTTTAACAGTTGTGGGAGTGTATTTCCCCTGAAGAAGGAAAATAAGAAGAAAATGATTACTTTTACAAAGAGTTACAAGGAATATATGAAAAATTAAATAAAACAGACCATATAATTACAGTATAGCCGGAGATCTTAATGCCAGAATAGGAATGAAAAAAAGTAACAATAATATACGAAAATTTGGAGAACCAACAGTAAACAAAAATGGAATGCGACTCATTGATTACACAATATATAATAATTTAAAAATAATGAGTACATTTTACAAACATAAAAATATACATAAATATATGTGGTGTGCAAGAGGACAAAAATCAATAATCAACTGCTTTATAGCAAATGAAAAAGCAGCAAACTTCCTAGATGTTAAAGTCAGAAGAGAGCTAGAAATCGACACGCATCACTATTTAGTGCAGGCAAAACTAGGATTTCCACCAAACTGGTTACAAAAAAATACAAAAACAAAACAAGCAATTCTTTTGTAATTAGAAGAAAAAGCATTTTCTTATTACAATGTAAGACTACTAAATGATTCAAGCGTAAGAAATTTATGCCAACAGAGGATTAATAACTACTTAGAAAAAATACAAGAAAATGAAGACATTGAGAAAGAATGGAATAATATAAAAGAAATTATCGCATCAGCAGCATATGAAAGTCTAGGAACACAAAAAATATAAAAATAAAAAATTGCATATAAGGGACAATGAAATAAAAACAATAATTGAAAATAAAAAGCTGGCTTTTAAAAGATGGTTAAGTAGCAAAAAACAAGAAGATGAAATTGAATACATATAAAAAAAAAAGACGAGCAATAGCCAAAAAGAGAAACCAGAAAGAGACAAAGAGAAAGTTGGGAAAATTTGTATCATATCTAGAAAATGACATATACAAAACATAAACCCAATCTGTACAAAATACTAAAACACATGAATGCAGATATAAAAGAAACTGCAAGAATAAATTGCAAAATAGATGTAAAATAATTCTTGGATTACTTTACAGATCTTTGGACGGATAATACTGGCATCAAAAATAATTACACCAGAAACTTACGAAATACCTTAAATGATATGATAACAGTGAAAGGATTAAAGAACAATCTAAATAAAATTAAAAATGAAAATCAGCAGGAGAAGATGGGATAAACTCCGAACTGTATAAATTTGCTGGAAAAAAATTTCATCAAAGATTACTAAAAGTTTTAAATAAAATATATGCAAATGGACAAATCCCAATAGAATGGAATACAAGTATATTTAAAAAAAAGGGATAAAACAAAACATGCTGACTACAGAGGTATTAGTTTATTTAATACATACTACAAAATATATGGCAGAATAGTTAATGAAAAACTGAAACTAAACAGTGAAAAAATATTATTAGAATGTCAAAATGGATTTAGAAAAGGACGCTCTACGATGGATGCAGCTTTCTGTTTAAAACTGCTCATAGAAAAAAGAAGAAAATTTAATTTGGAAACTCATCTTTTGTTTATATATTACGAAAAAGCATTTGAAATTCAACAGTATAAAAAGATATATAGTGTTTGATATATTACAAAGAATAAATATACCTAATATTTTACTACATGCAATATTGAATATATATATATAAAGATAATAAAATAAAAATAAAAATAAATGCAAAGTTGTCTGAAAAATAGCCTATAAACCAAGGAGTAAGACAGGGATGCCTTCTGTCTCCAACACTTTTCAATATTTACATTAATGAAATATTAATACAGTGGAACACCCTAAACAATCAATGTATAGAAATTTCCCGGAATAACAAAATAAATAAGCTAATATTTGCAGATGATCAGATGATAATATCAGATAAGGAAGACAATTTTCAAAGATCAATATATATAATTTAAACATCATAGTAGAACAGTTTCGAATGAAAATTTCCATAGATAAAACTAAATCAACGGCATTTTGTGGACAAACTCCAGTTCGAAGTAAAATAAATTATAATAATAAAATAATAGAACAGATAAATACTTTCAGTTATCTTGAATGTGAAATATCATATGAAGGAGAAAAAGACATAAAATTAAAAACTTTACAGATTATAGGCCTGATAAATAGAACACTCAACCCAAATATAGTACAAAAAGAAACACGCTTGATAATAGTGTCCACATTATTATATGGCGGTGAAATTTGGGCAATAAACAAACAAGATAAACAAAGAATAAAAACAAGTGAAATGAGATTTATGAGAAGAACTGCAAAATACGCATTATTAGATCAAAAAAGGAACGAAGACATTTTAAAAGAATTAAAAACAAAATCAGTGGAAGAAAAACTAAACAATTCTAAACAAAAATGGATTGAACATGTAAACCGAATGGCCAACACCCGACATCCTAAACAAATACTAAAATATGAGCCAATTGGAAAGAGAAGGCAGGGCAGACCTCAAAAAAAGGATATTGGATGGACAATGAGACCGGAACAGACCAATCATCAAAACGTTATGATGATGATAAATAAAAATCTATTTTGAAAAACAACAGATTTTATTTCGAGAAGTTATTTATTTATTGAAATAATTTATTTTTTATTTCATTGAAGTTATATTTTATTTTATATAGTAATATTTATTTACTCTATATTTGGAAAACACCAGTGCAATTAAAAAACTTTCCATTTATTAAATATTCCTCATTGCAGTCGTCCAATTTATCAGGCCAAATAATTATATTTGCATTGTATGTAATGAAAACTGTTTAATCGGAACCAGTTACATTTCGAATTATTGTCGTTCATGAATATTTTTAACTTTTATATAAAAATACGAAGAATGTCCGAGTTTTTTATTTTTTTTTTTTAGAATTTTGAAAATTTGCAATTAAGAAAAACTGAAAAAAAACTTTTACAATTAAAGAAGTAAAAAAAAACTCTTAGCATAAAGTACAAAAGGTTTTACACTACCGATAGTGTGAAGAAGTGAATAAGCGGAAAATCAGTGCAAAGAAGAACACAGAGAGAGAGAGAGAGAGAGACCTTACAACAAATCAAATATACCAATAAACGAATAATAGATTTGATTGTTTCCCTTTCTTGAAATGTCAAAATGTGAAACACACACAGCATGAAATTAATTTATTTCATCTTCTTGCTCCTTCTTAACGTCTTAGTATCAACGGTCTGTCAAGTCCAAGTGACTTGGTCCCATGGAACTCTACTTAATGTTCTGATAGGGCGATTAATTCCATCAGAACACTGTCATTTCAAAAGTCCATGTGTTTAGAAACACGGACAGGTTTCATATGCTCGAAGATTTCTAACGTCCTACGCTCCTGGGATTCCGTCGTTAACGAGCGCACTGCAGAAGCTCCTGAAATGAGCTTATTAAAATGTTATCTATAGCCCTTTTTTAATATGCTCTTCAAAGTGTGTGTGTGTGTGTGTGTGTGTGTGTGTGTGTGTGTGTGTGTGTGTGTGTGTGTGTGTGTGTGTGTGTGTGTGTGTGTGTGTGTGTGTGTGTGTGTGTGTGTGTGTGTGTGTGTGTGTGTGTGTGTCCTTATTCCATGCAACTGACTTGACACTACTTCAGCAATAGGAGATGCTTTGGTATTGTAAAGGCGCAATTTATTTATTTTAAACTCTGAATTTTGAAGTAAGCTTAGATATATTCAAATACCTTGGACAGAATCATGAACTGCCGAAATTTAAAACGCAACTAGGCTCCACAATTCTGATACTGAATTGGAAAAAAAATAATTAAAAAACATTATTTAATGAGTAGAGGGCATTCGATTATGAGTCTGTAAAACGTGCAGTGACCTAGAGGATAATTAACGACGGAGCAGAACTCCCAACGTTGCTCATGGACTTAATGGTTAATACTCGACCCAAGACATAACCATAAAGAAAGTTTAATTTGTTCTTTTCACCCACACAAATCTTTATTAGGTTTAATGACCTTCTCATAGGCTACATTGCAAGTCAGCCCCAGGATAACTGATAGAAGAGAATTAGACAACTTATAGCAGGCTGCTGCTTATAATACCATTGCTATCAAACGGTTTATAAATTTAAATCCTGAAGAAAATAAAACAGAGAACTTTCCAAGGAAATTCCTCCATCTATGGGTTTCGGCACTTTAATTAATTTTTCATGATTCCAGCTATTCACGTACATTCGAATCACTCTCATTAATTTGAAAACATATAACTGGCGCTGCTCTCTGTGTTTATTTGCGCAGTCACCAAATTATAGGTATTTTATTCCCAAGGCAAGAGTATAAACAACTTAACTCTGTAGAGGAGGCAGTGTTAAATTTCGGCAGTTGGACATTGAAAAACAATTATGGAGTTTTTATTTTTGTTTTGATTAACCCACAAAAGTTTAATCGACAACTCGTTAGATCATTTGATGGAGAAGGGGACAACATTTTCCCTAATATACACACCCCTTAGTGTAGGTACTTATCGATAATCATTCGATACGCTCAGTGCGCATCAATTATATCTGTGCAAATTTGCTTATCTTCAACAATTTAATTCTTTACGTTAGATGGAGAAGAAGCTTACTAACAAATTGGTATTTATGGGAATACAAAGATACAGAAAATGTGGGGTTTGACTCAATTTATTTAACTCCATAGTTAACCTGAAGCAAATGAACATTGGGTGTTTCGGAGTTTGTTCACATGAGATGCCTAAGTTCTTCATTTTGTTGGTTTTGCAATCTGTGTTAAAGAAACTGTTTCCAAAACCAGATCCCTATGAGAGTAGGATGCGTATTATCTCTACCTTCTCTAAGGACGACGCTCTCTCTCTGTCACACACACATACACACACTTCTGTGGATGCACAGACAAGCTCCGTTTTGTTCCACTGCATATGCTATATCATAGTACTCTGAATGTTGGCAATCGTCAATCTCCTCTACACTCGAGTTGTGTAACGACAATGCATTTTATCAATGATTAGATGAACTGTATTTGATTAGCAGCAGCTTTAAGTTGTGAAAGAGATCATATAAATTTCTCTGCTAGTCATACATTCAAACGTCTATATAATAGGAACAACTTTTGATGGTTGAACACTTGGACGACTCTGATTCCCCCCCAAAAAAGCATAAATCACTGAGGATCGTAGAAATAGAACCCCCTCTATCTGTAATTCTTCCGCGAATCCATGAGAATTGTTACTTTATTTTTGGTTAGAATCCCCCTGCTTGAGTAATTGCAAGGATTCATACTTCTGACAGTACAGTAACGTGGAAACGAGACACATCTCGTTTCCACGTTATCTTTAGCTACCTGGATATGTTATTTTATATTTTGGAAATCATTGTGTTATACTTAATACTTTCCAAATGGCATTCAAATGAATGAATATCTCATGAGGAAAGTCACGAACATTGCACACTCTAAGTTCACCAGACCTGTTGTTCATTTTCCCTATATTAAATTAAAATACAGCGTCAAGTATTGCTTGTTGATGCTAAACGAATCTTTAGGTATATGGTTCTTAGTTAAAAAAAAGTTCTGTGCAGCACAAAGATAGAATTTCCATGGAATCTACGCGTGTACCTCTGTACACCCACATACTGCAAGGATATTGCATAGTTCACAGGTATTTCATAAATACTTAAACTCATACGACATATTTTAAAGCATACCGATTAATCAGAAATTTACATATGCAGTATTAAGTCTTGTGATTATGTTGAGCGTAGTTCTCCTTTCTCTCAAACTGATACTCGCGTGCCAGAACAGTTAACCAATAATCTGATACGCAAGTTCTTCTAGTATCAGATGGTGATAAGTTTCAATACCAGTTCTTGATATTATACCACCTATATGGGATGTACTTTGTGATCAGTACTGAAAATGAAAGAAAACTTAAATTTCATGGGTATTGTGTTCTCACCAACCGCCCTGCAATTTCCAAGATCAAACCCCCCAAAAAAGCAGCTGCAGATAAAAATCAATGCAGCTACAGAAATGACACTTGCGACGATCCTGTTTCGCGAATTGTACAATCGTAGATGTTTTGGATAATCCTACTCACAATAGGTTATAATATACTGTTTTGAGCACATCTGTTGGATTAAAAGTCAGGTAATCCAACTCCAGCAATTCTGCTTGGAGATCAATCAGGAAACTTTATCGAGTCACTTAAGGACTCAGGTGTTGATCTTACACCCTGTGACGAAACTCATCTACCCGAATTCCAGATAACCCCCTCCAGTTTCTTAACATCCTTGGTTTTTAATAACTAGTTCTCCTTCAAGACACATTGTAAAGATTATCTCTCTTCTCGACAACTCAGATCACAATCTAGTGCAAGTTTCCAGTCTCACAGAATGCATCTCCACTGAACACACCCAGCTTCCTCTGGCACTATAAAGCAGGATGATCCCCGAAACCTCTATTCCTCTTTCCCATGGCATGCCTATTGTTTCTGCTCTTCTCATCCAGACATTTGCACGGAGCGAGTCACAGAAACCATCCTTAGTTGCATGAAGGTATTCCATCTCAAATTTCCGTCCACTTTCCATGCCCTGGTTCAGCAGAAAAGTATGAAAAGAGTCGAAGACAAAAAAAACTAAGATTATTGTTAGTGGCTTGCATCAGGAACCTGAGCTTCATACCCAGCCTATGTGGAAGCTCGCAGTAAATGTAAATCTAACAACTTCTTCATAAAGACCAATAGCAGAAAACTCGTCTCTTGTCTGAACGGTAGCCGTGCTTTCTGGTCCTCGCAAAAGGCTTCGGACGCAACTTCTATTCACTTGTGCTTCCACCTCTCACTCACCCAGATAGCATCACTGCTACTACAAGAAAAGCCGCCATCACCCTTTTACTTTAACTCCTGCATATGCGAAGGCAAATGACCTCCTGTACCAACAATTGAGCACCGTATGCCTCCTGTGGCTTTTCGGAAGAAAGACATAAGAAGAATATTAGAAAACCCGAACACTACAAAGTTGTCTAAGGAGAGCTCTTCTCTCGTACTCCAGAGCTAACACCTATCCTTTATTGTCTCTTCAATCTTCTATACTCAGCTGTCACCTATCCCATCTAATGGAAACAGGGATATAATCAACCAATTCTAAAAAAGGGGAGAGACGAAATCCTACCGAATTCGTCTCCCCTAGAAGCTCACCAATTAATCAGCGACCACCAATATGGATTCTTCTAATCTAGATCCACGCTGATATTTTTGCCTATATCACTCACCACTGGACAAGTCCCATGGAAAGGTTTGGAGAAACGTGTTCTGTCGCCCTTGACATTTGCTAAGCTTTTGATCGTGTTTGGCATCAAGGCCCGCTTTGCAAACAGCCTTCCTTCGGTCTACTTGTCACCCTCTGGATAGCCAGCTTCCACTCTAGTCATTTGCTGCTTACCATGGTGGACTGCACTCTTTGTTCGAGCTTTGCCACCAATGCAAGAGTGCCTCAGGGCTTTATTCTCTCATCTACTGTACCTTCTTTCTCTTATACATTAATGACCTCTTAGTCACTACAAATCCTATCTATAGTTTTGCCAACGATAGCACTCTTCATTCATCCTACTCCTTTGAAAAACCATTTAGTTCCCAGACATCGTTTACATTGAGATCATCTGAACCCAATGCCTTAAACACTGATCTATCATCCTTCAGTGGGGCAAGGATAACCTCGTCACCGTCAATGCCGACGTGGTCCTGCCTTTTCTTTCGCAAAAAGGATCTCAGCTCACCTCTTATTCTCAGTAATACAAACATCATCAGACAGGATGAACTATCTCTCTTTGGACCTACATTTACCTGCAAACTCTCTTGGTACGAACACATCACATCAATAGCTTCCTTCCTCAGCTTCTAAAAAAAAATAAGCATTATTTTCCGCTCAAATTTGACCTCGTGCACTGCTGCTCAAAACCTTTGCTATGGCGCAGTACGACCTTTTGTTGTTCATGTGTCAATAAACCATAAACGAACCAACCAATTTCCGCCCAAGAAGCTATTTTATACCCACCCTTCTACTAACCCTATATAAATATCAAATCTGCCCATTCGTAGAATACTGTTCACACATTTGGGATGGAGCGCCTTAAGCTTTCTTAAAAATTCTTGATGCTCTCCAGAGGAGAGCGATTTTACTTGTAGAATTTTTCAACTCGAAAGCATTGACTTAAGACATATTTGCAATTCCTGGTAGCTATTCCATTCGATTCACTCACTACATGTCATGAAAAGAAGCAAGACCTCATGCTGGAAGGGATGATTAGAAGTTTTCTCCCCTCATGCACGCACGCGCACACACACACACATACACCTGCCATGAGCTGCAAAATTTCCCCCTATATCTCTAGTATAAGATCCTCTTGTCATCTTGTATGTTTTTATCATATCTCCACTTCCACTTCTTTTTCGCTTTCTCAAACTTTCAATGCCACATTATTTCTGTCTGTCTTTCATATAAAAAGTTTCACAGGTCAGAGATCATCTTTTTTTCTTTTCTTTTTTTTTATTGATCACACACGCGTGCGAGAGAGAGAGAGAGAGAGATCACAAGACATAACTCCACAGGGCTATATGGGTTGGCAAGTGATTAAGGGTTGGAAAGAATCTGTTGAAAAGCTTCTTGGAAAGCTTGAGGGTTGTACTCACTGGGAAAAACCGTATGAGGGAAGATTATTTGTTCCAAATCCAAAACCCTTTGTTCCAAAGAACAAAGACAGATGGAATGAAAGACAGAAGATGATGAGACATTCTTCAATATGCTTGGAGTTGGACTGTGTACGAATGTTGACCAGTGACGTATTTAGTTCTTACATGACTATTAGAGAAGAGCGGAGAAATCCAGATCAGCTGCACAACACCCATGAAAGTATTCCAGAAATGCATGGGGAAAATAAGAAAAATGAGTGGAGATTAAGTCATCTTCTGTGTGTACAATCAATAATTCATACAGAGATTTTGGATGCGCCATCTCAAATGTGAGAACAGTATTCTAAGGATGATAAGATTGGCTTCAGAAGTCACGTTTTGTACGAAGGAAAAAAAACACTTAGTTTTATAGAGACTGAGGAGGCATGAATTTCGATAATCCACTCGTCTACGTAGAATCCAGGCGACGGTACCTGAGCACAGTATTCAAGGTCCTCGTGAAATTAACAAACTGATTTCTTATGAAATTAACAAAATCGGAATGATGAGATTTCACACATGCTAAGGAGCGTGAATAGAGATTTCAAGGAATTACATGCATAGCGTTTGTGCTTTTGATAGTCCAGAAGCATTTTCAATGACTCTTTTAAATCCAGAAACCATTTTCCCTTGGACCATATTTACTGGAAGGCTAGCAACATAATCATTATAATTCATTTTCTTTTCAGGTGCTATAAATGTACGTTGAACAGCAGACAACACACACACACACACACACACACAAGAGCTTTCACAAGCCATTAAAGAAATTGCTTATGATCGAAGTTCTCTTCCTTTCGATATATATATATATATATATATTTATTTATTATTATTATTTATTTATTTTTATTTATTTTATTTTTTTTTTGAAAACGACAAGATTAAATATAATGGTTAGTTTTAATAAATATTCGTATGAATAATATTCCAATGACCAGGAAAGATATCTCCAGTAACTCCTCATTCTACTTATGGAGATCCTTATTTCGATACTTTTCCAATCACATTTTGTTATTTGTAGCCCAGTAAACGATGTTTGCGTCCAACCATAGCAATCATTGCATTAAACACGAGTGCGATCTCGCCGAACATCTCTTGGCACCTGAGCACAGAATCCAAGGATACAACCTTGCTGTGCAGTGTTGCGGATTACCCATTTGAAGATCATCCTTCTCGAGGCAAGGCAGTACACTAAGAGAAAGGGGGGAGGCAATGGGGACGGAGAGAGGAGTAGCACTGTAACACTGTTCGTGTATTAATAACGAAAATAAAAGATATTTTACTCGTCCCATGAAAAC
Organism: Typopeltis vanoorti; assembly: GCF_054136105.1. Classification (NCBI taxonomy): domain Eukaryota; kingdom Metazoa; phylum Arthropoda; class Arachnida; order Uropygi; family Thelyphonidae; genus Typopeltis; species Typopeltis vanoorti. Next base: position 143,611,143 of record NC_143556.1, read on the forward strand.
CGACAGCGTTCGGAATCGGGACGTGTCGAATCGTAATGTTTTTTCAGAAAAACCCGTAATATCTTCTTCCCCATTTGAACTTATTATTTTCGCAGCACACACACACACACACACACACACAACTGGGCGCCTGCAGTGCCAAAGCTGCCTGCAGTCCGCATTCTTCCAAGCGTGGAATCTAGGTCATGTTCAATGAGCCAAAACTGTGACGTCACCTTCCTTCACCAATAGCAGTCCCGATTTACTGACCCACGTTGTAGGTTTCTAGTAGCGAAATTTTGCGCGTGACAGGTGGAGCAGTGGCCACGTGCGTGCAGAACGGGGTACGTTCACAACGCAGAAGTACTCGAGGTAGTGAGCGAGACGGTGTTTTAGAGTCGCAGCCCTTGGAGTGTTATGAACATGTGTGATTAGTTCGCGGACGCACAAGAACTTTCTTTTCATCCTCCCGTTCGTCTCTCTCCCGTCTTACATTTTAAAGGGTGTGTAGCCCTCTGGTGTGGTGTGGTGTGTGCATTGGGGAAAGATTAACAGCCAGTACGTAAGTTTCCAAACTATTCTTTTTAAGGCATGGATAATTTGCTCCTTCGATGGTTTGCATTACTAATTAAACACTTAATTGGTGTGTTCCGACGATAAAGGACCAAATTATCCGCGATGTATTAATATTTCTTCATTTTAATGCTATCTTTACTAGAGCAAGGCAGCTGTGTGCTTTGCTTGTCAACAGGGATGATAGTCACAATCATTATTTTATCAGCGAACAACTTTATGTAAAGGTCAAAGGTAATCAGAATGTTTTCGGGACCGCCGTTTTTTAATGATCATGTACGGGTTGATCGGCAGCTATCCTTGACATGGTATTAAGTTTTAAATTTTCTCATTTCATATACGTGGTGAATAACTTTAAAATCATAAAAAGTTAAAGCGAAATAAAATTCAAACGATTTTTAGCTTCGCCTGCAGCTTTAGAATTTTAGTTTATTTTTAATTTTGATGATCCCGTTTGGGATGTGAAGATTTTTTTTAAGTTTCCTACTTTACAACTTAGTGTACGTAAAAGAGCGTCTCGACCAAAACAGGTCAGTCGTGGTTGGCACGACTCTCCTTTAGCTAAAAGCAGGTTTCTTGTGTGTACTTCCCGACTTAAACCAGGGAAGCATTCAGCTTATCTTCCTCCGCAACCGAAAACGAACTTCGCTATTGATTTCTTTCTCCTTGTCGGAACTTGAGATATTTTTAAAGGGCATTCATATTCTGGGTTGTGAATTAGCAACATGCAAGTAAATCCTTATTTACTTTCTCATGATAGTGACTTACTTTTGAGCCAGAAAAATAAGTCCCTTAATTTTGACTCAAGTGAAGTGAATGTAGCAGTAAAAGAAAACAGCAGCGACGTCGTTATTTTAAGGCAGCCGCAGTTGTCCTTTGAAGGAATCGAATTTGACAATTCATTTTTTCAAATGAAATATGAAACTTTGACTCCACACGTTGTACAGAATTAGTTCTTCCTATTTTATTTAAAAAAAAGGGGGGAAAGGCATCTGAAGTCAACATCATAATATCATAATCAACTTGCCTTTCTTTCATGTTATTAATACCGAATAGTTCCAGCAGAGGGCAACACTCACTGTATGACATAATGGAAGTATTTTTATAATATCCAAATTGAATTGCATTTTGTACACGTATAGAAAATTTATCGAGCACATTAAACGTAACGGAACTGTTTTTATTCTGTTATATTTAATATTTATATTATTTCCATCTTAAATCTGCCTAAGGGTTTTTATAACGTGTATTTTTATTTCCTGCCCCGCAACCTGTTCTGATATCAGCAGAAGTAATCATTAAAGACCATACCTCAAGGCTGCTAAACATCTCGCTCGCCTCGGGGTCTGAAATAGCCATTATAGTTGACTTAAATCTTCGTGGGCCGCTACAATAAATCTGCTACAAAGTGGAATGTATTATACTCTTATTTCATGCATTCTTGACTTGGAAAAATAAAACTGAAATCGTATATTTCTTCACCCTTTGACACCGTACGTGGGGCGAAGTGTTATGGCCTCGTTACACTCTCTGCCACTAAATTAGAGCAGGGAAGTATGATATAGATTCACAGGAAAAAAAGAACTAAAATGCGAATATTTGTTTCATTGTTTAGGAAGTGTTCTCCACTGCGCACTCTTCTGTTTGTATTTCAACGCGTTTGTGACAGAGAATTGCATGTTCGTGCTTGCTCTTTGTAATGACGCTGATTTAATTTGTTGGCGTTGAATGCCTTTTAACAAGCTGAGTGTTTATGATACACTTTGTAGTTTTTATTTTTTTTTTCTCCCTTTATGTGATATACACCGAACTCACTTCATTTTGAATTATTTATTTAATTTTTTTGAATGTTTCTTTGATCCTGTTGACTGTAAGAAGAAATGAAAGGTAACGAAGAGAGGGATGTCTCAAAAGGGGAAACATATTTTAAACAGCTTACTCTTTGTCTTGCGACAGGAAAGATATAAAACAGGATTCAACTTGGCTAAACTGAGAGATTGCAACTTAGGGGAAGTTTTCGTTTCCTTTTTTTTTTTTTCCGAAAAAAAAAAAGTAAGAAAAAGATTAGGGATTTGATGGATGAATGTTTATAATTATGACAAAGGTCTACGCGGTGGATTCGTTAACGACTACCAAGTATCAATGAGAGCGCTGGGAGTTTGAAGCTTTTAATAAAAAAAAAAAAAAAGAGAGAAAGGCCAGGCTGCGGCCCACTAAGATGAATTAATGAGTATTTCCAATGAACAAAAAAAAGCTGGGGTGTGCTATAGAGAAAATGATGAACAAAAAACACGTTTTGTTTGTTTATCTATAGAGAAATTGCTTATACAAAAGAATGTTGGAGGTCTTAGAAGGAAGTGATAAAACCTGTAAGAGAAAAACGGTGTTTATTTGAGGGTGTACTTTAATGGTTGCGAGGCTCTTGTTATCTGATCAAGAAATTGAAAGTATGTCCGTCCTTCGTGTATATGTTCGGAATGCGGCAACCTTGTAGACTTACTTTTTTACGGCCGTCATTTCACACTTGCACAATGACCAACTCTCACTGCGGTGCACTTTATGTGCCCACTTCGTAATTGTTTCTTTGTTATTCAGAAACGGCGGTTGGATGGAGGATACATAAAAGATGCGTGCCACAAGGTTACTTGAACTCGTAATTGTGCCGAAGACTGTTTTAAAAGCGTCTCCGTACTGCGTATTTGTGTAGAGTGCGGGGTGAACATCGTTGCGGACTATTTCGAGGTAAGAATATTGTGGTAAACTTTGACGGATCTAAAGAAATTGCTGTTTTCTTTCTTAATCGTTCTGTGGTAAACACATAGACGTGAATGTGTAATTTAAGTGACTGAAATCCCCAGGGATGTTCTTATTACTGTTGGATTATTTAAGGCTAGAAAGAACGCAAAATAATTCAGCCCAAGTCTACTTTTGTGGTCGTCAACCTTTTTATGAGAATGAGTTCTCTACTTTTAGTTCTCTTGCTTGTAGTTGGAAATCGATCGCCATCTGGCTGGTTATAAATAGTCATTGTAAAACATGAACATCTGAGATCGATCTGGCAGGGCTTCGGATCGACAGAGCGACTACATCCTAATAGCATCTCATGGAGCTCGAGAGGGGACCATTATTCTAAACTCTTGTTTATCCGAGTTTCTGCTGTTCGGATTTCTAAAATAACCCTCTCCTACTGCAGTCCAAAAGACGTATTATTATTATCATTATTATTATTATTATTATTATTATTATTATTATTTAATCACCCTTTATTTTGAAGAATCTCTCCTCACTATGAGTTTTGTTGTTCGTGTGAGTTCAACAATTGCTAATTAGGATTTTTTGTCTGTATCTTTCTCCTTAAATCCACCAGTGAGGCTGTAGTGAGCTTCCTTCATTTATCTCGAAATATCTTAAATCAGTAGCGCAACACTGACGGAACTGTAATAAAGGTAGAATAAGCTTCGTATGCAACCATGCCTTGTGTTTCTTAGCACAGGCATACTTTTTTTTCCCCAGTCACTGCGAAATGAATATCTTTCCTTACAACATACTTTTAGCAAGCTTATAACTTTTTTTTTTCAAATATATACTAGAATATATACTCGCCAGCAGATATTACTGATTTAAATCTGCTGCTGATATTTACTTAGATTTCGCGTTGAAGAAAAATGCGCTCATGAAATGCAAGAACAATTGCTTAATTTCGGATCATGTTTTGCAATTATATTAAGAGTCCTCTTATAAACACGGATATTGGTTTAACTTCTGTGTAGTTAAACTTTTTACTGATAAAATATGTAGTTAAATTAGACATGTGATCAGTGTTTAGAATGGTTATTACTTTCTTATTTTATTTTATTTTATTTTGATGAAGTATTAATAGCAAAGTTCAATCGTCAGTTTAGTTGTCGGATATCGAAACCTTTCGTTAATTGGCCATCTTCAGGGTGTACTTTATATGTTCGAAATAAACATATAAAGTACACCGTCATATAAAGTTCATGGAAACGAACTTGGTAAAAAGTGATTCGGTTTAAGATTTTGTTTGGTTGGCAAGGCTTATGATGCTAATACATTATGTCGGGTAATTGCGAGCGTTCTTATGCGCTTTTGTCTGTTTTTGTTTAATTTTGCCGCTGGTATTTCTTAGCTGCATAACTCCTCCACTACCCCCTAAGATCGAGTACTTCACCTTCAATTTAATATTTATAGAAATTTTCAGTTTACGAAACTAGTGCGCCAACGAGAATCATTTCTAAGCATTCGCAGATATTTGGAGAAGTGGATTAGGAAACGGCTTGTTGCATTCCAGTTAGTTAATTAATTTAGTTTGCGCTAGTCTGTCATTAACGCAGATGACTCTCATGGTTGGAAGAGCTGTCAAAAGCTACGCATGTTGCAATGAATCCAAGGAGCAAGTTTGCAAATTCCAATATTTCCGCGTTGTATGCGAAGGAAACCCAAGTCTTGTCTGTAAATTACAGGCAGGCGGGGTGGTGTAAATGAACACGCGCTTATTGAAGCAACTGTCGGAGTTAACGTACTCTGAACAGGAGGTGTTTTGTACGCGCTCAAGGAATGCAGTCAGCTAGGGTCGCGCTCGGCCCGAGTCTTGAATGATTGCAGAAGTAAATGTGGAGTGGATGGCGTCCAAGGTGTGACCTGAAGGGAAAGCGGAAAATGTTCTTAAGAACTCTTCTGAGAAAGTGAAACGAATGTGTGGCCGTGTTGCAGCTTGAGTGGACGTTGTAATCACTTCTACTGAAGAATGACAGAAAGAGGAAACGGGAAATAGCGAACATTTTTTTAAAATTATTTTTTTATTTAAATCGGTTAGAATTGTTGACGCAAATGTGTGGAGTTTGCATTGCATTATAAACAATAAAATCATATGACTAATGCCCCACTTACTAGAGTATGGGAATATTTGGTTGTCGTTAAGATCAGTTTAATCGATTATTAAAAAAAAAAAAAAAACTACTAACGAAGTTGGCGTTATTGATACCCTGGATGTCACCGTGATAATCAATAGCCTCAATTTTGGAGCCCAACAGTTGAGCTCGTGAATATTTCTGTGAATAACAAATAGTAAATAAACGAACTGAAATCAGAGTTTTTTGTATTTAAGAAAGTATTATCAACATTATTTATATTATTTAATGTAGAATGGTTGATGCATATCATTGAAGCTCTGGTCTCGTACAGAGAGGGGTGTCAGAATTTCTCACCCGAAGATAGGCAAACACCTTTTTAGAGTTAATTACGTGTGTCGCTATTGCAGTTTTATTTTTTCTCTCTTAAAAAAACGGATTGTCCAATTTCAGTACAAATGGCTCGGGATGGCATCCGCTAAACGTTGTCACACGTCTTTTTACAAGCTGGTAAATGTCCTTCCTTCCCCTGAAATTTTCTTCTTTCTTCATTTGAAGTTTTGATGAATGCCGATTTCTGATTCTTTCTATTTGCGAGAAAGATATCTGTTATAGTGCTAAAGCGATTCTTTAGATAATTAAACACGAAATCAATTCTAGTTCAGCTTCAGAATGGAATTTATTCAACGACTGAAATAATTCTCTTTAAAATTTACAACGTACAGGGAAAAAAAGGTGCCGATTTGCATTCCTGTTGCACTCGAAAAAATGGTAGCCTTTACGTGTGGACGTGGGAGTTCTGCCTGGTAAATCATCCCCAAGACAGTTAATGCCCAACTGGTCATTTCTCAAGCAAAAATTTCAGGAAAAGAGAGCGAATTAAAACTTTTAATTCGTCGGAAACAAAAAGAAAAACTACCTATACGAAGTAGGCTATAAGAACTTTTTTTAAGTCGATAAGAACGTACAGTGATCTTTCAGCTTTCACTCTAAAAAGTATCGGAGATACTTAAATCGACCATCGGTGCAAACAGCTGACTCCATCTCAGGTGTTTGCAGTGCTGATTTTCTTTTTCTTTTCCAAGTTCATGGCTAAAATATAGTCGATTCGTAATATTCAGAAGCTTCTCATTTATAATCATGAAGTGCACAAATAAGTATGAATTGTGGTCCTGGATGTCTAAAAGAAGTTGAGATGGGCTGTTGATTTACTTCGTATAACCCATTCCTTGCATTCGGGTTAACGTAAATTTAGTTGGATAAAAAGGGCTTCTCGTATGTAGAGTGGAGGAGCACCGAAGTGACAACCAGTACCGGCATCCGGACAGATCACGAACCATGCAGGGTACTTCCATCACCTTACTCCATCACTGGACGCAGGAATTTGATCAAAAAGTTACGGAAGCCTCTTGCAAGTAAGAACACTCACTAAGCACTGACAGGAACGTAAGCCGCATATGTAAGGGATGTGCGATGGATCACACGCTACCAGTCTGGTGAGAGCGTGCAACAGTATATGCATGGCCGCATACTGCGTGAAAAACACTTCGATTTCTGGAACACAAACGGACTAATTAGGGATGAAAGCGTCTGTAGGTGTAGGTAGAACGTGAAATGTAGAATCTTTCTAACGGTATTTATCTTTTTGTTAAATGTGAAATGGAAATTTGTTGTAGCCATTTTTTTTTTTTTTTTTAAATACGAGAAAGCTTCAGCCAGGAGGAAGCAGGAAATCTTTTAATGAAATAGCAGAAACCATTTGTTGGAATGATAACTGAGTTCACGATACTCTATAAATACTAACTGAGAAATCTCAGTTAGTATTTATAATAATTTATAAATACTGATTATTTATTTAGTTTGACTGGGGGGTATTCATTCTACCATAAAAACCGAAAACGTTGCTGGGAATGCTTAATAAGCTTGGCTGCGCAAGAATGCAAAACATTTTCACATAATGAAAATAAGGTAGTTGTGACAAGACTTAGTTGAGGTATTTGGAGTTGTATTTAACACAACTAAAAACTATAAGACCGCCGACAAACCTTCAGTTGAAAAGCCCTTATAACGGTTCTTCGTGTCCCACGCGGTGTGGTACGAGAGAGCGATTCTCTATGGAACTTGATCATTCCAGTTATAATCGACAGAATATTTCCCCAGTAAGACGTTGATGTAACAATTCCTAATAGCACACACGGATTTGCTTTATAATTTCTTCTTCATGTAAGTAATCGGTCTTTTATCCTTGAAACATTTAAAAGGATGTTTTTTATTTAAATCGCACAGAATTTGATTATCGCTTCAAATCGAATTAATAAAATTCGATTTGAAATCGCTTCCTGTTGAAACGATCCAAAGATTTACTGATTAAAACTTTAGTATGTCAACAGAAAATTAGGACTAATGTTGGTGCACAGTCCTGTTTTATTATTATTGAACCCCCCCCCTCCCTTGATTGCCGGTGGCCGTCATACGAAGCAGCTCTACAAAGGAGTTTTTGAAGAAATGATTGATGAGACTGACTTCGTTTTATATTTTATTCATTTAGAAGTGACTTAGAATTCTTGAAAAATTCTAAATGCTTTCAAAATTGACTGATTTTATTCTCATTTTTCACTCTTCTGTGTTTTATGAATAACAAGCCCACAGTTACAAAAGCGTTGCTTTCTGTTTTCTTGAAAAAATATAAGCATCTTAATAGAAAATCTCTACATCCCCTGGAAAGTGAAAGCGTGCACGCACGTACGCATATATACACAGAGTGAACACACAGACACACTGTTTTTACTGTTGACTACTTTGAGTTGCGTCGCGGATTGAGTTTCAGGCAGTAACACAAGGAAGAAGAAGAAGTTCCCAACCAGGAAGTTAGCGTTAGACTTGAGGCAAAACTTCTGGTTTCTGCTCACGTTGGTTTCTCTTCGGAAATAACACTGAAGAAACATTCGAAACTGGATTAAAATATGACAGGAACTATTCGAATTATATCGGAAATAATTTCAATAAATTTTGAAAAGTCGTAGACTGGAAAGCATTGAAAGTTATTTCTGCCTTAACTTAACGATTTCCTGGAGTACTCTGCAAGTTCTTGCAGACACTTCAGCTTCCAACTAAACGATTTTAAGAATTTAATCAAAACACCGAAATTACTCTTAAGTGAGATCTGGCTTTTGCACAATGCAGTATTGTTTGGGAACGGCTCTCTGTTATTGTTTTGAACGCACACACACACTACACCGAATTTACAATGTTAAAAAATTTGCCAGCAAAGGTTGGTCAATTGGTAGAGCCTCTGCTACTAATGGCTCGCAAAAAATTAAGCAGGTTTGAGCGCGGTTAGTAGTTAGAAGGAGAATATTGTTCGAATGTGTTAGCACATTCTCCCTCGATGAATCTTTGGACTCCCTGGAGGTGTCACATAATAATAATAATAAAAGATCCTTTTAGGGAAGGTTTAAATTTGCGGTAACTTAGAATGTAATATTCATCTCAAAATGAGCAATTAGGAAGCAAATTTCCTTTAAAACGTCTATGACACTGCGTTAATTTATTATCACTTAAGATATGTTAATTCGCAACTATCGATTCGATAGGCGCTTTAAAGTATCGCCTAAATTCAGTTCGAAGAACATTTGTGGTCAGTGTGAATACAGAATGTTTTTGAAAGTAAAAAAGAGTGTTTTATCATTCAAGTTAAGAACTGCCGTTGTCATGGAAACATTACGTCATATCTGGGTCATCGAAAGAAAACTTTTATGGCGCAGAGAAATTACTGAGCTGCAGTAACTGAAACTAAGTAACTAAAAATCGAGGGTCACTCAAGAGTTTTCCAGAACTCGCCACAACTTGTGTCCAATGAAGGGTTCTTGTGTGGGGCAGCAAGTAACATAATACATATTAGAGGTTACTCATTAATTAATGTAACTGACCAAAGAAGTTGTCTGTTAGCGAACTTTTCCGTTGGTTTTCGAGGAAACCCAAAAGGATGATCATTTAATGGCTGACCCTTACCGCCCTTGTTTGGATGAGCTGAATACAGGATTATTTTCGTACCGTACGGGAGATGCCAGATGAGTATGACAGAATACTCTATAGCAGCGTTCTTCAAACGTTTTACTCCTGCGGACCGGTGCAAATAGGAGAAATATTTCGCGGACCGGCTGACGGCTAAGACAAAAACATAGACCAATGTAGATAGTATTTTATTTATTAAATTCAATGTTATAAAATTACAATTTTTAGCAAGTGCGACATCTGCTGCTGCTTAGAGGTTAGATAATATGATATACATGGCTGGAGCGTTGTTTCTGAGAGACGAAGAAATTTTTGGCGGATCGCCAGGAAATTTCCGGACCACAGGTTGAAGAACAAGGCTCTATAGGATGACTATGACTATGAACAGATTTCGAGAAAAGGGGAACGGGACGGAAGGATCACTATTCAAGTTGGTATTCAAGTTATTGAGAATTTTTCTGGTCCTTTCCTAAACAAACACCAGAATTGCAATTCTGATGAGCTATTCTTGGGGTGGTTCAAGTAAGTTGCACAAAACCAAAACTCTAATGCATTCTTTGGACTATGAACTGGATCCAGTCTGTTATTCTCTTTTTTTTTTCAGTCCACCTACATCTATAAATGTACAGATGATTATTCACCGTTGTATGAATATTGATCTCCAGTCTACGTTTAGTTTTGAGGTTTTTTAGAAGCACTTGATTATTCAAGATTGGTTGTGAACTGATGAGCGCAAGCATAGGAATCGAGTTTTGAAAAATGCTCTCCAAGGTAAGACTGATTAGGTATCTTTTTCGAAGGAACCAGAAGTGTCGTGCGCAATCACGGAACAATCCGCCATATTTTGTAACCACGAGTTTTAAGATTTATCTCAAGGGCGTTTCCCATGTAAACCCCTGCGTTGTCGACGAAGTATTTTCACTCGTGCTTTGTAAATACTTCTCAGATATATTTGATAGCGAAGATCAGTAACATAAGTATAAGAAATGGGGAGAGGTTGGCTAATAGTAAAGCAGAGAAACAAGATCATTTCTCTTACTTAAGGAGTCTGTAGAGTGCAATTCTTTCCCGATATTTCTATTCTCTTTGTTGATCATAATTTGCGGTGTTAAAAGGCTCTAATCAAAGGATTGAGTTTCGACAGGATTAATGATGCCATTGTGTCTTAAAGGAATGGAGTCTCCTTGATTAAACGAAGTGTCGTTCTAGAAGAAACGGACTGTAATGATTAGGAAGTTTTCAGAGTTCTTCGCAGAAAGAAGAAAAGTGCATTCTTTTCGCCGCATGCATTGTGTTTTAAACGCTGCTTATCAACAACCTGCTATATTTAGTGAACATAATTGATTGCGAAGCTCGAAGATATACAGTCTGGACAAACAAACACGCAACGAATGGCTTCCTGGATCTGACAACGTATCTTTAAGCCCACGACTTTTGCCAAACTCCACCTAGTTGAATGACGAACGCTGTGACTTTCAAGCACGTTTTATTAAACGACAATTGCTGACAGACTTTTGTTACTCAAACTGACGGGCTCGCGTGTAATTATAACACGAGAGTGATAACAGCGATTGTCTTTATGCCCGCGCATATCTTTAAGCAATGAGGCGTTCGAAACTATGTTAGATTTCGTGAGTGTTCTTTCTTTTAGAAATCAAAGGACGTAATGTCGTGATGCATGCCGCGTTTTTATGACATAACCTTTGAAATGGTTTTATAAAAAGAAAAACAGGACACGATAATAAAACAATTGTAATTGGATTTCTCTTGAGAATTAATAGTTCTGGCTTCCATTATGCCGATAGTTAAATAGGACAACTGCCAGACACGCCAACTATGGCGATAATTAAATCCAAAGCCTTTCGCACACAATGCGATACTTCATTATGCCTGAAATAAGCAAGAAAATCTTTTCCACTGTGATTATAATAGTATTAGTTCCTTCACCTATGCTGCATAGTACTAATTCCTTGACTTATAGCTTTCCATTGTTCCCCCCACTCTGCCACGGCATATCTTCCAGATATCAATCTCTTTAAACGCGTGACTTTAAATTTTGACTGCCAAAGGGGACGCGCAGTCTGTTCTAGCAACTCTATTGACCTACCTTCTATGGCTAACTTACCTTCGTTTGAAAAGCCCTTGTAAAGGTTCAAATTCTAGCTCTTTTCAACTCTACCTGACGTTATGAACGTTACATCGTCGTCCAGACCGAGCTATGGAGGCGATGCGAGTGAATTTAGGATTAGCTTTTGCTATTAGTGCATGTAAGGTGCCAAATGCCACACCTTCAAAATTGGCACGAGACAGCAGCAGCGCTGTACTGTAGTCGCTGTGCTAGAACTCGCCGAGGAAAATATTTACAAATATTGAAGACTAAATTTCATGAGAATTTTCTGTTTAAAATTTGGATTTTTATTTTAATTTTTTAAAGAGAATTTCGGTGCATTTTCATGATCGGACTAGCGATAAAACCACGCTTACTTTATGTTTTTTGAATAAATATATATAAGAAAATTATGCCTCAGCTCACGTAAAAATATAGAATTCTACTTCCATATAATTTGCAGCTGGTTCTTCTTTATTTTCATCATAAGGGGGAAAATGATATAAAAGCGCTCCAAACATTTTAGATGAGTTTTGAAGTGTTAAAAGCATCTGAATTTGTTGATAGGAATTTAAGTTCCACCCGAGTGAGCGATTTCAAAAATTTTACTATGAGATGGAGTTTTGAGTAATACGACTTTTCAACAAGAACACTATTTTAGATCAAATTCCTAATTTGGGAGAGAAGAGCGATGTTGCCAAGTTAAATAACTTAAAAAGCTGCTAACTGAAAGATTTTCCATCGATTACTGAACTTTTAAGGAGGCTGTTAAATTCAGTTTTAGGCGTTTTAACAAGCGTAATTTTTATGGACTGGTTTTTGAGGGGATAGCAGTGTGTGTGTGTGGGGGGGGGGTTGTTGCATATTTACATTTTCGTAATATTGCTTTTTTGTTGCCTAAGTTTTTTCTTATGTTTTTTACGCAAAAATTATCACTTTCCTTAACATTATTGAATGCATTTTGCAGCCCCCTCCCACCAGTTGCACATTTATCCTTTACTTTTAAACAATTCTTCAAAATGCACGAAAGTATAGGGCAAAACATACAATGCCGAGAAAATTCCAAGCTTCACTGGTCTTTAAAAGCTTCTTCAAAAAGGTGCATCAATCAATGGGCTGATCTTAATCCAAATTTCAAATGCTTCTGACCCATGGACAATTTCCTAACGTGGAATTTTATTATAATAGCGAAAAAAACACTTATTCCTCATTCCGGTTTTTACAAAAATAAAACAAATTGAAATATATATATATATATATATATATATATATATATATATGTTCATTTTTCTAAATTAACTGACTTAAAACCCGAGAATTATAACACAATGACATTTATTTGAAAAAAAAAAAAAACGCAACATGTTTCGTCAAAAATGACTTCATCAGGCGATAAGAACATAGAAAGATATTAAAAGACACGAAATTAACATCGAAATTTACAGTCGAATATTATGGCTTTATAATTGTATAGCTTTAGAGTGTGTCAATGTTAATTTCGTGTCTTTTAATATCTTTCTATGTTCTTATCGCCTGATAAAGTCATTCTTGACGAAACATGTTGCGTTTTTTTCAAATAAATGTCATTGTGTTATAATTCTCGGGTTTTAAGTCAGTGAATTTAGAAAAATGAACATATCCCAACCCCGAGTTAATAGTACTAATCATATATATATATATATATATATATATATATATATATTGGTGAAAAAGTATATTCCAGTTTCACTTTTTTTTCTTTTTTTTTTACCACAAAAAACGCTGGAGTTGAACAACAAGAATCGGAAGCAATGCATTTGCATATTGGCTACGTATCTTTTAAAAAATTTATTGAAAGCGCACAGAGACAAGCAGGTTATTGTTCCTCTGTATCGAGCCTTGATAAGACCCCATCTCGACTACTGTGCTCAGATTTGGTCACCTAGGTTTCTTCTTGATGGGGAGGAGGTGGAGAGGATCCAGAGGCGAGTGACAAAGATGATAGCAGGTCTGTGGAATGAACCGTATGAGAACAGGTTGAGGATTTGTGGGTTGCAAAAATTGGTTGATAGGTGGAGGAGGGGAGATATGATTGAGACATTCAAATTACTGAAGGGTTTCTATAAAATTAATTCAGAAGATATTTTTGAGAACAGGGCTGGTTGTGGGAGGACTAGGGGACATCCATGGAAACTGGGCAAAAGTGTGGTTAGTAAAGGTGTTAGAGCTATGTTCTTTACTTTTAGAGTAGTGAATGAGTGGAATGCGCTCCCTGAGTCTGTGGTGAATGCTGTGACAGTGAATGAGTTTAAGGCAAGGTATGATAGATACTGTATGAATGTCGAATAGTTGTGATGAATATGATTTGGGGCCTCCCTCGATGAGTCTAATGACTCCCTGGAGTTGCCGTAATAATAGTAATAGTGTATTGATAATTATCGTGTAGGCACTAGTGGCGCCATCTACTTGAAATAACCGCGACGCGATATCATCGGTAGACTGTGGCAGTGCATTGCTGCACGTTAGAAGCCATGGAAGAAAACTAAAACGTTGCCTTATTTAGCCTTAATGAGATACTGGAGAGTTCCGTTATGGATAAATGTTTTTAGTGGGGTGAAAATTACATCCGTCCGTTTAATAACACCACTGTCTTCTGAACTCTTAGGCAGAGTGAATAAGCGTCGAGTCCAATGATTCATATCCACGCATTTTTCATAAGATCTTTACTAAACCACGTACGCATTGGAAAAATGCATTGAATGTCGCACACGCATCCAAATAGCTTCAACACACTGATGGGTTTGCGCTTTATATCGATGTAACTGTCATTAAATGGCAGATACTCATTTCCGTCTAATAAACTGAAATAAGTAAATGAGATTCAAATATGTCACTTTCTATCCTTGAATGAAGACTGAACTTCACTTGTTTTGTTTTGTTTTCTTTTTTAGAACTTTAAATTCCACTCACCAACCACTCTCCATGCAAAAAAGTCATGCCGCACTCTCTTTCGCACCACACCTTTATACAACTTCCAAGAATGACCTCTTGTATCCATCCCCTTCCCTCCTTCAACCCTTTGAAAAATATCCTCGGTATCTATTTCATAAGCACCCCTTAGCAATTTATATGTCTCAATCATATCGCCCCTCTTCCGCCTACTGACTGGCGTCTGTAATCTACATTCTCTCAACCTGTCTTCATAGTGAGTATTCCACAATCCCAATATTGCTTTTGCGATTCGCCTCTGAACTTTTTCCGCAGCTTGCTTCTCACCCAGGTGACCAAATCGATGCGCTGTAGTTCAGATGTGGTCTAATTAAAGCCTTGTACAGCAGAATGACTACATCCTTATCCCAACTTCTCAGTATTCTTCTTCTTCTTAGTATACTGGCATTTCTATGTGCTGTTTTTATCACCTGTGCAATATGTGCCTTGAATTTCAGTTCTTTATCCACCAATATCCCAAGATCACGCGCTTCCTCCACCTCCTGTAATACGTCTCCAATATGATACACAGCTTTAAATCTTTGAAATTCAAAGTGCAAACCTTACAATCAGCAGAAGAATTATGTTGGCGTAAAACCATTCGTTAATTATTGATGTCACTCGACACGGACCACTTAATACTGATATGTTAGACTAGAGGGTGCTCAAACCTTTTCTTATGCATAGAGTCATGTGAGAGGTTCTATATAAGAAAAAACTTATCAAACATACATGAAAGGGTGTTGTTTGTCATATAAAACTTGTTGCAAGATGAGACCAATTTAAAATTATAAAAAAAATTAAGAAAAAGAATCCTCACCAAAACCTTGATATCTCCATGGACAATGTCAAGCTTCTCAAGGGAGGTGATGTTACGTATGGAGAGGGGAAATATTTCGAACGTATAGGGCGATTTCTATGAATCGACGCGCGTTTAATTGTGTTTATTCTTTAAATATTTTGCGATTGCGACGGCATTTCTGTGTTTCTCTTTCTGAAAGGAGAGGGTGAAGGAATTCAGTTTTATTTTTATGAAAGGGTCCATCTGAGATGTTTACTGCCGCTTCTGTTTGTTTAGTATTTTCAAGATGCCTTTCGTCGTCCAGTCATTGATAAGGAGCCTGAAAGGAATTCGTAAACACCCTGAACTAATATCTGCGTAACTTCGGACCGCGTAAGAACACTTGTCGATTGTGCGCAGTTCCAATGCCGTGACCTACTGACGTAATGAGTTGTATGAGTGTTTGTCATCGTTTCTTTCATCCGGCGGATACAAGAGTCGATGGCTATACTTGGAATCCGTTCAGAGACAGGCCAAGGCAATTTACTGCTGCTGATATCAAACAGGAAAGATCTGTTTGGGTTGAGTCATTTTGCCTCTTCCTTCTCCAAAATGCGAAATAGAAATTGGGTTTTTAATTGCTAAATCAAGTCCCCGAGTTGTCAAATAGAAAACAGGCCCGCGATTTTGTCTTCAATATTTCCCTGTTTTGTTAGAATTTCTGCTGCTAATACGAATATTTTAGGTGTTTTGCAGTCAGTTAAAGATTCTTTGCCACACGAAATGTCTTTAATATTATATTATAAGTTTCTAAAATAATAATTCCTTCATCCATTCTCATTGCTACTTGTGTTTACTCGAAGGAAACTTAAAATTTTGGACCTCTACTTAATATAGTAAAATATGAAAAACGTGGTCGACAACTTTTGAAGCCTTGCAAATTTTTTGTATGCTTCTGAGAAAGACAACCGAATCTGCTTTTTCTTTAGGGTCCTCGATCTCATAGAAAAAGTTATATGAATACGCATTTCACATCCGATTCACCTATTTTCTTACTAGTTTTTAGTATTTCCTTCAAACAAGCATGATATTTCAGTGTAGAAATGTGCCAAAATAAATGGACACTAAAATGAGTTGTGTTTTTATACATACACGGAATTTGTTCTTACCAGTCTGTAATAATTAAAATTTAATAGGGAAAAACTATTTTCAAAATCGGAGCAGCTAAAAATAAGTTTATTTATAAGAATCAAAAAGAATTAAGGCATTCAGATTGGCAGATTTGTGTAATTAGGGATGTGTAGATGTTCGCGAATATCACTAAATTGCTTTAGACAGCATCCTCCTTTTTTTTTTTCTTTTTTAAACACACGTAAATCAAACAACGACAATCGCCCATCAGCTGTGCTAAGAAATAAACGTTTAAAATAGAATCAGTGGTGAAGGATCCGTTTAGTAAAAATCATTTTGTCTTTACGAAACATTTAATACAAAAATTCAAATGACGACAGCAAACTTCACAGGAACGCGTTTCGTTACTCTGATTTTTCTGTAGAATCACTTTAAATAAGCATTTTGTGGTCTTGTGGAAATCGTGCTAATTGGCTCTGTTACCTACTAATTACCCACTTAGATGCCTCAGCACGCATTGCTGGTGCATACGCTCTCACTCTCAAAGAAAACTCCGTTCAAGATTTATTACTTCAAACAGCACACCAATTGTATGCTGTTTGAAAGGTGAACAGCAGTTAAACACACTAATAGTTCCGCAGTAGTTAGCTGTTGCCGCTGGTCGTGACTTGTTTGATCTTTTATTTTATTTTACTTTATTTTTTGCGTCCTTTGCGAGAACTGTGGTTATTACTTTCATCGTTTGGAGCACCACCATTCGGTTTCCTGGCAGGTGACAGGCGCGTGCAGCCTATTTATAAAAACAAGTGGGGTTTTGTTTGTACCGACAGTGTAGCACCGTGCTAGCGAGAATATTAATCCTAAATGATCCTATTGTTCTTTCGAGGAAATTAGAAGGACAAAGCAGATTCGACACGTGCTGTCAGAGCACAAGACTATCCCCTCATCACACATTAAGCCTTTCTACTTACACAGACGAGAATTTGCAACCTCCCAAATACTTCAATTTTCTTTATATATAAATCCAACTTGCATTTGGTACCTAAAAGTCGTTTGGAATTCCCAGAAAGAGAGATGGATATTTCTTTCCCTTTCTGTACTTCTCTGCCTTCGGTATGCACTCAGTATTAAAATTTGTTAAATCTGTCTCTCCTTCCACCGTCGGTCTTTTACCCTTGTTCCACATGAGGGAACGCGGTAGTTGGCTGCTTGCCCGAAGCAGGTTAATGATATTTTCCTGTTAGCGGCAACGAGTTCTTTTGCTGTCTATTTTTTGCTTTCTTTAAACGATAACCCAGAAATGTTTGCCGTCTTAACAAAACACATTTTAAGAATTAAACTTTCCACTCTTTTTCTTCCTCTCCATGCAAGTTTGGGAGATTTGGACCGTGAAGGATTATGGAATCACTTGTTTGATCGAAACTTCCAAGAAGAGAAACACGCACAAAATAAAAAAAAAACTTACTCATTTAAGGCAGCAGTCTCCGGTTCGATGTCCTTAGAGAATTATTAACTGCCTTATTCGTTATGGTAGAATATCGGAGGACATTTTTTAGCCCCCAGAAATTTCCCTTTAATTCCTCCAGACATCACCAAGTCGAGCCGCTCTTTCTCCTTCAACGAAACTCACCCCAATTTTTCGTCTTCATGAAATCAATTAATAACATAAAAAAATCTGCCTTTTTCAATAACGCCTGTCGATTGAAACACACTCCCCCCCCCCCCCAAAAAAAAACTACTTACAGGAGGAACGCGAATCGCCTAAGGGTTTTTTTTGGTTTTTCTTTCTACTCCACTGAATCGGATCAAGCTAAGCATTGCTAATGTGTAAATATTTGAAATAAGGTTCTCGTAGCCAGAGTTTCATAACAAGATTGAAAAATTAAAAAACGTTTTCACCACTACTATCATAATGTTTACTCTTGCACTGGCGTTCACTTTAGTATCAAGGTCAAATAAGTGGGCATTATTGCCGTCCTGGTAGATGTCTGAGTGGATAGCGTTTCTGTACTTCCGTTAATAAGCCGTAGGTTCTAATCTGACGGGCATTGATATCTCTGAACATCTTTAGGCGGAGCCGATTCTATCGCCCAGTGAGACCACCCAGTAAACTACTACGCTGCTTATTGACGGCCTGTAGTGGCTGGAAACGAGACTTAATGTACTAAATGAAAGACAGTAAAGTAGACTTTAGGTTTATAGACTTTCATAGATTGAGATTCACATAATCTATACATCTAAACCCAGTTATTGCTTATTGGGAGCCTGAAGTGTCTCGAAAAAGTTATGCTTGGTCTCTTAGAGAAAGGTTTCCAGATTATGTAAAAATATAAAAACAAACAAAAGAACCTTCTTCGAACGTTTCGTAGACGGGAGTCACAAAAAATTAATATTATGATGGGATGGTTGATCTCTGCAGGCATGGCATACTATGCATACACGCATATCTGGTATGTATATACATACATACCAGATATGCGTGTACTTCTGACCTCTCCATATGTTTGCATAGCGAAAACCTTGAGTTTCTAGAATGGAAAAACCTCCATCTCTACACGGGACTGGCCAACTCAACTGGACTGAAAAATGTCCTTGCAAATGTGTTTCGTTCCTGTCAGCATTACAACGCCTAGTCTTTCCAGCTGAAGGATTTGACAACTAACGTCTGGCTATGAAGTAGCTAACTTTGTTTGGATTTTATAAATTAACCGGTTTTGGTTTAGTAGGACTCACATTTTTTTTTTTAATTTCTTTTCCATATAGGAATGTAGACCTATATCATTAAAATCGATTCGCATTTTATACAGCATAAATTATTGGCCAGGGTCTCTTTCACGGCTACCATTGTTCTCAGTAGAATCAAATAATTGTTTTTGATGGGCTTAATTTTAAGTGATGGGAGGTACACGCTCGAGACTTCGAGGTCTTGTTTTTGGTAATGCCTTTTAAAGATGCGTCGTTGTTAAAATGCAGTTATGTGTGAAGGTCAGTCAGATGCATTGACTAATGCGAAGGCTATCGCTCACAACCACTCTTATCAGTTGGACCTTATTAGACGGGAGAAACAAAGAAGTGTCTAACACACTCCCGTACCCACTTAAGTCTCGAGAAGCACTCATAACAAAGGCTGTCAGCTACACGAGGACCGTGAAAAGCTTTTCGGTCTCAGTTTCAGCACTGCTATCTGAATGGTTCAGGTTAGTTCCAATAGAGTATATTATGGAGCCACGAACAATAATTTCGTGTCTCTTTATCTTTTGTGCTTGATCTTCACTTCACTAACGGAAGAAAAATCCGACGCTTCAAGGTCTATTATTGGAAATGTAGAAAAACGTGGAGCACTTAGTTGTTTCAATTTCTTCGGACCCTTTAAAATAAATAAGAATAATGAACGAACGAAGTATTTGTAGACCACCGGACAAACATGGATTCTGGTTGGGTGGTTGTGTTTATGAATGATGACGTCACTACATAGATTTACAAAGTTTTCCTTTTTATGATTGCTACTAATAAATCCAAACTTTTCTTTTTGTACTTTTGTTTTTTATCGCGATTTGTTGCCTGTTTAGAAATGTTAAAGACATTTTCTGGTTCTGAACGAAATCAGAAATCGTTGTTTCCTTCTGAATTTTATAAAAATAAAATTTATTGATTTATACTAAAGTGTACCGGTTGTTTGGCATGTGCAATGGAGATAGAATAATTATCTTACTGGCGGTATTCTTATTTACAAAGCAACTTAAAGAATTTTCTATTGTGAACCGAAGGGTACGATTAGCATTACAGCCTCGCTTTTATATTGAATAAATTTTCAGACCCAGCTCTCTCTCTCTCTCTCTCCCCGTCCCAATGCACAGTGCTTTTAATAGTCCGTTGTTTCGATAGAAATGCCTTTTACAAAGCACCACTTATTATTTTTTTCTTACTTATTTTCTTTATTCGAGAACAGGAAACAGTACGGTTCTGGACGAGAAAGAGATAATTATTTTGGATTCAAGGACGATATTGTATTAAACAGAACTCGGTGAGTTTCTTGCATGAACTGTGTTGAATTTCTTAAGGGCGCGTCAGTACTGCACGTACGAGGACATCGCCGTATTTGTCCTTAGGTCTGAATCCCGTCTTGGACGTAAGGAAACATTCTAAGGTTTTCGCTTGAAGGCGAGTTAGCCATTCTTATACGGAAGTAGTAAAATATTTCCTTCCGGAAACTCGGTATTTTTTTCATCTCGTAAAATGGCGAACCGTCTGCAGAACACACAGAATTAAAATACGATTACTGTATAAGGCAGTGTACTACTGAAATAGTACACTGCCTTAGTGAGGAACTTTTTCTTCGCTGTTTTTCAATGATTTCAAGTGGTAATTCATTTATTTATTTTTTATTTTTTCAGTTTGATGCTCTCACAACTCCACTTTGTATTAATTTCAAGTTTTATCATGATTTTTTTTTTCTTACTCAAGATTTGATAGTCTCCTTTTGCAAACTTTGATTGCGAAAACTGTAAGAAATGTTTAAGACCGACATTTTAAGATCCATATGTGATTTGCAGTTTAAAGGTTCTGGGTGTTAGCAAATTGACATTAAACAAATATATTTTCAAACTTAAACTTTGTATTTACAATACACCACTAAAAGAAATAAATATCAGAATACTATTAACAATCTGAAATCTAATAAACGCAGTAACACGTAGAATGTTTCCATTCCCAGTATTGGTCAATACGTCGTGTCCCTTTACTTTAAATCAATCTCAGATTAAAAAGGAAATGCCCACTTTTCGATGTAGTACTAGCTAAAGAATTTATGGCAACTTTTGTCTTTAAGAAAAATAAAAATATAGGATTGGTTTAAGTACGTTGAACTCATAGCTTTGAAGTACATGAAGCATGAAATAGATCTTTCCAGCAAATTATACTTATTGGATGATTATTTACACACCTTGTAAACATGATCTCAGAACAAAGAATTGTCATAATGAATTAATATAAGAATTTTCATAATTTACACTTCGTATGTAAAATAGTTTCGGTAGTTTTAGAAGGATGTGAGGTCATGCTTCTGTATCTTCATATCCGTTACACGCAATCACTCGCCAAGTGCTTCCTGCAGAAATAAGGAAGATAATTGTGTACGTTCATCGATTAGCAAAGACTGTAGAAGTAACAGGTTCTATAAGAGTTTTAAGATCCTGTTATTAGTCTTCCTATGTCGAAATGTAGATAATGTTCTATGGCTTTACCAGAAGTCTGTTTGGTTTTTTAACTGCGTGATATTGACTTTTTTCTTTCTGAATATTGGTCTGCATAGCTATCCGTAACACTTCATGATCCTTTTGGGACACTTGAATAAGCTGCTGGCCTTGACGTACACGTATGCTTTTTCCGTTTTGTTTTTAGAAACCTGTATTTCATTTCGAAATTTAAAATAAACGGATGGATGGAATGATATGAAGCAATTTCGTACTTGTATTGACATCATATCCGCCGGAAATTATTTATAATACGAAGCTATTTAACATTAGCATATAGCGTGGGTTTCTTTCTTTCTTTTTTTTTTATTATTGGATGGATCTAATTTATTTTTTAAATTTAACAGTTGGATGGTTAGATGTCCTGTGTACTCCTAAAATTCACAACAGTTTCCTCAATTTTTTTGAAATTAATTAATCAGTTATAAAAAAAATTAAAAGTTTAACAGCCGTTCTAGAGAACCTGTAAGAACTCTGTTTAGCTCGTGACTGATTACTTTCGATATAGAATTGAAAGATGCTCAAATCACGAGTTTCATTTGTATCATAGTTTTCCCCTAAAATTGTTGACACACACACACACACACACACACACACACACACATGCAAACAAACACGCATAAATGGACTGGTAAATGGGCTTAAATAGTAAAATCAGACCAGTACGTAAATAAAAAAAGACTTCTGCAGCACAGTTGAAAGTGATGAAGTGCCACATGCTTGGAAAGGGCTGAATTCGAATCTCATTTGTGACGCTATTGAACACAAGGACTGTAGCGTCCTAGATGGAATTCGATCTCAGCCCATTCTAAGCATATAGCACTCTTCATCTTTCAGCTGTGCTGCAGAGAGGCCCTTTTTTATTTACATACTGATCGATTTTTACTATTCTGTAGCTCTTACCATCCTGTAACCAACTGTAAACCAATGTTGTAAGCAACTTGGCTGGTCTCACACGGAGATAGAAGCGTTCTTTGTTCTGGAAAAAAGTACAAGCTGGAAGGTTTGAATATATTTTAGTGCTTAGTCATTTTGTGCATATTTAAAAATGAAAGCTGTTCCCAAATATTTAAATGACTTTGCATAGATTCAGTGCGATATTAGAATTTGATCTGGTCGTCAAAGTCATTTTCGATATTTTGAAAAATTTCCTTGTTTTTGCTTGCTGGTGTAATTTATTATCAAGACTGATTTTTTTAAAAATTAAGTATATTGAGTATTTGTGATTAGTAAAGAACCAAGAGGGAGGGAGGAAGAGAGGGTTGATTATTTCTATTTCATTTTTTTTTTTTTAATTTCCTTTTGCTTCCCACTAGAAATGAAGCCGCTCAACAAACAAAAGAACTGAGACGAAGCGAACTGAAGTGTGTCAATGATCTGAGATTCGTTTCGGGACGTTGGTTGGCGTGTCAAATTAGGAGCCTCCAACCAGCCCCATAATAAATCCCTCAACTACCACGCTGCGATCTCATAAGCAGACCCAAATTTATTGTTTTCTTGGCACCTTGGACAGCCGCACGAGGTTAGTTATAACAGTGGCTTCGGTAGAAATAATTGCGAGCTATTATAAGGCCGATCTGTGACCTTTAAAATACGAAGTGATGTGCTCAACTACTTGACACCGACTTGGAACTGTGAAGCGTGTATGTGTGTATGCGGATGTCCTGACGTGGCTTCGCTTCATGACCTCATTTCTCGTAGTTGTCCTTATTATTCTGTGCGTTTCTATGTTGTCATTTGCCAGATTTTTAAAATAAGAGGCAGACAGCTAGACAAAATTATTTAAGTCAAACTGACGAACCCATTTGTTCTTTCGGGAAATGTTTGTGGAATAAATACACCAGTCTCGCGCTATTTGTAATTGATATTTATTCAATAAATAAAATAGCAGCGGTAAATTTGAGAAGATGGAGGAAAAGAGTGCGCAGCTAACAACATTTTGCAGGATGAACCAAAAATCAACCTGCCTTTCGTTGTCTTTGGTGGAAGAGTGACAATATTCAGATTTCGTTACAATTCTTGAATCAACTCATGATTACTTTCCACTATATACAACCACGCTGTTAGTTGATTGAATGCTTAGCTAAATGATGTCCCGGAAGGTTTCTCCAATTCTTGCTTACTTAAGATCTGGTTTAATCTCGTGTTGTCATTGCAAGTTTCATTATAACAAACGCAATGATAACTTGTTTGGTAATACTTGACCTGAAACTTTTTAATATGAATTTGGATTCCTCAATACAAACGCATTTGGATTTTCTGCGTTGGTTTCTTTCTTCTTTCATGTAGAATTAATAAACAAACGACTTTTGAAACATAATGACGGAAAAAAGGACCTCAAAGAGAGGGATAGAGAACAAGAAGGAAACGAACAAACACCAGGCTGTTCAACACACATGATTTCAAAATGAAAATAAATTGCAGGGAAATAAATAAATATTAACACGTTTGTATTGAGGAATCCAAATTCGATTTTTTTTTTCTAATGGAAGCCAACTGGGAGGAGACCTCCTCATAGCAAGAAATGCCTATCAATCTACGCTGGCTCCTGACTCAATGTCCATTGTTCACCTTCTTGTGGTATACCCCGTTGTTATGTATCCACCTCATCAAAGTTCACTTTTGGGGAGAATAAAATTGAATATCACAATGAAAAGAAAAATATATTCTTATTTATTTTTTTTAAAAATCAGAATTTCACGGTAGACTCAAGAAATTAAGGAGGCGGTCCTGAAAGGAAGATAATCATAGCGAAAGTTATGTGACATCTGCAAAAGTATCTCAGAATTCATGGGAGGGTTTTGGAAAGAATATAAAGGAACATATCAGGAATTTGGCGAAATATTCTGGAGACTATTGAAAAGCTTAGAAATAAGTGAAAGGAATCCTAAATGATAAACATTATAAATTTAATCAGTTGATTTCCACCTTCTTATTGTGTTGTCTATATTAGGTAATAAACAACACAATAAGAAGGTGGAAATCAACTGATTAAATTTATAATGCAATAAGAGAGAAATTAGTCAAAATACTAAAGCAGGTATGTAAGACAGTGCTTAACCTGATTTTAACATACTGATCTAAGAATTGAGTAGGAAAAGATGCCATTAATGACAGTATCAGATTAAAAATATGATTACAGCCGTTAATGGTATGATTAATCATATCATATTAAAAACTAGAATATTAGGAAGGAACTTGATATTATCACAAAATATATTAAAATGCGTGAGTAGAACTAATCTATGGTAGTATGGGCACTTGAACAAAATGGGAGCGGAAAGGTTAACAAAACAGAAGTTTCATAGCGGGACAAAGACAAAGCGGATGATCAGGAACTATGCGAATTTATGCAGTTTGTAGTTCCAAAACGTAAGATTTTATAATCTTGGAGACTTGATAAATAACATCATCATCATCAAATTCCTGCGAGGTACCCTCAAGGGGTGTACAGGATATGATAGTACTACATAAAAAAAATTACATCATTATTAATTTCCTATCTACAATTTTCCTCCAAATTAGTCTGTTACTTGTCAAGACTCCAACATTATCAGATCTTATATTTCTATCGTCTAAGGCACTTTGTACCGTATCAATCCACCTATATCTTGGTCTTCCTCTGGGTCGTTTTGCTGCCAACCTGGCAGAGAAAACACTTGTTTTGTTAATCTTTCCTCGCCCATTCTGTTTAAATGATTATACCACCTGAGATTAGCTCTGCTAACGCATTCCTGGAAACTGACAATGTCAAGTTCTTTCCTAATATCCTCGTTTTTAATATGATATTGCCATTGATGCCATCTGTTCACACCTATAATCTTTCTCAGGAATCTCATATCTGTGGTCTCTAGTCTTTGATCAAGTGTTTTACTTCTGACCCAGCTCTCAGATCCATAAGTTAAAACTGGTTTGAACACTGTCTTGTATACAGCTAATTTGTTGTTCCGACTAATTTCTCTCTTATTCCATATGAATTTATTCAATTGACTTCCCACCATACCAGCTTTGCTGATTCTGTTGTCTATTTCTATATTTAATTTACCATCTTCAGTAAAAATTGTGCCTAAATAGCTGAAATGTTTTACTTGTTCCACAGGTTCTCCATTCAAAACGCATTTGACATTTTCAATGATTCTGCCTATTTTCATTGTCTTTGTCTTTGTCTTTTTATTGCTGACCTTCATACCATATCTATTACAACAGCTATTTAATTTAGTCAGAGAATCTTGCAGACTTGTAGCGGATTTATTTAGAAGTATAACATCATCCGCATAAAGCAAAGAGCTGACATTAACATCTCCAATTTTGATATCATGTTTAATACCACTTTCCTTCATAATGTGATCCATATAGATAATGAATAACAGAGGGGATAATGTACATCCTTGTCTCACACCAGATTTAACATTAAACTATCTTCCTGTACTTCCTTCAATTCTAACTGCTGACTTACAACTCAAATAAAGACTAAGTATTGCTTGATATAATGCCCCATTGACACCATATAACTGTAGCGTATTGAATAGCTTGTCTCTTGGCACCTTGTCATATGCCTTTTCCAAATAGACAAAAATTTAAATACAGATCTTTGTTATATTCCCATGCTTTCTCGACTATTTGTCGTAAAGTGAAGATCTGAACCTGACAGCCTCTATTTGGCCTGAATCCAGCTTGTTCTTCACCAAGCTTTTCTTCCACAATCCTTCTCAACCGTTTCTCAAGTATACTTGCATAGATCTTGCCAGGAACACTCAGTAGGGAAATACCTCTGTAATTCTCACATGCAGTTTTATTTCCCTTTTTATATATGGGTACTATGAGAGCTCTACTCCAATCATCGGGAATTCGTCCCTCTGTCCAGGCCTTCTGAACTATGCAGTGCATCCACTGTAAGACTCTCACACCACCATACTTCAGCATTTCTGGTCGAATATCATCTACTCCTGCTGCCTTTCCACATTTCAAGCCTTTGATGGCTTTTTCTACTTCAAGTATGGATATGTATTCCTGACTGCAAGCCTGGTCAGTGTTTTTTACCACTGTGCTGTCATCACTGCTTGTTTCATTTAGCAGTTTTTCAAAGAAATTACTCCATACTTCAAGGATATCTTTTTCTCCCGTTTTCATGTCACCGTTATCATCTCTAACTCCTTTTACAGCACACTTTCCTCCATTCCTAAGCTTCTTCAACAACCTCCAGAATCTTTTTCCACCTTCTTGATATTTATTTTCTATATTCTTGCGAAAGTCCTCCCATGACTTTTGTTTAGCTAGTTTTACACAGTGTTTAGCATTCTTGCATTTGTCTCTATATTCTCTAAGAACACAAGCTGACTTATTTGACAGGAACTTTTGGTATGCTTTCTTCTTTTCCTTCACTGCCTCTTTAACTTCCTGTGTCCACCAGGGAGTTCTGATTTTTTTATCTTTGCAGACAACCTCACCACATGCCTCTCTGGCAGAATCAATCAATGTTTTCTTCAGAGTTTGCTACTGAATCTCCAAGGTTTGATTCCTGTTCTCAAACTCTTTCATTTTTTCTTCAATAATCTTTGTGTATTTTAGTCTACAGTTCACATCTGAGAGCTTCTCAACTTTTATTCGCTTTAAAACTTTCTTACGTGTTATTCTTTTCAATATGAAATTCAATTTTATCTTGCTCAAGATTAAGTAGTGATCACTTCCAATTTCAAATCCTCTATACACTCTGGTGTCCTGCACCACGGAGAAAACATCACTCTCAACAATAACATAGTCAATGAGACTTTTCTTATTCCTAGCCTCCTCTCTATGTGAATTTGTGCATATTTTTATGTTGAAACATGGTGTTAGTAATAACCAGTCCATGTCCTGAGCAGAAATCCAACAGATATTTGCCATTATTATTAGCTTTGCTCTTTTCTCCAAATTTTCCCAAAATATTTTTGTATGTCTGCTGTTTAGATCCCCAACAAGGACCAACTTTTTATTTTTCATTGTGTCAGTTGCTTTTTCTAAAGCCTCAAAAATTCCTCCGCTTCTACCTTAGTAGAACCTTCTGTGGGACCATAGGCACAAATAAGTCTCATTGTCCAGTTCCCCATTCTCATATTTGCCCACATTACCCTACTTGAGACTGACTGCCATTCAAGAAGATTAGCCTCGTATTTTGTGTTGAATACTATGGCTACTCCTTTTCCTTGATTGTCATTGCCTGAATATAACATTTTGTATTTATTGCTCAGAAAGATCTCACCAGTTTTGGTCTTTTTTGTTTCAGTCACCCCTATTGTGTTGATCTGGTACTTATCTAATTCCTCAGCTAGCTCCATTTCTTTGCCATTCAGGCTTCTTACATTGATAGTACCGATCTTTAACTCTGGTGATGTTGAGTTGGGGTTTGTTTTCAGATTTGTTCCAGTAGCTGACTTTTCGCTGTTCGCCCTGGTTCCCTGGCGAAAACAACGGGGGCCTTGTTTAACCGGGCGAAGCTCCAGCCGGCATGAAATTTTGTCATGTTGTACCATCATTTGGTATATTGATTTAAGCCAATAAGAATGCAATTTGGTCGGCTAAATCCCAAATTGCCAGCCCATCCTCGTTCGTTCAGTATCCAAGTAGATACCCAATAGGGTGCACCACGAGAAGGTGAGGATTGGACATTAGGTTAGAAGCCCTGGTCGGTTCTCTGCATTCCTTGAAAGGCTATGTGGAGGTCTCCTCTCAGTTGTACAGCTTTGACCCTTAAGCACCCCTGATAAATAACAGATTAATTTTAAGAAAATGGTCGTCGGTAATTTATTACTATACAATTCATTTCGCGTTATTACTATCGTAGAATCCTGTGTATATTGCTTCAGTGTACACATGAGGAAACGACGACGATGCTAATGATGATTAATTTAAGGTTTTACTCTTGAAATTGCTGTAATATTGACTGCCGCTGATAAAGTAAGTTTGCATTTATTTTGAAAGAAATTGTACACGGCAGGAGTCTGCAAGGCAGTTGTGTTGACACTTTATTTATCCAACTCGTACTGCATGCTGAATTCCAGGGTTTATTCTTCTTCCAGGAAGTTCGTTCTCAGTCTAAGTAGATAAACCAACCGGAGAACATGCGTGCTTAACAGTCACACTGCATCCATTTCACGGCTTTAGCTGCTTGAGCGAAATGAACCTCCATTTATTTAAGAATTATAAGATTATATATTCTTTAAAGGCCTGGTTAGCGTTTCCGCTCTCCAACAAACAGGCTGCTGGTTCGATTCCCGTCTTTGGTGTGGTTATTTGTGATTGTCTTTAGGTGGGAGATGAAATTTTTCGCCCTGTGTAAGACCGTCGCCCTGCTTATTGGAGACCTCATGTCGTTTGCTCAAGTTCATGTTAGGTTTCTCGAACAAGGTTTCCATATAATGAAAAAAGAAACATCAAAAACACGAAAAAATACACATTTAATAAATAAAAATACATAAAACATTTTCTTGGCCTTCCCACGGTTCTACCCATAGGTTTACAACTTTTGTGGGTTGGATTAAAAAAATAATATATCCTGCTGGAACAATAGAAGGAATACTGGGAGTAACAAACATGACGGTGTTATGGAAAGGGAAATTTTTTCCACACAGAAAAAAAAATTAAAAGGGTGACCTGCTTATTAATATTTAACAAAATGGTAGCACTTTACAAAAATAAAACAACGAATTCGGCTATAATTTACGAAAGTTCAATTAAAACGTGTCGGTATATTTCTTCCTGGGCGCTTTTAACATGCAGCGCTGGCTCTGCTGATACAAAAACAGAAAAATTGAAATAATCTCTCTCAGCAGTCATTTAAGACAGTTTATTAACAGACCAGCTTGTCTGTTAACTGCTGGTCTGTTCTTCACTGCAAGAATACTTAATAGCAGCAAGAAATTATGAGGAAAAAAGCACATGAACGTTACGAATCACGCCCAAAAATTCATGTGATGCTGCTGACCGATTTAAATATTTGGAGGTATTATAATTTCGGAAGAACACAACAAGCATGACAAATTTGTGATCGCAATTTTCATATTTAGTTAAAAAAGGATAATATTTCATAATATTTCCTTTTATGTCTGTTTTGTTGTAGCAATGCTCTCTTTCCCTTTGTTACACTGTCTTTATTATTATTATTATTACACCCTTCAGTTGGCAGACTCATCGTAGACATTAGTAGTGTCTACTATTTTTAGTAAACAGGAATTAATTTCTAATAGTGTTTAGAAACCATTTGTTCTGTCTCCGTGTATTTGAAGAAATTTATTGATAGGATAAGTTGAAACCATGACAACGAAAATAAACGAAAGATTTCTTCTCTCCTTGGAATTCTCTCTCTATTTCTCTCCTCTTTTTAGAAATGGACCCGTTTGGTAGCAACGACTAAAATGCTAGCTTCTTTAAAAGAGCACCATTTCGTTTAGGCTAACCAACAAAAGGGGATGCTCTACCAAATCATTCTTAGGGGGGGGGGGATGATTCATTAAGGTAACGGATATGTGTTGCTTCTCTTGAGAAGATCCACTCGCTTTCATAAAGCACACGCCCATAAATCACTGACCCGAAATATTCGTAATTTGGTAGGCCACAGCATCGTTCCACATATCTGCAGAATGGTTCACGTTGCCAAAATGTCTGCTGGCAATGCACGTGCATTAGAATTTATGACTTCGGTTCTATAAACGTTTATGGTCTTGATCTCTACTAATTTAGCGTAGTTGGCGCGTTCTTGTACAAAGCAGAAGTTGCTAATCTGACTCAGTACGTGAAACATTTCCTTCTTCCTTGACACCGTTTACTGCAACCACACCCTCCGTGTGTTTGATAATTGAGTAGCTCGTGCACTGAAGGCAGTGTAACTAGTTTTTTTTTAGGCCTACGCACGTGCTCCCATATTCTGAAGCTGTACTTATATGATAGAACTCATGCAAGATTTTAACATAAACATTTCAAGAGAGAAAGAGAGAACAAAATTTCAAGAAGGCACAAAATGGAATAACGCTGCGCGCGCGCATGTATACCAGAGAGAGAGAGAGAGAGAGCAAATTTCCTGAGAAATTTCCTTTTAGCTTTGCATTTCCAATGTTGTATTATCTTCATTTTTATCGCATTCTTTACGTTTACATCGTAATGACATGTAATTTTAGTTAGATGGAGTATTTTTGGATAAACAAATTAAAACGACTGGGATCATTCTGTTTTGATGGCATGGAAAGTCATGATTCTGTATATTCCTTGTTCACATCGTCGGCTTATCGACATAAACATCTCTTGAAAAGAAGCTAAAGCAGGTGTTAATACCGGATAAACACATTTAACACAGTACTGAGAATATCAGAAATATATGCCTCATCCGATTGGTAAGTGATGTTCCTTTGCGTCTTCGCAGTTAAATTATTCATTAGATCTCCGGTTGGAGAAGGGGAGGAGGAGGCTCTGTTTTGTTTATTAATGAGGTAAGTTATTTGTGACCGGAAATAGTATATCCAACAAGAGTTTGATTGATAATATTCCTTGCGTAATTTAATTAAACTCAGATGTGGAATAATTCTAAATCTGAATTACCTTAATATTTTCTGTTTTCTTCTGTTAAAGTTATTGAAACCTCATCTTCGGAGATCATTTTCAAGGTCACTAGTAAACAATACAACTCTTCGATCTCTGGACACGTTGACACTAAATATTCTTCATATAATTATGCATCATCAAGAACCCCATAACAATATCTTTCCCTCCATAAAGTTTGCATGTTTAACACATTTTTTTGAGAAAGATATAAAATTAAATGGCAAAGAGTTGCATGGAGATCAGTGTTTAGTTATTGCTATAAAAATCTTCAGACTGGGGAGGATTCAGCACTACAAAGTCTGTGAAATTAAAAAAAAAAAAAACAGAAAAGATAAATGGCTTTTCTTGCATCTGCAAAACTATGGAAGTTATTTAAGTTTAGCAAGATTATTATATAGTAGACTTGGACGAAGGTGCCGATCCCCCTGGGATATTCAGGCATTGGTGGAGAAATCCGAACAGAGAAATCATCCACCATGATACCTAGATGAATAACTCAAAAAGACGACTCAGGGCGAAAAGCGTGGAAGGAGTAGACCATAAAGAGGGTGGATTGTTTATGAGACCTACAGTATATGCCAGACTAATCAAATACGGAAAACGACAAGAGCGACCTCACGAGTTTCATCAAATTTATATAACTTGGTCAACAGCTGAAGGCAGCGATGAAGAGATTTAATGTGGACCAAGAGTGATGAAATTCATTTTGCATGGACAGATGCCAGGTAGGAATAAAAGATTGTAAAAGGACATGAGATTTAGTCCGGGTGAGGAACATTGCATTGAAAAGGAAACTTGAAATGACGTCGTCGTCCGGATAACCAAAATGAGAATTGTTGAGTAAAGGATCAAGGATGATTGGAGGATGGTGACGATTATCTGTGGTTCTAGTGAGTGGATAGAAATTTTGTGTCTGATACTTTAAATTCAGATATCTTTTTCCAGCTTGATCAAACAAGGGCAGCCATTTTGAGCATCAGTTTTTGTGTGTGTGTGGGGGGGGGAGTATTTGGGAAGCAGAAAGGTTTGCCTTTCTAGTTGAATATTTAAACACTTTAGTTATTTTCAGTTTTCAGAATTTTGAAAGCGATAAAGAAAGCAAGAATGGTAGAAGATACTGTTAGGAAATTTTAGTCACAGCAGAAATAAAAGTAAAGATTCAAGGGTTAGAATTCTCAGATACCAAATCTGAATAATGCAAACGTTCCAGCCATACGACAGAAATATTCATGCAGAGTGAAGTTCGAAAAATTTGGGTAGATGGTAGTTGTTGAGGCTTCCCAATAAGGTTTTACTAAAAATAACAGGTTGGGTCTATGTGATGTAAATGGTGATAGACGTCATGTTGGCATTAAGGCCACGAGAGTAAGTGTAGTATGGAAGAGTTTTGATTTGGGTTTTGACGTTATTAATCTTTTGGATGATTTTATTTCTTTGCATACATTTTTATGCGATCTTTCATGGCGGGTAGTAGATAATTGTTCAACAGACAGTAGGATATGCAGGGCAAGGACATTCAGACACATTACCCACAGAGAAAATCTCCCTCCACATGCTATTGTGATCGGACTTTCTTTCTAGAGGCAATATCCGGTAGAGTAAATCCTAGTAGAATTATTCGCCAGCTGCTAAATAATCCTCCTGATGTGATACTCCCTCATATATGTTCATATACATATACGTTCTGAGGTTGGCAGTTTCTGTATTATCGAATGGGTCCCCACTGTGTGTTCGATGGAAAGGATACATCGTATGAAAACGTGGGAGAGGATACTTGTTGTACATCACCATTCCGTTAGTAACCCAATATGGTTATTTTCCATTATGCTTCTTTATGATTATAGCTTGCCACTTGAATATCACGAAGTTTCGAATCATCATGGCATTAGTAGTAAGTTTTTATTTAGCTTTTCATATTTACTTACCTCGTTTTTGCCCTTCTATTTCCGTGCAGGGAACATGATTATGATTTCTGTGAGTATGCTTTTCGCAAAAGTTTGATCATTAACACGAATCCACCTGCCAGCCTAAGTGGCTGTTGATAGTATTTCCGCTCTCGAACCAACAGGCAGTGGATTCAAATCTAACTGTGACATGGTAGCTTAAGGATGCGTTTAAGTGATAGATAAATTTCAATGCTCTATCTGAGACCACCGTCCTGAAAGTTTTATATTTGGTTTATAGAACAATTTCCGGATTATCTAATTCTTAGTCCATTCAGAGCACAAATATGCTATAAGTTGTTAACTTTGTGTGCGTGTGATTATCACAAAGTCTGCAGCCAATTAAACACTTTTTTTATTAGTTTTCCCTTCTGGTTTTGCAACGTCTGAAATCTTATGAAGGGAGTGAGGGGGGGGGGAGGATTCTTGAGGATTTTCCTTAGAAGTGCGTATGCCCTCATATAGAAGTGCGTATGCCCTCATATAGGAGTGCGCGTGGCTTTAAACAGATAGGAGCAAACAAGCTGCATGCCTGGGAAAAGTAGTTTGTTTCTGAGAGTTCTTCTGTTTTCTTCATTTCTTGAAAAAAAAGCAAGGAAACTCAAGAACATAAATATTAAACAGTTTACTTCATAATCAGAGTTTTTACTTCATAATCATAATTTTTACGCAGCATTTTCATAATTATGAAAATGCTGCGTAAAAATTATGATTATTATTTTTTTAAATATCAGTTTCATCCAGAAAACTTTGGAAAAGAGATTTGCGAGATGGTAAATCACATTAGTGGTGATTTACCAGCTTGATTTAACTTTTAGCGAATTTAATATTATAAATGTAAATGGTACACACATCGGTGTGCACTTTGGGGTTCCATTACAGTGCTGGATTATTATAGTGTACTGGAATAACAGGCTCCACTCTCTCTCTCTCTCTCTCTCTCTCTCTCTCTCTCTCTCTCTCTGTGTGTGTGTGAAGGGAGGGTAAATAATTCCATATTTATCAGGGATAAATGGAACTACATTGCACTTTAGCATATTTTATAAAATGTCAATAGAGAGAATGGATGAAGAAATAAATTAATTAATCGTAATCAGATATATTGGAACAAACTGAAAAAAAGATGGTAAAATTGGGAAGAACCCTATGCGAATAAATAATTCGCAGATTTAAATATAGACAACGCAAAAACAAACCTTGTGTGTGTGATATAGAAGATGTGGTTGTACGTTATGCAAGCAACCACATCACTAATCCTATTGCGAACCCATTGACGTCTTATGACTCACCCGTTATTGACCTCTCCGGAACATTTGCTATCAGCAGTGAAGATGGGAACTGAGGTGGGGGGGAAAGGAACTTTAAGTCGTTGCTTGCATGACGGATGCGAGACTTGCTAAAGGGCGAAGTTCCTCGAAGGTAGGGCGGATGAGGCCAATGATACACGATATTTGCGGGTAACACAGTGACCTCGGCAAAGCTAGGTTAATCAGCTTCATCAACCTTACGGCAGAGTGCTCCCTTCGAGTCACTAATGAATAGAACGGTTTAAAAACTAACTCGAATTAATTTTAAAAAGTTGCATTAGTTCCGAATTAAGAAGGTTTTGCTTTCTGGTTTTGTCGTCTCACACAACATTTAAATATAAAATTTGCCTAATAGCGAAGATATTACTGGCAGGACGCCATTAAGAGAGAAGGAGTTGTAGAACTTATTTTAAAGGACATTTCATGAATAACTCAAGCAAACAGGTTTTTACCAATAATACTTAAATATCAGGCTTTCGCGGAGGAAAACCCAACCTTCTTGAATGCTGAATTTTAATTATTTTCTCGGGTATTTAGGTTAATTATTCAAAACGAGCCAATTAAGGTTCGTTTCCTGGGGAGTGGCGCTGTCGGCGTTGGTTACTTTGAAATGAATAAACATTCGATTGCATAAAATGTGACGCGAAGTTCTTCTGAAAGCGAACTTTACATTTCTGTTCAGATGTATTTCTCGTGCAAAACTACTCCCTCTGTGATATGAGATCGTTAATGACCTCTTTGTCACACTCAGTCACTCATAATCCAAGTCGAACATTTCGGAAAAGAGGAGTTCTACTCTTCGAGAATTGCTTTTCATCGAGGGAGGAGTTCGCTGGACTCTTACAGAGGCACGAGATTTTCCTGTGAGAAACTTGACCTTCTCATCATCCACTCTGCTGCATTTGCTTTGTCCGGCAATAACATAGCCCAATTAATGGAGAAAATGTGCTCGAATCATAGTTTCCCCGTCATCACTTCGCAATAATCTTAAGCAATCGCCACACACGTCATTATTTGTTTTTTTCCGGCATGCATTTCTATGCGCATTTTCATTATCACGTTATTTGTTTGAAATAGCATCTCATTCCACGTAAAGTGTGTAATAAAGAAGAGTTTATCTTGAAATTACTAAAATAGGTGTGGTAACCTCTCACAGCGCAAGCTCGCTCTCATTCATTGAAACTTCATCTCAATCCAAACCTGTTTACGTTGCATAAATCCAATGTGAGCAGTTGTCGATGCATTCTCATTGCTCGCAGGATCCCATAGTGTTTGAGGCTATTGGTCGAATTGTCTCATAAATTTTGGAGTAATAGTAAAATTACGATTCCACTAAGAAGACTTCATTATAACACTTAACTAAACATTATATTGTTACTCCGGATATGATATGGATGCGAGGATCTCTTGAAGTAGATTGAGAGACGCTATCTAATTAATATAACTTTGCTAATCATCTTTTTTCATTAATCCCACCCACAAAAGTTTGTAAACTCACATTTGGAAGAGCGCAGGAGACGCTAATGGTTACATAATTACTCACTCGGAGTAAACATAGAACTTTTTCAAGTTGACGCTTTACATAAGAAAAGTGGTGACTTCACAAGGAGAAGAGAGGTGAAGAATTCTTAATATTCCTGCACCACAAATATTTAAAATATCATAGAAACTCCAACATTGAAATTTTAGCATCAGAAGTTAAAAGTAATATCAAAAATTAACTCGTGAGCGTATTATGCGATCACTACTATAGGCACGATTAAGTGGAATCGTATCACGATAATCATATTTTATTTCTACAGGAGAAAGAAATAATTCCTAAGAATGCAATTAACACTGGATGAGACTCTTACTGAGAATATCGACAAACCCGTCTTTCTATTCGTTGACTGGATCGAGAGTGTTGTAACATGAGAATACATTGCAACTCCTAGAGATTATTGCATTTCCAGGGTGTTTCGCAAGGAACTTTTACCTCGATTAAGAAAGTCATCTTAAGTCATAAGAAGAGGTTTGATATGCAGGTGCGAGTAGATAATATTAAAACAATATCATAACGTCAAGCACTACTTCCCTCGTGCTCTTGCTGAGGGCATGTGGATTAATTGAGATGATTTCTGCTTTTAGCCTGAATTACTCCGAATGTTTGAAAATAACTAAAAGACCAGTTTGATGCAAATTTAGACTGGAAATCAATTTACCAACCAGTTACTTAGTATTGACTAAGAAACTTTCGCTTCTTTTTAATATTTTCTTCTGGCTTTAATCAGAAGACAAGCAAAGAGCAGCAAACTTTATTTTTCTTCCGATGTTAAACCAACCGTCAGTCGTTAATTTAGAATGTCTTTGGACTTCGTGATATGAAAATTACATTTATAGAAAAATGCAAAAGAAATAACACGAAAGGGATGTTCACATCTCTCCTGACGTATTGTTTTTACAAGTGTGTAGAAGGAGAAGGAAAGGATTTCAGAAAGTGCGCATCAGTAAATTCTTGATGACTTTGATTTATTCATTAAGTAAATGTTTCACTTCTGTTTTTATTTTGATCTAATTTCGGAGTCAGTGGGTTTATTATTATTACTAGAAAAAGCAATGTTTATAACTCTCAGCAACGCATGTTACCATGAATAACAACATGCGAATTACGACAGGACCTATTGTTTGAGCATGTAGAATTAGGGCATGTCTAAACAGTTCCGAAATTTACTAGCGGACATTTTCATAATTACTTGAACATCAAGCGTAGCGGTTTATACTTTCCGTAGTGCTTTTGTGGAACAACTGGAACTCCCATCGGATTTCGTTCGTGCATTGTTTTCGTTAATGTTGGAAGCACATTTCCCATTGTTTCGGCGTGAAGAAATCGCGATTCCCTCGAAGGAAGCCATCCATCGTTGGCCACTGACTTTGATAATGATTAACCGAACAGCCCGAGCTGGTTATTACGAAACCCTGATGCGGTGTGTGTGTGTGTAGGGGGAGGTCCAAGTAAAATTAGAGCTCGAAGCCATCACCCGAAACACTGTTTCTGTTACGGCTGATCTCGTGTCAAATTAAAGCTTATCGCCGGAAATAAACAGTGGGGAGATGCTCCAAATGTCCACGCACGTGAAAATGCATGACCCTTTCCTACTAGTAACCGTTTTACGGAGTTCAGATTTTGTGGCGTGCGCGGGCATAAGTAGGCTGTACGTCATCCGTACAGTTAATTTTGCGGAGAAGCTTAGTCAAGCGGAAGAGATCGGCGAAATATTGGGTTGATATACTTCCTTGAGGGGCCGTCAGTTGACGAGAAAGGAGAATTATTGTGTACACTTTCCAGCCGCTAATGAATTAGAATGGCTTCGTGTCTGAGGATGTGGAACAGGAGGGAAATATATATCTCGGGCCCTTCAAATGCGCCTTTCCAATTAACATAAATAACGGCGGTGCACCCGATTCCGAACGCAGTCATCTGACCCAAATCGCCTCATTCGTTCACTTAAAGTGGCATTTAATATTTCTGCGAAAAGAATCCGTAAGGGCAGCTCTGTTTTTAATGCAATTAAGCCAGCGTTTTATGTACAATCGTTCCTCTTGGGTCGGGGCGTGTGCATCGTTTAGAATGACGTGCAACTAATTTGCATTATGTGCTCTTGATGTCAGTTGCTAAACGAAACTCGAACTGCCACGTTAGTCGGGAATGGCGGTTTGCAACTGGAGACTCTCCTCTCAATGCACTGAACTGAGCTGAGAAAAAAAAACGCTTTGTTTGTGAATTCGCTAACAGAAATGGCTGTTTATAATTGTATTCTTCACTGACTCTCTTAAAGAGTAAGTCTGTGAAGCTAAGTTAAGGGAATGGGCACAGTTTTTCTCTTTTTAAAAACTCATTTTATCGAAATATTGGAACTTTCCAAGCTCGGTAATTGTTGACGATTCCTTATGGTTGGAAAGACGTGGATTCGAATACTGTAGGATTCGAAGCCATTTTATAAGCACTTTTTCAGCTGAATTAGTTGATCTCATTCGCAGATTTTTCATCCCACAAAAGAGAAAAATCAGAAAAGACACGCAAAAAACTATTCAGATGTGATTTATCACCTGTTGGAGCAAACATTGTTTTGCTGCAAAGCCAAGTTACTTGGATTTGGTTGACCGCTGAGTTTAATACACTGGGAGAGGATGAGAAATATATAAGTAAATAAATTAAAAAAAATTTTTTTTTTAGAAAATAAATCCATTTTATCCAAAAGTTATTACATTTTGAAAGCGAAGCCTTTTACAGTCTATCCGAATATTCTTATTATGTTGTTTGCAGGTGCTTGTTTACCTTTTAGGAAAATGGCTTCTGTGTGCTTGAAACATGACAGTCTGTAAAGGAAAGTTCGTGTTTATAGCATTGTGAGCTGAAGTGGAGGAAGGGGTTTTTATGAGAGCACGAGCATTTGTACCTAAATATGCATTTGTCGGATGATAAATGAAATACTGGAATTTTATTAGCCAATTTCACTTATATTGCTACAAGTTGAAAATATCTTATTCTGATATACTTCGTCAATTCTTGAAATGAAAACCAAATTGTAGTTTCATTCGGTGGTCGAATCGGGCTGATGTTCCCCTATTTTAATTGGCTGGTGCAGTCGTAGCTGTAAGAATTCTGTTCGGCAGATAAAAAAAGAGGTTAAACTGTACCGCACCGCTACAGTAGGAGAGAGGGGGGGGTACGTAAGGATTCGTAGACTTAATGTCTACGCCGCTGTTGTGATGAGGTCAAGCAACCTAAATTCAGTTCACAGAATGCCTTTGTAATAAAAAAAAATATAATCAATGCCGAAAAAAAAAGCGTTAAGTTTTATCAACACGCCCTCTTGCACATTAAGCGGTTGGAAATTGACCGCGCGCCACAATACAGGTGAGCAGTAGAGGGAACGTCAATGCGATGGTGCAGCTAATATCAGAAAAAGAAAAGAAGGCGGCAGCGAATGCTCGGAGTACAAATAACTGCTGCGAGGAAAGCAACTTCAATAGCCGAGCATTCACAACGCACGGGATGAGTTACAACACCCTCAGTTTCAGAGAGCATTCCTGCAGTTGGAATGCAAAATTAATGCGGTTGCATTTCGATTCGTTCTTAACCTTTGACCGCTGTTTAAAGCGTGCTATAAATTTTGAGGTGGAATAACCAGATTTCGAAGCACAAACACGCCCATCTCGAATTAGTCTTCTTATTACATCCGATATTGAGAAATAGGACGGTTCATTAGTGGGTCGGGGATCACGAAACGTTTTCCTGTTGAAGTGCTTCTCCTTTCTGCGGGCCATCTAGAAATAAAGTTTAACAATAAGATGCACAATAAGTTAGCAATAAAATAGCGGACCAGTTGGGAACTATTTTTGTTTCCGAAACTTTGTGCATTCAGGGATTTTTTACTTTATTTAAAGCGGCTAGTATGTATTCGGTAGCGGTAACATTTCTGACAGCAGACGAGCCGCTGTTTGTTCACGTGATCGGCAGTGCCTGTTATTTTTAGAGCAGAGCTCATTTCCTTAATGTATTTGGCTTTGCACCGCCAGATCTCATTAACAGGTTGTTTGTGAATTTTAATGTCTGCTTTGCATTTTGTCGAAGTGACTTCAGAGGTTATCCAGGGTAGATTCCGACATTTTATTTGCGCAAGGAAGAAGACAAAAAGCTGTCATAATTCATCATCAAATGCTGTCGTACTTTTTATGAGAAGTAATGTGGAAATCTAAATCAAAATATCCATACTGTTCGTACAAGCATTAAAAGGCACCGCTGATACGGGCGTGGCATTTTAAAGAAAGAACCAAGAAATGGAGGTGCGCGTTGGTTTCAAAACGAATCTCTGTGTTGAATAGGTTTTAATTCACGCTGAATGCTTAATTAAATAGTACTGGTAGTAATAATGCATCGCAGTACTTTAGTATCTCTTATTACTGTAATATGTGAAGCTGTTTTCAATTTCTGATGTGTCCATTGCGCCTTTTTACGTAACACACGAGAGTACAATCTTCCTGGATTGCACTCGTTTCCGTAATCTAATTCGGAGACTAAACCGTTTTGAGGAAATTTCA
Source organism: Typopeltis vanoorti (assembly GCF_054136105.1). NCBI lineage: Eukaryota > Metazoa > Arthropoda > Arachnida > Uropygi > Thelyphonidae > Typopeltis > Typopeltis vanoorti. Next base: position 143,651,716 of record NC_143556.1, read on the forward strand.
TTTCGAAGAGGTTTTATAAATATTTACTAGAAAAAGCAGTTGAAGTCACATTCATCAGTTAATTGGGTCCATTAGCCTTATGTGCAAAGACTTCACCGGAATGAGGATATCCATTGTGAGTGCGGTTCTTTTTTTAACCGAATGCATTTCAATGTATTTTCCATGGTGATGTAAAAACAGTCTTTCTTTCGTTAACAGGTAAGGAATTTGGCCACTTAAGTATCGCAAAACCCATCAGTCTGCTACACTGGAACGTTTGCTTTGCCATCTAAGAACAATATGTGATTAAAACAGACAAAACTGTTGATCCAGGAAGTAGGGTATACTTGGAAAAGAGTCAAGGAACAAAGAAAAAAAATCATTTAGTTAAAGAAATTAGCAGATAAGCCACAGAATGAAAACGAATTCTACTGTATAAAAATGCAGTTTAAATTTACATTCGTGCAATTGGTATTTACATGCGTGATCCACGTGGAGTGAGGAGAGTTTCTTGATTTTCCAAAAATCAAATCCTGATAGTTCAACTGTTAAAATAGATAAAAAAAAGATAATTGATAAAGCAAATTAGTTATGTAGCTATAACCTAATAAAGACTGGAACTCGTTGCAGGCACTAGAAATGAGAAATCTGTTCACTTAAACAGCTTCACGGCTTCTCTTCCTTTAGACATTTAGTTACGCGACTCGCTTGAATTCTGGTTAGCAGAGATGTACGAAAGCGGTTTGGTGTATGGAACGACTAACATGGGTGAAGTTAGTAAGTGGAAAACTGATTAGATACATAAAAAAGGAGTTTATAGGAAATACTTTAAAAAATCGATAGAGGAGGAGAGAGATGCGAAACTGTTTGGTGGTAATTACAATTAGAAGTTACAGGATGCGTGCGTCTAAACAAAGTTCCATCTCTTTATATACCTAACAAGTCCTCAGTATTTTTTTTCTTATTTTTTTTTCTTCTCGCTGATCTATTTATATTGAACATCTGTTTTGTTTTAACATTGCATAAACTACTTCCTGTGAATAAAACGCCATCTCTTCAGTATTCAACGTTGTTTCTGTTTTGTTATAAATATGGTCTTTTACTTCAATATCTTCAAAGAGATTAGTTTCCATTTCTGCGAATTGCCAAAACAATTAGCGGCTCTTATTTACATAAACGAATGATTGACTTGTATCATTTGGATTTGGGTAGATTACAGATAGCAATCTGACTAACGAGCAGCATACAAAAGACAGTTATTATTAACGACTCTTTCTAGAGACAGTGACGCTTTAAAGTTAGATTTAACATGAATTAAATCTTGCTTACCATCATAGGAATCGCAGATACTTGAAAACAGTTTCATTCGATGGAATTTGTGTTTTGAAAGCCAACATCAAACTTTAGAAATGGGGCAGAAATCGACCACCAATCTTCGTTGCCTTGGCAGCAGAGTAAATGCGAAAAAATCTTCCAAACTAACTTAATGAACAGTTTCATTGAACCCAATGAACAGTGCAGGAGAGTATCTTCTCAAGATAGGAATCATATGTGCAAGGGTCTTGATATCTGGACGACTCTTACCAACCCTGCAGAGACGATCCTCATTTTCCGTTGTTGAGTTGTAGCAGACAAGAGAACGAATTTAACGATTCTACATCCGGACGATTGCCGTACGGTGCACTCCTTTCTCGAGCATCACTGGATTTTAGTACGTAAGTTAAAGAATCTCTTGAATCGAAACAATATCTTACCGATAAGATTAGCGAGATGGTCCGGTATATTGAGTAATCGATCTCCGACCTAATACTCTCCATTTTGCCTGCCGACTTCTTAAAGGAAGCATCAAACAATGCAGCTATGAAATTATCGACGATTGGTGGTAGATTTTTCTGCCATCATTTGGCAGTAATGGGCCTGACTAGTTGATGTTTTGCTTAGAAAGCAGATCAGATCTCAAATCCATATTTTCAATTAATTAGCTTGTAGCAGTCATAATTGTTTATATTAATTTGATCAGAGTCTTTGTAATATTTTGATCATTTTGTTATTTGTAGAATCCACGTTATTTCATACAACAGTACATGTTAGGGACCACGAGCAATGGCGACACTTGTCTGCCTCTCTTCGCCGGATGCCTTTTTAAAGTTTTGGGCTAGTAATCCGTAATTGGATTGGCTACGATGAAGAATGACTGTCTCTAAAGCTCTAAAACAGGGATCGGCAACCGGTGGGCCGCATGCGGCCCAAACGTGCATGTTTGGCGGCTCATAAAACATTGACCATACTTAGATGGCATGTGGCCCGTGTGTTGAATTATTCAAATAATACATTTTATAATATGAATAATAAATTAAAAATAATTTTATATCTATACTTCGTGATATCGCCGTGCAGCTTGATGCGAGTCAACAGTTTGAGTAATCCTAAGTGTGGATAACAAAGGCGACTTCATCCGACGACAACCGAGATTTTGGCGCACTTTTGTAGTCACGTTTCCTAGTTCCTCTTTTAATATAATTGAATAACATCAACTGTTATTTTCGGAGGATATATATTTGTTAAAAATAATTTCAAAAAGGGTTCAAAAAAGATAAATGATTAATGTTGATATTGATGACGTACCAAACCAACTGCAGATGGAAGTTTTGGAACAAACACAATGAAACTTAATGTTTCATTGTGTTGTAATTCCATAAGAACGCATTTTCGTTAGACAATATCCAAACATTTTTTCGATGCTTATCAAAAAAATTTGAAGGATTAATCATTTTTGCAAAGAAAATGATCTCGCATTTGGAAGCACACACATTTGCGAAAGAGCATTTTCTGCCATGAGTTTTAGAAAAAATAAATTTTATTCTCGACCGACTGATAAACATTTGAATGCTTCGATTCGAATTTTCACCTCAGGTTATAAAGTGGATCTAGATAATTTGGCTAAGGGAAAACAATCATAAAAGTCACATTAAGCAGGGAGACAAATTGAGTTTTATTTTCATGCTTGTTTCAAATGTTTACTTTAAATATTTCTGTGTTTTTTAAGATTGATGTACTAAAAATTGATAACTTAAGTATTTTTTCCGCTCACTATTTTCTCTTAATTAAATGCTTGCGGCCCGATTATTAAACATAAAAGTGGAATATGGCCCGCGATTCTGAAAAGGTTGCCGACCCCTTCTCTAAAAATTAGGATGAAACGGTTTCGCCCACTCCTCATGAGGGAATAAAAGATGTTAGCGGTTTTTTGTTCTGAAAAGTTCTGCTGCTTATAGCAAGAGAAGAATCGTCATTGTCATGAATTGCCGCGAAATTCAACCTCAAGGTCACTGATGCCTGTGCAGTTTGTTCGGAGATGTAACTCTTAGTCATGTCCTCTGCTACAGAAGTTTTTTAGTTCTACTATACTTGACTGCTGCTGAAGTGTTTGCGCTTTGCCTTCTAAAACCTGCGAATACTCTAATTTTACTGTGGTTTTCATATGCCATGAAGACCGCATTTTGTTAAATTTTAATTACGCTTGATGCAAGAATTGCTTCCATGTTTGCATGACCGTTACTTTTAATGTCGTAAAATCTTTCTTTTGCTGCTAATGGTGAGATTTGGCAAGTGTTATCAGTGAAAGTATTGGCAAGATGTTACGCAATATTTCCAGTCCTGTTAACACCTTCTCGGACGCATTTAATTGGACCAAATTAAATTTCATTAGGAAAGAGAACTTCGAGCATTCTAGAGAGAAAAGTGAATGCAAATCAAGGCATATTTGCAAAAGGAGTTGCTTTTAATACGATTGTGAATTTAAAAAATTTAAATTTTTTAATGAAAAAGAAATTTAAAATGAGAGCAAATCGATGCTTTCGCAACTGGATCATGTGAATCCAGTAAAGGGATTCATATCAGCGATTCGTTTCTTCAGGCGTCTTCTTATTAAGTTTCTTCAAAATGGTCATTCGAACCATTGAGTATTCAACTTTTCGTTAGAAATTTTCATTTTTATCGTCGGTTAATTTTATCCCCGATGAATAAATAGCAAAGAGGGGGATAGGAAATCACATTTCGTAGACCACCGTCTATCACGCGAATTGGCTTGCTCAGTGGGCATCCAACTAATCCGCTGCCGTCTAAAATTAAAAACATAATTAGGCGTGGAAATTTCGGATAACTAATTTCAGTTAGAAATACTTTAAACCGAGAGGATCCGATGGACTTTAATATGCTGGTAATATAATTAAACGTGAATATTATCGGAGTGAGTTCTCGAAGAATTTTTGCAAATGAAAGAATTCATTAACTTGGTGTGCTGTGTGGGAGTTCAGAGAAATGCCGGGAAGGTAATGACCTCCCGTAAATCGTTTGATGGTATTAAAAGACGGCTAACAAGTGTAACGTCTTAGTTACAAGGCAGAACCAACTTGTCTTCTTGCTGTGCGATGAAAAACGATTTAATTAAGTAGAGAACGATGGAAAAATAACGAGAATATTTCATGTTCTATTATGCCTAATTGTTTGCTTTTTCTACAGACTAGCTGTTTTCGCAATACTTCTTCTGGTTGTGTCTTCATTTTAAGAATCTTCTATAAATAATAGAGCACATCCGCATTATATACCTAAGGAATAAATACGCTGCTGTCAAAACATTTTTTTCATTCTAGAGTAATTTAAAGATACTTTTTAAGATAATCCATCATAAAAAATCCTTTCTGCGAGGTACTCTCTTGAAATAATTAATGATAACGGGCAGTCTCAATGTCATTAGGAAGTTGCCTAATGAATCATAAGATCGAAAGAAAAAAAGAAGCCGTATTTTTCTTTTTTCTTTTTTTCAAATGTGTTTTTGATTTTTTTAAAATGCTTCTCCTCCGATATGTAATAGTCTGGTACACAAGTTTCTTGCTTATCGGGTGTCGTCAAATGGTAGAGAAGGTCTTCTATTATTATCTGTTGAGGGGCTTACTTAATCATATAGAAATTACGTAATACTTTCCTGGAAATTCTTCATTTTTTAAAAAGTTATATCATATTTTCAACAAGACTTAAACCGCACACTTTAGCAGGGCTGTCTAAACATAGTCGCTGCTTGTGTCTAATCAATCGATAAAACTATTAAAGAGAAGCGTACATTTAATTATTCGAACGGCTATTATAAGACCACAGTGCTTCTTCACACATCCCAAATCAACAGATGCCTGCATTTCACGAACTCAGTATTCACGAAGGTACTTGTGTCATTTCTTTAGATTTCTCGCTTATTTAAGTTCGAGCTGGTCTCCGTAATAATATTTCTGCAGACCTATGTTATAATTATATACATGAAATTAAGCAACAAGCACACATTTAGGCTTTTGTGTATGACTCGAGGCCCCCGAGTAACATCCTTCCAGTTCAGTTAAGCAACATTTACTTGAAACAGCGCTGACTGTCACGCTGGTGATTTCAATTGCAGCAATGGACGGCTTTCTTGCACGGCTAAACAGTCAAAACCAGCTAATTATCCATTAAATCTCTTATTTAAAATGCATTAACTTCAAGGTTGAATTCAATGCTGATTTGGCTTAATCATGCTCTCCTTAAAATTTATATTTTTATCATCATAATTGTGCTGTTTTAATAAGTGAAACCCTTTCACATATTCCGCTTTCACTACGCCCTTTTTTCACAAAGTACATACTTTTTTTTTCTTTCTTTGCTTTAATGACATCGTGGAGTAAAAAAACCAGATTCACTATCCTCGCCATTGTCATTAGGGGGGGGGGGGTGGCCTATATCTGCTGCAGGTGGGTGGATATATATTCCTGCAAGTATGGGATTCGAAGTCGCAATAATTTTTGATAATATCGGATGCGTGATGTCAGCTCCTCTAAGAGATGCTGCAATTGCAAACGTCCTCCCGAAGAAAACCTGCTTCTTTCTGTAAAAACTGGGCTCTGACCTACTTTTTTCTTGGCAGTAATCTGCACGCATCTTCCCAGCAGTGAGACGATAGCACACCGAGGGAAATTTTTCATGAGCTCATGTGGCCTTCTGCCTGCACACTGCGGCTGGCAGTTCGATGTACGTGGACATAAAAGTACTCTTAATCCGCTAATGGCAGCCGCTTCTCTTTTTATCCGTGAAGATCGAGCGGCAACATTGATATCGAGTCACTATTGCTGCCGGGCCACGTACAGAAGATGAACAAGTGGGGCAGAACGTACTCATCCCACGCAGAAATCGCACCGTATCGGTTAGTAGAGTAAAGCGCGAGAGGTGCCAGAGAGACGCAAGCAGAGTCGTCATAACGGTCGATGCATGACATCAGGATGCACGCGTTGCGGACCTACTACCGCTCATAGTAATACGCCAGGCCACAAGAGGGTCTCCTGTTGCCGGACTGACTGCAGCTAACCCCCACCCCCTTCTCTTCGGCAGTGTCTCGTGTCGCAGAGTTGTGTACGCAGTGACACCGGCAGTCGTGTACTGATTCATACGTGCTGCTACGGCAGCGAGTGTTTCCCCCTCCCCCCACCCGACTAAGTGGTCGCCCACAGCTGCTGTTACTTAACAAACGCACATGCGCTTCTGGCATTACCGATTCCAGTGCGGGACATTTCGTTCGCCCTCCCCTTTCTCCTCTAGACAGGAAGTGCCTTCCCCACCCCTCTCCCTTGTGTTCGCAGCCATCCTTTAACGGTCGCAGTGGTGCGACACTGGCCTGTTGTGCAGACGCTTCTGTTCGGGTTATTATTAGCAGTGGTGTAGATATGTGTGAAACCGAAACCGTGGATACTAAGTGAGCTAACTTCTCGCCCAACTTCTTCCAGGCTGTCCAAGAAGAGGCAGGCGGAGATGGTGATCTCCTGCAGCAGTGGGACTCTGTGGTGAAAACAAAGCGGAGAGTTCAAGCCGGTCATGGCGTGGAGGAGGAGGGTGCTCTTTCTGTTGTGCCTCAGCGTGTGGTGTCTTTACAGGGTAGAAGGACAAGGTGAGTTTTTATTTTTTAAACCAGTATTCATATGATTTGTCTTTGGATGACTGCAATGCTTGCAGATTCCTGTCAGGTAGGTAATCGCACAGAAATATATTTATAGTATTTTTTTTTCTTAAAATTTAGCATTATGACAATCATCTTTTAACAAGTAAATATGTTGATCAGTAAATGAATAGTAATTAGTAAATATATTGATGTTTGAGTTCTTATTTTAATGCTGTTATCTTCAACTTGAAAGAATAACTCCCAACACACACACACACACACACACACACACACACACACACCCTTCTACCTTATTTGGTACTATGAATAATTTAAAACCGTTCTAAAGAATTTAAAAATTGAGTATTTTAAAATCATTTCAAGGCAAGAATACTTAAAAGTGAGATTTTATTCATGATTGAGTGTGCGCTGAAGTTGGTTTGTTTATGATTTCGAAGTAAACACTTCCACGTGGTGGCAGTTTTTGTCATTTTGAGAGATTTCACGCTCAGCAAAGTAATTCTGTTTTTGTAATCAAGTCCATGTGATGGAGAGTTATCGTGTTATTTTCTGTCGGAGTTATACTGGGACTTACTTGCTGAATCTAATTTGAATATTTACTCCACAGTTCTGCATTTATCAGCTATCTCCTATCATTATATTCTGTCAATAAGACTTTCGATTGTTTTTGTTCTCTGACAGTGTGAATGAAAGACGCCTTAAACATTTCCTGTTCAGTGTCCTCAACAGGAAACAAAATTTACCTAACGAGAAATTGTTTCGACTAAAATTTCAGTGAAATTAAGATTTCAGTCTTACTCGCGATTAACGAGAGACTTTTGATAAATGCTTTATCCTATGCCTGACCATTTACAGTTCAGAAAAGATCGTTGATCTGCGTAAGCGAGTGCCAAAGCACAGAATGCAAAATCTCGTGAATCAAAACATTTCGTGTCAACAGCGCGTAAGGGTGGTCTTCAGTTAAAGAGAAAGGCTTTGTGCTGTACTACAGTGAACCGACGTGCTGACTGCGCACTTCTCTTCTAAGCAGTCTGGGGGTGTCCAAACTGCGTACAGTGAGAAATCACAGTAGGCAGTTTGGAAACTCTGCAGAGTTATCCTTCCCCATTGACATCCCAAAAATTGGCTTAATGATAAACTTTTGAGGAACTGCTCGTACTCATTTGATTGTTTGTTGTTCTTGTATTTTGTGCTTTCAATTTGGACTCGGTTCACTTGAAGAGTTAAAGAAGTCGATGGACTTTGAACTGCGTGTGTGTTGAGAATCGAGACTCATGCAAAGGGTGAAGATCCCCAATAACATTATTTTAACGGGAATCATTTGCTGGTGGTGGTGCTGAATGGTTTGGGATATGGGACCCTTCTTATTTCTATGACGGTGCAGAAACTCTTGCTATTAATTTTGTTTGCTTCTGGCACGTCCAACAAAAATTTTAGGCGCTCCCATGTATACTGATAAATAGAAGCGGAGGTAGATAAGCACTGCCCAATTGCGAGGATGCTTGCAGTGATGTAGTCGCATCGGATCCGAAACGTTCCAGATAATTGATGATGCCAGATTTTAATAGGCTTTCCCGTCGAATGTTTAGTAGGTTTACTATTTAAGTCTTATATTAGTGGTTTATCCAATGGAATATTATAAAATAAAGCTATTAACATGATCTTTAAATCTGGCACAACCAAAATTCACTGGAATTCCTAAATGTGCGATATTTGCAACTTGCATATGAAAATTCACCAGATATACCATTCTCATATGAAAGCATGAAATTGGGTTATTTCATTTCCTTCACGTATTGCTTGCATGGCTTTTTTTTAAATCTCGCATTGAGTAAATCTGTAATCAGGATTTCCTGACTGAGAAATTTTGTATGGATTTGTTGATAGTTCCTTGACTGATCGGAACACACAAATGAAGTTGACAAAAAAGAAGGAAGATATTTAATTAATTTCTAGAATTCGTTCTCATTGTGCCCATGAAAGTATTAACTTCCTTATTGCGTGAGTGTGCGTTAATGACAACTCATTCAAATATATCTCATGATAACCGAAAGATGATTTGGTGTAATTTCATTGGTACTCGGAATAGGGCGAAAGATTTAGATGAGTTATCCGAATGCGTCCTATGACAGTTTAGAGAAAATACTGAACCTTTAGCAAAGGTAGAGGGGTAGTCAGAAATATTCGAAATTTTCTTTAATATGAGCAAAATTTGAATAATAATGAACTCACATTGTTTTAAAATGCTGAATTATTTCTGCCAACTGTGATCAAGGGTCAATGCAGCAATCCTCAAACAGAGTGTTGTTGGGAATCACTATTAACTCCGCTTACAAGGTTCCATGGGGGGGGGGATGTGGTAAATTAGACTTGTGTGTGTTCGATCAGAATAGATGTTCAACCGAAAATAATGTGAACATTTAATTAATATAACATCGAAAATCAGGGGAGAAATATTCCCCCCCCCCAACAAATCTGTGTTTCTTCTCTTCCCATCTCCGATTTTGTGCAAATTTGGAATGAAAAAAAGATGCAGGGAGGAAAAAACTAATTTATTTCTCGATTGAGTGTTTCACCCTCGTTATTTGGTTCCCTTTTATTTGCGATTAAAGGGAACCAAATAACGAGGAAGAAGTTATCCGCCATATAGAAGCAGTGGGGGGGGGGGGCTATTTCGCTGCCATAATTATCTTAATATAACTTTAATTAAATTTAACTTTATAGTTTTAGTTTAATGAGGTATTCTTCTCTGGCACTTGCAAATATTAAGAACACAATATTTTTGAGATCAAATTTAGATTGTTTAACTCTTCTGTCGAAGACGCGAATATACTATTCAATGTCGCTAGATCATTTCTGATCGTTCTCGGACTATTTAAAAGTTAAGAATAATTGAGGTCTACCACCTCTGTTTGCAACAGCTTCAGTTCAAGAGATCTTGTGACTCTCCCCATAATTTTACCACAGTGTGCACCAGTCTTTTCTGCATCAGGCAAGAACCCCCCCCCCCCCACCACAACCGAGGGGAAAGGAAAGCTACATAACTTGAAACCATTTCAGGCTTCAATCCTTATGATAAATAGTGAAAATTTAAAGTGAATTGACAACATTGCCACAGTAAACGTGAAGAGCCATTTGATATTTTGAACAATATTCTTCTATACCACATAAAATAACAATAAATAAACCTAAATAGAGAATCATTTGGAAAATAATCCGTTTGATTTTCTGTGTTATTTACGTCTGTTATATATTTATTTTCTTTTAAATAAGATTCCAAAACTGAGTATTTGACTGACTTGATGAGATGTTTCATTGCCGAGTACAGTAACTCTGTCCAAATTTGAATATGAAACATAACGCAATTTCAATATTATTTCGTAATATATTTATATATAGGAATGCTTCTAAACATTAAAATAACGGCATTCCATAGGTTTCAGTGCCAATCGAAGTACTTGAGCGGATTGTAAAGATTAAAAACTTAACCTTCCGATGTCACAATTAATAAAGAAAGGCTTCCTTCAGGAATAGAATTCAGGCACGGGACACGTTATTCTCGGGTGGGGGGGGAAGATACGTGATGAGCACTTCCACTCATGCAGTCATTTTGCATAAGAATTCATTACCCCTCGAGGTCCTTTCATGCGTGGGAAGCGACTCACTGCTTCTCCAGCAGGCTGACAAGTAGGAAATTAAATGGAACAATTACAGTAGGCCTAGCGTGCTGGGGCTTGGAGCACTGAACTGACCATGTGCTCGATTTGGGCACTTGTTAGATTTGTCCTTGCCAATTAATGCAAGGTGAATCCTCTCGGGATAGTTAGATCGCCAAGCCACGTGCAGCGAAGGGTGTCGTTCATTCGGAAGCTTTGAATTGACCAAGCCAAGGAAACTGAAGATTTCTTTTTGCCATTAACCTCTCATCTTAACAGCGCCTGTTGGTAATTATGTCAGGTATGCGCTCTTAAAAAGCAGCTGGAAACGACAGAAGCCAACGTTGAGTGCGCCAGTAGTCACATGCTCACAATCAATTACCTAGGCAACAGGTCGATGGCACCGTTTCATAATAAAAACGCATAAAATGTAGCAATGAAATCGAGTATTGAAATCGAATCGCATTTCATCGCGTAATTATAAACTCAACAAGAAGAATTTGAATAATTTTTGCTCTCAACCTGTTATACTTTTCAAGTTGGAAATATCACCGAAGTGGAATATTTATGAAGTACACTTTTTAATGTATTTCACCTCCCCTTTATCTTAAAAGCAAACTTGCGATTTCAATGACTTTGCAAGTAATTACATTAAGTAAGTTACAAAATTACAACCACCCTTCTTATCGGTGCAGTCTACGAATCTTTTTATTTGGAGAAAGGCGAATTTTATTTATTTTTTTAAATTCAATCAAAACATAAATACGAACGTGCGTTCTCCTTAGAAGAGTCGCTTGTGTTTTAAGTAATGTAATATCAAAGAAATTTAAGCCAAATTTTAAGTCATTCTGTAAGCTGTCGATAATTTCAGGAACGTGCAAGTTTTACAAGAGCAAGCACTGTCAACAGTGCTTGCTCTTGTCTACCTACCATGAAAAGGCAACGCATATTTACTATCATAATATCCTAAGTGGTTGGAAGTCTTTTAGGAACTTTCTTACGGAAGCTTCCATGCGTAATTAAGACAACGAAAGTTTTGCCTGTAACAGTCGAACACGAATTGTATGGCACTTCCAAATGGAGACTCCCAGTATGTTCATTCTTATACACTGGAGTGGATGTAACTGGAAATTCTTCTGTGAAGAGGAATTATTCACTGATGCACACAAGGGATCGTTTGTTGAATGTTCATTTTGCTACCGCCCATCTAAGTGAATTTTATTCCTTACGTAAAAACTAAGTTGCTAAATGCCGTCTTGTCTCCAGTGTTCAGTAGTTCATCTTCCGAAAGGAAGATGAACTACTGAACCATGGAGACATCCATCTTCCTTTCGGTTTGAAGGCAATCTTAGGTGAAATCTCCTTTGTGATAACTTGTATTTTCTTGAGAAAACTTAACTGGCCAAATCAAACTAGATTCGAAAATGAATGTTTCTTTTCCAAATTAAAAATTAAAAATAGGACAATGAATACGAGACTGCATGAAAGAAACATTTTATCCTACTCAATTAGGTTTTAAAGAGAGTTAATAAGGTCGTCGGATTACCAAAACAAGGAAATGGGGTTAATAAATAATCGTGCTTTATATCGTAATTACTAAAACCAAACCTGCTGGTGTTGTTTCCCACGAATAGAATATCCAAAATTAAAAAAAAAAAATCTGTGGTGATATTAATGTGTGATAATTTGTGACATGGACTTGAAGTCGATGTCTGATTACGATAACAAATTATTTTCGGTGGAAGGTAAAACGACAATTGTGGGCTGTGAAGATGAACTTTTGTGACTTTTCAGCGTATCCACATTAGATCTTGTAGGATTAGGGAAGTTGAAACTTATTTCTACCAGTTGCATCTTTCCTTGTCGGCTAACTGTCTGATGGGAAGACGGCCAATTTTTTTCTTTCGGAACCTCGGGTTTTATAACCCGGGAGACAAGCTATCCTGCCACAAAAACACAATTAACAGATATAATACACTAGCTTCATAGCCGTAGTTGCTTTTTCTTAAATTTAAGCAACACTAATCTCATCGTGCAGCGTCCCATATAATAATGAGTAAGGGAGTCTTAACATGCGCGACGGAAATCGCGAAATAAGAAAAAAAAAAAAATGCAACTCTCATATTTGTCCATCATTCGTATGAAGTAAGGCTTGTTCGAATGAAAAACATGTGACCGAGTTAAATGTGCAGAGTTCATTACTCTCTCATCGAGGGGAATCTGAAGATGGAATAGCATCAGTTTATCTCAGACGCCTTCACCTACTTGGTTGAATTGTTTCAGGGCCTACTGAGAGGGAGGTTTTCATTTTATATATAATTAATTTATAATGCATTTTAAAATGAAGTGCATGACTTGCAAGAAATTGGAATATCTAAGCAGTGCATAGTAAACTAATTTGATAAACCCAACAGACTCAGATAGTTTACAGATGCCATAAAAAAGCGTTAAGGGTATCTAATAAAGAGATGTCGGCTAAGGGAAATGTCAGGGTCGTTGGCTTTAGGGCCATTTTCGCAAAATTTATGAATGCTGTTTTTATCACATATCCACATTTTAAAAAAAACCTGAGAAATTCTTATTAAATTATTTACCATCTTTAATGCTGATAAGAGTCTTCTTTTATGTAATATAAAGATTTACAGAATACACCAACGTATGACAAAAAATGTACCAAAGAGTAGCCACTAAAATGATTAGAATAAACCAGTAAACTGTTTGAATATCAATGCAGTCAATGAAATGAACGAACATGAAGAATTCATTTGGCTTCAGTAAATTTTATTTTGCACCTCAGGTTTAATTTGCAGTAACATATTTGAAAAATATAAACTTTATCACATAAAAAAATGTATAGTGTTTATTAAAAAAAAAAGTTTCCCGGCCATCCGACCCTCTATTGTTGGCTCTGTCGTTGAGAAGTCAAACCTTCCCACCAAGTGAAAACCACGTTATTTGAAACTGCACAGCCTGTGTGGGGGTGGGCATGCCTGTCCCTTCTTAAGTTTTGTTTTCTTCCGTAATTCTCCGAAAATGAATCTGTCAACGTTGTAGCACTCATTTAGATGTTGCTGGCGGCGTGATTTGCTGGGATTTTCGTTCGGTTACTTGCCAGCTTCGGAGCACAAGATCTCTGTCTTATCTTTATTCTCCCCCCCCCCCTCCAACCAGCTAGCGCACAGAGCAACCTGGAAATCAGGTCATCGGTCTCTGTTCAGCATACTTCTCAGGCAAACGGCTTGGGAACAGCGAGAGGCTCAGCCTTGGACCTGTCTTCGCCAGTCAGTAATATGCGGACCAGGCGGTCACGTGCATTATCAATGATTACTTTTACCACTCGACCACGGCGACACAGTTTGCATTCTATAAGTGGGAGTTCCCCCGGTCGCCTTTCCGAGAGTAGCCCATCGTTCTTATAAGTATGGCGATTATCGGCATTTATTTAGAGAACAAATTTCTCTTTCCCTCCCCTATACCCTTACGCACACCCCTTGAAAATAGTGGACTATTTTGGGCTAAGCGAGATTGTCATGATTGTTCGTTCTCTTAGCAAGGAAGATCGTAAAATGTCTTCAATTCAACCGCAGAAGTATTAATTTCTTTGAATCCTAAGTTTAGGTTTTCTTTCCCAAAATAATAATAAAGGTATGATGATTCAAACATTAGAGAGAGGTTGTTAGTAACAATAACTATAGAATTTCTATCATTTCCTAGGAAGCCCTCGAGGTCTCCTAAGTGGAGAGCAATTTTTATTCTTAATCCAAACAAAGCCTGATTTCTCTAGAGTTGCATTCGCGTATTACCAAGGGAATAGCACACAGTACAGCATCTACAGGGTGTTCGGGATAAATTTGACATATTTATAATTAATTATATTTTTCCGTAAGTTACATGTATTAACACACACTTCTCTTCATTTAAAAGTTTGGACCCTTCTTCATTCATATACAAGATGTCAGAAAGGATGGATAGCTGGAACCCACCTGAATCATGGAAGAGAATAACTTGTATCATGATGATTCGTGCCCGCCATCAAAATAAGGATATTACGACTGCTGCCCAATGCTCCCTGAATACAGTAAAAACAATCAGGCATGAACTAGAGACTTGCAATGGTGACTACGAGGATGTAGCAAGAAGAAAGATCCCTAGCAGACGATCTGATTGCGTTCGTACAGCAGAATTCCTCGCAAATCTGCAGGAACAGGTGTTGAAGAACCCTGGCATTGGAATTCGGGCTTTGTTGGTGGAGTTGCTAACTGTAGTCAAGCCCTGGATAACAAGGGTAGCCAATGGTAGGCCGTATGTATGGCAGCAGGATTCGGCCCCTTGCCACACCTCTGGGAAAAGTCAAAAATGGTTGTCTGAAAATTTCTACGACTTCACCAGTCCAAATGTTTGGCCTCCAAACTCCCCAGACCTTAACCCCATGGATTATTTTGTATGGGGCGCAGTTGAAAAAGACACCAATCGCACTTCCAGTAATACAAAAGCCCAGTTAATGGATAAAATTAAAACAGTTTTTGCGGCCCTTCCCAGGGAGACTGTAGCATCAGCTTGTTCGAGGTTCCGAAGCAGAATTGAAGCTGTGATCGATGCTAATGGTGGTTAATTTGAGTAAATCCTGTTGATAGTATTGTAATTAACTCTGCCTGTAATGTTTTTTTGTCAATTCATTAAATTTAATAGATACAAAGAAGATTTTCTTTTTCCTTACGAAACTGTCAAATTTATCCCGAACACCCTGTACTTCTCAAATACTTAAAAAAGTACTCTAAAAGATATTTTATTTTTATTGTCATATTCTCATTGCCAACAATTCAAGCAATGAAACAAGAGTATTGCAAATAATTCTTATTCAAGTCCAGGATATTCGTTTCATCCGTGAAAAGTTCGGAAATGTGTTTTTGCCCAATAGGCCAGAAATATACTCTGATTACGCTTCACAAGGACGTTTTTCTTTTATCTTATTTTCGAATTAAATGTTTTGCAATATTTAATCCAATGGAGAATTTTTTTGTTCTTGTTTTCTGGTGATCTTGAGTGATTGTTCTTGGTAACAGTAGCGATAACATCTGCAATCCATTATTAAAAGGAACCCTTCAAAGATAGATCGCTGCTTTCCAACAGTGATATTCAGTTTCTGAATTTGTGGTGAATGACTCAATTTTAAAAGGAAGATTTTAAAGGAAGATCAAATATTCGTAATAAATAGTTTTCTCTTATCCGACCAGCGGCTTTATTGTTGGTATGTGGCTCTCAGGAGTTTGCTTACCAGTTTAATTTGCTCCAGAATTTCAGATTCGCGCATGCTCCGTGTGCAGCAAATGGGTGAAACGTGATGCTTCAGAATGTTGCAGTCACGTTTCTAAATCTTTTCGAACGAAGTCGCGCACCCGAATCGCTGGGTTTGGATATACTGTTAAGCGGGATATTAACGCAAAACAATCGTTTAGGTAAACGCTTGCGTCGATTTAAATAAGTGCGTTTTTTAGGGGTCCACTTTGACGGAGTTTTATCTTGTTACGAATCTTCTTATCCAATCAACAGAATTCTGTAGTAAACATTTGCTTCAAATGATATTTTGTTTAACTTGAGGCACTCATAGGATAGAATTGTGAATCTTCACAGTCTCGTGCATTCAGGTTTGGCTAACATTTTGGGATGTGCGCACTTTTTTGCGTGGTTCCCACCCAGAAAAGATTATAAACCTAGGGTGCATTTAGTACCGTGGTCAGGTACTAACGATTTTTTTATTATTTTAATTTGTTACTTTTTATTTATTTTTACATAATCTGAAATCTAGCTATTCGAAAAGTATATCTTAATTATTATAACTTTACAATTAAATATCTCATCGTATATTTGTACAGTTCAGAAATGCAACCTCAATTTGTGTTTTGACTACCACAATTCGCAATACGATAGAATTATCTTTTATTGGTAACGAAATTAAAGGTGCATCTCATATATAATTGAACTACAAATAATACTGAGAGGATTGTGTGAGAATAAATTAATATTTGTAGTTCATGGACAAAATTAAGGCTATTTAGGAAAACGTGTGAAAATGGTGAATATGTAGGAACATTCCACCTCGCATCGTTTTAATTACTATTTGTTTCCGTCTATTGTGTTTACCGTAAAAGTGAAAATAGTTAAGAATATAGGACACTGACATGAAACAAAGCAAAACAGAGGTGAGGGAAAGCAGGTCTTTCTCCGATGGAATCTTCGGGCATTCTATTTTTAAAAAAACACGACCAGGTCATTGGAATAACTTGAAACAATGCAAGTAATAAGCACAAATCCGGGACAGGTAGAATAGCTTATTATAGAAATGTTTTAAGTGGGACGTCTCTAGATTAACAAAAGGACCATAGTTTTAAACACGGATGAAAATAATAATGCTTGTATTTATTTTTGCCGAGCTCACTTGAAGACAAACGAAATAAATCTTCCACTTGTACTCTATCGTCACTTACACAACCGTTTAATGCAACAAAAAGAAAAGAAATTGGAGACTGCGCAGAACGAAGGACGCACCAAGGAGAGAAGAAATTTCTCCTCACCACCGGCTAATAACAGACTCGTGAATCGTTCAAAGGTCAAATCTAAGTTGATGACGTCTAGTGTCCGCTAAGACCCACACTGAGCGATGGATTCAAGAGACTTGTCAAGACGTCATGCTAGCCGGATGGGGAGAGGTTGTGCGTTTGATGAGCTGCAAAACTTGGGTCACCTCCAAAACAAACGGCATCTTTGTAGTAGGTGATGAGGCATTGGCGATACTTGACAGGCCTCGGGGCGAACGTGTTCAAGGAATTGCTGCGAAAATTATGAAATTGGCTTCTTTCATGCACACACGCTTTAATTTTGCATCTGTTCCGCTACATAACCAGCGTATCCGAAAGTTTTAATAACTGTGTCGCTCCTTGAGAAAACGCGTATCTCGAGTTCATTGACTTGCTTTACACAAAACGTACTCCCCCCCACCCTATTTAATTACGTAACTGGGCATATTCCTGTTGAGGTTCTTTTATGCATGGCGAATAGTTCAACATTTAGTGACAAACTTTTAAGCATTTTAGTTAAGCCAAAGCAGCATTTGACTGTCTGGTAAAGCGAGTAACCCACATGCAAAATAGGAAAGTGAGTGTGCTCAACAGCAGTAATTACACCTCACGATGACGCTTTCACCTGTAGGAATGCTGCTGTTCGGGAAAGTGAAGAGAAAAAACAACTCGCACTGATTTACGCATTTAATATGCTTCAGAATTCATAAGGTTTAATTCATCGCGAAGGGGAGTATTAAATGAAGATAATTTCAATTTCCTAGAAGTGTTTAATCCAGGAAATACACAGTGCTAAGGACAGTACGAGGAACAAAGTAGAGCAGGAAATTAAATGAACATTAGAACATTCAGAAAAGGCTTATTCTTAAGATCAAAAACCGTTAAATACATCTACACTCTGCTGCTTAATTAGCACATACAGACAGTAGTTTACAAATGAAATAGCACCCCCCCCCCAGCATTTGTATTTGGTGGACACCAAGTATTAGACCGGACACAAATCGAAATTTTGTCAACTGGTGCACATGCTCCGCACCGGGAAGTTTGGAAAAGTTTTTTGAATTGCACTCAACTGAAAACAACATTTCCAGACTATTGCTCGAAACGGGAGTTTTCAAATTACAGGTGGAAATTCATAAAAATGTATTCATTTTAATGAATATTCATATGAAAATTTGAATTTTTTTCCCTTTGATATGTCATTGTATATAGTTTATATTTATTTTTATTAAACTTCTACTGTATTAGGAAAAGTTTGTTTTAAATTAGTTTCTTAATGGAAGGAGTTGCTGTCCGACCACACATCCGAGACCCAAGTCCTGCAACTTGCCAAGAAGACTCAATTCATGCTGAAGGGGAGAAAGAAATGAAAGATGTACGAATTGGTGGGCTGCAAATCACGCTTTATAAGTAAAATTTTCCAACTGTTATACAAGCAAAATTGTTAACTTTACTACAATGTTTATAAAAGAAAAGTTAATTTTCCTACTTGTAATAATAAACAACTCATTCCAGAAGACGGATTGATTACCCTATTATCGGAATGGATATCCTTCTTCTGACATTCGCAGAAGTGTCGAAGGGTCTCGTATCTGTGGGCGTACAGTATCTATGAGCATGATACACAGACCAATTTATAAATCGGGGGATTGGGAGGACCAAAATTCCATATTTGACCTCCACACTACAGTTTGCGGATTATTTAATATTTATGCCACCTGTTGTACTAAATGTGCAACACATTTATCTGATCAGTGGGTAAAGTCTACTATATCAAAAGTATAAAATCTTGCATTTGTGTCTCGAAGTAGGGACAGAGAAATCCCATTCATACTTTGGCTTCCCACTTACGTGGTCGATTCATTTTGAAACGGCATTTCAAAATGAATTTTTTTTTCATTTTTTTGCATTTTTAAAAGTATGATTAAATAAGGTTAATAGCAGTGACATTATCAGTCTATGTCTGCTCCTCGTAATCCAATGTGAGTTTCTCATCTTTTATCTGTTTGACGGAGGAAATTTTTACTAAAATACAACTTCAATTGAATATCATGTTGGATCATTTGATCTGCATTCCTCAATACAGGAGCATCGAGAGCCAACTCTTTTCATTAACCCTCACTTGGAATATATTAATGATAACGGTATTCATGTTTTTATTGAAGCTGATATTATCAGAAGATGGTGCTTCAGAAGAAAGTGCTCTTCGCTCGAGTTGACTCTCGATATCCCTTATAAACAAGTTCCGCCCTTTCTCCTTCTTCGTTAGTTATTAATTTTCATGCGAGTTTATGTGCTGCCAGTCATAAAAAGTGTAATTGTTTTTTCTCTCGAGGACTGATGTGGAACATCACCAAGGAAAGGAGTGACCATACACCATCTGATGTCCACTGAGTAGATGGATTATGTTTCTTCACTAGCGAACACTTAAAACGAACATAATTGAGCACTAACTGATGCGCTGTTTATTAGGCTAACTAATATTTCAGTGTTGCATTTGTGAAGAGACTGTTAGCATCCCACCTGTTCATTGCTTCACGTATTAATCTTGGTATAAGCATAATCGAGAACAAAGTCTACTGGAACCAAGTTAAAGTGTAATTCTGAATCGCGAAGTTTATTTTTTATGGTTATTCAAATATTAGATGCAAGAGGATGAGGAATTTCAACCCTGTGGTACAAAAGTGATTCGTGCAAGTCCTAATTTTCATATAATTTGACAAGGAAGGGAGGCGGTGAACAGGATGGACATGGACAATGAATGAATTTACTGGCATCTTTTTTAATTGGTAGATTTAATTCGTTAATATTTTAAGATCTACACTTTTTAACTTTAACACGCTCATGACGTCATTCTTATTTTGGAAATTACCCATTTAAAGAATGAGTCCCTGAATTACGAAAGCATGAGGCAAAGAGGGGGAGATTAATGACATCTTTCCTCGCAGTAATTATTATTTTTTTCCCTTTGGTCGTGATCCTAGTTTTTGAAATAACAAAATGCAGTATTTTCTTCAGATGACTGCATATTTCTTCATAATTGAAAGTGTCAGTTATTTTTACTTAATTTTCCTTAATTTTGTTTCCTTTTTTCACTGTCTTATTTCGTTACGCTGTTGCTCTGTCAACGGCAGTTCATCTAAAACTTCATTCTCATAATTCACTTATTATTAAACATGACCGGTGAAGGTTGAAGATCAAGATCGTTCAGTGATGATCATCCCCAATCAAAAAAAAAGGGGGGGGGGGGAGAGGGGGGACTTCTGTCGAAGTTCGCATAGTCTTCATAACGACTCGCTTATCCGATCAGTATTAGTCGTTTCATGACCTCCTTCGTCGCTTACAATGAGTGCGCCAATTCTTAGTCATATAACATACGGACACAACCAAATGAAACGCTCTTAGATTTCATTTAGACACTTGATGCGGAAGTATTTCGTAACGGCAATTCTTCGGGAATTGTTGTAAAACATTATTTTCAAATCGAATGGAATCTAAAAATGAATGCGGATGAGTTTAATTAACTCTACCGATCTTAATCTCAATTCCTTTTATTTACTAGTTTTAAATATTTTCAGTAGACGCAGTATGAGTTATCTTCTATAATATTTTTGTTCAATTACTTTTAGTGGTTCTTGAATTGCGTTTATGAATATTGCTGTTTGTAAACACTATTAGTGAAGATGCTGAAGATCATAGATGGAAAGTGCATACTGCGTTGAAGAACAGACGATGTGGGCTTTGGCCTCACCTTCAGAGGAGAAAAAGCAGACTCAAAAATTCTCGGAATGTTTATTAACTGCTAACTGAAAGGAAAGAAAGAGAGTTTATTATCGTATAGAGAAAGAACGGGTTCTATTAATATCCCGTTCTCGAAAACAAGTCTTCCTTCATTCCTGCTTCAAGACATGTTTTCGTGTTTACAAACATGACCCTTCACTTTCAGGCTAAATCTGTCACTAAAATCTATCAAGATTTTGATAAATAAGATGTGCTCTGCAGATGGAACTATGGTAAACAGCGTGTGGTCTTCGCTTATCTTAAATTGGCACCGGGTAAGTAGTTAAGTCTTGAAAAAAAAAGTGTAACGTCTGGTAATTAAAAGGAATGCCACTCAAAAGTGTGGAATACCTGGCTAGCTACGAAGAGTATAAATCCCTGCGAATGAAGATGTTTTTATTTTTTCTATTCTTGCAGAATTACCATTTTCGTATAAATATTTGTATATAAATTGATTTCCCCAAGCAATAAGCAGAAGTTGAATTAATGAGAGGAAGGACCACGAATTAGAATGAGTTGCTAGGATGGTGGAACTCAAATCAAATAGATGCCTTCGTCCAGATTCATATTCGTGTTCCTCTGTCTGGAAGCACGTGCTCCGTGATGTCATGCGGAAACCAATACTAAAAACGTATCGCTAAAAAAAGTATAAAACGTACTAAAATGTATGCCAGACAGAAGATTCATACAATTACCACATTTTGAAATTATAACACAGAAATCAGTACTTGGATTCTACGTATACTGATAAGTTTTAATATTTCATCGATGATTCAAATATCTTTTGCCCATCCACAGCACTGAAATGGAGGATAAGTTTATCACCTTCCATGAGTATGATTCTATCTCTATCCTCTAACATTATCCAGATCCTCCCATTCCAATCATGGATCCAGAAATTATAAGAGTGAAATTTGTCTTTGATGAATAGGAACATTTAACGTGTGTAAGCTGCTGACATCGATTTCAACACGCACAATTAATTTGTATTTTATATTAACCATGGACGACAAAATGGGTTCTCGCCCTGAGCCATAGTTATGCACCAGGCAGCGTTTCAAGGGAGACATCCGTTCTGTCTATCAGCAATGTTACTTTAATCTTCATCATTTTCCTGGTTTTTCTAGCATGGAGGTTGAGAACTACCGGCAATTGCATTTGTCTCTCGCTCTGTTCAGTTCGTCGCACTATCGATTAGGAGAACTACAATCTTTTTTATTTTTACACTAAGTTTTAAACTTAAGGAAATGCTAAGCTGCATACACAACTTGCACGTTCGCTGTCTTGGATCGTGGTGATGTTGGCCAAAGTTTGGCATTGCGATAAAGCGCGAGTACAGACGCTACCAATCGATATTTCTAAAATTCTTCGCAATTCATTCCGCGTGCTATGATGGGTGGTTCATGTCACCGTCCACAATTTCCCGACCTCTATCAGACAACAAATTAACGATCCGCAGTCTTTCTACGAACACAAATGCTCGTACTGTGGGCCAAATTAATCCTCCAAACATCACAAGTTGGGTTATTCAAATCCGAAATACACGCGGCAAGACGTAATTTATCCCGGCACGCAGACGTGTGCTGGGTAATCCATCTACCTCCGAGTTCTTTCCGCTGCGTAGGTAATGTAAGTCCTCCCCAAAGACCAAGCTGCAGTCAGGTAAAATATCTCTCTGGTTTCGATACGAAGATATTCATTTGTAGACGCGCTACCGACCTGTGTGTCGTAACCGAACCACGTACACAAACTACGGGAAACAGAATAAAGTTTGTTCATCAGCGAAACCTCTGGGAACGCTGATCGTTACGTGATACGCACGAGGTTCATCCGCAAAATGCTCGTGTTTCTATTTCGGCATGAAATTGGAAAAGAGGGATAGTTTGAGACGTGACGTTCTTCCCGGCATTTGCAAAGAGGAGGGGGCGGGAAAAGATGAGAGTAGTCCCCTGTTTAAATTATGATGACTTGCAAGTACTTCAAGGACGGAGAAAGAAATATTTCGGAGAAGTATCACGCAGAAGTTTCGCATCAGCAGATCCTTAAATTTGACGTCTTGCCACCAGGCAGCCGCATTTTCAGCTACCCAAATTAGTACTCAACACGGCAATGGCCTTCTGCTGTCGGTGTCGTGAGACGGCTGCGGTCACCAGGTGATTGGTCATGAGAGAGTCGATTGTGAATTTTGTGCCCGTTCGACTTAAGCGGTGCTCGAGGCGGGCAGAAAATTATCAGTTACAAAAAGGGGCAAGTAGATATTGTTAAGGGATTGCAGTGGACGGCACTTAGTTTCAGATGACGATCTTGTTATGAGGAAGGAGGAAAATCCCGTAGAATTGCCAGGAGAAAGAACGCTTTTGCGCGTGCAAACGTGAATTCTGTTCATTATGAGTAGTTCATTGTGAGAAAACACTCAAAGAACTGTTCAGGGTCACAAAGCGATGCTCTGTATCGACAAGGCATCGTCCTGAATCTTAACTAAGGCTCAGTACTCAGTAGGCAATTTTTTTGGCATGAAAGTAGATCCTGAAAATAGCTCAGATTATTACTTTTATTATTATAATCAACACATACAGGGTTTGTCTCCTCCTACACGCATAGGAGGAGGCAAAGCCTAAAGCGCAACAATGAAATGTGGGAGGAAGTCGTTAAGAGGAAAATTGGAACTTCTTGATGTGTTTCTTGAACAGCTAGAGGCTAGTCCTTAGAATTGATGTTGGGGAGTTGTCCCAAGAGAATGGAAACTATTCTCTTGGGAGTGAAAAAAGGAGGAAGAAAATTTTGAGGCTGAATAGTAAGCGATGTTGATTAGTAGCTATTCTTATTCTCGGAGGAATGATGGCGGTCATGATTAATCAAAAACTGCGATTTCTTAAAATCCCAAATTATAACCAATCTGTGGTCCTTTTCAAAACGCAAATTGCTGATAAATAACGTTTCAATATATTGAAAAACTACCGGAGATCTGAACAGCCACTTCAGATCTCCGGTAGTAGACTTAAATTTCTCAGATATTATTAATTCATTTTGTACTCAACCAGTGTTGCCGATAGTTTAATACGGAGAGCGTCCGTACTCGACAGTTCAGTTGGTAAGGAAGTTGCCCTTTGGTTTAGAGCGCTGGGTTCGGGTACTGTGAGATGGAAAATCACCTTTTCTAATATTAGGATAAATTTAGAGTTGAAGGTCAGTTAGACGGTTTCAGTTGTCGGAGACGTGACAAAACCCTGTCACGATTTTCTTGAAATTCTGCAAGAATCGTTCTATCCTGTGATAAATTCAGATCTATACGAGGCTAAGTTACTTGGCCGTGTCAAGCCATTGAGCATAACTTATTAAGTGGGCGATGAGGCGAGATGCGTATTGTAGCTGGGGTTTACATTAAACCAATTCAGAAATGTTAAACGCTAAAGCATTGCAAAAGATATATAGCACATCAATGCCTTGTTGGGGGGATATGCATAGTGGTGGTGGTGACGGACGGAGTTAATTTAAGAGTACTGGGTAAAATGACTCTCAGACTCGCGAGCATCATCTTTACACAGAGCACCCATCTCCTGTCCATGCGTGGCCTGTATATGCAATTTAGCAACTGATGACGGGATGGGTGTCACCTGCGCTGTAAATAAGAAGCCGTGGAGCCTTGCTCAGTGGATTGAACCAAAAATACGAACAGCCACTTCAGATCTCCGGTAAGTAAACTGGTGGTAGCATTTCTTCATGGCGATAGGTCATATATTTACCTGGGGTTCTAGTTGGCATTTACTCCAACCAAGGGATCTGGGTTCGAATCTTGCCTACGAATATTTATACTGGCTTTACAAATTAAATTGAATTGGTCGGTTTTA
Source organism: Typopeltis vanoorti (assembly GCF_054136105.1). Lineage (NCBI taxonomy): Eukaryota > Metazoa > Arthropoda > Arachnida > Uropygi > Thelyphonidae > Typopeltis > Typopeltis vanoorti. The sequence continues at coordinate 143,676,527 of NC_143556.1, forward strand.
TATGAAGGGCGGGCGGATGGTTTTCTTCCCTTGGAAACCTGGATTTTTCATCAGACAAATTACACCAATCGGACAATGCATTCAACAATTCAGTGGTTTGCAATCGTAAATCCAACCATCGAGGAAGTAACTTCCTCGGTTACGGCCTGTTTCTGTGAACTTGAAAGAACTCCGTTCATGGAAAGCAGGCCACACAGCCTGAATTCGAGATAACTTGCCTAAGCGAGACCATGTTGGCCGTTATCAGCCCATTAGTGTTCCAGGGTGTTTTAAATGGCACCCTTTGTCGTACTGACTTTTATGACAGGTTGGTTATAAGACGTCTGTCAAGTTGACTCGCATTTGAACAACGAATGAAAGATTTTCACATGCGTTCGTTGGCCATTTCGGAGTAACCCGAGCTCCTGTTGACATCTGACAGACAAATTGGCGAGTCGAAAGACTGCCATTAACGCCTCTGAATGGAATATTTTAGAAAGCAATGTTAAGGGATTCAATAAAGGAGAAAAATGCGCGGGGAAGTTAAGAGTAAGAAGAATCGCGATTTTGTACTTCATGATGACGTCATCAAAACTCTTTCATCATTTCGACATGTTTGGCTTTCTTTTTCTTTTTTTCTTTTGTTTAGCTGGGTTTCTTCTGAGTTTAATTTACAGTCGGTGGCCTTTTTCTTCGTTTACTAAATGTAAGGATTGGGCAACATTTGCCTTTTAACTTTTCTAACAGGCGGTCATCTTTTTAAAAGAATAATCCAAACACCCCTGGAGCTAGTGCTGTTTTGAAGTGGCCGAACTATAATCTGAGCTAACCGCTCAAATGAATGCAACAGTTGGAGCCTGAGCTTGTCTGCAGCAACACAATGGTATGGAGGTTGCAGTCGGCTTCCAGCTGATAAGTCAAGAAATTAAAGTCACTAACACCCACGCAGGTTGTAATTGCGTGCTTATCTGCTGCCTAGATACCGTTTTACCTAGTCTCGTGACCGACAGTAAGCAACAGGAATTCCTGTTGAAATTACTGTTCCACGTGCAGCCTTCAACACTGGGATTGAATAAGTCGTTTAAAGTTCTGATGCATAAGTTGAGGGTCGAAAGCCCTATCGTCCCTTCGCTAAATAATTGAGCATTTAAAAGGTACCACGAGACCGAACTGTAAATGTATTCCTCTTTATATTGGCTAGTTTAATGAGCACTTTTGATTTCAGTTCGATTTAATTGAGTAAATATTTGCATTTCCTGTACATTTTACAGTGTGTATCTCGTTTGATAAACCATTGCATAATCTAAGTAAATCACTTCTGTTTTGCTCACACACTCTGATTTCTCCTCTCTGTATTTAGCATTTGATTTTGTAGAAAAAAATAAACGCCAATGATTTCATTACATTTTTCTGGAGAGGAATAAAAGGTTTAAGTGTGACTAAACCAATAAAATATTAAGTGATATTTTATTATTAAATTTATTACTTAATTACAAGTAAAATAAGTAAAAGTTTTGTGTAGAATTGGATCTGTAGTTAATTTCTGAGAAAAAACGAGTTGATAAATGGAGGAATGTAGTTAAGTCATTGATATTCTATTTTTACGTTTAACATCGGGTGCTACGAGCAAGATCTTTGTTACTGCCATTGGAATTTGCGATCATAAGATCGCACACAATCACTCGAAATATCGTTCAAAGATACCGGAGAAGTGCATTCATTCCTCCTTGTGCTTGAGTACAGTTGACAGTAATAATAATTCATTATTCTTACAAAATAATTCAAAGGAAAATCAATCGTGGCGGAACGAATGACATTGTGACAGATATCATTCAGTTGCACAATGAAAACAATCTTATGAATCGATCTAAATTATTTTATTTTAGCTGTAAAGTCTTAAGGACTACCGCATTCAAGCACAAAACTGACATTTGTTGAGAATACAATTTCATTCAACTTAATGATCTTATTTGTGAACTGTTCAAAATCGTGATATTTTTTACACAAATATCTATTTGAATTCTTAATATTTAAGAATATATTTTTTTCCGGTATTTTCTCCTATTTCCTTACGCTCTTCCAGCAACAAAGGGCTACAGAAATACTCAGTTATTTCCTATATCTGGAAAAAGATACTTTTTTTTAAAACATTGATCAATATGTGGGTCTGGAGAAGACGCACTTCGGATAGAAGCACGTTGTCCTGTAAACCAAGTTACAACCCAAATCCAATTTTCATGCATCCCTTTGCGTTCTGCAGCAGTGCAGAATAAATACATCTTCAAACAAAGTTGCTTGTGCACATACAAACACCAGGTTTGACTGTCTTAGTTGCGGATATACGTAAGATCCCCCCACACACACACTCCTTGAAAGTAGGGCATACCTTTTATTGTAGTCGTAATTTAATATTTACTTTTATTCTTTAGTATTTTTTGAACTGCCAATGCCCGATTACTGAACCTTTCCCAATATATCTTGCATAAATCTCATGTCATAGTTTTCAAGTGATTGTTTTTGTCTGTAGATATACACCATTAAAATAACTGCGCCCAATGATAATGTCAAAATAGTCGTACACGGCAGCAGTATTTTTGCAGTATTGCTTCGGCTTAGTTATATTGCGACGCTACTTGCAAGACCGAATTCTTGATTTCAGGAAAACATCGAGATACGCTTGGGACCGAGGAGCACAATATGCAACAAAAATCTCGTTGAGCACAAGCAGTCATTTCTGCCTGAAAATTCCGTCCTGGACGCCACAAGAAATTCGAATAACACAATCTTTGTGAGTAGGAGAGGTGCTTCCTGTGTCATTTCCTGTTGGTTTCTCTATGTGTGCTAGAACTAGCAGCATTCCACGGGGTGTGTAAGCAAGTAGGACTAGCACAGGGAGGACAGACATCGTGGGACGTGTTTGGTGAAGTGTGACACCTGTCGCATTTGTCCCTTCACGTCTCACTTCTCTGGCGACACGACCCTGCTGTTTTTAGGCAGGGGTGATCTAAATAGATACCAGCCACCGACCCGCAACAAAAGTGATCTGCGAGACAAGTATCACCTTTCCGTGTTCGTTCAGTTTTTGCGTATACTGGGAGAACTAAAGCCGAATGAAGACAAAATAAATGCACGTGATTTTCAAGGTCACTTCTTCCCAAATGCGATGTTTTTTTAAATATCAAAATATCTCCAAGAAGGGCCTTCATGACCGGACTAGGTTGTTCGAAGACATAAGAAGTGTATTAATTTCTTATTCTATTATCTCCAAAGGAGTAATAAAATACCAGTAGAGGAGACCTTTCTTATCTTTATTTTCTGTTTTTCTGAGTTGGAAAGGTTGCCCAAAGCTTAACCACTTAGCTTTCCTAGCTTAGTGTCCTGCCCTCAGATCACCAGACAACAAAGTACACCGTTATGCTTTACACAATGGGAATGTCTATCAGAACACGGATCTGCCATTAACAGACCTACCAAATGGCTTTCTTAATGCCACGTGATGAAACTGACATGTGACTTTCACTAGTGCAAGGGAGTAGGTGGCCTCAGAGATCTGCCGGAGATATTAACTTAGAAATTAGGGTCCGCTGTAAGTAGGCTAATGTATAAAAGTGTCTGATTTTGTGGCGCACTTAAACTGGTGTCAATCACTGTCTGGCATCCTAGAAAAGCGAAAAATAAACGGATTTTGTAAAATCCACTCTAGAAAATTTAATGCAAATAAACTTGGGGTGGGAAGTGAGAATGTTTAACTGAACTAAATCCGTTAATGGTAGTATGATTTAAACATCACATTGAACACGATCACAACATGAATAAGCACAACTGCTCAAATCAAGAATAAGAGATTTTTTTTCTTCTTTTTAATGCTGAATGTCATCCAGAGGTTTGTATACCTGTCGTTCTACATTAGTAGAATGAGCGGGCTATGGATAAGATTATCGAGAAACCTCCGCTTTAAAGACTAAAGATTGAAGTTTTTCAAGCCGATTAAAGCTTCTAATAAGAAGATTGGTTAGTTGGTGGTTTTACATCAGGCAGTGAAACTCATCCACTATCTAAAGGCATTCACACAGTCCCCAACCACTGCGGAATTTTCAGCCTGTTAACAACGTGAAGCAGAAATAAGCCTCGTAATTCAAGCCGGCAAGACACTGGATCCAAACAGAAATATCATCGATTGAACTTTTCTAGAGAAATCGATATCCATAAGACAAACTTACTTCGAGCAATCTCTTTTAAAGTAAGATTCTTCCATTGATTAATGCATCTCCTGTTTGGAAACGATCAATACCTGCTGTAGTATCGGGAAGATAAATTTAGTGGAAGTGGAATCCATAGGAATACTATGTGTGACTGGCTAAGAATCGCAGGATATTCTGTGGAGTTTTAGCATCGTTTCTGACCAACTTGAACTCACTGGAATAGATTAGCGAATGGTCCTGTAGCAAGTTTTGTTCATGGTCTCGCATCGGAGAAGAAACTGCTGGAGAACCAGGCCTGCTATATTAAAGCAAGTGACAACAACCATCCTTATCTTTCTATCTGCTTCGTTTTCATGTTAACGGCATTCGTTTTGCATCGCGTTCCTTTGGCCAGATTTGCAACAGAACTTCTTGCAAATTAAGAAGAAAAAGATTAAAATATGCTTTCCCGAATGTTTGTGATTGGGCCTCGTTCATACAAATTTCATTATGATGAAGTGCAGTCTCTACAGCAAGCTATTAGAAGCTTCGCAAACAGATGCCGATATACCTCGCATCTGTTAATGCTTCGTTATTTGGATGAAAGTTTTTTGAATACTTATTCTATGCGAATCTTAGATTAGCTATGAAAGATTGTAATCCTTTAGTACATGAAAGTCCTAACACAGTGGATCGCAAACATACAGTCAGGTTGGAAAGTGGCGATGTTATCACTGCGCCAACCGGCTCTTCCACTCATAAAATATTATATGCGGTATACATTTCTTGTTTGTTAAATAAACCCCCGACTCAGTCACCTGGGTACGTAATTATGGCTGGAGAAATGAATCGGCACACTCCTAATGACCTTTGGTCATCTAAATTTGAATGTGTTGTCAGCACTGGTTTATAATTATTCAGCGACCTCTATGGAATTTTAGAGATAATCTTCTCTAAGATCAAGAGTAATTAGAATGAATATTGTAGGAAGTATCTTGGCTGTAGTGTATCCCAAGGAATCATAAAATTTTGGGAAGCCAGACCGAGCCAAGGACAACAAGTATTTAAGGAAGTTCCGTGTCCAATTGTTGACAATTCTGTTTTATCTCCTTGACCAAGACATTTATTGTCATTCCTCTCCCATGGGAACACGATTTCATAGACAAAGGAATGCTGCTGATGATAATAAAAATGGTATGTAGGAAAGGCGAAATTTGTCTGTCATTTATCCATCTCCCATAAGAAAGTCTGTGGTGAGAATCTATTGTTCGGCTGGTTGGCAACCACAGTAGAGTATTACGTAACGGTTTCTGTTGACATCGATAACTGGACGTGCAATTAAATTCCGCTGGTGGTGGCGATGAGTGTTGACTGTTGAGGACAGCTACAAAATGCCAAATAAGTTAACTCCAGGAAACCGTTCGACTACACGCTGGCGAGCAGCCAACAACTAACTCACGTTTCTGCAAGTTTCGTTGTGAACGAAAACTGGTTTCACCAGCCAACACAAGAACGCAGCTATCTGCAGGAAATCGTGTAACGGTTTCCGCTAACAGTCCGTCTCTCTCTCTCTCGCTCTCACTCACAGAGAAGAGTTCTTCTCACCTCTGATGATTGGCTGATAGACCATGACCTAAGGTATAGTTTTATATTTACCTGCAGCTATTTATCTCCTTTTATTGCCATAGATGGCGCTAAATAATGCTCAAGGTCCATCGGCAAAAATGTTTCGATTTTTAACGGTAAAAACTCTAGAAAATATTGAATACAACATGGAGGCCTCTCTTCAAATAGTGTAAAGGGGTTTTCTGAGTAAAAGATGAATCGATTAATAATAATAATCAGAGATTTAATCGAGCTGTTATGTTTTGGAGACGCATTCAATTCATCATCGATCGAGTCTTGTCCAGTTTTGAATGCTTTTATTTAGAGAAATATCGAAGCTTGGCTCGCTCAAGATTTCTTGTTAAGAGAACGAGGAAGGACATTAGAAGCTAGATCATAATCGCTCTCTTTCTCGCTCTCTCTCTTTCACTCTCTCTTCTTTAGCCCTCGATTAGCAGCCCCAGGAAGATTGCTTGATATGCATCACGCTTAAGGTTATTTTTCTGTTTATTAGCATTTATTGTCGAATTTTTCAACATTATCTTATAATATTCTGCTCTGTGAGATACAGAAATAAAAATTAAACGCAGTAAAAAATACTTTTAGCGAAGGACATCTGCCATATGCGAGTGGGAGTTTTTTAATTAATGTAATTGCTGACACTTGCAGAAGTCGAATAACTCAGTTTGGGTGATTAGAGGCACCTGAAAAATCATACCATAAAATAAAATCCTGTAAATTATACAAATATTTGTTTGTTTGCTTACACTTGTAAATTTTATTTAACTTCTGCAAAACGGGAGAACTGGTCACGAGGCCTGAAGTGGTTGTTCAGCTTTCCGGCCGTAGCATGAAACAACTACTTCAAACTGTGACTGTATTTGACTCACTTAAGCTTTAAATTTCAGTATTCGAGGAGCTCCAGAATTCTGCGAGTTCAAAAGTATGAAAATGCGTTTTTCTATGTACAATTTATACTGAGAAACACACGGACAATTTCTGTCATTTACTTTTAAAATAAAACTATTTGCACTTTGGTAGTTCAACGTACGTCGTGTTAGTTCAAGTAGATCAAATCATCCACTGTTACTTAAAAAAAATCGAAATTAGTTTAATTTTGGAAATGGTATAAACGCTATACCATGGGTGCATTTTTAGTGGAAATGATGCTTAAGAATAATTTTTTTTTTTGCTTATCAGTGCTCAAGCAAATTCAGCTCCTACAACAAATTTATTTTAAACAAACATTCTAGTATGACAGCTAAAATGTAAATATTTTAGATAATCGTTTGGTAGACGTTTCTAACCGGCAGCCAGTAAAGTACTACCATTAATGATGCTCAAAGAATTCTGTTGCCTTTTAATTGTAAGACAAAAAGAAAACGAGAACAATTCAGTACTGAGATTTTCCTCTAGGAGAGAAAGTGAATCAATGTATTCTACCTACGAATAAAGCAGGCTGAAGATAAATTTGCCATCTTTAATAATTAATCAACAAAAATTAGCCCGTAGAGAATGCTTTCATGTAAGGTGTTCCGATGTAACTACTCGATATGAGAAAAAAGATGAATCCATCGTTCATAAATGACTGGTCATTTCTTATAACTTTATTTTTTCCAGCGGAAAGCTTATTACCCTTTTTATCCATAGATTGTCGATTTTTATTGTAAATTTTGTACATGGTTAAAAACATCAAAATATCGGTGACTGCTACATTGCACACCTGTGATATTTTTCAAAAAACTCGACACATTATCTTTCGGAACTGGAACTTCTAGTTTCAAGGAGTCGCAACAGGTTTCAGGAAAGCTGTTGTCTGCGACAGTTACCGCGAGGTAGCGCAATTTAGTGTCAAAACGTCTGCAAAAACAAAGGACAGGTTTAGAGAAAAAATTAGAGCACCTGGAACTTGGTGATTCACTTGGAAGGCTGCCAGAATTGATAAATGAGTGTGCCATATTTCGTTTTCAATTTCTTCGGCGCATATTAACACTAAGAGACATAATTATTCAAGTTTTGGAGAGATAATGTTTGTGTTTTAATTACCAGACTGAGACTGTATTTTTAATCCTAAATCGCTTCACTTGAACCTTGAACACAATCCTTTTGCCGACAGACACGAAGGCCACGAAACGATTGTCAGTTTTATTTATGACATTGCAAATTAAGTTGTGGGCCGAAGATAGTTAACCTCTACATTAAACATCCTGTTTCGTTGAATTCAGGCAAAAAAGAAGTAAAAGCAGCCCCTCCCTTTGGTTTCTGATATTTTGTTGGCAAAAATGCGTTTACCCTCTGCAGGCAGACGTTTTAATTTCGGTAAGTTAAAGTATGTTTAAATATAAACTGAAGTTAAAAAAGACTCCAAACTCGAAGAAATGTAGTTTAAAAGTATCTCTAAACACTTGAAATAAAAAAAAAAACTAAATTCGGCAAATAAACATCGTCAAATTCATTCTTACACACTGTTGTTTTTAGATACTTCCACGTTGGAATAATTTCTCACTTACTTCAGAGGGAAAAGAGACCCAATTTTTAGATCTGGTCTATCATAGAAAAAAACAACAAGACAAATTATTCAAAAACTTCCCCTCTATATTGTTTTAATCCTTTCCCTCCCAAAAGAAACAATTCGTCCGTTAAACCCAATTTGGATTAAATGTGGACATAGGATTGTTATTTTTCTTTTATATTCGATTAAACCGATTACATGCACTGAACTTAAGATTTTGAAAATAATTATTACGAAGTGTTCAAATATAAAAATGATATTTTTTTTATTCACTGTGCAGTGAAACAACCTCCTCCTCCTTCATTTATCGACTCTCTCTGGAATATTTTTTTAAAAATATGAAATATGACCATTGGGTTTGATATCCGAGTTCTTCGAACAAAACTCAACTGTCATGAATCAAAAGCTGCAATGTCAGTTTTCAAATATTTCATGATATTAAAAAACTTCTGTATTTTTTTAGTTTTGGACTCGGTTAAATTTTTTATTTCTTATTGTTACTATTGGTTACGTTCTGGGCGTCATATCCGAAATGTCTTTCGAATCCCCCTCCTCACTCACCCACATGCCATCAATTACTCGTGATTGTGTTTATCTATTATTATTTTTTTTTTTTACTTGAAGTTTTGTAAAACTACTTTGCTTGCATCGTGCTAAGAGGAGAACAAAGGAGTACTGTACTTCTGGTCTTTGTGCGACACTTAATATATGTTATTTACCTGGATCAGAAACTGCCATGATTCGTAAAACATTCATATTTTAAATATGCTGAATTCAGCTCAATGTATTTAAATTGAAAACTGCACATTCGCTAGATTTTTATCCAATTATCACTGTGAAAAGTAACTGCGTTGACATCGACATATCGAAATATGTGCCGGTGTTATCAACAGTGATCACGTGACCTGCTCGGCTTGAACTGTGGCAGTCTCCTTGGAGACGTAATCATAGTTGATGTTTAGCTTTGAATCTGTCATAATTGACTTTTATTGAAGTTTCTGAAATGAGATGGAAATACTTTCCGTGTAACCTGCAGATTGCCAATCGGAAACGTTTCATTATATTTGTTTACATCAGTTGGATATTTCAGTATCTTAGAAATCCCAGTAAACACTGTCTTTCAGATGAAAATTTTTATTTTCCTCCCTAAGAAATTCAACTCCAAAGTGGCCCTCCACAACTGCATGCGAATGAAGGCTGATGGTTTGTTTCAAAAAAGCACCAGTTTTCTAGCTTCACTTGGTTGCATTTAATTCGATCATACGGTGTTTTTTTTTAACTGCCATTAAGCAGTTGATGGATAATTCTGAGTATATTTTGTCTTAAAACCCTTTCTCATTTTTTTATTAGTGCCTTCGAGATGAAGCAATGTCACATCTACAAATTCAGATACCTGTGGAGATTCCGAATGCACGTGTTTGTTCATTATTCATTTAGTTCAAAATTGGAATTGTTGAAGTAATGATATCCAACAGCATCACATTTGTCAGCGCAGCTCTAAAAGAAAAAATAAGTTTGCTAATCACTGCCTTTTTTGAATAAGATTTGATTTTAATAACCGCAAAAAGAAAAAAAACTTACTTAGTTGAGACATATCTTAAACTATATTTGTCGACAAATGTACCGTTCCTCCAGAGGACACCAATAAAACCTTATCAAATTTATATATAAAGGATTCGTAAACCTCAAGATCAGATTCTGAAAATTGGAGATAGATAATATCAGTTTTCTTTCATGGGATCGAAATGAAGTGAAAATGAATGCGAAAATAGTGTTGTGCTTGGAAAATGAAAAGTGAAATTCTCACACGATACCTTGTGCTTGCTTCAAGTTCTGTTTAAAAATCTAACGTACTTTTTATTATTTTTTTTCTGAACAAGTTGTTGCTCTGAGGTTACACGAGGAGCTGTTGTATATACAATTTCAAAACTATTATGAAACTTAAACAATTAAACATTAACCGAAATGGGCGAAATTACCTCATTCGAACAACATAATCTATTTTGTAATTGACTTTTTTTTTCATAGATGAAAATTATATTTTTTACAATCCTTCGTCTTACTGTTTATAGCAAAACTGCAATATTTCATAAAAGAATACTAAACTCTGTCTTACTCCCATTTTTATTGAAGAATGAAAACAGAGAGCGAGAAGTGACTGTTAAATTATTTGTTGTATTTTCTGAACACACAAATAAATCGGATTAAGATCTTGCTGCGGTCTATTGAGAAAGATGGATCAGCAGTTGGATGTAGCTTTAGCATTCCTTAACTGCCTACTGCTAATCATCCATTTGTTTTGTTTGAATCACGTGCACACCTAGAAGACAATGCTAAGAGGTTGTACTTTGTCATTTTTGTTGTTTATTGAAAAGGTGAATGGTCGACTTAAATTTACGAAGTTTTATTTTCTTGTCACTTGAATTGCAAAAATTGATTGCTGACGGTATTGCTGCTGATATCTGTTTACTGGTGAATGCCAGGCATGCTGGAACAAGCGAGCAAGAAGAAACGCGTTCTGTTATCTGCGTGTACAGTTGTTTCTAGTGAAAAACAAATGAATATTACTGGCGGTCTTAGGTTTCCAAGTGCGCGAAACTAGTGCGATGCTAATAGGTGGTCTTTTCCCACGTCTCTCGCTCCATGCCCCAATTATTTGGCTCAGCTGGACTATGAGGACCATTGAAGTGCTATAGGAAATACACAAAAGATTAGAGAAAGCATTTGAGAAAAATAGTTGTAAATAATCAGAACCAGTGTTTAGTTAACGACAGGTCCTTGGTGCGAAATACTGACCTGGTTGGTTACGGTTGGCGAGTGAAAGGAACCACGAGGTTAAAAAGGAAATTAACTGTTGTAGTATTTTTAGGTTTGCTCTAATTGGCTCTGTTTAATTGTTTCGTGGGTCACAGTAGAAAATAGTTTATTAAAACTGCGTCTGTTTATTTTAGGTCTTACACCAACGTTCTTTTATTTTCCTTCTTGACGTGCGAATAAAATCTGGAATTTCTCGTTCTTGTGAATGAGAGCATTTGGAAGTTTGCTGATAGCCAGTGCATCGAAGAATTGTGTTGAGCGAAATGCTGTAATTATGGCTGATGTCTTGGCCAGCGAAACACTCAACGTTAATGAAAGTTTGGCATTTCTTTGAAATTTTATCGACAACAAGGTAGTCAGTATCGTGCAAGTTTATTAAACGGAGTTTGACTTTTTTTGACTATTCTCATGTCATTTTCAGAATAATGGAATGGAAAAAAAAAACACCGAATAAAAGCCAGAATTTTTTTTTCGTAACTTAGAAATGGGATGACATGGATGTGAACTGATAAAACATTCCCAGTCAGTGCTTGCGAACATTAGTCCTTAAGGATGACTACCAGCTTGTTCAAGGATGATCAAGTTGTGAAAAGACACGTAGAGCGGTTTGAAGTTTCTTATATGTATGACTAGACCGCCTTACGCAATAAATAGTTGGAAAGAGAGACAAGATTGTTAGGGGCTATTCCGTGGTTGAAACTTTTCATTTTCCAGTGTTAAATCACCATACTACTCACTAAAGGGCTGGAGTGATTCTACAGAATTCAATGGATTCACTTTCCTCTGCCCCAACGTTTGCTCCTTAATTACTACAGCTTGGAAATAAGAGATGAGCATTCGTTTGCACTTCACATCATCTGAAGAATTTTGGACGTATACTGTAGTCCACTGTTCGAGAATAGCCTTGCTTTCCTGTTTTCTTCAGAAAAAAGGGAGGCTGAATATTTAGTATAACTTCTGTTACATTTGGTTGGTCCTTCTTACATTGTTAGCATTAAGTGGGATCTCCTCAATAATGAGCTGTCAACAATTTAGTCGGCAGCACACTTTGCTGTCATCACGGAAGTACAAACGCCGAATGAGCATGCGCTTGTATTGATCATAATCTTAGTTTCGGTGGTGTTCATCCCCGTGCAAGTCGATGTGTGCACATTTTGTTGTTTTGCCTCTGACCTAATCCTATCACCTCTGCAGAGAATTCCGTAAGCACTTCACTCCGAGCTGATATCTTTCCTAGATGTTCTAAGTCAACTGTCTTAGATGCTCTTCCTTATGCAAACTTAATGAAAGCTGTCTAGATCATGATATCATCTGCCTAAATAACCTTAAGTGATCCGACTGCTTTTGTGGCATTTAGACTTCATGTGGATAAGCTGTTTGTTACTTCTAAGTGGGTTCCCTTTATATAACTGCCCACCAGATTTTCACAGCCTGATAAATATTGCTTAATTCATCCGTTTTTGTTTTATAAATTGAAAATAATGTTTATGATAAGGGAATGAACGCAACACATCCCAGAAAGCGAAGAGCATAGCAAACTTCGCTGAGTTCTTTCGTGATGATGACATAATTTCGGAGCATCGCATCATGAGAGCCTTTTGCGATATTCATATTCGTGGACAACAAATGAAGTAATTATATAAGAAATAGGAATGTTTTCTGTGAATTCCCACATCCTCCCTACGTCGGGATATGCATATTCTCCTCTTAAATCATGCTTTGAAATTAGCACTCCTCGCTTACTTAAGGATTAGCCTGTATTACTGATTAGCCTAACCAACATTCCGTTATTGCGATATCGTGTATTATCCTCAAACTTCTAAATGACAGATCTGTAGATCAACGCATGAACACCCTTCCTATGGACGTTATGAAGGTTAAATTCTGTACAGAATGATTTGTGTGTGTGTGCGCGCTCAACAAACGAGAAAAAAATCTGAAAACGCTGGATTCAATTTCAGCATCCGCATTTCGTTTAATAATAATTATTCAATAAACATTGCAGAACACCAAAAATATGTTTCAAGTGTTGCTTCTGTTGCGCATGGTGAATATTAACTATTGTAGCAGGAGAAATAAGATAAAATATTTTTCATTTGTAAGTTAAATGAAAGAGAAAACACGGAGCGAATTACATGCTGCGGTGTTTCCGCAAAGGCTCAATCGATTATCCATAACAATGTGAATCCTGAAGTGATGTGAAGCCTATGAATGCTCAGCATTGTTCATTATAATTAAGCTCTTACTGTAAGAGAAACTGTGACAGCTTGCAGAATAGTCGATAAATTATTATATCGGTTTCTCCAAATTAATGAACGCTTTCCCAGAAGTACGGATAATGATACAGGCAAGTTTAATTCATGCCACACTGTCATTTCAAATCGCAGAATCTGTTAACTTCATGAACATGTCACAACACTCACAACAGCCAAATGTTTCGTATCTACATTGCTCGCGCTGAAATAAATAATCATCGCAACCTCCCTTGCTTTAGAATGAAACACACCGATATACATTCCTCTCGTAATGCGGTATACCTTAGACACATTCATCCCTCAATCGAGTATGTAAACCTCTTGGCATATGAAGGATTTGGGGATTTCGAAAGAGATATTATCATAGTGGGCCATATCAGTCGTCTGTCCGTTCGTTCTGCATCAACTTCTTCACAAAACTAAGTGTGGACCGATGGAAACGCGAAAATGTTCGCGAGAAGATCTCTAAATACTAAGGATGTTCGTAAGGAGAGTACGAAGTCTTCTTAGTCTCATATGAAAAGGATCAAGCAGGAATTCAAGTCCACAGGAGGTTAGTAGTATGTAAGCTGCCACACGGCTGCACATGAAGTAAACATCGTCATGGCGATCAGCAGCAGACTACGCCAGTGTCAAGAATATCACAGAGCGTTTGAAGTTTGTAATATGGGACGATGACTCACAGTACATCCTTTTCAAATTTGATGGCGTGTAGAGGATACATTGGGAATACATTTTTGCCAAAGTGCAACTTCATAATTGTGAAGTTTGTTGGGGGAGAAGTAATGGTTTGGATCTCTTTCTTTTCGTATGGAATCGGACCGTTAGTTGTAGACTATATGTGATAATTTAGACGATACTCGTATGTTGCTTCCAACACTGTGCACTGAAGGACGAGACCAATGTGGCTTTAAGCATCACGATGCACCCTGCCATACGGCATGGTCTGTGGTGACACGGTTAAGAAAATGGGGATAAACTTGAGTGGCCTATTCTAAACCCAGTAGGAACCTGAGTTTAGGGAGAAGTTGCTTGCTTAGTGTGGACAAGTACCACTTTCAGGAAAGATAATGAGCGCGTGGTTATTTCGATGAAAAACTAGCCTTAAATAATTCACTTCTTATTTAGGATCTACCTCAAACAGTGTGTGTGTGTGGATCCTCCTTCGGCCAGAAGGAGGATCCACACACTGTTTGAGGTAGATCAGTTTGTTTTTCCTCAATACTCTGCCATCCCGATACTAATTTCAATGTGGTGTAGACAGGGATGCTGCTAAGTGAGTGGGTCTGTGATATGTTTTATAGGGATAGTAATTGTAAGCGTAAGTGCACCGAGTCTTCATAATCTTAATGCAAACAACCAGAAATCGGACAATTAAACTACTTTGCAGTAAATTCTAACTAAGAAACCGAAGCAGAGCGAGATGACATCTCTGACCTCCTTAATCTGTAGTAGTCAAGATGAGGTGAGCTGTTCAATTTCTGAAATTGTTTTTAGCACGAAATAACTCGTTGTGTTGTTATCATTTATTTTTAATAAAAAAATTACAATTTTTATAATAAAGTTATATTATAATCGTAAAACAATTATTAATAGACTTGTATTTTGATATTTATTAATATTGATAATAACAAAATAGTTAATTCCAATAATTTGTGAACATTATTTTGAAATCATTCGAGAAAAAAAAAATATAAACACCATCAGGACTAATAAATGTCCCACAAGATTAGATCAAATCAACTGGAATATGTTGAGGGTTGGTTGCCGGTTTGCTATGAGTGTATATTTTCTCCCGTTGTGAAATTCATGATTTATACTTCTTTTGAAATTCACACTTCGGAAGCGGCATCGGTCATCCTCAGCCATGTTTTTTGATACCCCTTTGGGACAGGTTAAAGTGGAAAATCAATGATGCATTGCCATCAAATCGAAGGTGGTGCTGAAGGTGTTTAGGCAAAGTTTGTGTTAGGAAAGTTCAATTGGAAACCGTCAAGTTTCAGTTAATGCTCCTCGAAACAACAAACAACGTGTATTATTCTCCGACAATAAATAACCCTAGCGTTGACACATCCGGGTCACGTGACACCATTATCTCTTGTTTACTGGCGTTGCTATTGTCTGACCGATAAATAAACAAACAGAACCGAAAGGAAGTAAGTTAGTTGCGGGAGTGGCGAGCCTTACTTAGTTGGAAAAGTGTGTGTGTGTGCTTAATTACTGAAATGCGTTTATTTTTGTTGTTTTGTCGTTGTGCTGGAAGCCATTACATCATTTGTGTTCTAGCAGTGTAGTTTCATTATGCAGTAACCGCTGAGGATGATGGCTGAAAGGACAGTAGGTATGATGAATCATTAAATAAAGTAGCATCATTTCAAGTTAATGGTTGATTGAGTGTTAGCTACGGATGAGGTTCTTCAATTTCGGGTTCCTTTTTATTTATAGATATACTGCACTAAGGAAATATCCATTGTGCTGTTAGGTTGTGTCAACTTCTTCATCCCCCCCCTTTTTTTTTTCTGAAATTCAAAACAACCCATTCGCATAAATAAAAGAACATTATTTGCTAGCTCAATTAGAATAAAATCGGACTACATCAAAATGTCTACGTGCATGTAAACATTCTTGAACCGAAAGTGAATTAGTCGTATCATACGGAACTGACCAGATTTTTTTTTTCTCTCAGAAAGTGGCTTTCATCAATCTCTAAACGAACTGACCGGAAAATCATTTCAGTATAAAGGCAGGATGTATTCGTCTTACCATTTTAGTTGTATTGATGGAGCCCAAGAAAAATTACGTTCAACTTGTTAGACAAATAAGATCAATGCACTTCAAATTGCTATTCTGCTTCCCTGTGTACGCGGTCGTTTGTGATGCCGGATTATTGCCAAAATCGAAGTCTGCTAAGTTATTTAAAAATTTGAAATTTAATTCGTCCCTACATATTTATAAGAATTTCTTTAAATTAAAACATAAAGTTCAGGGTCTTTTTATTCGCTAAAGAGTACCCCATAGTTCTTTTAGTTTTAACTTTTGGAAATCGGTGTAGAGCAGGTACCGTCAATCCCTGACTGACCGCTGAGCTCATGGCCAATTGTAAACCTTGTAAAGGCTCCAATTCATGTATTATTTTGTTGTAGTATTTAACCCAACCTAATTTGTTTGGGTTAAAAATCGAATAACTCGAACTGGATGAAAAAAAAAAGTTCTTGTAATTGGCGCCTAGAATCAAATGCATAACGGTCTTTCTTGTGGCAGTCCAGCGTTATGTAAGCAGTGACACTGTCTCAAGATGACACATGCGCAATACTTTATGGCATGCTGGAACTCAATGTATATTGTTTATTTATGACGAATGGCGCTTTTCATGTTTTTTGGAAGCAGTAATTAAATTGTTTACTTCATTGGAATTAATTTCATTTAAATTGTATCTAGTTTATTTACTTTCGTATAAAAATTTTGAGATGAGATTTTGCGACATAACTGGGACGGAGCCGTTCGGTTCCAGTCACTTCATCAGTCGTCGGAGACGGAACGATGCCGGAGAGTCTAGACGGCACTGCTACAGCAAACTCTCAAAATTGATTACCCCATTTGTTAGTTTTTCAGGGATGGCAGAAAGGACGTAAAACATCTGACGAGAGTTGAGAAATTTATCCAAAAACAAAGCTAGCACAAGAAGTGAGGCAACCGAAGAAATCAAGGCCGAACAGTGGACTACGGCATTCGGTTTAGGATTCACTTAATCGAGAAAGCGGGTAAATTAGATGAGTTCCATCTTGGAAGAAGTCATTCACTCTAATGTTACTGTATTCTGCATAAGGGACAGCAGAAACTGGGAGAAAACAGTGGAAAATGGTGTACTTTATATTGGTTTTCCAGTTTATTGTAATATAGTGCACTGTACAAAGAGAGAATATGAAACATGCTCTTATCCCCCTTCCCATTGAGTGGACTAAAAGAGGGGGGGGGAATCCAAACTTGATTGAATATCATTCTTTCCCCAACAGGAGAGTAATGTACAGGGAACTGCAGTTGCGCCCTTTAGACACAAGCAGAATTATGCTGTCCAATGTTTGGATCTCAGTCTAATCGAGCATTTGCGAAATAAACTGAGAAAAAATCCACCGCACTTCTGACAAAAACCGCTTGGGTGATGGAATAAGACGGAATTCCACAGGACTCAATTCAATATCTGAACAGCATGGTGTAAGTGGGAGATGGATTATATCTTCTGGTATGAGACCACAGACTCGCTTATTGGAGGCCTAAAGTGGCTCGAAAAAGCTCCATGTTTGGTCTCTAGAGCAGGGTTTCTGGACTAAGTAAAATAGAAAAAAAATAATAATAATAAAAAAAATAAATAAAAATCCTTAGCCAACCGACGGTAGATGTACTGTAGGTTTACAAATAATCCTTTCGCAGCTACATAAAAAAAAAACAATCACTCGTGAAAAGTAATTTGAGCAAATGCAGTGTCGTAAGATAACTGGATCTTTAAGAAAGCGAACGGATGCTTACGAACATCAGCGTATTCTGCTATTGCGGGTGCATCGGGATTACAATTCTACTCAGAAGAAACACTAAAAATATGACGGTGAAATTCAAGCAACTTGACACAGAGAGGTTAAAAAATTGTCTTTAGACTAAAAAAAAATTCTCTCTCTCACACACACACACAGAATTTTTTAAGTCTAACGAGCACTTCGAAGAATATATTTTTTGAAACATGGAAGTTGGAAAGGTGGCTTTTCAATGACTTCGTTAGCATCTTTAAAATGCATCAAAACTTTTCTAATTCATTTTGGCACTACATTTGTGTCATCCACTCTTCAGTTCGCTGTCGATTAACTAGTTTTATTTTGCGCATGATCGTATTTTGGTCTCTTTCTATCGGAATATATAGTACTTATAATACAGCCGTTGTACTTCTGAAGGAATTGTGTTTTTATTTAAATTTCCATTATAAAGAGAGGTGGTTCATGCTCTTTCTTCTTACTGCATCATTGTAATATAAACGATTGGTCATAATTCAATATAGTGCGAATAACTTATCTCTGGTTTCATTTTTCTTACTATTAATGCTAAGAAATTAATTAATGTTTGTGCTATGGTATCCACATGAAATCATCCTCTGTGAAAATGTTGGCATCTTAATGTATATTACGTTATCTGGGACGGTGGTGAACTTGCGTCATCCCCTGAGATATTTGCTGGCGCTACTTAAGTGAAAAGCACCTTCAGTGTTTGGAATGAACTTCTTGTTTGGAAAGAGGAAATGCCGATTGAAAACAAAGACCTCCCTAAAACAAGGAAATCTGGATTTAACAATTTTTGTACTACTCAGAAGAAACAGCAAACTGAGAAGGGAAAAAAATTTAGTTTCTCAAATCCGAAGGCGACATCAAGTCGAAACACTCGGTTTGGGTGATTGTGACGTGAATGACTGCATTTTATTATGAAAGAAAAGCGTTTATAATTTATTGAGAATAAGTTGTAACATCCGAAAAGAATTTTCTGATACTCCACTTTTACTTATTTACTACGCCATGGAAAAGGTTTATTTTCCATGGCGTATTTATTTACCAAAAATATTTATTTTATTTTCGTAGTTTGGGCACAGTGGCAATGAAGGGTTTTTGTTCTTGCCGATGGTGGAGTGGCTCTTAGCAAATTAAGTACAGGTGGTTACGAAGTAATTGCATGTCATACAGCCTTACAAGATACGTGTTTTATATCGAATTAAAATTGAAATTATTCAAAGCTAAGTGGTTCCGTTTGTGAAATATACGAAAATTATATTCAATTCTTGTGGCGTAATGATAAACCACTTAGTTAGTTACTCTCATTCCTCATTATTTTCTAGACATTTCATAAAGTTTTGAAATTTTGCGCATCTGTTCAGAAAAAAATCACTTTGCCCATTTTGCTCACTTCACGAAGGCTGAAATGGCCAACTTGCACAAAATAAAATTTTTCCGAGTGTTTTATTAGAAATTCATATGAAATTCGGTTGAATGAACTGCATTTTCAATAAACTGCTTTTATTTTTTTCGGAAACTACAGTCTTCATGTCGTAAAACTGTCAATCATTTTGATATAAGGAGTGCGGGGGGGTCATTTCAACAGCGATTAATACAGGAATTTATTGCTGTAATAAACTGCTTCCATACTTTTTTCAAAGTTTTGTCCGTGAATTAGCATTTAAAGTTGATGTCATTCTTATGTTGCTAATGGATTTAAACACGCATTTAATATTCTTTCTTTCTTACTAAGAAAGGAATCAAACACTTGCGTTAAAATGCACAAAAACTGCTTTGATTTGTCAGCTATCAGTGGAAGTATTGCTGCTAATAATCCATCTAAATCCGTTCTATTCAGCCCTCCAGTTTTATTCAAATAATGGCAATTTCCTCTTTGGGGAGGATTCCCAATTGCAGTATACAAATTAAAGACATTTGCTGTATAGTGGAACCTTACTTACTAATAATTAAATTAATTGTCTAGCAGACAAGACAAAACCACCTTTCATTTGTGGAAAATTTTCTTTCAATTAATATCCATTGTAATACATGTTTCCTAATCTAATTCGATAGTATTCTGCCTTGATTTAATTCGTTTAGTATCAACTTGCTAACTTGATAACTGGTTATCAAGGTAACCAGGATGTTTTTCCTTAATAGTATTCTACATGTTTCACTGCTGATTATCGTCGAATTATATTATCACGATAATATCAGTTAATTAACCAAAGAAAATAAATGCGCAAAACAAAGCAGTAGCACCACTTTTCAATAATAGAACACCGAAGAGGTTTTCGCTAGTATGGTGTATGTCAGCACTGTTACAATCGTTGACTATTGGAAAAATTAACATCTTAGATGTCGGTCGCATGATCTGATGAAAAATTCCCAAGCGTCGTTCGGAATACACCGTAGTTTCTGTTAAGGATACCAATCGGACCGATTACTTCATTGGACAGCAAGGCGAAGCCTCTGTGTTTGTGAACCTACACGAGTGTGAAACAAATCTTAAAGCTATACAATCACTCCCTTCATTTTGTCTCCCACTCATGGGAGACAAAACACCGACCTGTCAATGTTGAAGGAATCGGGTTTCTGATTTATATGGCAAGTTGCTTACCCAATCTCTTATTTTACACAAACAGCACGTCCATTCTGCGGAAAAAATGTACGGAATTAGTCTCTTAATCAGACATTCGTTTAGATACAATTTCAATGTTTACCAGTGTTCCAATGAAATAAACTTGAAAATCTGCTCTTTAACACTTTCACTGCCAAGCTGAAAATTGGAATTTCGTGTGGTGGGCAAATTTTTTATATATATATTTTTTTTATTTAGTTAGCGACGTCCACGCGATAACGCATGATCGGCCGTTTGGTGAGGACTCGCATCGCGCGATGATTGGCAATGAACATGTTAAAAATCTTTCCGATTCAGTAGCCATTCATGTTTAAAAGACCAGAAAGCGTTAAAAAGGCCAATGATATCGTTATGCAGTTGATTCGCCGTCGTTACCTCCAATTCAGATATATTTATGGAGAATCAGAGAAAAGCAACAAAGAAGAAGATAGTTCTTTTCTTGGCTACGATGCGTAGCCAAGAAATGACCTAAAGGATAGGTGGCTGTCAGTATTTTTAAGATAAGATAGGACGCAAGATAAGCAGAGCCTATTAATGTTGTTGTGTAATAACTAACTACTCTAATTAGAAACCAGCAATATGGATTTTCCCACTCTAGATGCGCAATGGATCTTCTAGTCTTCACCTCCCAAATTTTGAGTCAAAAACTGGGAGAACTTTCGAAGAAATTCATGCAGTAGTTCTCGACATTTCCAAGGCATTTCTTAACATCGTTTCTGCACATAGATCTGCTCAGTAAATTGCCATCGTATGATTTGCTTTAAGCCACTGATTACTTTTTTCTGGTCGTCACCTTTCCTCACCAATGTAGAAGTACCATAGGACTCTGTATTTTCATCCACAGTCTTCCTCCTGTACATTAAACCTGCTCCTACTGACTTCGTATCTTTCCACATGTTGTTCATAAGAGGAATTTCTCTTTTTCATTTGACAAATCTTTCAGTGCGCAATCATTAGAAATTTCAAGATCTTCCGTATAATCCATGCCTTAAACTTCAGTGGGATGAGGACAACTTTGTGGACTTCAATGATACCAAAACTCTGCCATGTATAATTTCTCGCAAGAAGAGATGTTGCATCGCCTTATTTTATTCTTGATTGTTATCCAGATATTCAAACACGATCAGATTTTTCTACTTGGACTGACCTATATCTCCAGCCTTTCTTGGCACAAACACGTCTCGTCGCATCCGCCAAAATACTCGGTGTGATTTCTGCTTGAACTACTTCTCACCTGTACAATTGCTAGCGCTGTATAAATCCCAAATCTGCCTAGCCAATGGAATACGGCTCAAGAAGAAGAGAAGCTGGAGTTCAATATCCCTCTACAGGTCAGCTCCAAATTTACTCAACTTTTCTTCGTTTTCTTTCATTACACCCACATCTCTTCTTAGGAACAGTCTCCTTGTCCCCCCTTTTCTAACGACTACAACTTTCACCTGCTGAAAAATGTTAAGTTTTCTCTTATCTTCTTATCAAGACTGGGCACTGATTTGCTATAGTTTTTTATATTTTATATATAATATATACTTTTATATATAATTTATATATATATAATAAAAAAACAGCTCAACTTTGGAAGCTCCTCTAATGCTAATGGAATTGATGTTTTAGACTAATAGGACAATATGGTTACAAGCTGAATATCAGCAAAGTCCCGTCAGTCTTCAGCAACCAAATTCCCTTCCTACATCCTTAAGGTGGAAGGCCTGTTACACTCTTAGACCTACCATCCAAATCTACGGCATTATATCATCAGACGGGATAAAACTATCTAGGAATAAGCTAATAAATATAAGGAGAGATAAAGGTGGCCAATTTATTTGGCCACCTTTATCTCTCCTTATATATCCACAGAGGATTGGCCAATTTATTTGGCCAATCCTCTGTGGATATACATGTTTGAAAAAGTGAACGGAAAGGAACCAGAACAAGTTCAACTTCATTTCCGCTCACTTCAAACATGCAGGTGAGTGCTGTTTCCAGGAGTTAAGGTGTACATCACGAAAGATTTCCTCCTTTAGAGGGTACAGCTTTAAAATTTAAAATAGTTTTTCTAAAGACTGGCTGCTAGATGGTAAACAAGATCAAACTTAACTCTGTAGATAATATTAAGAATGATTCGCATTTAGTGAATATTCATGCTAGCACTATCCATATCACAAGCTGCATCTGAAGAGCACTCTAAATAGCAGAATGTGGGCTGGAGAAGGAAGCATCTGCTAAGGCCACAACTTGTAGAGGAGTTGGATGAAAATCTTCATGTATGGATAACTACAGAATCGCTTGATGTATGATACACGTCACTCCTAGTTTCATTCTTTTAACCAACAGTCATTCACGTCAAAGAGCAATAGACTGCGTGCGGAAGAGGCATACTTTTCCAAAATATTTTAGCACCCTATACAAATAGATAGGAAAGACCCGGGTTCGATTCCCGTCCATGATGTGAGTAACCTTTATCTGATCTCTTTTGACTAATGGTGAATTAGTCGGTCTCATACGGAGGTAGTGGGTTTTTTACCCGGAAACTCGGTTTTTTCGTTCCTCGGAAGAGGCAAATTGAACACACACGGATTTACAGTCGTAAAATACATACTTAATTCCCTCATTAGGAGGACTCAACCTGTCCTAAGGGACGGTTGAGGGAACCCCTGAAAATAGATAAAGTTTCTAACTCAGTGTTGACTATTTCTGTGTCCAAACGAAACTTAATTTCCTAACAAAAACTGAAGTTCAGCTTCTATTAAACTTATCCCACTTTTCTCAAATACAACTCTTTGATTCTTTTTATTTGTCAACTATGATATATATTCATTCTGAATTCTCATTTCAAACTTTATTTAATTTTTTTTGTCTTATTTCATCAAACTCATTTGGTACTGTGCTGCTTACCTAATATCATCAATTATTCTTACTTTTCTGGTTTTATTTCTTTGTTTTATTTCCACAGTCCAGCATTGCTAACAGTTGATCAGATATATCACAAGACCATCTAAAAGGCCTCTGTTCTTCACTTATGCTGTCTATGCGATGTAACTTCTTCGTAACTAATGATGGATTACCGTATGGCTTTCTCAAATAAGCTGTCTAAAAGTTATTACACAAACTACCACCTTGTTCCAATGAAAATACATACAGATTGTTATACCTTTTTGTTTGAAATTATATGAAATTCCTCTTGAAAAAGGCAGGACGAAAATGACTTTACCGTTCATTTTATAGGAGGCATTTTATAGGTTTATGTGGTCAAAAATTGACTAAGCCCTCTGATCTCCACAGTAAACAGTCTTCTCTCAAAATTCCCATCTGTGAACCGATTTTACTATATTCGCACTTGAAGGAAATCTTCCATTAGATGACTCTTTGAAATCAGCAGAAAGGAATATTATAGCGACCAGATGAATGATCACTGACCACTCAAGTCGCCTCGAACAAGTATTCCTTGGGCTCAAAAAATGTACATGGTTTCAACAAAATAAATAAATAAAATAAATAAAATATATTGGCTTACATCATATCCTTACAGAAACCAATACTTCATAACAATAATAATTGTAATTATCATTAGGAAGTAGATAACTGATGTTCTAAGCAATACAAATTTGTTCTTCCTCGATCTCTTTATTTTCATTAGTAAAATTTGTGTTTTTTTGCTATGAATAAATCCCTGGTTATATTTCATTGCGAAACAGGTCGAACAGAAATATTACAGCAAAATATCCCAGTTATCTTTCTTATACACGATTTATAGTGAAAACGGTTTCTTCATCACAGTTATCTGAAATGTTTACCTCGATATTTTTATTATTCCAGTAGTCATCCTGTCCATATCTATTCCCTGATTTTATTATATTTGAAGACTTGAGATGATCAAGGTGGATTATCAAAGGGTGCCATTTCTTCCTAATGCTAGCTGAATCAGTAGAAACCCTTAAATTTGATTATTTGGGATTTAAGTTGCCATTTTTGTTATTTCGATAGCTTTTTCTAGTACACAGTTAAAGGGTGATAAGTAAAATACGGTAGATGAAAGAAATATATTTCGGTGCAGACAGTGGTTGTTTGTAAAATCTCCACTTTGGTAGATTTATTGTAGGAAATCGACAGATAATTACCTTATATTCTTGTAGAAAGGTAAGTAGTAGCGTCCTGCCATAAATATACTCTGAGATATTTATATACATCCCCTTTCATATGAGAAACGTCAACTTGTTCTCCGTTCACCAGGGTGGCCCAGGTATTAGAGGAAAAAATGATGTTCATTTACTATAATTACAACTTACGGCTAAGTACTCGATGACCTGACAGTGCCGAGACAACCGCGAACAAACCTTTCGTTGAAAGGCATTCATAAATTACACCTGCAGATAATTGGCACTTCCTTCTCACAACACATTTAATGATTAATTTCGTATATTTTTCTGCAGCCTCAACTTGGCAGCAAATTACGAGGGACGTGTGAAATATGGCTTTGGGTTAGAGAAGGATTGCGTTGATTATGGTAACGGTATTGAGAATACTGCACCAGCTTTTCGATTGTTGAAACTAATGATCGATTTTACAAACACTTGCTGATAATCTTTAACCCTGTCCAACTAAATCTGTCATTCCACAGAACGACAAATTTAGTTACACGTGGTTTGTAGAAGTAGATACAACAGTATGTATCTTCCTCTACTTACTGTCGAAGTAGCACATTTGCGCAGAGTAATCATAAAAGCACCAGACAAACACTTCTTCGAGGACCAGTGATAAGTTTTTCAAGTAACATAACTTACATTTTGGTTACTTCTAATCTTCCGGTTACATGTTGACTTACGATATTGCACTTTTAATAGAATTTTTTTTTTAGTTGCGTAGCTTATCTAAATATTCCGTCCAGTTCATCGTAATTTAAATACGGAGAAAAGGAAGAATGAAGTGAAAAAAGGTTACAGGGGACAATAAGTGGGTGTGAATCTTTCAGTTCATCATGAAATCGAAATTTATTGCGTAATAAAAAAATGATAAGTAAGTTCTAAATCGGCGATAAATTTTAAGATTTTTTAGAATGAAATTATTCTAGTCATTTATGCAAAAGCCACTGAATGGAAAGTTAATGACGTTATGGTAGAATTTTAATGCATCATTTAACCGCAAGACCTTTTTTGTTTCCTACAAAATGAATAAGAGTTGCGCCCATAAAGGTTTTTTTTTTGTTCTTTCTTCGAGGGCGATGAAAAATGGCAGCAGGTGGTTTTCATAATTAAGGAGAGAGCCATAAATATACAGCATAATCGATGATAAATGACAGTCTCGCATCTCTCTTCATTTAGATTGTAGTTTACTTTAGATTTAGCTATTTCATTTGAGCGATGATTTCATCTTGTTCACAGATGTTTATTACAACTGACTATTACTCAACGATTAAAATAGAACAAGGTGTTCGTGTATTATTTTTTAAAAAACAAATTTTATCTGGTCTGTACTTTGCCTATGGAATACGACACTTTTCTTCTGAACACTTTTCTGGGCAGCTAAGTGAATATAAATCTTGTGTTTGAAATTAGATGGCTTGCTAGATTTCCATAGCAGATAAAGTTAAGCGGCGGCTGTGGTGTTGCATTTTCAACGTGCATAGCTTACATGCAACACATTTTTGTTATCCGCCCTGAACCGATTCATTTCCTCACTAACTTGAGCAGCTTTAGTTCGTGACGTGCCATGCTTGACCCTTCCTGTTAGTGGCCTTTGCATTATCTACTCCAGTGATCAGCAAAATAGCTCATGACTAGTAACAGTTCTTGTTTTAAATATATTAAGCTATTCCATATTCTTTATATCGTATCGTAAGGACCGAAGCTGCTTATTATAAAAGCCAAATATTTAAACGATCCCAGAGAAGTGAGGTCAAGTGTCTCGGAAAATAAAGCTAGTCGAGAGTGGCGCCTCACAGTCCAGATGGCTCATAAGATTTGTCATAACCTTGCTAACAGACTGGGATAGCTGAAATGGGAATGACAGAAGTTTGATTGTGTAGAAGTATTAAGCATAAGTAGCTTCCCAGACGCTGTGATTCTCCATTCAGAACAACAAGAGGCCACCTTTGACTGTACGAAGAAGACGTAATCAAAATATTTCAGTGCATGCTTGATATTCTGTATTCGTATTAAACTAACTTTACCTTCTTATATTGGTCCTGGAAAATACCTTTTACTATTAGGCAAAATATTGAACTAATATATATATATATTACTTCTTTGCTGTTCAAGTTCTTTATTTGAAGGTGGTTCAATTCGCTTTTCTAGTCTCTTCATCTTAAGTTCTGTGCATATACTAATTTGCTGTGGCGACAAAGAAAATGAAACGTGGTATTTCGGATCTTTACTAAAATTTCTGAATTCTGATTATTGTGACCATTTCAAGTGCCGAAATTTGACAGGAAATGATTAGTTTAGCTACAGCATTTCCACATTCAGGAGACCAACATATATGAACAACAATCAGTCACCTTAAGTCAGCTTATACAAAGACACAATTTCATTTCTATCTTGAATTGTCACCTTTCGTCTCAGTAAGACTGGCAACCTGTCCATTCCCTCACATTTCAATCTTGTTCTGTGGTACTCTATCAAATGTATTTTCAAAATTCAAAAACACTTTTCGTATATACAGCATGCATCTCTTTTGTCCAGTGCAGTTTCGCCCTATTAGAAAATGCAACCAGACTAATGCAATAAGATCAATTAACAAATCTATGCTTCCTTTCATAGAGACTTCTATTTTCCTCAAACTACCCTCGCATTTTAATGCTAAACAACTTTTTCAACACTTTTGCTATAGTTCGCCCACCGATTAGAGGTCCCTCGACACTTCTGCGCATGTCAGAAAAAGGAGAATCATTCCGATAATAGGGTAATCAATCTGTCTTCTGGGATGCGTTTGTTTATTATTACAGGTCGGAAATTTTAATTTAGCTTTTCTTTTACGAACATTGCAGTTTTTAAAGTGTAACTATTTTGCTTGTATAACAGTTGGAAAAATGTACGTAGAGTATTAACAAAATTAAAAAAAGTATAGCATAAAACAAAAATTTAAGTTTATTTTTAAGAAAGTTTTCTATAAAATAAAAATAATTATACAGAATACCAGAAATTTTTTTCAAATGAACTTAGATATTCTAAACGTACAGTTGAGAGAACTGAGACACTTTAATGTCCTAAACCGATTAATTATTTATGACTTGTGACTCTTTTAACAAACCCATACAAAAAAAAGTTGGAAAAAAATATCATTATGAAATCTTTTTAATCTTCATAGTCATCTGAATCGGTCACCGAATCGCCATCACTTTCACTTAAACTGATCACCAAAGGTTCGCATAATTCTTCGATAATTCCGTCTCTGTCCCAATACATATTTTCCAATGAGGTGACATGAAAGCAATATTTTCCCCAGTTTTGAACTGTAATACTTTCGATCGCCTGCTCTGAAAGCTTAAAAAGTTTCGACATGTCAATATCTCCAGTTACGTTGCGATGGCGAATGAAACTTTTCACTTCTGCCCAAACATACTCAATAACATTAATATCGCAATGATATGGTGGTAGCCTCAAAGCTAGAAATCCATGCTCTTTGATCATCGTGTCGAATTTAAATAGTTTAGTTGTAGGCGAGTTTCTTTTGACCAAATTAAGCAATTCAATTTTTCGCATATCTGAGGAATGAGAAATGTTATTTGCAGAGAGCCAATCCATAAGAACTTGCTTCTTATTAGATCAGTTTGGAACTTTATTTAATCGAATAGAGTGAATATGAAGCGTTATCAATTATAACAATAGCATTTTTAGGAAGGTTTGGAATCAGTTTTTCTTCTGCCCACTTTTCGAAGATCGTAGAATTCATTTGCCTATGGTAATTGGCTTTGTATAGTAAGTTTGAATTCGCTAAAAAACCCATTTCTCCAGCCGCACACAAAATTATTATGCGCCGCGAGGCATTTCTGGTTTGTACCACTCCACATTCTTCTTTAGACTGCCAACATTTTCCATAAGTTAAATTACTATCAATCCAGGTTTCATCTAGATACACAATCGGTCTTTTCTCCTCCCTGAAATGTCTTATTGCTCTCAAATACTGCGTTCTAGATAAAACAGTCACTTTGCTCCATGATAACTTTTCTTTTATTCTGGGACTTTTTAAAACAAAATCCGATTTCATGAAATATTTTTCTTAAAGTTTATCTTTTCCAAGGAAAATTATTTTTGTCTTAAAGCACAGGAATCAATTTCGGAACAGTTGGCACCTTTTTCTCGACCACGTAAAATTCGTGAATAGTTCTTCTTATAACGTCTACATCAAAATCATTCAAAGCTACGGTTTCGATGGTTTTCTTTACTATGGCGCTTTTTTAGAAGATTTAAATTTTGGCTTACCTTCACCTTTTGATTCCCTACGAATTCTTTTAACAGTCGACCCCGATATGCCCGCAATTGTACTTGCACGTTTTATGACTTGAGAAAGGGGAACAAGGAGACGATTCTTTTTTCGCAGAATGTCAGCACATTACTCAATATTCTTTTGCAAGAGCTACTGAAACGTTTAACAACAGAACTTGTTGACTGTACTGGATCCATCATACGAATTAATAATAAAAAAAAATGCAAAAATGTGACAACAAAAATCAAGCTAGTACTAGTACAGAGACAGACAAAAAAGCACGTGATTTCGCATGTTGGCGACCGATTCGTACGTCCTTCATTTCTTTCTCCCCTTCACCATGAATCGACTATTCTTGGCAAAATGCCAAGGAGAGATCTACAAACGGTGGGCGAACTATACTATCCCTGAAATAAAGTGTTCTACAGTTTTAATACCACTCTTTGGGATTGCTCCTTATGGAGAGCCCTATTCTCACATTCTTTTTTCAGATCGTTTTGCAAAGATTCATTGAAAAACCAAATCGGTGATACTTAGTTCCACAGTCTAATTAATATCGGGTTTAACGAACTTCTCAAGGATTTTACATTCGGCAACATTAGGCCTCAAATCTTTCTCCACTGCTATAATTCATTTTATGTCCCCTTCTCGTAGCTTAGAAATATATCCTCCTTCAAGTAGGCAAACACAATTGATAACCATCTTTGTGACCTTGCCATTTCAAATGCCTAGGGATATAGTAAGGGTTTATTTCTTCATAACATGAACTAATTTCAGATTGGTAGATATAACTATCAGGTTGAAGTGAAGGATTGTTAAATCGATCCGAGTGTCCAGAGTTTAATGGAAACTATAATTTCAAAGGAAGAATCAAGGACGATTATATCCCAGAACGGGAGATGTATTTTGTAACTTGACAAATCGGTGATTTGTGGAAGATGAGCCTTGTTCAGTTTGAAAAACCACATCTGGAGAAGACTTCAAGAAGCATTCGATTTTGGACTCTTAGGGTGACTTTGGATACGATGCCTCGAGTAGCTCGATGTTGTAATCCAAGAAGAGAAATTTCTTTTTGATAAGAGGCTTGGTTAGCGAATTATTCAAATATAAGTCAAGATGCTGTTTTAAAGAAATTAAAGTGGACTAGTTTCTATTTTCCTTTGAATAGCATTTAAGAACCTTACTGATCACAAACGATTTTTTCGCCATACAAAGCATGGATGCGAATTTTACCACCGAAGCTAAAATACGATTGAGACACGCTACTGAAATATCATGGATCCGAAATGTAACACGGTTGATCTATTTCATCCCCATAGGAAATATGTACATCCATTTCCTTAGCCTAATCTTTGCACTAAAAGATTTGTGAATCGTTTCACAAGGTTTCTGAAATGAATGCATAATAATGCCATCATAATACGAAACTATATGCTCTGCCTTTTGGTTAGTATTTTATCATTTCAAGTGGTATATATAAAATTGGTAAATGTGGTTTAAAAAAATGACCAATCATGATCCCCCTTTCTCGCTTTGACTTATTAATTTCAGTCTTTAATCTAATCCACCGTTATCACGAAATGGCTTCATTTGGAGACCTCATAACTTACCAAAGCACAGTGAAAGTATTGTGTTTTTCCTCCCCCTCCCCCAGCAGAACTCTAAAGAGCCTGGTGAAATCCATTTCATAGTCGAACGCCTGTGACAGTGGGATGGAAATATATTCTGAATAAACACATTTCATTCCACGTCCACTGTATACTGAGAAAGTAGAGGAAGAGACATCGGTTGAACCGCATCTATCGCATTTCCTACGATTATTCTCCTTTATAGGAAATAGATATGGTGATCGGCAGGTAACTGAAACGAGCCCAGCCTGCCGAGTTATGCCTAGAAGTAATAAAGGTTATTCACATTTGCATGCATCACTACGTTGCAGCAGCGGCTGTAATTGTCATGTTTTCTCAACAGGCCAGTTCGTTCACGAAACCCATCCTAGCTGGAAGAAAAAAAGAAGAAAGAACAACTTCATAAAGTCCATTATACTCTTGTTTGGTGGGGGGGGTATGAATGGCTGTCAGCAACATTCAGATATGACGTGATTATCCATTGGAAAAAAGGTCTCGTAGGTGTGGTTCATTAAATTTCGTGATGACCCCGAATTCGCTTTTTTGTTTTTCTTCTTGTCGGAAGATTGAAGACAATAGAATGGCCAACAAATGAAAGTAACCTATTTTGTGGCGGACGGCCCTTGAGGCAGAGTTGTGCAGGGTAACCTATATATCCGAAACAGCTATCGTGTAACGGATCACTAGGGGTTCTGTCTACTGAAACGAGCGGTGGTTCTCGTTTCAGTGCGTGCTTGCTTAAAGCGTCGTGAATCCTTTTATCCAGAATATTCCTGTGCACACGTCTAAAAGAAAATGGACTGATAGCATGGCTTGGTTTAATACAACTGCGGCGTCGATTGCTTTTTTCCTTTCTTTCTTTAATGCTTCAGTAATTTCTGACTAAATTAGTTTTCTTAACAGCAGATGTTGTCCCGATGTGCTCTTTTTGCTGAAGCAAATACATTAGTTTTATTAAAGATTCCCCTGGGAGGAGTAAGAATTACCACGAATTTTGGGGAATTTCTTGATTTAATCGCTAGGGAGGGGATTAAAAAATGTTTCGATTCACTGACTCGTGTATTAAGGAGTGTGTATCGGAATCGCGAAATTTAATATGCAGATGAGAGGGGGGGGGTTCTTAGACACAGATGGTTTTAGCAGACGTAAGAAAATTTCTGAATTAAGACGAACCCCATGTTTAATTGAATTAAACCTGACTTACACTAAATTAAACCTCTCTAAGACTCGTATTCTTGTTACAAAGCATTGCCTCTTGCCGGGAAAATGTTAGATGTTATCAGGGACAGCAGCTGATATAAGTCTCTCTCTCTCGCACACAAATGAAACTTTCTTCTCTCAATTACACCAAAGTTTTTCCCCTTAATGTTATCAGATGGATAAATTTCATTCTTCACTCTAATAAACTACATGAAATAATCACACAGCCGTAAAATAAAACGACTGTCTTTCTGTTGTATATTATGCCTAGACCCCCCCCCCCAAATAATCAGTATCGTGTCGGTCCTTCAGTCTTTAAAACGACGTGTTGTGATCGCAGTTCATCTGGATTGCTCTTTCAACAGATATTGCCAGTGAAATAGTGATCGCGAATCCCATCACTATTCCCAAAAAATGTAATTTTGGAATAGTGATGGGATTCGATATATAATAGTGATTGCCCATACTCGTATTTTCCCTCAGCGCTCACTACAGTAACTTTAATTGTTCTGGAATTTAATACAAGGCCTTAATTTTACTTTGTGTATTTATTTGATCCGCTAATTTTTAGCAAGCCTTAACATTAGAAATCTACAAAACGAATATTTATTAATATTTTTTCACTTTTTACTCCCTTCAGTTCTTCTACATTTTCAAGAATTTCTTCAGTGTAGAAATTGAACAGAAGAAGAGAAAACGCACACATCCCTGTCTGTTTTTGTATTTGAAAACTTTCAAACAATTTACCGTCGACTTCTGCATTTTGCAGTTTAGATCCAATTGTGCATACGAAATCCGTCTTAGGTTCATGATCGATTTCTTATGGTGATCGATTTCAAATGATTTTTTACAATTTCTAACAAAGGTATATTCAATTTCGTTTCATAGATTATAATAACTGCTTTTCTTTTTTTCGTTTTTTGAAAAATGCAGAAAGATTATAACCTCGTTCCTAGTTTCTTTCTTGAGATATTGAAGATATTTATCCTAAATCCACTTTTGGCATCCTTTATCCCAATTGCTGCTTTGAATTTTATTCTTTGCAATAGAATTCATTCGTAAATATTCATTTATTGCATTGCTTATTGGTCTGTAATCTTCATATTCAATTACTCCATCCTTTATCGGGATATCAATAAAAATGGAGTCTCAAGTTCAGTAGGAACAAATCATATTTCATATATGTGATTATAGATTTCTCTTACCTCATTTATTCCACTTTATTTGGGGCTTTTAACATTTTTGTATGAATGCCATCTCGAGGCTATTCATGTCTTTTTTTTTGCCTGCGCCCCTTAGTATTTATTTTCTTTTAGAAGGGCAACATAGTAGCCATATCCCAGTACCACACGAAGCAATAAGACACGGCTGCCGTGTCATATTATTATTAAGAGAGAGACCTCCAGAGAGAGTCAGGGGCTCATCAATGGAGGCCTCGTTTGCGGTTAAAAAGTATAAAAGCCTTTTTAAGTAGCAGTTTTGCGCCAAGAAGGTAGTACATATTTTAAGTCTCATTTCGTATTTAATTCTAGTGAAACCACTCTTCATGAAACTACTCTTCTTAAAGAAAGGAGAGTAGTTTCATGAGAAATTGCATCTCTCATGAAAAAATGACAAAACAGATAGTGTGAACTCAACAACCCTCTTGTCATTGGAATGACACTTAAGAATCTCCAGATCACCCGCAGAAGAGAGAGTTTGGTTTTGATATCTCTTTGGTGCCCATTTATCATATATGGCTTTATGGTAGTTGGACTTTTTCCCCCTGAGGATAAGTGCCTAAATTTTGAAGGATTTTCTGATTAATAAATTATATTTTTAATATGAAAGTGCGGAGACTTTGGTAGTCTTAGTGAATCGCGAATCACAGCTAAATCTAGCCCGAGCTAAATAAGACAAAAGCTTTTTCAAGCCTCTTGAAGTCGCTTGAAAAAAAAAGTTTAATGTTTGATCTCGAGAGCAGTTTCCGGATTATATAACCTTTGACGTATGTTCGGTGTTAAATGTACGATAGTTTTACTGACTGTCGTAGATGCAGTCACATCAAAAATAAAAAAAGTGCCAGAGAGAGAAGTGAAACCGATCAGTAGCAAAGAGACTGCATCATCAGGATCACCGCATGCTCCGTCGAAACCGGTTTCTTCTCTTCCTCTTCCTCCGTATCATGTAAAAAGTGGCTTATGGATGTGTTGGTCATTACTTTAATAACGGCATCAAGTGTAGTAATACTATCAGTTTGTGCATATTTATTTACATAAATTCTATTTTATTATTCACATCGATAATAAAATATATCAATTATTCTGTACATAGAGCTTTTTAGCTCTAAAGTAATTATTTGTTTTGTAATAAGCTTTGGACGAGGCGTAATTCAGTTATCAAGTATCTCCTAAACCATGCAATAGATTGATGTTTTTGATATGTTTCGGTATCGTTGCTTAAACCACTAACAATTCGCTTTCTAATCATTCTTTTCGTTCTCTTTTCTTTCAGATGTAAACATTTTCAAATTATCTTGACCACTTTTTTAAAAAAAAATCTGGATTATTTTCAATATAATTATTATGGTTAGCAGAACCTGCTCCAGTCAATATTAACAAAACTGGTGACGTTGTTTGGTCGTAAACGTAAGTGGCACCTCGTGCTTTTGAATAGATCAAACGCCCAGATTATAGACCTCGAAGGTTTAGGTTTGCTGACCTTAATTTGGAAACATAACCAGTCAGTGACACCATCCACCCATCAAGCGGTCTACTCTTTGTAGATCGAACAGAGAGGTTGACCTGTCACTCTTCAAATGCATCCGCAGGCTAAAACTGCAGATCCTGTGTTTATGGAATGGTGCGGATTGGAAGCTATTTAACTTCTTTGTAGGCAGGTGAATAGCGCTACTGTCGAAATAATGGCCGAGTTATTATTACGATTTTCTTAGCTGTTTGTGCATCCTTTAAAACAAAGCACATTTGCTCTCAATATGGCATAGAACTTCTCTAGTGTTAACTGCACATATTGAGAATTAAGCAATACAAATGCAAATATAGCGTTAATGATCGTCGAGATGATTTCCAAAGGGTAATAAAGTATAAATTTAAAATAGAATATCGAGCATAGAGAAATTTTACATTCTCGTAATTAGAATTTCTGACACACACATGGAACTGAACGCTTTCCTTGACACATTAATTCTTTCCTCTTCTATATGTACAAGGACGTTGCCTCAGACGGATTCATTATTAGGGATATTGTCTTGCTGAGGTCTCGCCTTTAGTGAGCTCGACGAAGGCTTTGAGAGGTACAACAAGAATTCTGAAGGTCTGAACACTCAAGCTTGTTGCAGTTTTTGCTAATGATTAATTCGTTCAAGATCATCTCTCTCGCCCACTACTGCTACGAAAATTAATGTAAAAAGGGGACAGTTGCGATTTATAGGCTTATGAATAGCAATTGTAGGTAAAATTATCTTTGACCTGCTAAGGTTCGTATCAAAATCTAACCCTCTCTCACTGAGTAACCTCCATTGGCGGCGATTCTCTTTTGTTGCTGCAATTTTCATTAAGAAAGTACGAAGAGAGGATAATGGAAAAGAAACAATAATTATGAGAGAAATCAAGTGGCCGATGAAACATAAAACTTTGCTTTTCAAAGGGCATCTAGTCATATTTTTATTCCTATGAAGATAGAACGAAGCTTAGAAATCGATGGGGGAAAAATGTTAGTTATGTTCATAGAAAAAAGCAAATTCGAGTTACTGACAGTTCTCTGGGCGAGGTGACCATCTCATAGCACGATCATATTCGTGCTATGAGATGGTCACGTCCATAACAAAGAGAAAGACACACACACATACGTGATTTATAAAATCTGGGGTAGGAGGGAGTAACCGCTAATCGGTGCTCTAGATACGTGAAGAATGTACCATAAGGAGAATTTGGGAACAGAATATAAACTAATTAAGTATGCGCCACGTCTTGCTGTAATAATTAACTACCCTTACTCTTTGACTATGTTTTCGTTCACAGAAACGTAATGAATCAGATCTGGTTTACCAAGCTGTTCTCCTCTTGATAGTTAAAGAGGTCTGATTCCTTTATTTATTGTTTGTGATGTGGGCTGATTTGGGCGAGGTGAGGGCGAGCTGGTGGACTGATTTCTGATCTGGAAATTCAATACTACTTGAACGGTACAGGAGGTAGTTAGTACTGTGCAAGAAAACATTCGCTCGCATACTGATAAATGACAGCAAAAACCAGAACAGAATTGATTATGTAGATTGATTTCCCTTGCATAACTCTTAAAACGAAGAGAACTTTCATAAAGGCGAGTTAGATGATCTCATAAGGAAGGCAAGTGACCAACAGACAACACTCGCGATTCACAGAAATCATATTCGCCTCATGGCCTTAGCTGTTTGAGTAAACTCAAAGAATCGTCAAACAGCAGCCACTCATCCCGGCGTATAACGTTAGTTATAAAAAAATACTCATCCAAACAAACCTAACGTATACTTAATGGTTTATAATTTTCCCTCGAAGTGAAGCGACTTTCAAATGCAACCCAACTGCAAAGAAATGTTTGCAATTATGTAATTCTGGAAACATTTAACGTTATGTTCAAATCAAAGAAATATTTTCAGTTGTTTTGAAGAAATTCATTTTAATTTCTTCCAATTTGCCTATTGGATATGTAACATTTTTATTCGAATACCGGAAACAAGAAATACAACTGAAAGAGTTTTCGGTGATCAGCATCCAATTACTGTGAAACGCGAGTTTTTCCTCGCAAAGGAAGGCATCGTTACTGGAAAGACCCGATTTTCATGGCTTATCCACTTCTGCTAGATTTCCTCGTTCTTCTCTCTTCCAATTACGTTTTCTTCCTGGCATAAGTTAACAAATTCTTGGCGAAGGTTTTAGGGCATGAAAACTGTGTGTAGTTTGAACTGTTAATGCGTTCTAATTTCGTATGATATCGGATAGCAGTGGTGCATGAGAAAGGTTTACAATAATTGACAAATTATGATTGATTGGCGTGAAATAAGTTTTTCCATTTTATTTTAAAATACTGGAACTCCATATTCTTAAGTAATGGAATAAAATCAAGAATGATGACACGGTATTCAGTTCTTACTGGTTTACTATGAATGAGTCGTGCTATTCTTTGGTCGTCGGATATCAGGGCGAAAATATGTCTGGACATCGAACCGGTCTAATGTTAGCACTATTATGCATGGGTCAGGTGAGAGCAAGTGAAGTGGCTACTGAATGACCTGTCAGTCGTTCAGAATGACAGATAACACACCTTCAGACTTGAACTTTACGGTGTGGATCTGTAACCGTTATCATAGCACGAATGTTCCCAGGAGAAAATGTGGTCAACTCCAATATATACCGAAGGAAATAAAGCTCTGCTTTCTTTGTCGTACTGTTCTGCATGTAATAAAATAATCTCAGTTCTTACAATCTGCAACAGATTAACCACATGCTCACATAAATCTAATTTAATTTATGGATGATTTTATTTACCACCGCACTCATTCTTTTTATGATGTGAGAAGGTGCTCTGGGTAAATATTTTTAACTCATTTTTTTTCTTTTATGCTTACTAGGTTAAAAATAAGTTCAGTCGTGTGGAGAAGGAAGATTTCACAAGCAAAATATGATTGTCGATAATTTGTTTTCAAACTTCATTATTCAGTTGTTCCACAAACCTTTTACCTGTTCAAAAACATGTAAATATTTTACATCTTTTTTGAAATTAAACCTGGGATAAAAATATTTTTAGTTCGGGATTCTCGTAAACCGTAGCATTTGGCCTCTCAGTCATCTCAACTCGCAAATTAGCCTCATTGCGATTATTCCGAAGAACGTTATCTGAAGAGAGGGTAACACGAGGTTAATTGTAAAGGAACTTGATGGAAGGGTATTCTATAAACATAAATAAGGCTTACTCTTATAACTTGTGCCCTAAACACAGGGTGCCATTGTTATCTCGGAAATGATATTTGGAAAAGCCAACACGTGCTCTGAGGGAGTGACTTCCTGATAGACCCATGCACCGGTTAATAGTACTTGGGTCTCGTTATTGGTCGCGTTCTATGCAATTTTCTATAGAGAGAGAGCATTGTACCGTTACCAACCCTAATAGGCATTTCCTGCAGACACAAAAACCTAACAGTATGGGCTTGTGTTTGCGTGCGAGTAGGTTTAGTCTTGACCAAAATTATCGCATTGGGTCGACACTCCTTGCATTTTTCAAAAAGAAGGGAAGGAACGAAAGTTCCAGCAACAAGATACATACTGTGAGCTTGTAATAATAAGACAAGGAGAAATTAGGCGCATTCCAGATTTTTTGCTGATTCACTTATGTCTGGTGTGTGTATTTAAATAATTATGTAACAACGATTTTCTAAAACTCCTTCAAATCATCGTGTAGAGAATACAGAAAAGCGCTGCATGTTGGCCAGTAGAAATGAGGACTTTTCAGCTTATTTTTATTTTTCGCTTTAGAGAAGACACGTTTAATGGGTCATGCCTTGAAGTCTAACAGTGCTTCATCTTCCTTTTCTACATGTCATCTACATGACACGGATTTGAATCCAGCGGTAGCAACCAGATGTTGATATTTGTGTATGTCTTTAGGTGACACATAATTTCGTCACCCAGTAAGAGACTACTTTGACACCTTGCTTATCGGAGGCCTGAAGTTAAAAAAAATCCACGATTGGTCTAGACAGCAATGTTTCTGTTTCTGAATTATCTGATCTTAAGTTCACTTACAGCACTAATGTGTGAAACGTCAATCTTTCGCATGCAGGATTCAAATGTATGAAGAGTATTTTTTTGTACTTCTGTATACTGTTCGTGAAGAGCATACTGAACCAATTTCACAGACTGATAGGCCACT
This sequence comes from Typopeltis vanoorti, assembly GCF_054136105.1. NCBI lineage: Eukaryota > Metazoa > Arthropoda > Arachnida > Uropygi > Thelyphonidae > Typopeltis > Typopeltis vanoorti. The sequence goes on from NC_143556.1 coordinate 143,715,195, forward strand.
GATATCGCATCTTAGGATACGTTATCAGTGGCCTATCAGCCGTGGCATTGTCAAAAGGCAAGACCGGGTTCGAATCCCGTAGGACAAGAAGAACCTTTTATCAGGGAGTTTGCAGGTGAGTAAGCCAGTCTCATACGAGAAGTGAGACAAGTTTTCCTGAAATGTTCTAATGACCATTATGCCTCAAAACAGGCATAATGGTCATTAGAACACACGCAGTTAACATAAAAAATATACTGGTCTGAACTCCTTTCGCCCTAAATTCCGTAAGCTAACCTTCTATGCAATTTTCCATTGGCAAAACAGGCTGAATCAACTATATGCAATGTTATATCGGCCAATGGAAACACGAGGATGCCACCTGAGCCAAAAAACGAATAAGAATTCCAGAGGCTAACATCAAGGAACAGTACTGAAATCTGCGATGCCTGCTGTGGAATCGAACAACCAAGAAATTCGTGGTCTGGTAGTAGCTGTACTGTTCTAGTTTTCTACAAAAGGGTAGCTGCTGATAAACGAAACTGGCACCTTGTTTCCAAATGTGAAATTTGGCGGCAGGTGCAGCTTTTCTCATGGTGCTGATTCGTAACTACGGTTGAAATGCATAAAAAACTGAACTCCAAAGGATATGCAACGATTTCGGATAGCATAATGCTTCCTATATTGTGGGAATTTAACCGAACAAGCTCATATATCAAAATGCATCATGTCTTATTGGCGCTATACCTACCCTCACAATGCCCTTTGATATTTGAGACGTGGGTTTGAATTCCATCTAGAATGAAAGGAATTTTTTGCATTGGAAAACTAACAATCTAAAATTATGATCAGAAAAGAGTCAGTCTGGGAAGTTCATGGGCCTTATGCACAGCGAATTATTATTATGCTTATTATAATAGAATAGTTTATTTGTTTAAGGCATATGCTCTATCAAGGAGTTTCAAGCTAGCAGAGTACCTACTTCAGATAAGTTCTTACACTTCCTTATGTTCTCGGTTCGAGTAGAATTCGCGCCACAAATGTGTGGACCGCACTTTCCACCAGTAAGGAGGGAACAGAAATATCAATTATGAAAATGTTGAACTCTTCAAAGAATCGTTGGAAGGTATGTAATCTGAAAGCACACGCTGTGACACACAGCGATCGCGGTTAAGTCGGGCGAAGTACGGTTGTACATCAAATTGATTTCATGTGCGAAACACACACATTACATTATGCGATTATGTATGCATACACAGATGAAGCCTCAAGGTAAAGTGATGCACCTCGAAATATTTCAATTGTAAACAGTTGAATGAATTGGCTACACACATTGTAGTCCTCTCAATATGAGGATTCTTTCTGCTAACGTATAGCAGCAGCACTGTGTATACATTTGCAGGCATCTGATGATCAGTTAATTTAGGAATCTTTTCTATACCTTACCAGTGACTGTTTTGCTTTACGTTCTTATTTAATAGTGAGAATCACGAGAAATGGTCAAGACCAATGTTACTGTTGATACTCTGAGTGTGTTTATTAAATTTCTCACTTGGATTCCCATTTCATTTTGGTGTTAAATTAAAATTCAGTGTGTTATTTTTACACTAAATTTCCGGTAAAAGTAAGCTTACTGAATTTTTACATTAAATTTACAACTAAAATTAATGCAAATTCTATTTGGTGATAATGTAATGAGTCACTAAAGTTTCAAGCGGGTCTGCTCATCTAAGTGTGAACAACGTTTTTCGAAAGAGAGGAGCATCCTTGGATGCTTTTTCTAGTAACGTGTGGAGTCAGTCCCGTATCTGATGTATATGCGTAGGAATTGGTGATCAGTACTCATAAAGGAACGTATTGGACTTGCTCTGAGAGTTGCATTTCATGTGCGTGCTGTGTGAGATTCAGATGAAGAATGTGCCACTTCGTATCAATACACTGTTTTCTACGAAGAGTGTCTGAAACCTGAACATGCGTAATCGTAGAGGAGCAAGAATTCAGCTCCATAAATTTGAAAGAGAAGAGGCGTAGTTGAAAAAGTTGTTGCTAGTGAATCAACATGATTTTATTCAGTTAAACAGTTTATTTGATCCATCAAATCGCCTGTCTTTCTATTTTATAGTGTTGACAAGATATTCCAAACATTGCAATCGATGGCTTGTGAAACTTTTTTTCCTGCTGTGCAGTTTTCTGAGAATAATACGGAAAATTTCAAGAAACTCAAAACCCAAAACACCCAGGTCTTTCGACAATTTGTATTCTTATTCTTTGAGGTAAGGAAATTGTCGAGGGAGCGATATTGAGAGGAAAGTGATGTTTTTGAAGTAATATTTTGAGCAACTTAAATCCGTATTCAGAGCATTTAATAGGAACCTTGCATATTCGATCACACTAAACACTGATATTTTAATAAATCTAACGGGTTGTCACGCGAATATTAACTTCTCTAAAATACGAACATTTAGGATGTCTTTTAACCATTAGCTTGCTTGTAATATCGATTTATAAGTCTGACTGCGCCAGGAAATATGCCGAAGGTTATCCCGAGAGAAATGGTAGGCGTAAGCGATCTTATTCAGATAATATTGTAAATCGGATTTATATTAATTATTTGGCCTGCGGCGTTTTCTTTATTGACGATCTGCATCTTGAAGATGCTCTTAACGATAGAATTTCCAAGAATATATTTTGAACTTTTTGAGTAGAATGCACGTAAGTGGCTTCCATCCGCATATCGAAATTTTAGCAACTTTTCGCCTGGTGGTAAATTTTGGAACTGCATCCTTTTAGAATACCGTATATACCCAAAGTGGCAATTGCTGTTGCTTCGTATAGCCTCTGGAAGTGGTTCCAATGTAATTACGTCCAGCCACTAGTAGTTAATAACGTTTTGCCTCGCTACTTAATAAGCGGAAGCGTGTATTACTTAATAATAGACTGCATCAGGGAGACTTCGCTCAGAAGAGCTGTTTGAGTTTGCGCAGGTAAACCAGTGGGTTGATTACGATGATCAGAAAATAGATTTCTTCTTTATTTCCGAAATCACTTTTCCGAATAGTCCATCAATTAAAATTTAAGGAGATACTAATTTTAATGGGCGGGTTATTAAATGGATACCTTGAATAGAAGAGGTGGAGACGAAATTCCATTGATTGCTTTGTTTGCAGCTGGTAATGAATCAAGTCCTTGTAATAAAATGTTTCCATCGAAGCGTTTTCCCTTCACGCAGACAAAGGCCTTTTTAATTACATTTCCTTATAGATTTATTTCTCCTTTCTTTCCGTTTCGGAAGGATCGTCACGTAGCAACAGTAAATGTCCCGCCATTTATACATTTCAGGACTGCCTTGGCTCAGATATTTTCGCGCGCACCTATTAAATGCACATCATTTCTAGCCAAATTACCTTTCGACACATTCAGCACACAGGTGGGAAAAATTGCTACGAGAGGGGAAAAAAATATTTTTTAAAAGTTTTTTTCCCTCATTTATTTCATCATTTATATTTGGATATGATTCGTCTTTTCCGATGAAACAACACGAGAATATTTCTGTGCAGGTACACATACTTGTCTAGAAAGTACACCATGAAATGCTTGCTATGTATTCAGTAACAAATCCTGTCAAATAATTGGATTAATGCAAGAATAAATGTTTTGGAATTGTTTTTGTGTGTCAGTGTAGCATACGGATTTCGATTCGCTTCTTAAGCTGGCTTTGTTAGAGATGAGTGAGAGGAAGAATAGGTATTGACAAGACATTCGATTAAAGCACTTCAAAAAAGGAGATAAAATCAACAAACCTGATTCAAAACACAGTTAACTCCTATTTAATGATTCTTTCTGGAAGTTTATTTTATGAAACTTAAAGTTCAGACTGCTCCATAACCACGTGATTATGATGGAATTCTCTAAAATAAGACACGGAGTAAGTGTCGCAACTGTGGCAATCTCAAAAACAGTTAGATTCACTTCTAGTGTGAATTTCGGGTAACCAGACTGCAGTAAATCTTTCTGATATCAAAGTTAACTTAAACAATCACCTGCTAAACATACGAAAGTATGGATTTTAATTTGATTTACAGGAAATTTCTGGAAATGAGTTACTGCTGATAAGACTTCTTTTAAATTAAGACTAAAAAGTCTCTTTTGATTTAAATCATTTTAATTTACTTTTATCTCTCTCTCTCTTTAACGATGTCTTGAGTATACAGCGGATTCCACTTCCTGATAGCAGGATGTGTTGAAGCAGAGTTGATCATTCCAGTGAAGTGTGTTTGCGGTGTTGAAGAACTTGTAATTCCGAGGCTTGCTTCTTCTTTCTTTCCAACCGCATGCTACCACCATAATTCATAAACATCTCTACTTACTGAAATAATTACTCGGACGTTGTTGGGAAGAATCCCATTTAGTAGCTGTCATGGAACTATTTGGACCTTTACATATGGCAGTAGTTTTTCCCCCCCTATCTATGCCGTATGATAAACGTTGACACCGCCGCGACAGCTGGAGACAGAGGCGCCTTCTTCGACAAATGTTTGAAGTTTCGGTGTATAGGCAAAAGCACATATCCTCCATTTATTTAAACTGAACCTAGAGTATGACATCCCTTTCCCCACCGTCTGTCCCACCCTCACTCACTCTCCCATGTTTGCATAGTCGACCCGAAGTTGCAAAGGCCAGATGCCCAGTGTGCTTTGACTTTATATATCAGCGTATTATTCGCTGACATATTTGTATGCATTACAGATCTCGCTGAACACACACTGCCATCTGGCTGCGTCCATTATTTACTCTTTAAATGCAAAAAATAAGAATATTCGGTTTTAATAAAATCAGCACTGAATTTTCATTTTTTATTATTTTTGCATCGAAAATTATAATTGGATGGTTTATCGATTTATTCTTTGTTCGGTCTCTCTCAGTAGACAGCATGAGAGATTAAAGGCTATTAATTTCAGAAACAGGAATTTTACAAAATACTTCGGAGGCGTAAAAAAGTAATTAGTCTTTGAGTTGCTAATTTTCTTCAAAACAGTGGAATTCGAGACCATCTACTTGACCGGGTTTAATGGAATCGTACAATTTATATGATGAAGCGCCAAGAAACATTTTGTTCCGAAATTAAAATTAATTCCCTCGCGGCACATTCCTCTTCATGCCCTCGACGTCCTCAGGTCAAGTAGCAGGTTTTCCTTGTGAGTTGCATAAATTTGAAAATGTAGCTTCATCGAAACTTCGCTTGAGTTTATTTATGAGTAGAAATCTCAGTGACTTGACCTCAGAATATTGCTATACAAAAAGCGAAAATATTCATGACGGATTCCAAACCGAAGTTCCTTTGCGATATTAGTCATCACATATAGTCGTGTGGCATTGGTTTTACACGTTTATGAAGATTTGACTCCACAGTGGAAAATTGCGGCCGAGTTCGCATTTGGAAGTGAGTTAGTCGGTACCATATATATGCAAGGAAGACATGTTTTTTTTTTTTTTTTCAGACAACAGGCAAATCGACCAAAATAAAACTGAAATGCAGACATTAAGTGCTGTTACTAAGGGTGTAAGCACACTACACTATACATCACTGGCATGGAATGACACGGCCATTCTTAAGACCTGGCACTTACGGCAAGTAAGCTCCACTTCATATAAGCTTTCATAATCTACTGATGGGACTCTGCTGCCAGTTACCTCTTTGGGTCCCCAGAAAATTCCAAGTTCCCTCCTTAGCATAGTTTTAATTTGACCGAGATAATCGTACTACATAAGCTATCGAGATACTGCGTGATGTTGAAGAATTCATTCTACTCAACAGTAACTGACTGCACAAATCCACAAATTATGTAACTTAAAATTTAATGATGCAGGAGGAAGACGAAATCCATTTCAAAAATAAAATGCTTGACTAACTTCCGGGATCAAATTCCCATTAAAGGCAAACACTGGGAATTGTAATATTTTTCTCTGAAGAGCTTCTCAGCTTCCCTCTTTTCAACAGGAGAGCAAAAACAGCACTTCTAACATTTCTCTGCTATAACGAACGTAATGGCATAATTACGCTAACGTATGGGAGTTTAATTTAGCCTAGCGGAGTAAATTGCCCTCTCAAACTCTGACGTCACTCGAGACGTTGAGGGTGTCTCGTTTCTCGTTAGAGAACAGGAAAGGTCATTACCGCGAGGCTCACATTCCCGGAGTAGGGAGGTCCATCTCGAGAGGTGGGGTAGTCAGTGGAAGTCGTCCTATTAATATCGGTACCCAAGTGCGTGGGAGGATTCTTCCTGCGGATCTTCATTACTTACTGCTGACATCTGTTAAGAACTTTTGTTTTGTTTCGTTCGCTGATCCACGGGAAAACAAACCGTAAGGAGTCGAGAAGATGAGATTTCGTGGAACCATTCAACGTATTTTATGAATTTACATTAGCTTTTCAAGGAAAATTTTTATCGCTGAAAATATAGACAAATTCAATAGTCAACGCAGTTTAAAATCACTTTATTTTATTTTATTTTTATTTTCTCTTATTTTATGTTTGCGACAACTGAAGGTTAACTGCCACGATGCCGGGACTGCAGAAGAACATTCATTGAAAGGTCAATTGTAAATTGTAATCTTCGATTATGAGAGCGTTTCAATTAGGTTCAGCGTTAGTTGACTTCGATGCTGAAGAGAGATACGAACGATTCGTGGTTTTTAACCCCACAACTTCTGAGAAATTGATGACAGAGCACACATAAATACAAACATATTAGTCAGGATCAGGAACAGCCTCTTCCTTTATTACGCACACAGAAATGCATTCAGTAGTGGCAATGATGGGAGCCTTCCGATTTCCGACAAGTTAAGCTAAAACAGTTCTGTTTTACTTGACTTCGAGGTTAGGGAGGTGCAAAGAGGCAGAGCATTTTATTTTACAGCCCTTCGTACATTTTTTTGCGAATGTTTTTTGAGAGACCAATCAGTATCATAATCCAAGCGTTTTTTTTTTTTTTTTTTAATTCCGGGGGAGAACTTTGAATGCTGCTATGACCTACTTTATTTTAGTAAACATGATTACTAAAATAAAGGGTCAAAAGGCTTCATTTCGGCAATGCACAACTATATAAATCACTTCATTTATAAATAAATCTGATTATTTTATTAATAATCTGAAAAGAGTAGATTAGCCTTTTTGAATGCTGCAGTTGATTTCATTCACTAGTTCTGGATATTCGTCCCTCTTTCTCTCGATCAGTTTCACTATTTTTATTATTATTTTGTTTCTCCTGTATGAACGAAAACATCTCGGATTTCTGTTTACTTTTGAAACTTTTTCTTTTGTTACTTTTCATCGATTTCTTAGTTTTATCCGTGGAGTGGCGCATTATTGCGATTTGTGTCGAACACTATGGGAAGCAGTCTTATTTTGTATTTTTGCTCCTTTTTGCTATTCTAGCACTTTTTTTTTTTTTGCAAACGACATCTGTGGGGACTTAAGCATTACTCAGGACAAACTATACACGCAGGAAAAGAGAGTGCAGGGAGGTAAATTAAATTGGAAAACAATACATGCGGGCTAGCTACGTAGGTTTGGGTTCATTCGCGAAGCTGGTGGCTTGATAAAGAAGGATCTCCCCAGGCGTACGTAGTCCCCAAAGAGGGGAATGATCACGTATGCTCGAAACAGTTGCAAAAAAATTTGATGGCACAAACCTGAGACGTCCCTTGGATTCGTTCGTATCCCCCAAGCGTTATTCATAGTAAGGTCCCCCATCCCGATATCCGCGAGAAAATTTCTTGTGAATTTTAAAAATGAAACTCCAGAATTGTGCTGGGACGTGATTTGCGAGTTAAAAGTGGCAGAGAGCACTTCAATAACAACAATGAACGGCAGAGGGCTCATTTTCTTTATGCATCTCTGATACACTTACAGCTTGGTAATTGTGTTTGGATTACATGCTTGTGTACCTTCATAAAACCTTAAGTAGAACAAGTGGAATGCAAGAATTTAATTCATTAATGTTAGTCAACCATTACTTTTATTTTTTCCGATTAGACTACCTTCGCAAAAGTTACTATTACTATCCCATCCGTCTCCCTCAGGCCAATGGCAAAGAGACTATCCCTTCTTAGCTGTTCTTTTCTTCAATAATGCAGCATCTTGTGTTTGAACAGTATTAAGCTTGTGAAATCAATTCATTTGATCGTACCTTTTAGACATTCGATACTGATTGGCAAGCCCATTGCTAGCGACTACGATCTACTCTTTCATACAGTTAATGTTGGAACCGTATTTTACGGCAGAGATACAACCGTACATAAACATGCTTATTTCACTGAAGAAGCACAGTGCACTTACATCAATTGTTGTCTTCACTTAATACCAAATTACAGCTCAGCAAAATAGCAAAGTGGCTACGTTTGTTTTAATTTTTCTGTTAACTTGTAAATATTATTACGTGACATCACCATTCATAGAAGGAGGCTTTCATTACCACAACCCATTGTTTACTCTAGTTGATCATCCATCTACTGACGTTATGCAACCCCCACTAAAATAGTGTTTTTGTTAATCGAGCTTGTGTTCTCTGGCCGATTTGCCTGTGCGGATAAAAACAAGAGTTTTGAGAGGGGAACCTTACTACCTCAATTGGAGATTGGAAATGTCCCTGCAATTATTGATCATTTTAAGCAGCTCAGTCAAGTGTTGTTTTATTTATTTTTTAAGAAAAGGTGTTTTAACAATGAATTCAGAATGGAAGTTTTCGAATAATTATCGATTAACTTCAGTTGCCATAAAGTTCGGATTCCATTGAAAATGTTTAAAATGCAAATTTAAATTACACGAAGTATCTCTGATTGGTGTAATTTATAGTTCAATATTTATAATTATTAAAGAAGGCAACTTTTTTTCCGGATAAATCTGCTATGAGGCTAATTGATTAACTGAGTTTATGAACATCGATCATGGTGAAGAATTTGCGATATACATAATGCTGGAGGGCGCTTTTGCTTTTTAGTGTTTCCCCGTCTTATAGTTACCATCATACTCCCTTTATCTGTTTTTGTTTTTCTTTTACATGTGAATGATCATTCCACCAACTCTAGTCTTCAATGCCCTTACTCTTCTAGTCATTATGTTAAGTTTCTTGTATTTTTGTTTTCATTTTATTAATTTTTTCTTCCATTTCTTTAGGTATCAAGGAAATGAAATTAGATGACCTCATTGAAAAAGATGGATGTTATTCGCAATGTTTTCCGTTCATTGATTTCACAAATCTAGTCTTATAATTAGGGAGTTAAAAAAAAAAACTCCCACAATATCTCATTATCAGTAGCAAGTAGTTAAAGCGATATGCCAAGCATTATATCATTAGCACAGATTCTGAAGAGCACTAATATTTTAACTACCGCTTTTCTTGTTATGGATGGTTAAAAATCTTAAACTTCGTACTGCAGTGATAAGATGAATTGCCCACGGCGTGTCCCGGATATTTATTCCATGTCTGCTTATCCTCATTTTCAGTACTCTTGGAGATAATCCTGTCACATATATTCGATAAGTTTAGGTATGTGGAGTGACAAATGACACTCGTTATACGGCTTCATGCGGAGTGGAGTGAGATGTGCTGCAGAGCTCAGTTTTGTCATCTCTTTTAGGTCAGGGTAAATACTTCTTAAGTTGTTGATAGGAAAGCTGGTCATCATTTGGGTGTGAGAAATTTTCTCTATTGTTTGTGAGAAGACTGCTACTAAAAAAAAAAAAACTGTTCTAGTAGTGAACCGTTACCGACACACACACCTGCTTGAGTTCCCCACACTGACCTACTGCTAAGAGAGAGAGAGAGAGAGAGAGGCTGTTGCTATTTGGAGCGGTAACGATTTACCCTCCATTTCTTGTGGCGTTAATAGTTTTTACATCGATTTATTCGGCTGAAAGAAGCAAGGTAAACCGGAAATTTTTTTAAATATCAAATTTAGACTTTATTCGGTTTACATTTGGTAACTGAAATATCAAGCCATGAAAATGCGTAATGGAGAAAAAATTACGTCACGACTTGATTACAGAAGATAAGTCGAAATTGCCATCTGAAAAGGAACACGCGATCTTGACTTTTGTAGCTGATCTTGCGAATATCAGCATCTATTGTTCAATTGTGTGTGTTCTTCCTGCTTTTATTCTTTCTTTTCTTCTTTTCACTGCACGGTGTGCATGAAATGGGGCAATGGGTATCACAGGGAATATTGAGGTTCTGCAAGACGTAAACATTCTTATCCCTTAGCTAGTAAGAAACTATAACAGAAAGTTCGAAATCTTCTCTTTCCTCTTCCCATCATATTTTCACGGCTTGCATTTTCTTCTGCTACAAATGGACCATTGCGGGTCGATGTGTTCCATCTGTAGCATGGCGCCTTCAAAAATGCCGATTTTGGAATGTGCGACAGTTTTTCTTTTTTATGCTAAAACCTCGAGACGCATGAGTAACAGCGCGTGGCAGAAACTTGCTGTTAGGTATTAAAGAGCAAACTCGTGATCTTTTGGAAAAGGAATTCTGTTGTCGGTTTTTCTGGTCTCGTTTTTGCGGTCATTCCAAGAGGTGATCATAGGAAAGCCCAGTGAATGAACCCTCATAATCGGTTCTTTCAGTTCAAGGAGAATACTTCTGAGCCATTTGTGACGGAATTTTCGAATAGGGGTGCTGGCGGGGGGAGGTGATGAAAGTGCCTTGGTCTTGTGGTGCCTGTTTTTCTGTAGGTATTTCTATTATAATAATATATTTGTATGAAATGCATTTGTCTGATTAAAATATTTAAGACATGACTAGAAAAATCTGTCCTTCAATGAGCGTTTCTAGCAACTAGCATAATACATTTGTATATGAGGAGTATTTATTTTCCTTACAACCAATTTTTCTTAGAATTAAAACTAAGGACGCAGTTAGATCTATCTTCATTATAATGTCTTTAGGCTGGTATCAACTTCTTGTTTCTAGTCTAACATACATGGATTTTTTTTTTTTTTTTAAATTTTTCAGGTGAATTTCAGCTATGAAAGTTTAGTTATAACATCGGGTATTAATACGCATGTGGGATAAGGGTTAGATAAAAAAAAAATGAGATACAAACCAAAGGTGTACTTCAAGCCATTTCAGAGACCTTCAGTGAAGTTGGTTCTCACACCGGATGCTAAAATTTATTTCCCACTCCACACATTCGCGAACCTCCATGCGGCAGTGGGGTTTCGAACCCACAGCTGTTAAGTGGGTACAGAGCTGACACGCTAACCGCTGCAAAACTAGGCGGGCTAATTAGCGTTGCTGTTTATTGTTCTGAATTAAAACTATTCGTATGCCTTTATAGTACTCTCAATGCGTTATATTCTTGTTTATATTAAGTTATTCAGGCCTGTTCGTGTATGCACAATTGATTGTAATGACTTGACTGCTGTTTCGAAAAAAATTAAAAGATAAATCGGTATTATTCATTTTCGTACAGAGAGCACAATCATGAACATTGAAATAAAAATAGTTGACCGAGAATTAGACTTTTGTGAAGAAAGAGAAACGAAGAGCGCATTAACTTGTGAAAAAAAAAGAATAAAATGGATAATAAAACGAATGAAGGAATGAGGACAAGGTTTGACTAAAGGCGAGTGATTTTAATAGCGGGAAATAAAAATTCACAGAAGGAATTAGACTGAAACAAAGAATTCCGATGTACATGGCGAATCATATTGACTATCAGCGTTTGCTTGAAAAACAGAAAAATGATTATAAAAAAAAAAGTATGTTTTTTTTTTTTCAACACTGATTTGTGTTTTCTGTCTCTTTTGTTTCCTGAGATTTTCAGGGAAAACCGAGTGAGCTAGTCTCATATAGAGGCGACTGGATTTTTCATCCACCACGATATGTAGTAAAGGGACCAGAACTCTCCACCCCGCTCACACACACTGTTACAGATTTCTCTCAAGTTCTCATTAATTTTTTGGTTATTCGCTATTTTATTTTTTCATCTTTTTTTTTTTTTTTCAAGAGTAGCTGTGCAGCACAATCTGAAGTGGTTGCGAAGATCTTTCTTCAAATCCTTTTAAAATTTTTCAAGGCTTTTTAATGTTTATTTTTAATTTTCAGCAAAGCTGAATGAGTAAGTTTGCACAAGAAAGTAGAGATTTTTCCTCGTTTCTCGAACATTCAGACAACTTGCACGTAGTTGATGGACGAAAAAATTGTGGTTTGATCAGCCACTGAAGGCCATCAGGAAAGTGCCTTTTGGCCTTGAGTGGCCAACAAAACCGACAATTTTTTTTCGATGCCTCTCATAAAACTGATTGAATTCTTTTTAACCGCACTCTTCGTAAAAATATTTAATTTTCTATTAAATATTCGGGCATTTCTACATTCGGCCAAGTTTTTTTAATTATCAACGAGAAACTCGTGCACCAGTGTTACTTTTTTTTTTTTTCAAGTTAATTGCGTTACCTGAGAGAGAGATTTCATTTAAGATTTTAACGGCTCTTCTCTATTATGCGATATTTTGAATAAAATAATCAGTCACTCGTTCTAGTCTGGTATTTGGGATTAATTGGACTGCTTTCATTATTATTCAAACGCTGATACGCTTGCTTAAGCAGAAAGATAAACAGAAGTTTTACGGCAGGGTGACTTTTTGATCAGTTGATACTAATTGAATCAACAGGTACTCATTCCTTCCTGCTGTTATTTCTTTCTTTATTGAACATTCCGTATGCATGCTTACAACGTTCCATCCGATGTGACTGGAGAAATTGGATTGTGTACACAATCCGCCAGAAGGCATTCAATGGACACATGTGATGATCAGTTTCCACTCGCCGTATTGCAGATTCCTTTTCAATTATTTGAATGCATGAAAATGCAACTGTTTACATTTGTTCTCGACGTTTCTATTGCAAAGAGATCACATAATAGAGACAAGAAGCCTAAAAATCCCAAATAAAATAAAAGAAATTAATTTCCTCTCAGCATGCTTAATATGTGTGAAAGCACATTGATAAAAGCCGTAGAGTATGCGGTAATGAGCGACATTAACGAGAGCATTGCTTCGAATGTACATAATATCGCGCACGCACTAAAGGTGGAAATGGATTTAGATTTTACGCGAAATAACGATTTGGTGTCGAGCTAAAATCTTTTCATTTCGTTAATGAGTACAAAGTATGTTTTTCGCGACGTGGAATGTGTTAGTAAGTTGTTACATCTTGAAAATTATGCTGCAGACTAATTCCTCCTAAGATGACTAAGATTACGTATAATGTGAGAGTCAGCTTGATGTGCACGTCTCACAAAAAATCTGATTTACGGCTGTTGACATAACCAGCTTGTTTAGAGTCGAATTACTTTTGAAAGGGAGACGTTACATTCTGTTTCGTTACTGGCAACGTCTTCGAAACTGTATCTGAACCAGTCTGAAGTAGCCACAAGGAAGTTTACCTGGATTTGATTATTGACTGAATTTATAGTCTTTTATATACATGCCAACAGTACTCGTGTGTTCCAGTTAATACAGGTTAGATGCATTCTGTGTTTATTTGTAATAAGTACAAAAGGATAGTTTAACTTACGATTTTTCAGGATTCAGAAGCAACTTAACATAGTTGTAGCATAGCGATGGGAACGGAATACTCATTTTATTTTATCAATAGAAGGTTTCGAAGTCAGAAGTTCGAATGGAGTCAGGCAACGCATTCTACTCTCCAACCCCAAAAAATCAAGTCCTCACACCTTCGTTAACCACACTCTTAATTTCCAGGGATGACTTCTTGTTCTTCCACCACTAGCCAACTGCTGAAACATTTCCCCTGCATCAATCCTATAAAACCTTTTAGTAACTTAAATGTTTCTATCACATCTCTTCTCCGCTATCAACCAACCTCTGTAACTCACAAACTCTCAGTATAGGGAACATTCCTCAGACCACTCACCAACTTCGTTACTCGCTTCTGAATCTTTTCTATCATTTTTTTTTTCTTATCTCTAAGCAGTCCAGATATTCAGATCTGAGCATAGTAATCCGGATGTAGACGTATCGGCGCCCCATAAAGACAAATAATAACTTATTTATCCCTGAATATTAGTGTATTCTTCAATAACTAAGTAATCCTATGAGATAGATACCTTGAACACCTTAGCAGTATGTCCTGTAAACTTCAACTCTCTGTCCACCAACTTACAAATCCCTGACTTCATCAATTTCTTGGACTCCAGTTCCATCAATGTAATACACTTTGTAATCTTTTAACTCTCCAAAATGCTTAACTTTACAGTTATTCACATTAAACTGATATTCATTATCTTTTGCCCATACTGACAGCTTATTTAAATCACTTGGCAAGATCTCCGTATCAGCTTAATTATTACGCTTTCCAACTTTGCATCATCTGCGGACAACTGAATATCTCACTTCAGATTTCCTGTATCACTGAAAACAACAACAATATATTCAGATATTCAGATCCAGATATTCAGATCTGAGCATAGTAATCCGGATGTAGACGTATCGGCGCCCCATAAAGACAAATAATAACTTATTTATCCCTGAATGTTAGTGTATTCTTCAATAACTAAGTAATCCTATGAGATAGATACCTTGAACACCTTAGCAGTATGTCCTGTAAACTTCAACTCTCTGTCCACCAACTTGCAAATCCCTGACTTCATCAATTTCTTGGACTCCAGTTCCATCAATGTAATACACTTTGTAATCTTTTAACTCTCCAAAATGCATAACTTTACAGTTATTCACATTAAACTGATATTCATTATCTTTTGCCCATACTGACAGCTTATTTAAATCACTCGGCAAGATCTCCGCATCAGCTTAATTATTACGCTTTCCAACTTTGCATCATCTACGGACAACTGAATATCTCACTTCAGATTTCTTGTATCACTGAAAACAACAACAAAAAACATCATTCAAATGTGAACCACAGTTCAACCTGTTCGTCTTGCAATTGTAAATTGGTTTGACTTAATTTATGCCAATGCTCTTTCTCGCCACCATAATATTAATTTATTCTGATGCAAACATAACTGATACAAATTAAGGTACATATCGTGCTTTTCAGTGGATAAGTAATGCGTATTTTCAGTTTAAACTGTGCACTACATTTATAGGCACAGTTTTCGAGGTAGTCTTATGTCCAGCTTGGTAGTCTATTCAAAGGCGTTGCTATTTTAAGGTTAGAATCTGCTACTTAGCACTGAAAGCCCAGCGCTTTCATGTCTCTCAACCGCGCGCGTATAAAACATCGATGTGAAGCAATGTTGAATTATTCATAGGCCACAACGAAGGGTGCTCAGGGGTGGGGATTACGTACGATTATTCATCATCATTGCTAGCACAAGAACGAGTAGGAGAACGAGGCGTAATTTTGTTCTTCTCCTGCAGAGTTTTAAGTAACTGCTTTGTAGGATATTCGGGGGTAAAGTCCGTATGAAAATAGCGAATGTTGGATATGAGTGTATCGCAGATAGCCGTAAATCTTGGGGCTGCTTATTTTAGTAACACTGCAGCATAAAGAGATCTGTCGCCGGTAGCCGTCACTGTTAAATAAATTATCGCGATTGTTTGTTTATGTGAGGAAGAAGCGGAAATTGGGCCCAACCAATAAACATAAATCCAAAGATGGCACATCACGTGAAACTGAGTGCACTCTGGATTTCTTGTGACCAAAGATCTTTACTCTGAACGCCAGTAAACTCCGAGTGGAAGTAATACTGGTGTTATGTATCACTTACAGTCCTTCACTAGCATCCGAAGATGAAACAAGCAATGGAACGTGTTTTAAAATAAATATTTTATATCGGCTATAACGACGAACTGCCAAAGTAATAACTTTCTCGTTGTGCGCACTCAAATCATGATTTATTTTTAGTTATTCAATTTTTATCTACATCCGTTTTTACATCTATTTTTGTAGAAACTCAAACAAAAAATGTTGACGAACTTGATATCGTGTTGGTTTTGATAGTACCAATTGAATTGCTGAAATAAATTGCTTTGTACGTTTCACTTAATTTATGAAAATATTGTAAACTTGAAGAAATGTTTACCCGTTGGTTAATTTTGAGAGTTGGCTATTCTGATTCAGCGATGATTAAAACATATCACACTAATAAATAAACCCCACAACATTTCAAAAGCAAGTTTAGTTTCTTAGATAGAAAGAGGGAATATTAAATATCCATTGTTTCATAGCCGAACAAAAAAATTGCTTTAAAATTTTCCGAAAATTGACTGCAATGCTTATGGAGAATACGATCCTCGACATTGGAATTGCCTCGGCTTGCACTCCTTAAGACAACAGCGCTGCCAGGGAATCTATATAGTCGTCTTTTGTTGGTACTTTCGATAAAGGTTTCCTGGCCTCACAAATCTCAGATCACCGTTTCGTCATAATGGTTAATACTCATTAAATCTGAGTGCCAATTGCTTCGATAACCCGAATTGCGCTGATATTCCTGAGCAGAAGCCACGAACACGTGCTAGGCTTCTGTTCAGTAATATTTAGCATGTGAAAGGCAGAGTCGTTTTGGTAAACCTTTTTTGAATAAAACATCTCTGTTTGATTAATGCTTTAACGGCCTTCCTCTGTAAAGAAGTATTGTGTCAAAAGTCTTCTCATTTTGACTGATTTGCATAAAACTCGGTCATCATTTTTAATTCCTCGCTTTTCATCTTCTGTTTTTTGCTTGCTGTGTTCAAATTAAAAATAACAATATTCGCAGTTGTGCAGTCTTGGAATATTTATTTTATACATTGCTGTACTTCTATAATTAAAACACGATAAAGGTTTTCTACTCAATATTTAGAAGTGGTGAAGTGGATTTTATCTGTGATGCGTGGTTCCAATCAGAATTTGATTTAACACCATTTTGTTATTCATTTATATACGCATATAAAGTAAATGAATAAGAGAAATACATAAACAAGAATGGAATCTAGTCTCAATTAAGGCCTTGTGGGACTTTATATATATACCGGGGGGGGGGGACCTCCCCGAGTTCCGGACTGGTAGGACGGTTCTCTTTGAATTCTGATGACTCGAATTTTGAAAACTTGAAAGGGGTTCCCCCCCCCCGGCACCTATGGCGCCCAATCCCCCGAGTTGCGGCGTGGTAGGCCAGTTCTCCTTGAATTCTGGTGACTCGAATTTTGAAGACTCGACACTCAGGGTAGCCCTGAGTTTCAAAACATTTCAAATAACTTGACAAAAAACGTGACACAAAAACGTTACAAAAAAAAAGGCTTATCATTTTATATTATAGAGTATATATATATATAAACGTGTGTAAAATGAACTAGCGATGCACTTTCTGAGAGAAGAAATAAGGGGAAGTATTTCTCTTCTCCTCCTCCTCCGCTGTCTTCTCATAAGTTTGAAACAAATCTAAGCTTAATTCGTCCTTTCTTATAGATTAAACTGTTTCATTATTTTGAACCCCTATCCATTCCCTTTATAAATGAATGAACAGTCGGTGGTCAACAAAGGTTACAACCACGTGGAATCCCACTCGAGAGGTCAGCGAAACTTTTCTGATTTCAAGTAGTTTAAATAGAATATTTTGCCATTCTTAGAGCATGTGGCCTTTTGAAATTCAGAAACTTATTTCTTGTTTTATCATTCGCGTATTTGAAACCTCTTTTTAAAAAAAAATTCTCTGTACAAATCCGACGCGGAGTACATTCTAAAAGCTAAAACTTCTCAAGGATTACATGCAAATTAATAAAGAAATAAAACCTATTGCTATATATTCTACTTTTGACTCTAATCAGTGCGTAGAGCGGTGCGCGGTTATTTCACTGTCTCATCAAAATAAAATATGGACAAACTACTCGATTTCTGACAGGTATTGAAACGTATTTTCCTTCTTTAAAACGAAAAAGTCAATCTCACTGCAAATGCAGTCGAAATCGAAATGTGCTCTGGAGCACATTTCGATAATAAACCTTTCTCTAAAGCTATTTGCAACTGTTTACTGTGCTAGGAAGTTGAAGTGTCACTCGAGGATGCACGTCCGCATATTCAGAGTTTCGATATGAAATGCGGACGTAAATACGGAATGCAGGCAGGACATATCGGTCTGCTTTAAATTGCATTTGGAGTCGCAAAAATATGCGAACTTTTCGTTCTCCTTTTCATCTTTAAGTTTTTATGAATCATTTTTCAATATAAACAACATATAAAAGAAAAAAGAAATTGGAGAAACTCGGCATTTGTTGGCCGTGGTTAGGGAGTCCACTTCACATCCAACGGGTCATAGGTTGAAATCGCACTGCCGGAGTGGATATTTGTGAATCTATTCAGACGATATATTTACGTGGGGTTATCATACTATTTGCTCGATACCAGAAGTGACTTCAATTTTTTTTTTTTGGTAGATAAGGGTTTTCGGATTATTTAACCCTTGGCCTGCCCGCGGTACTAATGTACTATGGGTTGCATCTTTTCTTGCAGGGAATGCGCATAAAAACTTATGTTCTTAGAGTAAGAAAAGTATGACTGTCGTTTACAAGTGATAAGGGGTTGCATCTTTGAATCACGTGCATTCTAACATACAGCTGGCATTTTATGCACACTACCCAAGTTTTACTACCTGGCGAACAGCTGCAGACTGGAAAAAATAAAATTATTTTTATTTAATAAAATACCTTTCTAAACAAAATATTTAACTCTAAAAAACACATATGCGGCACGTTTGATCAATTAAAAGAAAACTCTTATTGAAACATATTAAAAATTGGGAGAGGAGGTCTTCAGCACGTACAGGTTTGCGTGGCGAGTAGGAGTTTGCATAGTTTGTCGAGGCCTGTTTATAATGTTTATATTGAATTGAAGACTGATTTTTTCAGAGAAACGTATGGAGTCCACTCCACATCCAACAAACCAACTGGTTTAGGCCTAGTTGGTCATACCTTGCTTTTCTGATGGAATTTGAATCCAAACAAGTTGATTCATTCTTCACGATGCTCAAACAGATGAGTTAAACATTAAAACGAACCTATTTTGTGTTATTTTTCATCCTCTAACTCTTCAAACATGCTACAAGTACCACTGTGATTATCTGTTGTTGTTTAATTACCAGTTTAATCGACATTTTCCCTGTTAGCTTCACCCCGCCGTTATGCACTCTGACTAAAAACTGATCGAGTGCAGGCAGACGTAGTTATATACATGAACTCTTTAATATAATATTAGTTAAATCCGAAGTGAGTTTTGCACTATCCTTATGTTCATTTTTTTTTCAGTGTTTGAATCGGGGTACAGAGCAAATGAGGTCAATAAACTTTTCTCATGCAGCAGAGGTCCTCTTCTTCGCCAGCACGCGTCTACAGAGGGGTGTTTGTTTCCTTGTGATTTTTGCTGGCGAACAAGCCTTCCCCCTTTTTTTAAGGGAACTGGTTTTGCTTCTACTTACCATTATTATCGAAGGTGTGTGCTTATTTCGTTTGCTGTTCGCATAGCATCCATGGACATTTCGTCTGACATACTTAGAGCAAAAGAAGAGTAATGGATTGTTTAAGAAAGTATTTCTTCTGTCATCGCAATGAAGATGAGAGGAGAAGGAAGTTCAGTAGAATCTTCTCGACCCGTTCTCTTCTCACAGATCTACGCTTCTGATGTCTGATAGCAGTGATAAATGCTTGATATAACACCGTACTAACTTTGGACTTGCGATCTCAGTGATACAAATAAAAATAAATGCATTATACTTAACTCAAATTGAACACGCAAGTTTTCTATAAATATCGTCTGGGTATTTCTTTTGCCTTTCATTATTATTTAGTAAAATCCATACTTCTTTATGGTATTTTAAACTTCAATGGACAAACAACAGTATGAATCCCGTTGACCTCGTCCAATCAATAATATTGTGGCAGCCGATTTCAATAAATGATTTCGAATATGCCTTAATGGAACAGGAAAGCGGTTCCAGTTTGTAGAAATACCCTTCCGAAACAGAACATATTTGTAATTTATTCGATATTTCACGCATGTTGAGTCAGTCAGTCAGATACAACACATCTCGGCTTCTTTCGGAGGTGCAATCTAAAAATATCGATATGAATAGCAAGGTAATCTTCTTCATTCTTTTCTTGGATTCGTTTGACCATTTCAAAACCATTCCCCTGTTTCATAGCTATCGATCGAGACCACACTGAAGGAATAAGAATAAAACATACTGGCCTTGCGTGACCCAGATTATGCAGTTTATTTTACTTACTAGTCCTAAATACAAATATTTGCCTTAGACCTTACAACAGCCGAAGTCAAGGTCTTAAGTTGATCTGTTTGTGCTATTTCCCTTTGGATTAGGAACAGTTGGACATGTTGCTAAACTTTTCCATATTAATAAAATGTTACGTTATTACAATGGAAGTACAGACATTAGGTTCTGGCTGAATAGCTGGAGCATTAAGAAGGCAACACTGTTTAATAGCAGACATTGAAGTCACTTTGAACCGTGTAAAAATAAAGGATTTAAAGTATTGATTGCTCTGAATTTCATAGGCATTCGTCTCATATGCTACGGCACAGATTCCAGTGCCGTAAATAGGAATGCCAGTTATTAGACTTGTGGAACACCGCGCTAGTTACTTCCGGTACACATCCGGAACCAGCTTTGCAGCTGTGGTGTAGGCGGCTGAATCACATGCATCAACATGTGAGAATTACCGCACCGTTTATGTGCCAGATGTTTATCCACTCACATGCATCCATCCGTTAACCCACAAGACAGTACTGGCGGGGGTAGACGTTTTTTTTTTCCTCTCTCTGTTCTGAGAACAGTGTTGACACTGACGGAGGACGATGGATGCAGCAGAGGAAAGCAAGCCTGGGAGAAGGGGATCTACGACGGCAGAGTGCTTTCGAAAACATAAAAAAAAAAAAAAAAAAAAAAGATAAAGAGGGATCAGACTGACTTGTCTACAACACGGGAATGGGTAATGTTACCGATGAGCAACGACAGTATTTCCTTAAGAAGATAGTCCATATGTGCAGTAGGACTTCATTGACGGCAATCTAAAAGTCAGGAATTTCCTGACACAAAACAATTTTTTTTTTTAAGATACTTCTGAAACATTATTATTAATACTTTTATGTGAGGTTCTTCCAGGCAGTTAAAGGACTCACGAAGGGGTATCTTTGTTGTTTTAAATCTCTAATAATAATAATAATAGTTAGCCAGTCGAGGTGCATTCCCATAACGGGTTGTTATAATAATTTCTATTTTCGCTGAGTTTAACAAATCCTGCCTTTGTTTATATGGAAAACTGATTTACTAAGAATTCTGGTTATGAGTTCGCTTAAAATGAAACAACGACGCATTTATTTTAAACTGTACAATGATGTTACTACCGGAGAAAATCGTTAATAGTTGACAATAGCAAAAATTAACTATTTGATGGAGAAAATTCCATTTGAGTTACAAGAAAGGTTAAGTTTCTGTTCTGAAACAATAAAGCGAGAAGGAAACAAAATAAGAAATCAAATGAATGCATATTTTCTGGTTGGTGTGGCTGTTTGATATTCAACTGTGTGTGTGTGTGTGTGTGTCACGCGGTTGGTTTTTCAGTTGACAGTTGTGAAATAACATCATTAAGCATCGCGTGGAGGAACCTTGAATCCTTCTTTCTAAGGAAATGGTCACTCACTTGGATAATAAAAATCTTCAAGGACATTAAACGTTCAGTTCCGGCTGTAACGAGTTACGCATCTTAATTGGTATCCCCCTGATTAGTTAAGATGCGCTTTTTGCTCCTAAAATTATCTTTCGAAGAAAAGTGCATAAATCTACGATGAAGCTAAATGTGCCTGATTCTTCTAAGCTAAAATTTCGAAGTTCTCCATATCACCAAGCTGTAAAAGAAGTTAAGCACGTATTTTTTAAAGAAAATTCATTAAATACGAACACCTCCTGAATTGGCATTTTTACAGGAATAAAGTATTTTTAATATTTCTCCCAGTTATCGTTACAACTCATGCCTTGGAGATGAAATGAAAATTATTCCGTCTATTGTTGCTACGAGACTAAGATCACTTTAAACAGAATGAATACTGGATCTACTGCCAAATCAGATATTTTTTCAGTCTTACGTAATCTTTGTATATTGAAATTTAACGACTTTAGTGGCAAAGTCTATAAATCTGTTATCTTAAAGTGCATGGTCTAATATGGATTGCTTTCTGTTGCGAATTTTCATAAATTTCCTTCCTCTGCATTTTTTGTTTCTCTTCTGTTTTGTTCCTTTAAATTCTTAGAAATTAAAATCCTCACTTGTATCTATTAGGAAGTGCGATTTTTACTAATATATATATATATATATATATATATATATATATACACACACACACACGTGTGTGTGTGTTGTGTCTGGAAAGATCTTAATTACAAACTCCATTTTGATCAATAGGAAATATATTTTTTGGTGTTCTTTAAAAACGAAACAGTTTGTGATGCATTCATGGCGAACCGATTTTGCAGATGTGGGACTTACTTGATATTCATATTTCAGTTGCGTCACACCGTAAATATCCGATGTCCTTTATTCCTATAAGCACACTGTACTGCTTTTATAGTCATCTCTGCTTCATACTGTCTATATCAGCTGGTCAAGGAACATTTTCTTAAGAACCCCACACATATAATAATCTTGCTGTCACCGGCACGCGCTCAATCTTCGTAACCTAGGTTCAATAATCTTAAGCAGACATCACAGCTGCAGTTCGGGACAGCGCAGTGGTTCAGCCACGAAGCAATCTCGAGTAGTGCGTACAGATCACGAAAAGTTCTTTTAAATGAGCAATTAAGGGGGGGGGGATGAGTACGGCCGATGAAGAATCGAAAGGAAGTTATCCTCTTGAAACGCTGATAACTAAATTCACAGACGCCAACTTTCTGTTGCAGTTTTGAAGGATAACTCTCATCTCAAAATTCTGACCTCTAGCTTAATGATTTTTTTTTTTTTCATTTGAAGGAGGAAAAACTTGCACTTATTCGGTTTTCTCCTACGACCTTCTAACAAAGCGTCATCCCAGATTTACTCTTGTGGGCTTTAAAATCGCCAGAGTGGACTTAGTGTAGACACACGAACAGCTTTTCTGGTGCTTCTTAGTCCAGGACGCAACAGAGATTTCTATTCGTGTTTGTATTAAATACAAACGTCATTAATAAAACTTAAACTTTATAAAAATATTTCTTGAGATTTTACATGTACTGTATTACGAGGGTCCATTTACAATGGTTTATTTAGCCCACACTCGGCATTTGTTTGCTTGTGGTCTCTCGTATGTAGGAGCGATGTTGAACAATATAATCTGATCAAAGTTATTTAGCATATTGCGTTTTTAATAAAATGCTTTTATTAATCAGATAATGAATAATTAAGCGAATTATCTCGGCATACCTTCTAAATAATTTTACAAACATTTTTCATTAATTATTAAAATCGTCATTAATTTTGCTTTCCTTTCTTGAGGGATTATAAACAGAACTATAATTTTCAGAAACTTAAGATTCTTAATTTTGTTTATCAGTTTAAAAATTAAGTTTCGATGCTATTTTTATATTTTAACAAAAAGCATATTTTTTGTTGTTAAACCATGTCTTGTTTTTCTTCCAGCGTGCCAGTTTCATCCAGTCGGAGAAAACAGGAGATTCGAACGCGTGGAGGAAAATATTCCAGTAGGTGAGTTGAATGTTTTTGAACTTGTGTACCTAAAGACACCGCCAAGTAGAGGATGAAGTGGAATTCCTAACTCGTATCCCACTGCACTGGTCGCGCTGTAAACATGCCGTCATTGTCTTCAGTTATTCAGGCTGTTTATTCAAAACCGCGAATATCGAAATCCGGTGTTCCTAAGCGATTACAGCGGTTATTGGTTTTAAAGTGATACTCACAGCCAGCGACCAGGATCTCGAAATTGGCCTATTTGGATAAAATTAACGATAATTATTTTCGAAGCTCTTTGGTTAGCGGAAGGATTGCGGTGAACCGGTGGATTTCCTGTCGACTGATTCGAATAACTTAGACTTCAAGCATTCTCACGCAATAGCGACACGCTCTGATTGTCAACGCCAAGAAACCAGTGGTACAGTGTATGACTTCCATGACATCCTGGCTGTGATTGAATCGGAGCTGTGATGATGCTTATGACGTGCATTGGCGGCGTCATGACATCTACCGACAACGGCCCCACATCAATTCTGAGTTAAACAAGTTTTACCAAATGTGTTATTATATCATTGAATAGAGTTCGGTTGAAATTGCTCTAACAACATCTCTCTCTCTCTCTCTGTTCATTGTTATAAACTGAATAGCTTTTAGTATGCGTGAGATGGCCTCTGAAGACCCTCCGTGCTATCCCTCGCTTACAGAGCGAGGTGGCCAACAGGCGAGGGCGAGACCTTCACACAGTGATCTATTTTCTGCTCATTTCAATTCCCGTGTCCCGCAATATATTTGCGTCACTTAGTTTCATAAGAACGTAGTTATAACAGAAACGTGTGACGCAATTATATGCCTATTTTTATTTTATTTTATTTCAGAACTTGCTTTCATGTGGATAAGAGGACTAAGCTCTGTTTACGATTCATACACGAACGATGCATTCTGTGATATTTCTGTTACATTTTAAGAAAATTTTAAGAACGGGAAGAATGGCAACGTGGTTGGGAATAAAATTTTCTCGCTTCATTTTATCCTGTCAAAATACAAAGGAACAGTACCTTACCAGCCAGTCTATATTAAGCATTAAAATTCACATTTATAGAATATGCGGTTATCATCGCTACTTTTCAGGATGCTACTATTTTTAGTGTTTTCATACCCAGCGTTTGATTATGAAACGGATCGTTTTAATCACCGAAATACTGACAAGAGCTTCACAGTACGTGTATGTCGCAATCGTCACAGGCCTGACCACACCGATCATCACCGCCATTCATCTTCAAGACATCATGTTTCAAAAAAAAGTGGACATCGTTTATGCACACAAAAGAATGATGGGGAGGGGGGGGTCTGTCTTCTTCCAAAGAGATAAGGAGAAAACGAACTACAAACAACTGCCTTATACAGAAACTGCTGTGTTCTTATCCTGCTCCACAGAAAATATTGACTATAAGGATCCTTATTTCTGTCTTATATCGGTGGACTTTTTCTCAAGATCGTTATTCTCCTCGAAGCTCACGATATTAGGGTGGCTTATAAACATATTCTGACTAGGCAAAGTTTACTCCGTTTTCCTAAAGATCACAACCTGCTATTACAAACATCCCGGAATATGTTCTTGTGGTCTTTCTTACTTGGCTTATTACCCCCCCCCCCACACACACACACACAACGACATTGAGTGGAACAAGAGTTCTATGCCTACATAGACGAGAACTTTAAATTTTAAAATCTGTTGGGATGGTTTGTACCAGCGGATAACATCGGTTGGCTCATATCTTTTGTGATAATTCTTGGTTTGTCTTATGACATTCAAATACGGTGAAATGTGAGTAGGACACATCGAATTTTTTCTTTCACGAATATTCCATTCTGTTCCTGCATGGCAGTGGAGATTATTGTGCCTAAGCCTAACTCATAACATATCCATACAACACGCGGTTGTAAATATTTTTGGTTGGATCCGAGCCAGCTACTTAATCCAACAAAGCAGAAAAAAAGGTTGAAGACGCAGAAAAATTTCCTTCACGAGATCCGAAGTTGCTTGTTCTCACCCATCAATCATACTTCGCCAATCTCTTCAAGAAGTAATTGCGTAAATAGTGTGGTGTTTTCTGATAAAAGTACAAGGTTTTGTCAAGAACGAAAGACGTGTTTTCAGAACACGACATTCATACGATATTCAGCAGATTATGAACACCATCACGTACTTTTTTTTTTTTTCTAAATTATGGTGAACAATTACGTTTATTTTGGTCGTATTGTGTGTATGGAAAATGCATTGAGATTCTCTTCAAATTCGAGCAAGTTTTAAAACATTTTCGACAACCATAGCGACATTTCGTCAATACGAGTAATTTCTGGCTTATTTTATTCCAATACTTTCTCAAAGACCGACTGCTGTAGTCTACGAACGAGTTATTGCGAAGATTTCGATCAGGTCACTGTATCTTTACTCGACAAGTCGGTGCTAATTCATTCTGTCATATTTATGTCATCGATCGCAAATATATCAAGCAGGGTGAATGAAAAGCGGAGTAGGTGATGTAGCAGCTAATTTAAGGAGCCGATGTTAAGTAACATGGAGTGTTTGATTAAAAAGGAGATCACATCCTTTGAGATGACACTCTCGATTACTTTTAATCTATTCTTGTTTTGAATTTATCTGAGCATAAAATTCATATTACTCCTTACGGAATATAAATATGGATTAGCGACGCGTCATGTTTGATTTACGTACTGTTTTTAGGTGCGCGTCCCAAAATTGGTAAAACACCTACACGAGTCGTTTGACCATTAAGCAAGCTATTCCAAGACTTTGGAAAGAAACATTTTACTTAAATTTAGGAGCTTAGTCCTTAAAAATTATCAAGCCATTCCAGCATTTGTTCAATCTAACCATTCTGGAGCAAAGATTTTTGAAATTCCATTATTTATGTAATTCAATACGATTTCGGAAATGCATACAAATGTCTTTTTTTTAAATTCGGTTTTAAATCAAATCACTGGTATACGCAAATTGATTCCAAATGACAAATATTGCTCACTGACCAGAGACGGAATTATATATTTTTTTTTCATGTGAAATCCGTCCACAAAAGATCGTAAATATATCGTCGGAATGGACTAAGGCGCTCAGCTAAAATATGTTGAATCATCTTTTCGGTTTCAGTGGGACCAATTTATTTGCAAAGTGATTCGAAATCATATAAAATTCTGTTACACACGAAGCAGTGGTCTCCAGTACGTATTGTTATATAACAATACGTACTGGAGACCGTGTATTTCAAATTATATACTTTCAAATTATATAATTACATCATAAGTTTAACTGCTGTCTTAAGCGGTGACATGCATCATTCATTACGTAAAATGTATCTCAACCTCCTGGGTCATTGCTATACTTTTTTATTACCTCCAAAGAAATTATGGTTCGAGCATTAGGAGTAATGGAAAAGAGTGGATTTTGAATTATTCCATATTTTCAGGAAAACGAAGCGTCAAGTTTATTAACAGATAGACGATATCACTACTTTCTTTTAAACGTCTTGAAGTGGCACGTGATTCTCGCCAACCATTGTTGGTGAGAATCATATGCCACTCGAAGACAGTTTATTATAGGGCTGAAGTAGGTTGCAAAATGTGTGTGTGTGTGTGTTTCCCTAGACTGGGTTAAGTATTGTCCACCACCAGCGTTATTGACACGAAGGATTCTAGAAAGATTCTGTCAATCTTCTTACTTCATATTGAAAATTACCCGTGAATATCTACCTTCCTTGTTAGCGATGAAATGAATTTAGTTAGTTCCTTTCAAATTAAATTTGGTTTAACCTGTTTAAAAGCATATTTTTTCAGAGTTATTGAATTCTGTTATTTACGAAATATCGTGTCCGCGCGGTTAGCCTAGTGGCTATGCGCTTCGGAACCATGTGACTGGGAAAGCAGTGTCCTGGGTTCGATTCCCGTCGCCGACGTCAGGAGCTTAAGGATATTTCTCAGACTTAGCCATATCCAGTATTGGGCGTGGACAGCAGGTTTTTTCCTCCCACAAAGGAAGGAAAACCCCCAGATAAACTCGAACCCTAAAACTCCTAATATCTGAAGGTAGGAAGAAGAAGACGAAATATCGTCTTACTGCTTCTAAAATTGCAGAATAGGAAGCAAAATAAAAGTATGTAACCTTTAAGTTATAACATATCCAGAAGTTTTTTTGAAATTGATAGAAACCTTGGTCATATGCATGGCAAATGAGGACAAAAATATTCATGCTCCATACTTCTATACTTCCATACTTCTATACTTCATATACAATTTTTGACTTCGAGAACAATACATGATTGTTGTGAAAGAAACTAAAGAGCTTAAAAAACACGTGCGTTTGTATTTCTGAGATGGGAAAAGAAAGCTAAATAAAGGAGTGAACTACACGAAAGAAGGTGAAATTGAGGGCAGATCCATTACGAAAGATTTCCGTGGCTTCAGATGGATCATTTAAACGATCGTGCAGATCTAAACAGGTGGGTTGATGCAGGAAGAAGCAAAGACAGCATTTTTGATAGATAAGGAAAGAGATAAAGAAAAGCAGAGAAAGTGGCATGCGAAGATATTCGGAGATAATGGAAAAGGAAATAATCATCAGAACAAGAAACGTTCACTGAGCATCATTGTGATGGCGAGGAAAGGCGTGGTAATGATAGAACGAATGATAAATTAATGAGAGAAAGGCGAAGAAGCTCAAAAATTGCGATTAGGGAAAGGAAGGCAAAGACGCTTAAAAGAATTAGATATAAAAGAGATAAGCAGATGCGTGAGTGAGGACAGATTGGAGGTGCTTACTCCCTGATAATCAGCAAAGATTGTGTGATAATAAGACAGATCTCGAAAAATCTGCAGGAGGGGAAAGAAGTGTTTCGTTTGTTGAACTTCGAACAGAAATAATTTGTGTGTGTGTACACACACAAACGTTATGCTCAGTGGGGGGGGGTCGAAGCACATGATAGACAATTGATAAATCAGTAGTGGATAAGTTTTAATCTCAGCTATCGGCCGATCAACTACTGAAATGGGTTAGCTAAGAATATTACTTGGAGTATCTCTGCTGGATAGACTAAGAAACGAAGATATAAGGAAAGGACTAAAACAAGAAAAGACAAAATCCAAGACTGCAATGGTTTGGCCATGTGACCATAATGGAAACAGAAAGATTACCAACAAAGCCCTGTATACAACGATGGAAGGTAAAATATCCAAAGGGTGGCCCAGAATAAGATGAATAGACAAAATAAATGAGGATGTGAAAACCAAATCACAACAATTGATACCATACTCGACAGAATTGTTCGGACTCTCCAGGGACAGACAGAAGTGGAAAGAGTTCATTCGGCCTCATCATCCGTATGATGGAAGAAAGAAGATCAGCCGATGTTCTTAAAAAAAAAAAACGAAATTTATCAAATTGCGATTTAACCATATACTCCCTTTAAAAGTTGTGAACTTTGTAAAACCTTGTAGAACTTCAATTTTAAATATAGTTTTGTAGAATGTGTTTAATAGTTTAAAACGGAAACAGCAAATTTTGGCGTCCCTTGCCTTGGACATTTGTAAACGAATGAATATTATATCCAGGTCGTTTTAAACTGGAAATGCAACCAGTTCTGGCTATGGAGGTTTTTTTAAATAACAGTTCCAGCAGCGAAAAGTTATAGCGTATTATTATCATCATGGGTTAGCTAAGAGTTAGATAATGAGTCATTCTCTCTAGAAACCAAATGTGGTACTTTTTTTCTGCACCAGTAAGATAGGAATCGAACCCATAGCAGATAGGTTGTAGTCCGAGAACACTGTTTAATTTCCCAAACGGGGCGACACATTGGGTTCCCGCTATTTCTTCAATAATCAATTTAGTGTCATTTTGTAAATGGATTTCACTAGTTGCTTTTGCAGGTTTGAATCTAGTCTGGGCTGTCATAAATATTCCGCATGCATATTTTGCAACTCTCACCCGCAATGACAGCCTTTCTGCATATCCAAAGGGATTTCCTGTACTAATTACAGTTTTTCATTTAGATTATGGGATTTCTCGTTTATGATGTCGCAGCTAATCTTGCCTTCTTTATCATAAAATTCCAGGATTAAAAACCATAGTCATTAACCCAACCGGTTAGTTTTTCATGTCCGCTGCTTATTTCCTTTCTCTTTATGCGATCTGATATCATACAAACGAAGCAAAATAAATTTAAAAGAAAACCGCTGTAATCCTTGATAGCATTTCATTCGAAATTTGAAGGCAACAAAGTACAACACACACACACACGCACGCACGCACGCACGCACGCACGCACGCACGCACAATCGTAGGATGCCCTGTGGTTCCTTCTCTTCTAATTATGCAGATTAAACTGCAGATTGCAACATTGATGTGAAAATGAAGCTGAATTTGTATTGTTGAGTTGATCATTCCTTGGTTGGATATATTATTATGAAATATATTTGCTTTTTTCATTATGCATTACACATTAGGATAATTTATCTTTGTTCAGGATAGTAAGTTTTCTGACTGATATCTATAATGGCCTTGCTTTGTGTCATTAACGGTTGAATAATTTCAATGCATAATAAGTGGACTGGAATAAAAATATAAAGGCTGAATATTGCATATTCATATTATGTTTGTAAATAAAAACAGAGCTGTCGAAAAGCTGTCCCAGTTCTGTTCTTTGTACGTATTAGGATAATTGTTATTATTTGTTTAATTTTGCAGGACAAGAAGTATTTAGGGTACAAGTATTTCCAAGGAACGAGTTCAAGCTAGAGCCAGTTGACAACAGCCTTAGTGACATTAATTACTTCAAGGTTGATGGAGTAGATGATAAAACGGTGTCCATTAAAATAGCCAGGTCTCTGGAAGATCTTGTTGACAAGGTAAGCAGTTCTGTGCGAATATATCTACTCAAATATAAACTCTGGTATTTTAATCAGCTCGCAATGAGATCGTTACTTAGATCTGCTTAGCATTGTCAGTGTTCAAATAATAACACTGACGTTTCTTATAGATCGCAGGTTGCAAATTTTGATATGACTCACGTGAACTATCCATTTGTCTCACTTTATAATCAGTCTTGAGGCGATTTTCAGTAAAAAATCGAATGAGAGTGGAGAAAACTGAAGAACATTAGCGAATGTATGAACAAAGCTAAAAGGAATAGTGTGACGTCATGAAATCAGATATAAGTTACTTTAAACGAAATTCTCAATCTTCGATATGTTCAACATAAACACGTGATCACTTGCACTGCTCACAGAAAATTAAAGGACAAAAAAAAGGAGCGGGTCTCTTAAAAAAGCCTTTATTGACAAAATGTCCCTTGGAAGTAATGCGTTTGGCTCAGACGTGGAGCGGTGCATTTCCCACCACTTAAGGAGCAGCACGTGGAGAATGATATGAAGCACACCCATTTGTGTGAATCACTGCTGCTAAGAATTGCTGAGTGCATGCGGAAACACGAGCAATATCAGAGCGTTGTAAATTGATGTTGATAACACAGCTTCTGAAAATGACCGCTGGCTACATAAAGGCTGCTAAATTCTTTTTTATGAAAATGCGAACGTTGCTGTTTTATTGAGAAAAGCGCCAATTCTTCCTCGCCCGCTTTATCACCATGGAAACGTTGCACAAAATAATTTTAACAAAAAAAAAATTTCATATCCCTAGCTTGTTCATCCTACATTCTTTTATCAGACACGTTGTTTGGGTTTTGACTGCTGGACATCATAAACTACGCCAAGCTCACTCCGTTTTAAGAGACGGTAATTTAAATTAAGAGCACAAATTCAAAATATTTCTTGCCTTATTCGAAATGAGAATATTTTTATACTCTAAGATTAGTATCATTAAACTTTGCATAAATAATAAATGCAGTTATAATAGTAAACGAATGAAAGCAGTGTACAGGCCGAATATAATGGCCGCCTCATTAGTTCTGCTTGCCATCGCCGTAAATCAAAACTAAACTCTTTTGATAAGTTAATACTTTCGTCTATTCTAGCCGAACAACGAAAGTAAAAATGATACACTGGACATGATTTTTGAAAAAAAACTTTCCATTTTTAAAGGAAGCATTACTCACGCCCGCTTGTAGAGTCAACCGAGAAGAACATGGTAATCTGTCAGGAGCAAAATATTTGAGTTTACAGAATCCTTTTTTTGTGCATATCCACTTTGGTAGTACTATCATCCTCACCTCATCTTCCTTTCCCTCTTTGACCTTGCAGTGTCGATAAGATAAGCTCTACGGCCCGGTGTATCCTATGTCCTGTAGTGTTGAGTTCTCAAGGCCGGTTTGCCTGGCTTATGGGGGAAAAAACCCTGCTGTCCACGCCCAAGACCCACTAACTTGGCTATGGCTGAGAAAGATCCTTCAGCTACTCACGTCTCCGACGGAAATCGAACCCAGGACACTCCTTCCCCAGGCATATGGTTGTGAAGCTCACAGCCACTAGGCTAACCGCGCGGATTTGGTAGTACTAATATTACTAAATTTCTTCATTCTACTATTATTTTTCTACTATTATTTATTATTAAGATAAGGATGTCCTTTCTCATCTTTACAAGGCCTTGATAAGACCTCACTTGCACTGTTGTGCCCAGGTCTGGTCTCCTGGTTTCCGTTGTGATTCTGATATATTGGAGAGAGTGCAAATGAGAGTGTTAAAAATTATATCAGGATTGTGGAATACTGATTATGAAGACAGATGGAGAATTTGTAGACTACAGACACTACCAAACAGAAGAAAGAGGGTTGATATGATTGAGACTTACAACCTTCTGAAAGGATCATACAAGATTTCAATTGATGGAATTTTTCAATTTATGGATGGTGGGGAAAGGAATGAGAAGGCATCCTTGGAAGATGAGAATTGAATGCCACTAAGAAGAGAGTGAGGGCCAGATTTTTCTCTCAGAGGGTGGTGCGTGATTGGAATGGATTGCCATTGGATGTTGTGAGTGCAAGCAGTGTGAATGAATTGAAGAATAAGTATGATAGCTGGTGTGTGTAGTATGCGGCCTCACTCGATGAGTCTGACTCATTAGAGGTCCCTCTTAATAATAATATTTTTTTTCCAGAGGGATCCCCAAACTGTGTTAAAATTTCGACTTACGTGTAAAGGAGGACCTGGAACGGTAAGCAAGTTCACAAATTCCTCTCAGTTTGTTTCTCTTCTCACAACGTCACAAAACGCATCTGAAACTTGCTTGCATTTATTTGTAGGAAGAAGCCTTCCTCCCTGTCACTGTGTATATACAAGACATCAATGACCATGCGCCAGAGTTCCAGAACACGCCTTACTCCCTCGAAGTGGACGAGGTAAGAATATTGTACACTTAAAGGAGATAAAAATGCTTTAATAGCTTTTGATGGGAAAAATTTAACTTGTCTCTACATCTCCAGTTGTATTTCATTCGCAGCTGACTCCCGTAGGCCTTACAGTATTCCGGAGTATTCACGCTGTTGACCGAGACAAACCAAATACTCCGAATTCAGATGTTACGTACTCCATCGTGGTAAGTCAGTTTTTTCTATGAATTTTTTAATTTTTTTATTGAAAATAATACAGTGGGTTTTTACGTTGCTTGCCCTCTGATGTACAAATTGTTTTTTATATATAAACTAAACTCATCTTAATATCCCCAAATCCTCGTCTTTTGCTTGTCTATTTTCGCTGCGTGGTTAGCGTATCCGATGACGGTTTGAATCCCACTTGGGAAAGGATGTCCAGCAAAGGTGGTAGATAATTTATATTGCTCAGTATGAGATAAATCACCACAGGTAGCCTGAAGTGGCTTGAAAACGTTTATGTTTTGTCTCTAAGCAAGATTGTTTAGTATCTAACACGTAACCAAAACAGCACTGATACTAAAAATTCAATTGAATTTTTAGTATCAGTGCAATTGATTGGTTGAGGATATCCAAAGGAGTTTTGCAATTATATGAAAAGTTATGTCTATTTTTTACCCTTCCTCATGGATATAATAATGTTTAATTTCATGGTGTGCAAAATACGGTGTGTTAACATAATAAATATACCTGCAATGAGGAAGTAGCATCTTGTTCCATTAGGAATGCCAGTGGAAGTAAAATATTATAACGATTTCCTGCTCACAGTTATCCATTCTCGGAAACAAAGATCTAATTCAGATTCAACTCCCCTAATTTTCTCAGATTTGCTGGAAATTCTGCGATTGTTAGTCAGAAACGAAGTTTATGACCCGCTGGTGTGAGGTGTCACAATAAGAGGGACAGCTATTCAGGTTAATTGCCAGCCATTGTTCAGCTTAAATAATAAATTTAACACTAGAGGGCCTGGAAATGGTCCTTTTGGAATTACAAGGAGAAGCTACAAAGGAAGAGATATAATTGTCTGTTATGAGATGTGCAAGAGACATCAAAAGGCCGGTTAATTATAGTGAAACGTTCGCTAGGAATGATGGGCTTCAAATGCCTCTAATGAGGCTAATAGCTCAAAGTAAGTTTTCTTTGCCCTCCCCCTTCTTTTCTTTCTTTATTTTGTAAATGTTTACCGTTCTCGATCATTGCTCTTTTTATGTGCTGTGATGATCCTTAAGCGTTTCCGAACCAGCATATAATAACTTCACGGATGTCTTCTCCATGCTCTCAGTGAAAATAATTCGAATACGTCTCATTCGATTTAATTCTTTTTAGTCAGGAGAGTCCTCGTTTGCGAAAATATCGCCATAGTATGTCGATGAGACCCCCCCCCCCTTTCTTTAGGGATAATATAAAACAGTGCTTCCCAAACTTCTGAATGTACAGGGCCGGGCCCCCTTTGGAAAAATTAAAATATTTCACTCCCCCCCCTCGAAAAAAATCGTAACATAGACATATATTATTATAATATTTATTGTATTTATATTCAACACAAAACATACACAGCGAATATTGCAAAAATCAAATGCGAATATTACATTTTTAGCATCTTACATACACATTTGACATGGCACATTATCTCATACAGATAGATCTATTGTTATTGTACATTTGCTGTACCAGGATATGAAACGTAAAATGATTAGTAATAAAGAAAGAATTAAAAACATAAGAGAAGTTTAATAACATTTTAATGTGTCGGATGTGTTTCAATACCGCTACACAAAAAGTCAATATCAGGTGAAATATTTGAAAGTGCAATTCTTAGATTTCTGCTTTAAAATGAAACATATGAATAAGCAATATTTACTAATATTCATTAAGCGCCGAAATACGCAGGAAGCAAAATTTGTGAACCAATCTGTGATTTTTCCATTAAAATATAAAAAATAACAAAAAGGAAATAATAAAAAATAAATATGTTTCTTTTAAGATAAAAAAATTTACTTAGTCTTAAAATATTTTAAATTTGTTTTCATTATTTCACGCCCCCCCTCAACAAAACCTACGGCTCCCAATGGGGCCGCGGCCCACAGTCTGGGAAGCGCTGATATAAAAGACTTCAACCGAGAAGTTGTGCAGCACTAGAGTATGCCTTAATGTGATAAAACGTAGCTTCTGTGAATTTTTAAAACACTCGCCTCGGTATTCTAATTCTAATCCGAATTAGACCTTTCTTATAAAAGGTAAGATTTAAACATAAAAAGTCCTTATTTTGAAGGTCTTATTTAAATGGCCTCTTACCGAAACTTAATTATAAAGTACATGGTTATATTTTGAACCGAGAAGAGTTGGCTTCAGTGATTCCCCCCCCCCCTTTATACGCAGATAAGCCTAAATCGCTCACGCCATTTCGACATGTTTATACTATATGATTGCTTGTCAGGAAACGGAAGACGATTCTTCTGACTGTGTAACCCCCTGTGGACTGATTGCACTGAAGTTGCATTTTCATTAATTTTCTGTTGTTCTGTAATCACCGCATGATACAAACTGGGGAAACTCGGATGAATTCTCTATCACTTTTCATCATAATTTAATATCTGATCCGAATATAGTGATTTAAGATCGTTTGCAGTCCTTCTTGAATTGATATTAGGCTGACTGAACATTGAGTAATTCCGTAACGTTATGAGTTGATTCAAAACTTAAACAAAAAATTCCCGTGAATGTTTGCCTTGATGATGACGGTGAATCACGCCCACCTTATCAGAGGGATTCAATCTACCTCACAAGCGCAATGTTCCAGACTGTTTTCCGGCAATATTTTAATTTCGCCTTTATTTCTGACTTGAACCCGAATTAGCTGGGTTCCCCTGCGTAATATTTTGCACACGCAAATAAATAATATTTACAGAATACTGTTTAACAAATTATTTTTAACTCCTACTAAATTTCGTAAAGTGAACGTAGATGTAATGAAATATTTGACAAGCCACGGACTTATGGAGCATTTCATGTGAAGCCTCGTATTTGGGGAACATGGTTAATTTTAATCTTAATTCATTCAACGCGTGTATTTACATTTTGAAGTATTTTTATCGTTCAATCCCTAATTATTTTTTAAACTAAGGAGAACGAAAAACATTTTTTTAAAATACCTTTTGGCTCCTTTAATTATTAACGATGTCTAATTGTGATTATTAAAATTCTAAATTTTTTAATGCACGTACCAAGAAAGCAATGGTCCGCGCGGTTAGCCTAATAGCTGTGCGCTTCGCAACCATATGACTAGGGAAGGAGTGTCCCAGGTTCGATTCCTGTCGAAGACGTGAGGAATTTGAGGATCTTCCTCAGCCACAAAGTTAGCCGGTCTTGAGCACGGGCAGCAGGGTTTTTTCAACCGGCTTATCTGGCGTTTTTCATCCAGCAAGTAGACAAACCGGGGCCCTGTGAACATACACGGATCTACAGCCATAAATACTTGCCCCAATAGGGGGGAGAAAAAGGGAGGAAACTCCAAACGAATAAATAAATAAATAAATGGTCGGACGCAATATATCGTAATGATTTTATAATATATTGTATACTACATTATATAAAATAATATATTCAAAATAAAAATAATAAAAACTGCCTTAAGATTTTAAGTACATAATTTAAGTGCATATTTTCCCGCTAGGGTGGCAATGAAAATAATTCCTTCGCCCTTTCCGATCCTATCGAGGGAATTCTTGTTGTCAACAAACCACTTGACTACGATTATGGAGTCAGAGAATTCAAGCTGTTAATTCAAGCTTCGGTAAGTACCTCATTTAATGTGAAAATTGGTTTTGATAATTAAGGCAAACAGCTTAAATA
The DNA here is from genome assembly GCF_054136105.1 of Typopeltis vanoorti. Classification (NCBI taxonomy): domain Eukaryota; kingdom Metazoa; phylum Arthropoda; class Arachnida; order Uropygi; family Thelyphonidae; genus Typopeltis; species Typopeltis vanoorti. Next base: position 143,752,115 of record NC_143556.1, read on the forward strand.
AGCTGTCTGTACAGAACTGAATGAATAAAAACTTATTTATTCTTGATGTTTATGCATTTTCTTATAGTGTATATAAGAAAAGCAAATCGGCTTAAATTAATAAAATTTTTATTTCCAGAGTAGTTATTTAAATGTAAGTCTAAAAATTGCATAAGTGGCTGCATAATAAGTAAAGACGAACTCCACACGAACACTTAGGAAATGTGTAATACTTAGCCATAAAGATCGTTAACCACTAATACAATATTTTATTAAATTTAAACAAACAAACGTTAATTTAATAACTTTAACGAATACAAATCGATTTATAGTCTTTTCTTTGTTTGGCGAACATATTCCATTGTAAATTATGTATAAAAAAGCGCCGTACATAATGAGAATTATGTACGGCGTATTTAATCATTTAATTTAAATTATTAAAATTTAAATTTTAATAATTACATAATATATGTAGCATGATATTTTATTGCATTTAGTAGCGATTGTAAGTGAATTTTGATATATTATGATTTTATAATATATTGTATACCATATTATGTAAAATAATATATTAAAAATAAAAAAAAAATATATCACTTGCATACTATTTATGTATATGCTTGTCGAAGTCAACATGAAATGAAATGAATTGTGCATAAAAGAAAGCGAGTTTTTGATTTTACCTGTTCATTAAGTTTTTTAATGTTTTCTCCTTATTGAAATCTACTTAGGACTGGGATCAGATGCGCTTCTTGAATGTTTCTCTAAAGTTGTCACATATGCCACACCGGAGATATTTTGACCTTTTTTTGTGGCTCACTGTTCGTTGCATTTGGCTGTTTCGTTGAGCACAGCCCTTCCTACTTAAAGCCTGTCAAACATCGCAAGAGGAAGTTGAGAGAAAGAATCTTTGTGCCTCTACAGTTCCTTAACTTTCCGCAGTCCTTCGGGCATAATTAAAACCTAAAGCCTTGGATCAGTTTTCTTTTTCTCTTCTAATCTTGCCTGGAAGCAAGTGGAAGAAGAAAAATTGCCGAATGTTTATTATCACCGATCACGTAGAGAGAAGGGGAAAAAAAGTTCGCTTCCTGATTCAACGATCGCATATTACATAAGGAAAACAATGCAGAATCCAAAGGGCCATTAAACAGCCTAAGGAAATCGACATTGCGAAGATCAAGTCGAAAGTCCCTTCTGTCATGATGCACATGAATTCTGTGAATCCATTAAGTAACTGCACTCATGTTGAGCAGATCCGACAGCAGTTCGTTAAGTGGGTTCCAAGGTGAAAAAGATGTCCTTGTAACCATTCCCTTTCGAAGATGATAAAGTGTCTTCTCAGCGAAGGGTGTAGTGCACATAAGGTCAAGGATTTCGGCACCACCTGCCGGTATTCCTTAAATGCATTGAGGTCGACTGTCCCATGTCAGTGCATGACATAATCGCGTGTGCCACCCCTCGTCCATAACCCTTCTAATTATCATTTTCTTTTCCAGGATCACGGTTCTCCCGAAAGTAGGAGTACAGTTACCACAATGACAATACGGGTCAAGGACTCAGACGATCAGAACCCTGTTTTCACGAGGGAGGTATACAAGACGCACGTTCTGGAGGCTGCGGCAATTACGGTATGATGTCCTTGCACTTTTCTTGCTATGATGTTATTGACTTTAGAAAAACAAACAGCTGTTCATTCCTTATGTTTGTGTGCATGTGAGAAAGAGAGAGAGAAGCAATGATGTTTGCATTAAGTCCCATCTGGAAATCAGGATGATAATTGTATTTAACTTCTACGGAATTCTTACTGGCGAATCCTGCCCAACATGTTTAAGACAAAAATTAAGCAACCTGTTTCGCAAGTTGTTCAGAAAACAATAGTGGATGGATTACTTTATCCTGATCTTTATGACCAGATAATAGCATTAATATCCAGTTATTTTATACAGAATTATAGTCAAAGATTAAGTGACTGAGATTCATTTTAAATACAGAGCTGAGTTAAGTAGCTTTTTTTTCTCCATTCAAAGTCTTCCTAAATCGGAAGCAGGACATTTCCCCCAGCTTTGTTAGATAAAATCTTTGTCATGTTTTAACATACAGATTAACTGCAGGTTTTTGTATTACAATCATGTCTTCATCATTCTTGTTAGCTTAAGATAACGTGTTTCTTATAATTGGGGCAACAAGGAAAAGATCAAGCAGTTCTTGTAAGCGACATATTAAGCGCAAAAAAAGTCTCATGAGACTGGAGGAACAGTTAATTTTTTTTGTAGGGAAAAGAAACGGCTTATTAGCAAAAAGTTGTGTAACGTGCCATAATCAAATAAACTTTAAAATTATTAAATGACCTCTGTACCTTTTGTGGTAAATCAACGAAGTTCACGTGCCCTTTTTTATCATTGAAAATGATCACAGTCGCACAGATGAGCTGTATGTAATGCGGGTTTGTCTTCAGCAAAGTACTATTAATGATTTTGCCGAAGGCAAACACGCATTATCAAGAAATTTATATTTTTCTGTTGAAATTCTTAACACAGTTCGGCTGTTTGAGTTTCTAATTTATTAACAGAAAAATTCTGTTTATAAACGTGGACGATTTATTTTATATATAAGCAGTCTGCTACTTTGTTACAGTGTAATATAAATCCAGTGCGAAAATATTCATGATGGATATTCGTTTCTTTCTTTCTTTTTTTTTAAAAAAAACATTTGACTTGGTATTAATTATAATGAAGAGCCAAACGCTTCAATTCGGCGACATGAACTTATTTAAGTTAAGGGATATTACATCCCATATTGTTTCTTAGCCGAATAAGAAACTCAAAGAGTTTCTTGCCGAATATAGAAACTATATAAAGTTCGGCGATTCCAAGCGTAAGCAAATACCTGGATAGTGCAGCAACTGACCCTTGAAGGTAGTGCAAGCTGAGGCAACTCATAGAAAGGGTGGAGCAAGGTCCGATCACTATTCTTGATATTTACCCATAATGTGAACTTAACTCCTAGGAGCTGTATTATTGTTCAGCATTATGAGAGAAGGTCACTACTCAGATCGGTTTCGACCTTTTTTGAGGTCTCATCAGTGAGTAGGTAGACCATGTTAATACCAAGTTTGTAACGAACAGAACTTGCCACACTTTAATGAGAATTGCCAAGAGGTGTTCTATTAAAGTATTAATTATAATTTATGAGTAAATTATGGGTAAATATCAAGAATAGTGATCGGATCTTGCTCCACCTTTTACATGAGTTGCCTCAGCTTGCACTACCTTCAAGGGTCAGTTGCTGCAGTATCCAGGTACTTGCTTACGCTTGGAATCGCCGAACTTTATATAGTTTTAACTATATTCGGCATGAAACTCTTTGAGTTTCTTATTCGGCTAAGAAACAATATGGGATTTGACTTGGTTACTAAAAATACTCCAACAAATCCAACTGCACCAGCGATTATTCAAGCACGTTTGAGAGCAGCAGAATTTCTCCCAATAAGCACCCATCCGCTGAGGGGGGAAAAAGAAGCTGAAATACACTTATTGTTTTCCTTTCTTTTTTGTAAAAGTGGAATGGGAATGTAAGTTCTTGACGAAAGAGTTTCAGTATGTAGCATCAATTATTTCCTAAGAAATAAAATAAATTTTCAGATTTAAATAATAATACCATTAGAAAATTGATTACGAGTTGGATTTATTGTATGGAATGAGTTTCTGTTTCAAGTATTTATACATCACCCCCCCCCCCCCACCATACACATTCAGGAGGTCGACAAACCTGTAATTCAACAGTGTCACGTGTGGACAAGTGGTTCAGAAGGAAACAACTACCTTTTGATGTAGTTCTTGAACATTTGTATGTTTTCCTTCTAAGCCATTGCGAGGAAAGCTGTGTTCATAGATAGAGCAGGTCAGATTTAGGTGTAATGAAAACAGGAAGACGGCAAGTTGGCTTTGTATGTTTAAAGGCGAATCATGTTGTCGTTCTGCACATAATCTGGTCCAAAGTCAGTTAGTTCTGAAAAGAAAAATGATTTATTAAAATATCAAAATTTAGTTCTTTTACAATTAATGCAAAATCTTAAAAATTATATCCGTGATAATACAACTACCATAATACATAAAACTAAGGGCACTCTGAAATTGAACAGACTACGACACGTCAGAATTTGATTTTTCTCTCGCTCTCTCTCTGTGTCCATTTCTCAATTACCTGCTATGGGCAATTGAGAAATGGACATGCTGCACAAATAGTTGTATTGGTGGGAGTTTTTTTTTAAATTATTTTTTAATTATTTTTTTATTTTTTAGTAATTTAACCGTGATAACCAAGATAACCGTGAATATAAATTCACGGTTATTTTACAGCATTTTTATAAGTAGTTTCCCTCCTACTTTATGTTAATATTATAGTACGTCGCATCACTTCGGTATCCAATAAACTATTGCGCGATTCACATATATATTTAGACATCATAGGAAGTTGTATAAATACATACTAAATAAGGTGAGAATGTTGCAGATGATATTTTGAACTGCTTGAGAGAGGTCCGGCTAAGTAACGAGAGTGTCCTAACGAATATCTGCAAATGCCCATTTATCTCTATAGAACTGCGACGACAATCACTGAAGTGATCATTTTGTCCATTTAAAACTACAGGTTGGGACGGACATTGTGACATCAATTTTTTCTCATTTTCAGTAAATGATTACTTAAATCTCAAATTCATATTTGTGATATGGATTTGTTTTCTTGTCTTTATTTCTTGTTTTTACAGAACCCATCGAGAACCTCAGTGAAATTAGTACCACTTGAAACTTATAGAACTCGAGCATTTCTAAAATATGCAACATTTTCCCCTTAGAGCTTTCAATTAGTCAGTTTGGTTTCTTTGTTGACCTAACATGTGTATTTCAACCGTAGATCACTTAAATCGCCAAGATGCCCTTTTTTGCAATTGCAGCGAGAAAATTATCATATCGGTCTAATATGTTAGTGTTATCTGTTAAGGCTTCATAATTTACATTTCTAAGAACATGTATTAATCCATCTCCGAATGTTTTATTGCCAACAACTAGAAATCTAATTTCTAATTCACTCTTACCCAGCTAGGTTTTTCAAACCAACAAAACTACGCAATTTTTTTTTCGATATTTTTCTGGCTTTCATAACACAATTGCAGAGAAAATTAATCTTTGATTCACTTAATTGCGAACTGATTTCTAATTCACCTTGAAATAACGAAAACATAACATTAATTATCTTTAAATGTGTGAGATTTTTTACTGCTAAAAAAATACTGATTACTTGTTCAAAACATCAGTAACGTTTTCGCTTTAATTTTTCAGGGGGCCAGAATACGGGTAAAATTGAATATGGATCCCCCTGTACATGCCTATGATAAAGATTTAGGAGTAAATGCACCTCTACGGTACAGGATTATTCAAGGTATGTAGAACATTTCTTTGGGTGACTATTTACAATAGTTTACGACTACAGTAATGATTATGCTTCACATATCATTAAAATAATGAGCCATTCGATCATTACACCCATTAATAGCAAAACTGTTAATTATGGTCTTATTTGTTTTCTTAAGATGTGCGATAGTTAAATACCAATACAACGTAAGTGTGCGATTAGCACTTTTGTTCCATAGCATTCGCTTCGTTCGAAACATGCGCAAAATCATTTTTCGCATGTTTGGAACTAAGCTTGCAAAAGATTATTGCATTTGGTACGGAAAGGGAAAAACTCTTTATGATCAAGTCATAAATAGGGGAATATTTTCGTGATTTTCACGAAAAGAAAAACTTTCGTGTCCGGCTTATAGAGCAGGGTTTCTTACCGAATTGTGTAAAAAATAAAATGATAAAAAAAATTCTTATCTCTCCCACGGTATTACTGTATTATCAGTTTAAAACTTTAAGGTGGAAGTCACAAATACAGTTTATAGAAAACAGGACATTCTGTTGGTAATGAACAGCGAAGACAGAATTGAAGCTTACCACCGAATATGTTTTGCACCATTTACGGTGCGTAGTGGTTTGATGAAATTATGAACAGCTTAAATTTTCTAACAGTTTCAGCAACTTGTAAAATGTAGTTCTAATCACGAGGTTTCTCTGAATGTGTCAGTTGAGTTTAATGTCCGAATGTAGAGATCATGGAAAAGCCATGAGCTCTGCATCGCGTCTTTAATAGTTAAATGCTCGTATGAGGAGTGAAACAGAATCAGCATATTTTCCTTAATTATCTTACTTCACTTAAGTTTTTTTCCCAATTACTAATCGAATTTTTTATCTCATATTTTCTCTATTTTGAGATTTTCTTCTTTTAAGTTGCACACCGTATTTGATGAAGGGTTAGAAATTGTCATTGAACCGAAGCTCCACGTCTCGAAACAAATGCTTACGCTTCAGACCAACGTGTAATATTTTATTTTCAATGCTTTTAATAAATCATATCGAACTACATCTTAGTATTCGTAACCAGTATATACTAATTGCGAGAGCTACAAAAACGTTTACGTAAATGCAGTTTTTGTGATGGAAGAGAGTACAGAATGTAACTTAGCCTGAAATATTTTGTGACTAATCTCTCCCTCCTCCAAATGGCGAGAGATAATCACATATAAACAAACTATCTTCGGGCTTTATCTCTCTGGACACTTGTTGATATATATTACCCAGATAATGTCGAGTTAGTACCGATGTTAATATTGAAGAATCATCTTTTACATTTTCATTTCTAATAGTGATATCATTTTAAATAGTATTTTGTTGATTATTTTATTGGAACTCATACATAACTTTGCTAGTGTAGAAGATGTAATCGTTCAAGAGGTGTTTTATTTAATTAAGCAAAATAATCTAGCTCTTGTCTCGCTTCCGTCATCCTTAACGTAAACTGATTCCTTGACGTTGTCTTTCAGGAAACGAGCATGGGGTATTCGAAATGCATGAACAGACGGCTGATTTGTATCTGATTAAAGAAATAGACCGAGAAAGTCTGTCTAATCATGTGTTAAGGCTGGTTATCCAGGTAAGTCGAACTGATTACTTAGTCATAGCATCCAAACATGGCGTGATACTCTAAATAAGGAAAAATATACCCAATTAAAAAAAAAAACGAAAAATATCGCATTAAAAAATCTGAACGTTTTCATAGAAGAAGCGCACTTAAGTACATTTTTTCTATATTTTGAAATTTCTTTGCGATCAAAATATTGGTTTATTGCATTGGTTTACTGAAGCAGATTTTAATGATACTCATCGAACTTCGCTTCCAAGTAAGCTTTATGCGAATGAAAGAAAGAGGGATCATTAAAAATAACTCATCCATGATTGCAGAGTATTCCCCAATTAAAAGTTTATTTGTATTGTTTCGAAAGATTCTCCGAGATTTATTGATGTTATTAAGTGTCCTCCCCCCACACACACACCCTTCTTAGTGATTTATGTTAGGCCGTGACTGAACGATTTTTCCTTCCCATTTACTAATTTCTTTATATATTGTAGGCCTTCTCAGGGATAATTTGGCAACACATAAGTGACTGAAGCAAAAGGGTATATTAGTAGGTGTGATTTCTAACCTGTATTAAGATTACGGCAAAATGAAGAGGAAAACATTTCAAAGCGTGTTTCCTAACCGAGATGTTGGTTGAACATGCAGGTGCCCATTTATTAATTCTGAATTAATTCACATCGAACATTGGTCGAAACCGGAGTGAGCAATTTATTTCAACTGTTTCATGAGTATTTTCACGAGGAAATAAATCTGCTCAGTATGATTCTTAACCACCCCCATCCCCAGTGAAGGTCGCTTTGTTAGCAAATCCATTTCACCTGTAAATCTTAATTTGTCAGCATGCAGCGACAAACTTAACCAGCGTCTTCATCAGGATAAGCCACTAAGCAGTGCGGATATTCGCCTAATACTTGTTGAAAACCTTCGTTGTGCTGTTTATATTCACACACACACACACACACACGCAAGGCTGCAAGACATATAGCATATTAGCGCCGTGTGTGGGCAAGAGGAATAGAGGGGAGGAATATGTTCACATTTTACTTGACCAGCTGAAGGTTGTAATCTTTGGGAAAGGCTGAGGGGGGGGGGAGACTGTTCCAAAGGACAGAAGTGGATGGAATAAATGCGGAGGCAGTGAAGTTGGTTCAGTGCGTTTTAAGATGGACTGTAAAAGTGTGTTGGTTAGCAGGGGCTCTTGTTTTAGTGATTTTGAAGGAGAGTGGAGGAATAATAGTGGCCAATTCAGCAGAGCGCTGTCTATGGAAGTACCTGTAGAAGAGACACAAGGCAGAAACTGAACGTCTGTGAGAGAAGGGTCATTAATTAGCTCGTTCGCCCTCTTCTGGATAGAATCGAACAATCTTAGAGAGGATTTTTGTGCACCACCCCAAATATGAGAACAATATTCCACGGCTGGGTGGATTTGGGCTTTGTATAAAGTTAGCAGCAGTGAAAGTGTGAAGTAATGTCTTCTTCGAAAAAGTACACCAAGTTTTTAGCGGCTGTAGAAGCAAGCTAAAGTTGAAATGAGGTTGTGCCAAGAGAGATCAGAGGAGCAAGTCAGTCTAAGAAGAGAAATATGAGTGTAGTGTTTGGATATCTCAGTATTACTGGAGATAAGCGGGGGGGGGGATTGCGAGCTCTTTCTTGCGAGAGATCAGATAGGACTAAGTTTTGGTGGCATTGAAGTTTACAAGGTTGTCCTTGCCCCACTCGGATATAGCCAGGAGATCCGAGTTCCTGTTCCTGGTTATGGTAGATCCTGGGGATTCCAATACTTCAGCACCACAATGTTTGTCGAACAAAGGAGGAACGGAGTGTACTGTCATCAGCAAAGCTATGGATAGGATTGGAAATCTGTGAGAGCAGGTCATTTTATACACGAGGAAGAGAGTGGGCAGGAGAAATTGAGGAGAGGAAATCGTCCAACATAACAAGTAGTGAGCAACTAGTGACAACTTTGGAGATCCAGTTGAGGAGTGAGGAAGGCAGACCATTGGATGACAGTTTGATAAGTAGCCTCCCCCCCGGCCAAACCCGATCAAATGCCTGAAGTCATATTCAGAGAAAAAAATGCCTCGACGTCATGTTCAGATGAACAGTCAACTTCCCTCCCCCCCGGCCAAACCCGATGAAATGCCTGAAGTCATATTCAGAGAAAAAAATGCCTCGACGTCATGTTCAGATGAACAGTCAACTTCCCTCCCCCCCCCAGACCCAGGTTTACACTTGTCGATTAGGAAATCGCTGTCTGCATTCCTTAATGGTTGAAGTTGGCGGATATCCTCCCTTCTTTTGTGAAGTTAACTCCTCGTTTGAAAACTTAGCCTGGCATCTTTTCAGTAAAAGCATGCAGTTAATCTGGACAATATAATAACACTTCGTGGAACATTTTACAAGCTCCACGAATGCTCGTGGGAATCAGGCTATGCGACTAGTTCCCGATTCGTGCGCACTCATTCAGGCAGCAAAGCTTTACTAGCTGCAGAATCGTCAAGTGTTGAATATCCTGCACTTCCGGAATCAGAGCCATGTTGGTTAAAAAAAAAAAAATATTTCCTTCTCCTTAAATCCACTCAAATAATTAATCCATGATGTTTGAAATATTCCCCTTAGTGCATTCTATATATGTAAACGCATATATAATTAATTAATTTGCCATTTGCAGACAGCGATTTTTGACAATACTGCGTACATTTTTTGTATTATAGTGCGATTTCATCGGAGGAGTTGTAGTAGCCAGTTTCCGTAACGAGCACATTAAACCGACAAAAGTTAACTGAGGTTGAAATTCGTGTTGACCCGTACTTAGTGGACTGAGTTACGATTCTGAGGAAATTGTCTCTGGAAGGAACGAAAGCGTACCTGCAGGAAGCTGGCTTTCACCGGGTTTAAAAGTTTGACAGATTAGAAAGGATATTAGGCGTGATGAGGAAGCGGAACTTCCGCTGTGAACTCACCCGGGTCAAGACCATTACAAAGGCCGCATCTTTTTCTTCTTCGGATAACTGTCGATGGCTTCCTGCTGGCAGATGATGTCATTCGCTACATCCGTCATATTTTCTCACCTACTACAGGTGTGACTGGCCGTAGTAACTCGGCATACGGTTTTAGGAACACGGCCTAATGCAACTTTCCCCCTTTTGTTCTTCCTTCACGAAATCTTGAGAAATACGTGACACCTTACGCAGAAGATACTCATCCATCGCTGCCGTGTAACATTTTTTAACGGTTGGCCTCTGACCTGAAAGGGCGTCGTACAAGTAAGGCGGAATGCAGAAATTGTAGGTTTTATCCTTGGGCGTTAAGATGGAGAGAAAGTGTAGAAGTAGGTCATCAAGGCACCTCATAGCGTCTCGAAAGGCTTAGCCTTCGCTGTAACGTGCGCGAGGGAGATGCATGCGCTAAGAATATATAGCACCGTCATATGCGTCCGCCTAGACTGTTTTAGATGACGTTACTTGTGTGGGGAGTGTTGTATGTCCATACATCTGATTGAATAACAGGCACAGTGACATGTTTTTCTTATTTCATTCTTCGGTCAAAATGTAGGTTCCACCCAGTGAGAATGAAAAGTACGATCACTTTTTCAAAAAATAAAAAAAGAAAAGAAAAAAAAAAGCTAAGGAGTCTGCTTTGTGTGTTTATATATTTATTTATATGCGTGTATGCACGCACACACAAATATTTTATACGAAATATATTTCTTTTTTATACAAAGAAATAATTCCTTTATATAAGAGGAATGATATATTGCTTTTATAAAGACGCATTTTAAAATATTGAAAGTAGGGCTTTACAAAAAAAATCCTTTTTATTTCCTGATTTTGCCACTATTCAAATTGCATAACTCCTAGAATAGGCACGAAATGACTGCTCTTAATCGGCAGCTCGCATTCCTGTGCAAACTTTCCCATTTCGGCATGTGCCACTAAAGAAACATCTTGCTTCATCGATATTATCAAGATAACTCTTGACCAACAGTTATCAAGATATTCCTTGGTCAATTGTTCCATCACTTCCCAACTTATCCAAAACTGACCTGAGAACAGTTTTCGTTCACTAACAAAGCCCTCACAGCTCACTCCGGCAAACGATATCACTCATTCGCTAATCTTAAAGCAAAAAATCAACTTTTCACGTTCTTGTTGACCACACGTTTACTTTTTTTCCCAGAGACAAATCGCTAGTTTTTCTCACACTGGTGATATTCTGAAAAATTTCTCCCACGTCAATCCTACAAATCCCCTTAACTTGTGTCTCTATCATATCCCCATCTATCAACCAGCTTCTGTAACCCAGAAATATTCATCTTTGGATCCGTTCCCCCTCTTCCGCATTTCTAAGATACCCAGATGACCAGATATGTGCGAAATAATCCTGATGAGGCCTTATCCAAGCCGAGTAATAACCTACTTATCTCTGCTTGTCGGGATTTTCTTCAGTAACCAGGCAATCGTATGCTGTTTTATCCATTTTTGCAGTCTGCCCTCTGAAGTTTGACTTACCACTGACCATCACTTCCCAATCTTTAGCAGTATTTCATTAATGCTACAAAGATGGTAGTCTTTTCATTCCCAAATACATCTCCTTAGCCACATTAAACTGACATCCGTTCTCCTTTGATCATACTGACAGTCTATTTACATCTTGTATCATCCAATAATGTTCCTTAATTACAAAGATATCTTGCAAATTATTTATTTATTATCATCAGTCATTATTATCTTATAATATTTACTATCCCACAATTTTAATTTTTTAAAAAAAAATTTAATGTAAATATATTTTATGGTACAATATTCGGTAATTATTGTTAATATATTCGACATTATGAGCCACTGAATGAGGGATATATCACCATGAAAACTAAACTTCTGTTTGCTTAAAACTACGTCTCTTTTTTGTCTTCTTGATTTGCGTTTTAAGTTATATACCTACAATATTGTATTGTAGGTATATAACTTATACTGTATTGTATTATATATAATATATTGTATTAGAGACAATATTATATGTTTATTTTATTTTTATATGCATGCATTACCTGAGTTGTATAGAATATACCTAAATTGTAAATCGTGCTTTAACACTTTATTCTAATCAGTGTCTGGTGGGATTACCTAATAGGCCATTGTTAGCATTGATTGGTACTTAAACTAATGAAACACTTAGCCATTCTGTATGCTGCCTTCACATCTACCGGATCCAAGGAAGTTATTTCATGTTTCTTTAACTGCATATCAAATTTTCTCAATAAATAATGATGATATTCTCTTCAGTGTGTCGTTTGCATGCCCGCGATAATACCGATTTCTCCAGTAAATTTATCACTAACGAAGGGTAATAGTTATTTTAATGCAGATAAACAAAAATTTAAACCGCAGTTTTATAGGAAACCAAAATTAAAAAATATAATATTAAATTGATTATATTATTAAATTTATATTATTATTCCACAAAAATGACTTTGCATTTTTGATTATTAGGAAACTGGCACTGCCACCTACAATTTCACATTGCTATTACAACGTTAAATATTTAATTACCTGGTAAATTTAAATGCATTTAACGAAATAATCCATATGATATACCTTCAAATTACGCAAAAATGACTTAAAATAAAAGGCCCTCTTGCTGTTATGAGAAACTCAAAAAATAAAATAAATGTTCTCATATAGTTCATATTACTGTACATTAGTCACAGTTTATATCAATAAGAACAAGAGGAAATTATCAGGATGATTTCTGTTATCAATAACTCAATCATTGATAACAGCGAGAAGTTTGCAAATATTTTTAAATTGCGTTCGAGCTTGTGATTTTGAAACTCATATTGCGCACTAATCGAATTACGAGAATGTTTGGCACCGAGGAAAAATGAAAGCATTTCTGGAAGCGTTCACACGAAATAGAAGGAAGGCAGGATGTGTTCGCTTTTTTTTTTTTGCTTCTCTCACTAGGTTCAGTGGCAGACCACTTTATTAGGTGAATGGGTATTCGTTTAGTTCACTTTCCTCTTGGTCGATTGTTCATTTAGCCCGTTTTTATTCTTGGAATGATCCAGCCTATAATTTGGCCATTAAATAACTTGCTGGTTACAGTGGACTCCAGTTCTCCCCTGAGATGAATTTTAGTCTAATTAGATAACATAAGGCGCTTAGATACTGTGGCAAGTTTGTGGTAAATTATGGCGAACACATCGCTTGGTTTCTCTATTTAATAGTACAATATATCCCAATGTTATACTGTAATAAGCGCAAAGGGGGGGTGGGCAATTCACTCTTTTCGAGCGTTCCATATACTTGACTTAGCACTATGCACTGTTTATAAAGTACTTTATGTGCCCCCCCCCCCCCCTGGGAAGATTTCTAGCACAAAGTTCATTTGCATTATTAGCACATAAGATGGACTAAAAGTTCAATGACCAAACATGGAACTTTTATCAAGTCTCCAGTTCGTGCGGCGATAGTCGTACACCGGAAGATGAAATTCATCGTCCCCTTAAAGACGAATAACCTGCCCAGAGAAATGCTAACCAGGCAGGCAAAGTTTAGCCAGAAATTCAGAATAGTAAACATTCCATATAATATATTTACTACAAGTAAATATTATATGGAATTATTAAAAAACAACCCTCAAAATATGATCATTTACTTCAAAGCGTAGATCCAGATTAAGTTTAAATTCTACAGCGCCGTCTTACGTTACTTTTGCTAGTATAAATCAGTTTGGTGTACTTTGAAGTACGTTTTACATAATTCAGACTGATCAATCACGAACCATACAGTATAGACACAGCAGAAACAGATGCCTCCTAAAGAATCCATTCCCTATTATTAACGTACATAACGACCATATACCTCTCGTAATTGCTCTTCTTTTTATGTTAACTTAATTGCATGTTCACCGAGACTTATAACGCGGTTTCTTATAAACGAAATGCAGAAGACTAGAGAAGTGTGTGTCCAGACAGGTTTGAATTTCAGATCCAGCTTGTCAAGTATCAAAATATGAATAATTTAATTACTTTAAATTTCAATTAGATCGAATTCCATTGGAGTAGTCAGAAGTGACCAACTCCGTTAGGAATGTGAACGTCTTTAGTTTTTGTTGAGTGTGACTTAAAAGACGGAAGCAAGTTCTGCAGCTGCAAAAAGACAGCGTGCTGTAATTCCCGGATGACGAATTGCTAATAAAGTACTTGAAGGAGGAATAGTTTATTAACTAAATGCCTTGATAATCACTTAACAGGCGCGAGCATGTCGGAGTGAAGAACGATCACTCTGTAATTTCCACGCTGCATTATAAGTGATGACAGCAAATTAAAAAGTGACCCCCTATTAACTAAGGGGATAATTGCATTTCCTCCTTTACGGTGTTTTCGTTTACTAGCGTGTAATTAGAAAAGGAAATAGCGTCCGTAATACGGATGTCATAGTCGAGTAAATGACTGTTTCTTGTTGGTTCGTTCGCATGTCACAAAATAATTCTTGCAAAGCAGAATTCTCGAAACGTTTTCCTTTTAATACTCTGAGTTTTCTTCCTATTTTCAGTCTAAGGTGAGAACATCTCAGTTTAATTCGGTTTTTCGTGAGCACTGAAATGCTTGCAACGAGAGACGAATAGAAAGGTTATTGTGTTGTTTATTACTTCACAATTGTTTTCTAAGTAACGTGATCTCTCTCTCCTTCTCTCTCTCTCTCTTGTGGATATACGCGTGCGTGCATATCGCAAAATTAAACTAAAAGGAGGGCTTTCTTCTAGAAATCACGGTGCAGAGCCGAACACGATGTTTTTAGTTCCTACTGGATTTACATTAAACCAATTCAAATACCAATTTTTTTATTTTTAATTTTTTAACACTTATTTTTAATTTAAACATAACAAAAGAATTGTTTTATTTCGATTTTTCAGTGAAATGTCTTAATTTTGTATGAATCGATATTTTAATGAATAAATTGAAAAAAATAATTATATCGAATTCTGTTTACCTTTTGGTTCTGGTGCCTTTCTTAAAAATGGCGTTATTTCTTTTCTAGGCCACCCAAACAGACAACAGCATTAGGGCGGCAGTGGCTAAAGTCGAAGTCCAAGTGCTTGATGTCAACGACAATGTCCCAGAGTTTGAGTTTGAGATGTACAACATCACCGTCATGGAGAATTTGCCGTTAGGGTTTACGGTCGTCCAGGTGTTCGCTTTTGATGAGGATTCGGTAAGCATTTACTAGAAAGAAACCGTTTCTGTTGAATCGAGTAACGTGACCGCAATATGCTCGTGCAAAGACTTCATAGTTAGTCATCGTATATTACGAATGAAGTTACACGAACAAAGCGGTTCCGGACATTTCAACTGAATTACATTCTTGTCAAATGAAAATCTACGGCACGACACCGTTATTAGAGATCGTATCCACATTTTAGGGGATTGATCTAGACCTATACATATAGATAAGTAAATTACAACTTGTAATTGAAGTGTAGGGAGAGGGAATTAACCTATTTAATTCCTTCCCACTACACTTCTATATTGCAAAACATCCACAAAGAATGCTCAGAAGGGAATTATCGCAGGAAAGGTGTTCAGTAGGTTTGTTCCTAAATTCTGAAAGAATCAACTGGAATTTATTTTGCAGGTTAAACTCCTTCGAATTTTACTATACTAGAAACCAGCCCGCTTATATGCTACGTTAGTATATCAATTTTATTTTGTTCTGCTTTGTTTTGCTTACTGTTATTATACCTTCTTGAGGTATCTTCGAAAAAAACAGCTCCCCCAGTAGCAAGGGTTTCAACGAGAATCATGATTATAATAACGTTACCTTTCAGGAGATAATTCATATTTTCAAAAATTGGTGTACTCGACATTTTGAACTGAACGGTAAATGTAGCGGCAATCATGCTTTAATTGTATATATGTAAATACTCTGATAATTTCTCGTTGTCTAAATATATAATTAACTGATCATTGGCCATGGTTAACGACTGAATAGTGTGTAAGTCAAAAATTGAACAGTCATACTAATGGTTACAAATGTTTTTAGTGCAGGATTTTTATCGCTTGGAATGAGACTACCGTCACCCTGCTTATTGTAATCATTCAGCAAGTGCAGTATATGAGTCTATACTAGTGTCTACGGAATAGCGAACCCAAATATCTACCTACGGTAAAGTTTTTCGCCTTTTTTGGGGGGTGCGCCTCTCGTTGGAAAAAAATTAATAGTATATAACGTAAGTCTAATTTTGAAAATAAGTGTACAGAAGAGTCCTTCACACTTCAGTAACAATTAACATAACAAACAGGCAAAGATGAATCACAGAATGAATAATTTATGATGTTGGGGAATGCTGCCCCCCCCCCGTAAGGACTTTAAAAGTGAATCATCCAGTTTCATAGGAAGGGGCAGACGTTTCTCAGGGTTACTCCTCTTTCTAAGAAAGAAAAAAACAACTGTAGTACGCACACAGTTAGCAGATCTCATACTATCCTGACTGCCTTAATTGCTAACAATAATATAAACTAATATCTTGCTTGAAATTGTGCTGCTTGTCTTTATGGGGAAAATGTTCAAGTCAATTCATCCCATCGAGGCTTGGCCCTCCGCTGTCAACTAATTTCAGCTGCTTGCAAATGACTTTTTCGTGAATCGATCGAAATGTCCTTTGCACACCTTTGCTTCAAACGAAAAGCGCTCTGGTTGTGCTCCCTCTCTCACACCTAATTAATAAGATTCTGACAAAATTCTTTGAGTCTCTGATGCAAAGGTAATAATAATAGTGCTTAAACGAAAAAAAATAAAAAGAACATAAAGGCAAGTGGTTTTAAAAATAAGCCCAAGGAAATATACTTACAAGCCAATTATGAGGTTTGGATCCCCACAAGAAAATTAAAGAAACCTTACAAACCGAGATGAAGATAAGGATTTGCTTTCTGAATGACAGAAAAGTGAAAATGATTCGCGACAATCACAGAGAAATGTGCAAACTCTCTCTCTCTCTCTCGGCTTCTCTTTAAGGCCTTAATATTAAATCTACGTGCTCGTCAATTCTGCGATTATCTCAAAGTGTATGCTCGCAGACGATCGCACATTTTACAGTTATAAGGCGATGCGGTAACTGACCGAGGTGCTGCCGAGGGTATTGGAGTCGTGGAGAGCATGGTAGGGTTTTATTTTCGGGAGAAGAAAATAAAGGAGTTGAAGTGAATAAATAGGATTAGCTTTTAGTGAAGAGAAGGAAGAACCCAGGATAGGAAGTGTTCTTTCTCTCTCTCTCTCTCTCTTAAGCCACCTAATAAAGAAAGTGAGAAGAGTCTTCGGGTAGTTGAAAGACGGAATGCGTTAAGGTGATCACTTTTATGGCTGTCAGTTTTCTAACTTTCGCAATTTCAGAAGTTCCTCATCTCTGTGAAATTAGAAATAAAACTAAGTTTTAAATCTGTGAAGCAAAAAAATTTCTACAGAATTTAAAATGTAGTGCGTGTTAAAACACCATTTCCTGGCCGAAATACATTAGTTAATGCAAACTCTGATTCATTGGCACTAATTGAAATTCAACTCCTATAATGCTTTCTATTGAGAAAGAAGTCAGGTTCTACATATTCGAAAATAGTGCTACATATTTTATGGGCGGATTTTTCGTCCCTCAGAACAGGCAAACAAGCCAGTAGAACACACACACATATTTATAGAGAAGAATTCTAATAGGAATGGGGCCAACCACGTTATGCGCGTATTACGGCTAGGAAATTCAAGGATACTTAGGCCTTGGGCACGTAAGTACCTGTTATTGGTAGAATACAATTTATGGACGTCTATTTCTTGAATACGTGTTTAATATCTGCATGATTTGCGAAAGAGGAGTAATATTTGTCCCTTTATTTATTGCTACGATATCTGTAATACCCGAAAATAAATTTCTGAGGTTGGACAGCAATTTAAATTTCACCCAAAAAGCTTAGATGATTATCGTATTCGTTTGTTTAAATTCTTGCTGGTTTCAGATCAGTGCGTTCGTATTTCTTCATCGTGTCACGGATTTGCTTTGATGTGATTGGTTTGGAAAATTGCGGAAGAAATACGATGCCAGTTCTACACAGTAATATTGTCTTGTGAATGGTTGGAGGAGTATTATTCTACTGGACATCATAAGGGATTCTCACAGAATGCTCATCTGTAAAATAACTTTCTCATAAAATGAGAAAGTTATTTTACAGATTTCGACTTTCATTTTTCTCTTTTTTGAAGTGAAAGAAAAATCGAACGCAAACAAGCTAGAACCCGGACAAAGTCAGTAACCAATAATGATAATTAATACTGCCTTGACCAATTCCCTTTCAGAGTTCGCAATGAGAGTGTATTCGTAATTCATTAAGTTGTAATTTATCTACAAGTCAGTGGCGTCTTTTGTATATTGAATTTCATTCACATCTCTAATGATGGACTTTTACAACTCTCCTCTCATGTGCACTTCTCATGTAAGAATGGAAAATAAAAATACAGACTGCCAAACCAGTCTTCCAGTCGAATTCTGTTGTGGTAAAACTCAGGTCAAACTTAAGTAACCGAAAACACAAATTTCAGGGTTTGTTTCTGGAGATTGCTCTGAACTTTTAAGTTCAGCAACTAAATTCAGCAACTGCACTCCAGATAACAGGATTCGAACACAAGAAAGTGTTCGAAACGCAGTATTAAAAAAATCCCCAAACTCATTAAACAAGTTGCCTTCCTACCCTCCCCCCCAGGTTTAGCGCATGTCAAGAAGAAAAAAGAGAGTAGCGAGATCTGTATCTTTACACTTAAATAAGAATTTTTATTTTTAAAATTAGTGTTAATTAAGAAATTATCTGATAAGATTACGCAATACGATGCTAAAAGATATTTTTAATAACTGCAAATGTCATCTTCTGTTTAGGGAGAGAATGCGGAATTTACTTATGAACTGGAAGACGAATCGGGTGCATTTGAGATCGATCGGTCCGGAGGAGCCATTAAAGTAAAGGACCCCAGGAAACTTGACAGAGAAACTAAAGACCTTATGAGGATGAGGGTAAGATCTTTGTTATTCTGTTATGCATTAATATACGTTCATCAGTTCCTCATTAATTACTTTTACTCTGTTTACGTAACTCATCATGTGTATCACACAAACGAAGTTCAAGGAAGAACAAAGATATTCACAAAGATGGCCCGTCTTACGTTTTCCTGTTGTGTTTGCGTTTACACATGCACAAATGCGAAAATATCTGATTAAATGAAGACATAAAAACTGACGGATCCCTTGAATCGCCCGCAATAATTATTTGCGTTTCTTTTACCTCCCAAGTCAAACGGGAAAATTCCTTTTGTGCTCCTGAAAGAGAAACAAAATCCATTCCAAATGGGATTTTGTTTCTTTTAGCAGAAAAAGCACGCTTTCCCTTTTGAAAGAGTTGTCAGTTGTTTAAACAACGTGCAATTACTGTTTCCCTGGAAACATAAAGGATAAAATAAGCGAACGAAGAAGAGTTTCTGCACCACATTTATTTAAGGAGAAGACCGTTCGGAGAAGTATCGTCGAAAACACCGAGAACGGTAATTACTGCCCTGAAGCGTGTATGCGTTTTTAAAATAACCGTTACTGCCGTCAGGTATTGTGTCGTTGCAGTCCCCGTAGTCTCATCGTCTTGTTTTACAAAAGACGTAACTACCGAAAACTACTTCTTAACAGAATGTCTTTTATATGGCACGAGAAGAAAACTGGCTGCCGAGTTTGTCTGACCCGCTATGCCCACCAATCAGTAATGAACAGAAAATCGATCGCGAGCTCGGTCAACTCTTCCTGCTTGTTTTCCACTTTCGGTTAAGTAGCACTCAGAGGTTTGTTTTACGAAAACACTTCGCTTCCATTTTGGGGTTCCCTCTCTATGGAGAATGACGTGCCCGAAAGACACCACAAAATCAATGTACGCCATCAGGAAGTGGGTAAAGAGGAACGCCGCGAAGCAGTTGGCGATGTAAATGTGCTTTTAAGGCTCAAACCTTGATTTTAGCCCAAACATAATAGTAACCGACGGTTGCTATTGCTTTGTTTACCATCGTCCCGTCGTGAGCAATTAGCGTAAAGAATATTTACAAGTGATTGTGGCATAACTTTGGCCTCAAAAGTTTTAAGGTAAAGAGGACTGCAACGTTGGTGATCTTGAATGAACCAACACAATGTGACGCAGAAATTTTGCACCCGAAAATCGAGTCTTGCTCGCACCGCGAAAGAGGGACGTTTCATGTACTGTACTTCTTTTCGAGGTTGCTGGTAATAAAGCTTATAAGATAAGCACAATTTTATTGAAATAAGAACCTTAATTATAACATGGTTTAGTAGTTTCTCTAGCAAGCGGAACTATTTGAATAGGTTTTTATGCCACATTCATTCATTACGTATTTTAAAGCACTTTTAATTTTTTTTTGGTTTGGCTAAAGTGCATATTATGTAACCAGCAGTGTCATCTTCAATGTTTTCCATTATCACTCCTTCGTTAACCCCCCCCCCCCCTTCATTGATCTTTAAGCACACCACTGTTTCAAACTATTTCCTTATCGAAAGCCTCGTTTATACTAAACTTAACAGTTCACACACATGCTCCAGACTAATTTGATGTAAGTACTTTGTATTTTTCTGTGCCTTCTTAAATCTTCTGTGTTTGCATTTAATCAAAGCATTTTAAAATTTCTCCATACTTCTTAACTAGAGCATAAGGTGGAAGATAAAAATTTTGCTAGATTACGTATTTCATCCTGTAGGAGCCACCCGATGTTTTATTCTGTTTTCGTGATTCCTTCAAGCAGTTTTGCACATTTGCAGGGTTAAATTTATTCCCCAGTAATTGTGCCCTCTCTCAGTTGTGATATATTAATACAATTTCTTCTTTGTTGCCAAGAGAAAATCGCGTATTAGATTTTTAAGAAAAGTTTGAATGTGTTTCAGTCATTTGAAATTTCTTTAGCTACTCTTAGCTTTCCTGCTGGGATTTCATTAAATCCTCATACACGTTATTTTCTAAATTGACCAATGAATTCTTCTGTTTTTTTTATAATTCCTTATTTTTAATGTTCCACTCCTCGTCACAGGATGCTTTCCCATCTTGGTTAATCTTACTGTTATAATTTGCAAGGACTTCAAAGTGATTAAACTAATCCTTTTTTAATCTGACTTTTAGCCTCTTAACCTAATTTCTTTTTCAATTAATAATGCAGATTCTCCTATTTTATCTTAATTTTAATGATGCCATAGATTAATCTATTGTTTCCCTTTATACCTAGCTGGGGTTTATTTGTAAATTTCATTCATGTTCTAATTTCCGAAAAGAAATGTGCTGTTTCGTCGTGTTATAAATGCTTAGGTCGATGCTTGATTACATTCAGATTTACTTTGAGGCACGTTTCGAAAATAAGCGATTTAATATTGATCACAACTGTTGAATTATATGAAAATGCACATAAAATGTGGATTAATTTTCAAGAACAGTGACTTACTGGATTCATTCAAATACAATTCTTAATATTCATGCAATTATTCCAAAATTTTAAACGAAAACTTAATTTAGTGAGACTTTGACAATCATCTATTTAATGAACACATTTGACACTTTTATCACTCGTTTATCAAATGCCGGCTTGGTTGGCCGAGTGGTTAGCGTATGTGATCTTGGCTGCGGGTTCGAATCCCGCCGTGGTCATGGACGTTTGTGACTGTCAGTGGAAATACTAATGGTGGTGATGATAGGCGGTAGATGGCGTTGGTCTATTTGTATTTGTTGTAGAGTAGGTGCCTCCCTGGAGGTGTCACGTAATAATATTTTTTTTTGCTTTAAGTGCAGTATCCTAAAACTTGCACATATATTGTGTATCAATATTGTGGACTATTTTGGGATTATTTATTTAAACACTTGTAGGAGAATTGTTTGTGTTTGGTAGTTTTATTCTGTTAATTTTTTAATTTTTAAAAGGAAAAAAAAACATGATAAGATATATATCGTTATTAAGGAAGACAAAGAAACGCTCTTTCGAATTTGTCTCAAGAGGAACATCCTAATTTTTCGATGAAGTTCAGAATAGTCTGCATTTTTCTCTCCCAGCGATCGCGGTTGCCTAATTGCATATCTGCTCGGTTCTCCCCACACTGAAATGGGAGACGATTGTTACCGTTTTGTGTGAGGCTTTCGTACTTATTTGGATACTTGAAGCTGCTTAAAAAGTTTCAGGTTTGCTAATCTTCTTATGAAGGCTAATCCTTAATCCAACCGTACTAATATACTGTAGGTCTCAATCCTTTTGCGAGTGTGAAGCTATGAGAAAGAAAATGTATGAGAGTCCTACTTTTGGAGAAAGTATGAATGGTTATATTCTGCATAATTAATTTGGAAAAATTCGAAAACATGTATAAATGCAATACAGAGAACAGAATAATATGTTCATTACATGTTTATATTATTTTCGTATTTATATTAATTCCTTACATAGGAGTTGCAAAACTTACTTGACGTAGGAGATTCCTTAAGGAGATAAAAAGGAACCTGTTAGTAATTCTTTGACAGCTAGAGGTAGCAGTCCATGTGGAAAATAGTTGACCCGTTCCTAGCGTACACAGGATACACAGCGTAAGAGGGTACGTATGTGCTTTCTACACACGATTCGGAAAGTCAATCCGAACTTGTTAGCCATCAGTGGCTGGTGTTTTCACATGCTGAGAGGAGAGCGGGAAAATAAAAAGAATAAAACGCAGCCAGTTCGTTAGAGGGTCATTCATGAACCATCTTTAGAAAGATCAAAACGCAGAAGCAAAACATTCCATGAAAATGGCTAGCGTGAACCCTTAAGGGATATTCATCCATCCCTCAAGCGGACTGCCCTCCCCAAGACAGTGGTAAACACTCCCAAATAAAACCCTAAGGGACAAAGCGAGACTAGCATCACCTCAAGGCGAGGAGAGCCTGGACGAGTGAAGTAGGTGTGCCTGTGACTAGAGATGTTAGTTAGCTTAAGAAGAGAAACTATAGATTCCTTCTGGGGAGGAATCTAGAAGGAATATATATGTTAAAGATATATATATATATATATATATATACAGTATATATATATATATATATATATATATATATATATATATGTATATATATATATATATATGTATATGTTACGTTAAAAATACCAAGCGATTTTATTAGCTGAGTGTTTTAATCCTTTTTCCCAAATAAGCGAACAGACAAGTAAGTCAAGTTTGCGGCTGCACGTAGTGCAACACCAGGCAACTAATGGTAAAGGTGGAGCAAGTTTTGATCACGTAGAATTTTCCCCTAATGCAAAGCACATTTCCGCAAGGAAATGTATGATGCTATGCATTAAGGTAATGGTCACTACTCATACCGGTTTCGACCTTTATTGAGGTCTCGTCAGTGGGAGCCAGACCTAAAAAATGCCAAGGGTGAAGTAATACAGAGCTTATAAATATTTTACCTAAACAAGTTGCCATAAGGTGCTTTGACCTCATTAAATAAAAATCTCAGGATGAGAGTAAGATGTAGAAAGTTTTTTACTTTGGGTATGTTATATATTAAAGATACCAAGCAATTTTATAAGCTAGGTATTTTAACATAATATATACCCAGTGTTCCACTACATGCAGCCGCAAACTTCACTTACTTGTCTGTTTGCTTACTTGGGAAAAAGGATTAAAAAACCTATATATATATATATATATATATATATATATATATATATATATTCATTTTTTAAATTAACTGACTTAAACCCGAGAATTATAACACAATGACATTTATTTGAAAAAAACGCAACATGTTTCGTCAAAAATGACTTCTTCAGGCGATAAGAAATATATTATATATGTATATAATATTAACCTTGTAATTGGCAGGTTCTAACATAATGGCATAATTTATCGCAATTAGTTTACAGACGTGCGAAAATACTGAGCAAGTAGTTTTAATATATAGATTCCGGAGGTTGTCACGTGGATATTACGCGCCACACCCCCATGCAAAAAACGCGCCTGTTTTACTATCCGAACAGAGCTTATTTCCTTTTAGCTATTAAAATATGCAATTAAAAAAATCAGGTATTTAAACGTTAAATCATTAATATAATACGTAGTGGAGATGAATAGCACGCGCTATGTTAAATACGAAATTCCACAATCAAAGAAAGTCATTTTTGGACGCTCTGTCAACATTTTGTGCAAAGAAACACAAACATTTCGAAGTCAATTCGGCGGAAAGAAACTTAATGGTTTACTGACAGACAGCTGTCCCCCCCCCCTTCTCTCTCTCTCTCTCACCCTCCACCATAGTTAATTCCAGCTAAGAAGTCATCTTGGTTACTGCACCTCTTTTTTGCCACGCAAGTTATTTCAGTGTCTAACTGCGCTCGCATATAATTGCTTTCTTGCTTTCGACTTGGTCTCCCTTCGGATGGTGAGTCTCAGACGGAGGGCAATGACCCCACGCGGGAATATATGGCCAGTTGATCTCGCGATGAAAGCGTAACAAGAGCAAAATATGCTCTCAGAGCTTAATCGGGATTAAGTTATGGCATTTTATAAGCTGCACCGTTTATTTAAAGTCTGAAGAATGCATAGTTTTCTTTTGATGAGCTGCAATTTTCTTATTATTGTTAAGACATTGAAGCCCTTTGGAAGGAGCAGCTTGATCAGAAAGCGTGTCTTGTTTCTGTTGACTTACAAATTAGAGCAGAACTGTCAAAGGAAAAAAGGTTTTCTAGAGGAATGTAAGAGTGGCAGAGCATCTGTTTCATATCTTCGTTAGATGCACGACTCGGAGTAAGAATGTTTCCCGTGAAGTAAGATTTATCTGATAAATAAAAACTGTTGGTTCATTGAGTAACGGAGGCATCATTTCCGTCAACAACAGGAAGTAAAGAAATTCAAATTGTGATTCGTAAAAACATTCAGATATTACACATAGAAATATTGATTTCCGAATTTCTCGTTCCTTTTGCGATCAGATAACAGACGCCCCCTGACGTGTGAAATGATGACACGCTCTCAACAATTCAAACATTTTCATGATAAGCGTATTATAAAATTAATTCCTTCAGTTGTGTGTGTGTTGATATGTATAGGTGTGTGTGTATTTAATTCTAAATGAAGATTTATGGCTGATTTCAATCTCATTTCTTTCAGGTATTCGCTAGAGAGAAAAAGCAGAACGTGAATCCTTTGGCCAAGGAGAGTTCCACCGTGGTCGAGGTTCATCTGCTGGATGCGAACGATAACAATCCTCGCTTCGTTCCGGAGAGTGTGTATACGTTTAGGGTGACCGAGATTGACCTTCCAGGGACAATCGTCGGGACGGTAAGTTTCGATGCACTGCACAAGCAGTAATTCATTCGGAAATATTTTCTTTTTCTAATCTGCAATTATAACTAAAACGTTTATACCTGAAGGAGATCTAATTTTAGGGATTCCTCAGTTGTGTCGACAATTAATTATTCTCTTTTCTTGATCCTTTGCTTCTGAGTCTGGATATCCTTTATAGGGCGAAAGGTGAGCTATACTGCCATTCATTCTTCTAACCTCTTTGCTCCTACAAACATACATAATAATATGTAACCACACGTTTCCTTTATTTTATTTT
Source organism: Typopeltis vanoorti (assembly GCF_054136105.1). Taxonomy (NCBI): domain Eukaryota; kingdom Metazoa; phylum Arthropoda; class Arachnida; order Uropygi; family Thelyphonidae; genus Typopeltis; species Typopeltis vanoorti. The sequence continues at coordinate 143,777,763 of NC_143556.1, forward strand.
TGTATTTTTAAATGTGTTTATTTTTGTGTGCAGGTGGGAGACAAAGCTCACATACTAGATGGAGCCACACTGTACATCTTCCTCTGGAATATGAATTCTGTGGTTCTACTCGTTGAGCCGACTACCAACTGCTTTGTGTTATTGATGTAATGTGCTCCGCATTTGGAATCGACAAGAACATTTGTTTGCAAAAGGAATGTTTTACTATTTATTCACTAAGTTTAGGTTGCCTTACTGTGAACTAGTGAAATGATTTTATATACATTATATATGAAGTATTTAATTCATAGCGTAAAGTATAATCGAAATTCCTTGATATAAGTCCTTAAGTATCGTGAGTAGGTCTAAAAATTGTGAATATTATCGATAAAATGCATTTAAAGAGCATTTTTGTCTCCCTCCACTAAATGTTAAAAGCAATGAGTTCAAAGGCTTCTTCATGGGTAGTAGAAAAAGCAATACGCACACTTGGGTTTGAAATATCTAAACTCAGATCACATTCGGGATTTAAGGAACATTTTAGTGCTTTTCAACCAAATTTGAATGGAATGGCCTGAGATAGAGGCGGAATATTTCCTTCTCACGAAGAAAATCTTAGTTTCTTAGTTTCTTGAAGCTGAAGGTAAATTATAACTGCAATTTACCTAAGTTAAAAAGAAGTAGCGCAATTAGCTTTGTGGAGAAGGCGAACCACGAGTTCATATTAAAACGTGCTTAAAGTAATCAAACTTATTCAGAATCTCGCCCTTGAACTGACCTATGGAGACAAATGCAATTAAATTTTTGCATTAAGTATAACACGGTAAAGAATGATGTAAAACAAGTCCCCGATTCTTAATAAATCGTTTTTCCTGGGATATTCGGGTTCCGAAGGCGCGCATCACATAGCAATATTTGGATGGTCAGGATGTCAGCCCATTGAATTTTTGATCATTTGTAATCGTTGGAACAAAGTTTGAGAAAATCGCCCGCCCTAGAAATAAAAGAATTCGAAATAATTTACGTATTTATGAATATAATTTTCATTTAAGGTGCTTATGTTTGTCTTTTAATGTTTTTTTTCTTAAGGTAAGAGCAGTGGATCCTGACCTGGGTAACAATGGCATCGTTCGGTACAGCAAGCAGAACGACAGCTTAAGTCAGACGGTTCCTTTTGGTGTCCATTCCCACAATGGCTCGGTTTACATCTTGGAATCGTTCGACACCATCAGGGTGAAGCCGGATCGATACACCTTTTTCGTTATGGCAGTGGATTCAGCACGGCTCGAGTCCGAAAGGAGGTACGAAATCAACGCTACCATCGCTAGGGAAAAAAAGATAATAAATTTCGAAACCAAATTCTATCGTAGGATTTGACTTTATTTTATTGCTTTACTTTATGAAGTACTCTTCAAAATAAACGATTTTCTTTAAACCAACCATAGAAGCGGAATATGTAAATCGAGTTTTATCCCCTTGTGAAAGAATGTAATAATTTTAACTGTTTTTTTTTATTAAATTGAATTAAAAAGTAAGCGAGTGCCTTTAACAAGTGTTGATTAAAGAAAAAAAAATATATATATAAAAATCTCACCTTTCATTACTAGTTAAAGATTTTTGAGTAGAAATATTTTTCTATTAAAAAAGCGATGGTTCATATTAAGGCCAGCTGAAATGGACTTCGAATTGGTACAAACGTCAGTAGGAAAAAAGTCATATTCAGAAATAAAAATTCCACTTTGACAGTGATTCACAATTAAGAGTATGATTTTGAGAAATTCTCAAGTAATTTGTAAAAAAAAGCGTGAGTACAGAAAGAAAGAAAGATAATCTTGAAAGGTTCATGGTTGATTGAATGCTCTAAAGAGATAAAAGATCGGAGATAAAATTCAGCGGAAGTCGATTATTACGAGAAATCAGATTTTGGCAACGCGAAGAAACAGGATGTATGCTACATGGCTGGGTACGCTGATAAACATCAGGTTTCGATTTATGCTCGTTTCTTCGAATACGAACAAAGAAGTATTTTTCCTATGTCAAGCAACCTTACGGCTGGTGTCGAAATCGCCCTTCCCCGCAGAAGAGGAATTATAAAAATAGGTTTGGGATAACATTCGCTGTGCAGTCATTGAAAGAGTAATCATCTTCACGGCATTTATTGTCGACATCTTCAGAACGAATGATGAAGTACTCCTTAATACTCAACATTTCCTGACGATTAGTGAAAAATAATTTTCTTGATATTATTAGCTGCATTGAGAGCAAAAAAGAGAATACATATGCAGAATAAAATCATTATGGGTTCTATATATTTAAGTTTTCATACCCGATTATGTATATTTTCAGGTCCTCCGTTGCCATCGTAAACGTTATTGTCCAGGATATCAACAACAACGCTCCCGAGTTTGTAGGTGCGCCGTACGAAGCCTCAATAGGAGAGTCCTTACCGCCAGGAGCATTAGTGTTTCAGCTCGTGGTAAGTATTTATATTAAAATACTGCATATTTATTTAGTTATTTTGCAGTTAATGAATTATCGGTTTGCTGCTGTTTTGTTGATACTCAACTCAATTATTTCTATAAGAGTGCAGGATAATTACTATGACATCGGCCAACATCCGTGTAGGTATGAATCCCATAATTCAAAAATGGGAATTCAAGAAATATGCCAGAAGTTCATGCAAATAAAGTGAATGCAGTGCGCCATTGGAGTAGAATACTACAGCCTCAACAGCGCTCTCATTACTCATCTATAATTTTATAGAATTCTCTCGGATAAAACAGATTATCCACATAATAAGCAGATTAGCGTCATGCATCTCCCATTCCAGACGCACAAAATTTTCGAAGCCCACTTGCAGGTTTCATTGCCGACACTGAACTTAAAACTGTTCCTCGCTGAAAAGAGATTCATCTTATGACTACCAGGCCAGAGGATCTCTCAAGAGACTTTAGGATCTCCTGGGATCTTGAACTTTTAGACTTCAAAAGAATAACACGTTAATAGACAGACCGTGACATGCATTTGTGAATAGAATGAAGATATCAATAGATGCATCATCCGGGTTGATATTTGCTTGGGTTCTGCCCTCAATGTTTCTAAACTGTGCATTTGGAAACACGGAATTTTGCCGGAAGTTAAATTATTTCAGGTTTTCAACTTTGTGTGACTGTTCACTGGTGGCATGTCAGAAGAACCTCAATATGTCCTCGGATGGCATTCGATGCCACGTTAGCGGCAACTTGTTTTATCCGAGAAATCATCGGATCGTCCTACATTTCTGTAAATAGCTGATCGGGAAGTGAAAGTTCAGCATATTTTAGAAAACATGTTCCAGAAACACAGTTCTGATTAACGGAAAACACTTCCTTAATCTTATTCGAACGGTTAATAAAAATCCTTCACGATTTAACCGACTTGGTTATGTTCAGTATTCAGGGTAAAACGTCCATGAGCTTTTGGCGCTGACAAGTACATGACACGAGCCTTGACATGTCTTAGCAACTGGGATTAGGTCATTAATTACACTGCAGCAGGAACGATTAGCCTTTGCGATAATTAACCCGCGATAAATTGCTCAGAATGTTTTCTTTACAAATATTTCAATTGGTTTCTTTACCTTTTCGTAAGTGTATACACAGTTAAATTAGAATACAGCGAACGCTGTATTGTATTCCGTATTATTTTTATTTTGCTATTTTTAATCCAAACAACAGACAAAATCGAATGAATGCATTGTATGGCATTTACTCGTCGCTTCTTGGCACACTTGCAGACTGTTTCTGAAATCGCAACTCGCCTCTTTTTCGCATCCTCAGTCTGAAACAAACTGGGACAACTCGGGTTCTTGTTCGACCATTCCACCTGAGCAAACAAATCGGCGTAGCACAAAATCGATCTTCTGTTGTGTATTTATGAAGCGATACCCCGCAGGGTGGGCGTTGCGTTTAATGCCTAATTGAGCAATTCTGCATCTTCAGCTTGTGAAAGCGTTCTCTAAGCCAAACACAAGTAGGACACTTTTATTAAAATAAGGACAGGCGGAGAATGAAATAATGAGGGTAAACTCGAGGGGTATTTTTACGTTTGCTTTGAAGTCACGAGAAAAAGAAAGGGAAACGGCAGTTCCTTAACAAGGAATCCGTGTTAGCACTTACGAATAATTTCCTCCTCTTGGCCTTCTTAGACGGCTTTTATGCAAGCGATCCCTTTCTTCGCCCAAAAACGCTTTTATTTCGATTACTCGGTAACCTTCGTTTGACTTGATGCTGCATTAGCGGACTCGGCCGAAACCCTTAACGGGAGGAATCGTATGTAGGCCAAAACACCGCGTGCCGAGGAATGCTTCGAGGAACGTTTAATATTCTGCGCCAGCAATTAGAAGTCGATTGTCGTTCGTAAGACCCGTCTTCGAGTAGGACGGCCGACAGTTTTGCAAGTGTGCCATCAGACCAGAAGTGTCGCAAGATTATTTTTCATTCTGCGCGCGAGAATAGAAGAAACGAGGAATCACTCGAAGCGATGTGTTCAGTAGCAAATTCGCCTTTTTCCGCATTCGAAACCACCGTCTTCGTAAATGAGGTCAGCGCGACTACCTTCAGCACTGATTTTTTTATTTATTATTATTTTTTTTTTTATCAGCGGGTGGGTGGGAAAGGATGCAGAAAATAACCAAGTACAGAAGTTTTCTCATGCAGTCTGTTACCAAACGCTGCGGTTTCTCACAGAAGTGCTTTCATGTGATTTGTCGGAAAACTAACAAAATCCGCCTCATTAGCATTTTACAATGGGTGTGGCCGCTAAAGGATGTCGTTTGACCTTCTGTTACGTGCAAGTGTAATTAGTATTTAAAGCAGAATAAGTGGCTCGCTTTTAATGACCCACGCTTGGCCGAACACACAAGTCCCGTTTTAAATGCGTCGGTTTTACAGGGAAGAAGAAATTCGCCTGATGCTCGATATTGAGTAGCAAAATATATTGATCCTTTCAAAACAGTCAAGAATTCATCTTTGAATGCAGATTATTTTCTTTAAAATTAAACGAAATCAATATGTTTGGTTTATCACTGTAGCTGCCGAAAGTTCAGGACACGTGGGAGTTATCTCACTGCCGTTTGAACGATGAATTTTGTAGGAAATGAAACTGAAAACAGAATTTTATTCCACTTAACCGTGTTCCTTGCTCCCTCCTTGTGGTGATAATCTCTGATCCTAGTTTTGAAGCTAATTGCTATTGGAACACCGAATTTCGTCTTCCCATCAGCGCTGAATAGGTGAGCAGCGTCTCGTACCTCTTTTCCTCGAGCATTCACTCACTCTGTATGGACTAAATGCGAGATGCAGCCACCATTTGAATAAGTGGCTCGACGAATAAAGAACCAAAAGATTCATAAGCCGTCCGATAATGCCAGACTGGTTGCTGAGTTGTTAACTTATCCGCTCTCTGAGCAACTGCGGGTTCGAATTCCGCCGTGGGCTTGGATAAACATCCCAGACTCTCTTCAGATGGGAGAGGATTTCATCACCTAGCGTGAGACCACCTTTCTCGCTTATTGGAGGCCTGAAGTAGCTTGAATGTTTATTCTCTTGAGCCGACTTTCCAGACTATGTCATGCATATTCTTAGCCGACCCACGGTGATAATGTATTACAGGCGTAGAATAATAATAAAAAAAATTCTAGAAGGAGAATCGCATAAATATCTAATAATAACAATTTCGTTGTGTTAGCTTTCAATATGAGGAAGTTTTTTTTTTATCAAAAAAAGAAAAAGAATTAGCTCTGCCCACAACAGTATACTTCCACAATGGAAATTACTTAACGATGAGTGAACGAATAAAAATTAATTTGTCATTGGGGTAACATTAACGACAGCTCGATTGTTGTCGAAGGTTATGAGCCGCAAGTCAAAATAGAATTCGTAATGTTTGTGAGTATTAAACTTTTATATCACTTTTGATTATGTCGGAACTCAGACGAAAGATGTCGATCAACTACAATTTTACGATTGCATCTTCTTAGGCAAGGGATCCGGATGCTGATACAACTTTAACGTTTTCTATCGTTGCTGGCAATGATGAAGGCAAGTTTGCAGTGAATCCTTCCACGTAAGTAGCTTTACAAAACTAAAAGAAACTTTTTATATTATTACTTAGCAGTCATATTTTTTCTCTGAATGTATTTTCGTCTTAAATCTGATCGTTCAGACAACTTTGTTTACACTTAATTTCTTTGAAAAGTGAGCCGTCGTAGTGTGTGGTTAGCATATCCGCTCTCCATCAAGCAGGTGGAGGGTTCAAATCTCGGATAATTCATAAATGTCTTTCAGTACTGCATGTATTTCATCGCTAGGGTGAGACCACCTCATGATTATTGTGGGTCTGAAGTTTTTCAAAACATCCTGGTTTGGTTTCTCAAGTCAGGTTGTCCAACCTTATCTTTCCCGCATTTCTGAAGTAGAAGCAGGTTCTCAACCTTTAATGACGACCCTCATACAGAAAGTTGATGATAAGATTCATATGTGTGGCCTCTTCATGAAAACTCTCTGAAAGAGAATCACAGACAACTTGAGAATTTCAGTTTAAGGACATTTTGGTGTCTGTTGCCCCATCCAGTTATGTAGAAAAAAAAAAAACTATGGACTTCTAAGTTAAGAAATTCTTAATTCCTGAGTAATTCCCTTTCTAAACGGCATTCCTATCAACAGCAGGCATAAATCTTTATTCCTCTTCAGTGCATGCACAGAAATCCACGTCGAGGTGGGTTTATTTCGTTATCCGGTGCTGCGTTAGGAGAAATTAGAAAACACAGGAAAACTGGATCAGAACCAGTGGTAATAGCAGAATTACCCCCCCCCCCTCTTCTATATACGCGCATATCTTTCCGTTGGTTTCTTCGAATTTCACACACACGTTAAACGTTGCACGTTTATGCACTAAACACGATAACACACCTCGTGAAGTGTGAAATTCTGCTAAACATAGCAAAAGTGAATTGCCTACCTAGCAACACACGCGCGGCATGCAAGAATTGTGTTCTTGAAGGACTGCTGGAAGTATAAAGTGCCTCCACATTGAATTATTAAATATAATCTCTATGGCTCGTGTAGGGCAGTAAAACTGGTCCGAGCAGTGGAAATAAAACGTCACGCTGTCGAACCGTCAAGTGAGTTGTCTCCAGTAATGCATCGCCTAAATAACAATTATCAAAAAGTAATGTCCGACTCTGGTTTGATTTGAAAGAGCAATCTTGTTAATGCTACTGCTCGGGCACTTAAATATATGTTGAGGGTACGTTCGTAAAGAATAATGTCGCAAGGCACACCCTGTCCCGAGAAAGTAGTAGTGGGCGTCGTTCCTACTTGTCGGTAGCCCGCATTTCATCATTAAGCCATACCGTTTATCGCGGCTCGCTTACAGAGTAATGGCCGGTTTCGGAACCCCAGTTCCGCCTATGAAGCAATCATAAATCCCAGAAGCAAATTTATTCCATAAAATAGTATTAATTATGTTATTATCATCGAAATATTGTAGTTATTTTTTTGATATACTTGAGATAAGAAAGATAACAACCATTTTCCAGATCTTCGCTACTACTCTTTCTAAGAACGTGTTTCAGAAAGAAGCGCGTGAATCTTTGTTCGAGATGCAGATTACTCAAATGACCGAAAACCAATCTTCTGAATTTAACCTTTGGAAATTCTAAACGATTGGAATCTTTATATCGGATCTTCAGTTGGTGGGGGTTGTTAGCAAGAGTAACTCACTGTTTACAAATGAAAGTCAGAATAAGGTAAACAGGGTAGCTGATTAACTTGGAACGTACTTCCTGGGTGTTTTAATATTTATTTATCTTCGAAATTCTTGCTGTACTGTGTTGTTATATCATTGGAGAGATCAATATTTCACGAGATATTTTTCAGGCCCCCAACATGAAGAACAACTTCTTTTATAGTGCGAATATTAGCTCTTGCCAACAGCTTTCATGGAGTCATACTTTGTTTGAACCCTCCCCTCCCGCTACCCCTTTACGTTTTATGTGTGTAGTTGAGAAAGCAAAACTAAATCACGGTATTTTTTCCTAGTGATTTTGCAAAAAATCAACACGAAAAGTTTGAAAAAAAATTAATGTTCTCCACCGTAAGACCACTCAGCTTCATTGTGCTCACAGTGAGCATTTGTTTGATTTTTTTTAATGTAAGACATTTTAAAAGTGCAGTTCCATCAAGACATAAATTGAACTTACATTTATTACTTGTGCTTTGCATACCCACTTACAAATCTGCACTTACAAATATTTCTTAAACAATTTTAATAAATATTCTGGAATATTTATTAAAATTGTTTCTGTTCAGAATATGAGTTAGGCGCATTATTAATAACACGCATCAACTTGCCATAAATTCGCATGAAGAGAGTATACAAAAAAAAGAAAAAAAATTCTTGTTGACTCTATTATTGTGCATAGTGATGTTTTACACTAGTTTAGGATAAAACCCATACAGAAGGTTTGAAATTAGAGTTATTTGGGAAAGATTTAGAAAACTCAGAGCGAAAAGAACTCTTAATGTCGAAATTTCGTATAAAAAAGCTAGCAAATACCCATGAAGAATGCATGAAGAATAAAACGAAAAACTGTGTGTGTGTGACTAAACAAAGGTCACGGAAGACTGGGAAGAATAAGAAAGCATAATTAATATGAAAATAGTATAAAAAAAAGGTCTGGGCGCTACTTGAAAAGCTTAGAAACGATTGAAAGATTGATGTAAAAGGAATCAAATATGATAAAGGTGACATCCAAACTGAAGATAAAGATATTCTACACATTTTGAGAAGACTGTGTAAATAAAACAAAAGTGTTAGAGCAATAGTAGAAAATATTGAAGAGAAATGCCATTAGGAGTACATACTTGAGTCTTTCAAAACCTGAAATGCGGACAAGCTGGGGTTGATTTTCGACCAGAAATACGCAGAGAGAAGTATAAAAGTTTGTTTTGCAGTGGTTGCATAGTTCAAATGTTTCAGTCAAGAAGGTCAAATGGTGGATGATTGAAGTAGAGATTTTATAGCACCTGGCTGTAGAAAAGGAAATAAAACTGGACATGTGAATCAGAGGAATTCTTAAACAGAGCAGTTCAGGTAAGATTGATGCAAGGATACTTGAGAAGTAGGATAAGAAAATTTCTGAGAAAGAACTTGAGAAATAATATGCTGCATTTAAATCAATGGGGCGTTGACGGGATTAATCGAAGGCTAAAGACCATAGTTGTGAGGGGAGGGGGTTTGAGGATAGTTACGGAAGTTAAATATGGCATCAGCAACTGAATCATATGAAGCTATTAGGGAAGGAACTTGAAATTGTTGGCATTCAGAAATGTGCGAGGCTTATGTGGTCACTTAAACGAAGTGAGTTAATGTTAGCAAAGAAGGCGTTTGATGACAGGAAAAAAGACCAAGATCTAGGTGGATTGGCACAGTTAGAAGTCTTTAGAAGGTTGAAATATAAGACGTGATAATATATAAGTATCAGCAGATAAACTAATTTCGAGTAGAATTGTTCGTAGAAAGTTAGTAACAAATTATTCATGTAAGTACCATCAGCGTGTTTTTTACACCCCTTGATGCACTACATATCAAGAACTTGCTGGTAAACATTGAAATGTGTCTATATAGACAGTTTTGGTGAATTGTTACGTCGTTGCATTCTCTGTTTCTCCACCGTCTGTTGTCTTAAAGCATGAAGGTAATGATTATTAAGATATGGGTTTAATACGTAGAATCACCTTCCGATACAAAATATCCCTTCTTGGGGAGACCTATTATATTAGAAAAAAAATATTTTTTTTAAAAAAAAACGAGAACTCCTTTTTGTTACGTGATGCATTCTTAGACACTTCTCTTTCCTGCCTAGCTTTAAAATGTTTGTAAAAGTTGCACCTGCTTGGAGAAAGATTGGAAAAGGACTTGAGACTCCATTTAAATGCAAAAAGTCGAAACAAAGTCATTAAATCACAAAAAAATATGTACGCATTTTTTTGTGATTTAATGACTGAACGTTTGAGGTAGTTATTTAATAACTACACGTAATCAGTTTCTAGGAGGACGTTGAAGTCGACTTTTTTTCGTTTTTTTCCCCGTCATACAGAAATTCGAACTCCAGAATTTTGATTGAAATAAGTGGGATGTAATCATGACAATATGATGTGCGAGTTGTTATAAGTTCAGGCATACACCGAGCTGTGCTAAGCATACACATCAGGGGTATGATCTGGGACAATCCTCAAGTGAGAGATCGTTGACCCAAGTGGTGTTTCTGAAATTAGGCAATTTAAATTCACTGGCAGTTCATTTAAGCAAACAGGAACGAAGAATTACCTTGTTAATGTGTGACGTATGCTACGCATCATTTCGCGATATGGATTTTTTGTGTGCATGCGTCGCCTGCAATGTTAGAACATTTACTTCATATTTTAAATGTTACTTCATTTTTTTTTTTTAACTTTGAGAATAAAAAAAAAATCGCGTAAAGAAGAGTGAGTGACCTGCCATTATGTTCGGAAAAGTCGTTGGCTAATCTTTCTCTTTGGTGATTATGAATAAAAAGGTTTGTTCATAAACGCTTTCGCTTTATTAAAGCTGCTTATGCGTACAAAGCATGCGAATCTGTTGTTACAGCATTGTTAAGCGCAGCACAAGCTCCACCAACATGCACGCACTACGTATGTTGCACAACATTCGAGCGCACGGTTTTATTTTAGCTTAGTTTATCCTCCTCGATCAGGCACTTTATTTTCCTCTGTGTAGGTCACTCGGACTCATTGTGTCAATTTTACTTTTTACTTTTTCTTTCAGAGGGCAGCTGCTGACAGCTGCCGTCCTGGATTACGAACAGAAGCAGAGTTATGACCTTCTAGTTCAGGTGTCCGACGGCGTTAATGTAAGTGGCTCCATCTAGTTGGAATTCCTGTAACTATTTTATTAGCACAATACTGTATATTTTATCGAGAAAATTTAATAAGCAGAAAGAGGATTGGAAATTGTCCATAACTTAGGTTACAATGGTTTTCAGCATTTAAGATGTCCACTTAAGCTTTTGAAACATCCCCATAATAAATTAACTTCCCAGTTGAATCACACGTTTTGAAGAATAAGTTGTAAGAGAAAAATCCTGAAAATCCTAAAATCTTGAAACAAGAAATCAAATGTTTGATAAATGGGTAGCTCATTAGTATTATTAATGCACCTCATTAGTTTATAATTATTAATGCACCTTATCGATCAGTCTATAGATCATGTAAATAGTCTAGTGAATACAAATAATAGACAAATCAGCTTCCTCGTGTAATTGTACTTCATCAGAGCTACAAATTCATCTTCCTCTTAAGCCATAATTTATGTAATCTTGCAGCGGCTTCTGTGGCCTTAATTTTTGGCACTGATATTCGAGAAATTCACGCGACCGTTTCGAAGCAGTGCAAATATGACATACAAAATTTTCTCTTTGCTGACATTCGAAGTGATTAATTGGATCAACATTCATTTTTCTTTCTTTATTGTAAATAATATATTTCTAATCTACCAGTGCATGATCCACGAAGAACGCCCCCTGACGAATTTTCACGTTTTAAATTGTCAGCTTAATGCGGATTGGAAACTTGGTTTGAATACTCGCGATAAGTCGAACTGAATTCAATATTGCCCAGAGTTACTGTCAATTTTGTCACTGAAGAACAAAATAAACTAATAATGTGCATTTATATATTTATAAGAAATAAAAGATCTCTGTAAAGCAGACTCATGATCCACAGATTATATTAGAAAAAATTTTTTTTTTTAAATTCCTTTTTGTGATGCATTCTTAGACAGTTCACTTTCCTGTTATCACAGAGCCACAACCTGTCCCTCCCCGTGACGTAACGTATGGACGATTCCTAGTCTTAAAATGTGGAAAGTGTTGTTCCTCTGATTTGCTGCTTGTATTTCGATGAGAAATAAATGAGATCTTATGACTGTTTGTGTAGAAGCTAAATATGCTTAGCTATAAAACTATAATTACAACTTTGAAGTTTCGGTATTTAATTTTCCCACAAGTCTTGACTTTCAGTACATAAGCGAATGTGTTCGGGTGTTTGCGCATTTTGTGTTTTTATTGACTTAAGCTGATACTTAATGTGAGCACTGAAAAGCATTTATTCCTCGCAGAGTGCAGTGTCGCCTCTCACGGTGAAGGTGGTGGACATCAACGACAAGCAACCAGTGTTCACCCACAACTTGTACAACTTTTCCACCGTGGAGGAGATTCAGCCGAATCTCACTGTGGGGTCGATAATGGTGAGTGAACCCGTCTGGAATTTCTTTAATTTTTCACCCATTAGTAATAAATATAAAAAATGTTATGAAATATCGTTGCAGATCAGGAAAACTGTAGGGAAGGAGAAACATGGGCTGTTGAGATTCCTCTGATTTTATTAGAGCATTACATTGAGATGTTCCCGTGTGATAGAACTCAGTCTAATAATGAAGTTGCCTTAGTATATACTTGTTTGTACGTGTGTGTCGGGAATAGTCTTGCTGCTGTGCTGGGGCACTGGTGGATTGTTTCGTACTAGAAATACCCAAATACACAAAAATGATTTTTTTTGTTTCATTTTTTAGTTTTCATTTACAAATAGTTGTTAGACTGGTTTCTACATTTCATTTATTTTATTAATCTCGAGAATATTAAAGAGGTAAGGTGGAAATATATGCATGGTGTTAAGCTTATTATTATTACACGAATCCTTAAAGCCAGAATTCGAATCGGATGCAACTCTATTTATGAGTAGAATTAAAAAAAAAAAATCAAAACTGCTTATTTTGGCATCCGCAGACACTTTTCCAATTGGCTTCATTCAGTAACTCGACTACATTTGAATTGTGAATCAAACTCAATGAAACTAAAACAGTGATTGTTGGGGATGGCTTCCCCAGTGCACATCGGCTGATTATTGCAAGTTGCATGATGCAACCGATTTCGACCAAATTTGGAATGAAATTTCTGCAACGTACAGCAGTACAGACCATACATAGCATTTAACCATGCGTGCTCTAAGTTTAAACTGCGGTTACGCAGTGTTGATTTCATCAAGAGAAAATTTTTTCTTGCCATTTCAATTCTAACTTTTATTTCCATTTCTGGATTGCAATCTTCATTTAACCAGCATCCGAGATATTTAAACTTTGCCACTCTTTCTATTCGTTTCCCATTTAAAGAAAGTGATGAATTAAGAATTGTTTTCTTGCTTATGACCATGAATTTAGTTTTGGTGATATTTATTTTTAATCCCATTTTTTCACTCTCTTCGTTCACTAGTTCCAGAAGATTTTGAAGACCCTGATTATTGTCAGCCAGGAGAGCTGTGTCATCAGCATATCGGATGTTACTGATGATTTCACCATTTACATTAATCCCTTCCTCTCTTCCTTTTAAGAATTTTTGAAATATGGCTTCTGAGTAGATCTTAAAAAGAAGAGGTGACAGCACACTGGAACAGAGGCCTTTTGGTTCCAATATATAAGTTTTGCATGATCCTGATGTCTTGACCATCTAATCCAATTCTCTTTAATAGTGCAATCATTTTAGTATGTTGGACTTTATCAAATGCTTTCTCAAAGTCAATGAAGCAAACGAATACTTCCTTGTTTTGATCAATACATTTTCGGAATAAGATTTGAGAGCAGAAAAGAGCCTCTCTCACTCCCAGACCGTTTCTAAAGCCGAACTGGGTATCTCTGATGGTGTCTTAACATTTTCTGTATATTCTTTTTTTAATTATTTTCAGGAATATTTTGAGAACATGACGCATTAGGCTGATAATTCTATAGTCATTAGAAGTTTTCGCATTTGCTTTTTTAGGTAGCATGATGAAGGTCGACTGCAACCAGTCTTGTGGGAATATGCCTGCATCGTAGACCTTATTAAATAGCTTTACTAATATAGCAATGTTGTCACCTTCTAATAACTTTACTATTTCTGCTGATATTCTATCAGGGCCTATAACTTTACCATTTTTAGCTGAGTTCAGCGCACATTCTACCTCTGATCTTAGAATGCATGTACTGTCCATCTGTTCATAAGTATTTTCTGGGTTCTGTCTGTTATCAGAAAAGAGTTCTCCTACATATTTCACCCATTCTTGTATTTTGTAATCTTTAAATGACAAACTTTAAATGCTAAATCTCATATTTATTAGAAGAAAAAGCCTGGTTATTTAAAAAAGGGACATTCAAATAAAGATAATACTGTTGTCGAATGTGTTAGGTTCGAGTGGTCAACATATGCAACTGAAAGTATTTCGGACCATTTGCTGGATATCTCGAACCCAATCGCTTATTGCTTTAGTATCGCGGACAACTGCATTTTAATCGTTTTTTTTTATATCTCGCATTTAACTTTGTAATAACCTGAATCAACAATAGAACTACACTGCAATGACAGGTGAGTAAGAGTGCCACAACTGCAATCATTAAGGATGTGCAATTAACTTGGTCAGCGTCGGTTACATTTCCAAGATTTCAAATAAAGTTTTTCATATTCATTGTAAAAGCATGAGGAAACATAAGTTAAATGGTAGGAACTTCTTTTAAAACAAAAACATCTGTTCTTTTTCTTTTAGCATTAAATAAATCATTATCTTAATACAAAGAGTTCTTTAATAAAATGTAATTAGTTTAGTTGCATAAAAATATATATTTTTTGTATTAAAATCAAGTAAATAATGCTAAATATTACATTTTAATACATTGCGAACATGTTAAATATTTCAGGCCGTAGATGGTGATTCTGGTCGAAACTCCATTGTCCGATACAAACTGCTTGGCGATCAGGCGAACGAAGCCTTCTACGTCGACCCCGAAGGAAACATCCTCACACGTCGCAGTCTGGATCGAGAAAAGGAATCGAAGATCGAGTTTCCCGTGGTTGCTTTCGATGGCGGCACCCCTCAGCTGAGTGCTACCGCGACGGTGATCGTGCGAGTGGAAGACATCAACGACAGTCCTCCGTACTTCGACAGGGACACCTTTGTCGTCACCATCCCAGAAGAGCAGGAGCCTCCCCACCAAGTGTTCCTGATGCAGGTAAGCAATGCTTCTGTCGCTTATGCAGAAATAAGTTTCGTTTAATCAGCATATCAATCGAATTGGTCAACTTGTACGCCGATTTGTATGGCAGTGGGGTCAGGAGGAGACAAATGAGATTCCACCTTTAAGGACACAGAAATTGCATTTCAGTATTTCGGAGTTGTAATTCCGATTGGTCCATTTTTTGTTATTTTTATGACGTTGCATATCTGGCGTTATCGGCTGTTAAAGATTGGAACTTGCCTTTAACAATTTTCCAGTTTGTTTTCGGAATCAGCCCAAGAACAAATGCAGCTAACAGAGAAAGCTTAAAACTATTAATGGTTTTGCAGAGTGGAGGGGGGGGGGGAGATATCGTAGCGTGGAGATGGGTCGTGTGGTATAGAAGACCCTCTCGCGATGAGTACTTGGAAGTGTTACGTAAGAGTAATAATAATATTTATTCCAATAAAAAATACATGAAATAAAATTTTCCTATCGCATCCAAAATTTCCTTTAGAGATGACTATAGTAGCCATGAGATGGCGCCAGTGATCATAGAAACCTCTCAGTTGAGTTCATCGCTGAAGCTGTTCGATAAGTGCATGAATTAAGGAAATAAACTCTATCTTTGTGCGGCAACTCTGATTATTCCGTGTATGATTCTCGTAATAAATGATTCCTTTCATTTTTATTAATTTAAATCTAATGTTACCACTCATATAACCCACTTTGTGATGATCACACGTGTCTTACTCTGCGGATTCTGTTGCTATGGAAACACCGAGAGGTCATGATGTTGCATCTGTTACCACTCACCAAATACTCTTGAGAATATTTCCCGGAATTAAACCTTGCAGGAAGTTTAATCATTCCCTAACCAGGAATAGGCAATTATAAAAATCCTCCTGATAACTTCGAAAATTTTTAAACATGTTTAAAGGCGGGGTGGAATAAAAAATTTTGGAGGGGAGGATCATTAGCAATTCACTGAAGAACCAGGAAGTCATTTTGCGGATAAGAATGATGAACAATTGTGTAGTAAAATAAACAACAAAAAGGCAGACAACTTGCCCTCGGTGTTTGATCATTCACGCGAATGATGTCCGTCATATTAAAAGTGGAATGCGAGGCCTGAAAATCATTAAGAAGTTTTAAAGTGGCGTCACCACGAGATGAATGGGGAAAAGTGACGTGATAATGAGGCCGTCAATCAAAACTTTGACAGGATGAAGGGTTAGCGAAGTTATATTTCGCCAGAAAAAGGCGCGTGTAAGTGAGAGGAAAAAAAAAAAAAAAAACTGAACCGTGTAAAGAACATCACATTAGAAGCATGGAAGATGCTGGTTATGGGACTGATGCTGTATAAACTATGACCCTTAAACAAATTTAATGTAGTATATATTAAAACAGTTTTTCATGCAGTTATTGAACATTTCTTCTCTTCCCTTTTCCAATAAAAATGTCTAAGCAGAATTTAAAAGTGAATCATGCAGATTGATAAGGAAGTTCTCCTTTCCGGCGACGGTACCACACGATGCGCATGTCTGAAGCGAGCATTTCGGTTTATTATAAGGCAAGGACTTTGTTACTTTAGAGAACTAATTTTCTGAATTCTGTTGCAAAGTTCTGTATTTTGTTTCCTATATTTCCACTGTATTTCCCTCTCGATGCATCTCTTTAGCGTACTTGGAAGGACAATAGATACAGTTCGATCGAAAAGATGTAGGTTCGATTCCGTTTAACACTTGATAAATATTAGCTACTTACTAAAATGGATTAACCAGTCTCACAAGATTAAAAATAACACATTGGCCTCCAAGCGTGCATCTTTGCTTTTAAGAAGGGAGATCGTTTTAATAGAAAACGATTTCGATTGACGTAATAAAACGCATTGAGAACTAGAATCAAAGCGCGAGTCAGCAGGATGGAGCCATCCGGAGATTCAAGGCTAAAGGAAGGAAGGAAGACGATGGCACAATTGAAACAAATGGTCGTTCAGACTAGGAAGAACGGAGTCCGGATTTTGCCGTATTCCACACACACATACAAATCTTATTCTCCCCTGGCACGTATTACTTTCCTAAGGTGAAAAAATGCGCAAAACGGAATTAGAAAAGCCTTGAGGATCTAAAGGTGTTGGATTGTAAATTCGCACGCTCATCAAAAACTAATTCTTTCGAGACCTAAAATACCGTAAGTATAGCGAGATGTAAAGCTGTTGCATTTCACAATTACTAATAAACGATTGAATGGATGTTTGGACGTTGCTAGACTTCATGTGCTTTTTACACTGCAATCTTCTGCTCATCCCAGCAGTGAGTGAGTTTCCATTTTGTTTTAATTTCAGTAACAACGGATGGTTTTAGGAGGCCAAGTGAGTAATATGCGAGTTTTCAAGAAGAGGAGCTAGGGAGGCTTTAATTAATGAAACACTTGTGCACGTGATGAGTGCTTAACTGGAATAAACGTTAATCTCCGATTATTCTCATAAAGATTTCTACGTGTATTATTTAACACCGGTCGGAAATCAAAGCGAAAGAAAATGAATAGAAATTCCACATCTCTCTGGAAATAGTTAAAGAAAGAAAAGGGGTAGCCATACAGGATGATTTTTGCAGTTACATCACTGCCTAGTTAGATATGAAAAATTTATTTATTTATTCTTAAGGATGTGTACAAAGACTTACTGACTTTGGCATAATTTCCGTACTGGATATAATGGCATTCGTGACTTAATTTTAACGGTATTAACAAAACCAAACGAACTATTTTATAAAAAATGTTTTATTAACTGCTTATATTTCGTTGGATTTCAAATCCGCATCATCAGAACATGACACCGCTTATATACGCGACAGTGAGTAAGTGAAACAATACAACTGTAAGAGACAAAAAATCTAAACTTCTATTTTGGCTCCCTCTAATTTTTTTTTTTTTCTCTCAAAAAATTACAACTATGTGATAGTTGCTCTTAAGATATGCTCCCAAATTTTTGGCATATTTGTTCAGGTTAGGAGAATTCATTCCCTGGAAGAACAAAAAATACATTCGCTACCATTAATATGGCAAATGAGGACTGGCAGACCACACTTCGTACACCCATTCACACAGGATTAGATGGAAGAAAACGAATGCTATTTAGAAGTCGTTACAGATCCGAAAGAGTATTTTTTGAGTCAGCCATAGCTATGAAGAATTCTCCTGACCTGAACAAATATGGTTGCATTAATTTGCCAAAAATTTGGGAGACTGTTATCTTAAGAGTAACTCCCACACAGCTGTAATTAAAAAAAAAAAACATTAGAGGGCGCCAAAATAGAAATTTGAATTACTTGTCTGTTACAATTGTATTGTTTGACTTACTGTAGCGTATGCATGCTGGGGCTTGCTTTGATGATGCTGATTTGAAATTCAGCGGAATGTTAGCAGTTAATAAAGCATCTTTTGATAAAATAGTTTCGTTTGGTGATGTTGAATTCCTTTAAAAGTAAGTCATGAATAATCGTCAACATCTAAGCTTAAATGTTAGACGGGATATAATGGCATTTTGTTGATTCGCAAGCAGTGTGTTCTAGCTACGATTCAATGTTTCAGCAATTACAACAGACAAAAAAAGTTAATGAACATGCATTAAGAAGTTGTTAGGGGTTGTCTCAATCGCTGTACAGAGTTGCGATCAAAATGTTATTCTTCCATCTTGATTAAGCGTTGCTTTCGTGAGAAGGGAAGAGAAAAATGCACTCATTCGAACAGAATTTCTCCTCATATAACGAGTCTTACATTTGCTAGAAGTGTTTCGTCTTGAAGTGAAGAATGCGCTATTAAAGCACAATAACTCATGCTTTGTTCATTCTAGGAGAAGTCTCATTTTTTCCAGTAAAATAAACCAATTTCTCTGTCTGCACGAAGTCTAGAGCTTGCCCATAAAGAGGCTTTTTCACAAGCAAAGCGGAATGGGTGGGTGCCCTTTTCAAAGGTGTCTGTTTAAATACCCAAATTGTCCAAAATTCCAGTAGTATATAAAATGCGTCCTGGACAGTCGAAATGGAATTTTTTGAATTTAATGTATGCAAATCAGTTAATATTTATTACGTTTAATTACTTTCGACACGCAGAAGTTTCACATTATAATTTAAGTTGAAGAAATGTAATTCCATTGTTTATGGGG
This sequence comes from Typopeltis vanoorti, assembly GCF_054136105.1. NCBI lineage: Eukaryota > Metazoa > Arthropoda > Arachnida > Uropygi > Thelyphonidae > Typopeltis > Typopeltis vanoorti. The sequence goes on from NC_143556.1 coordinate 143,797,009, forward strand.
TGTTTGATGTCGTATTTGCTCTGAAGTACACGTAAGAGCTCAGGTTTCGATTAAAGTAAATCACGAATGATTAAGACAACATTCGCGATTCTTATTAATAAGCGGCAACTGATTGCAGTCTTTTTCCATCCATACAGGTATATAAATTTTAATGTGGTACCATTAGCTCCAAAGATATGAATTATCTCTATAGGCTACGTTAGGAATTACCTCAAGAATAATTAATTCTTGAGGTAACTCGAGCAATTTCAAGCAACGTTTTATCTTTAAATACTTCAATAAATGTAAATAATTTTCAAATTAAGATAATCTCTAAATTGTTTAACGAATGGTCGTGATAAAGCAGGATCCTTTAACGAATCCAAACTGACGTTATTACTGACTGTCGGAGTAAGTGGAGAATCTGACCTTCGTTTATACAAGAACGATTTTAGATCATGAATGAAAATTTCTCGCTATGTAAATATATGTTTTTTTTTCCCTGCTAAATTTTCAGCTCTACTTCTGTAGATATCCTTCATCTCTCCCAGCATAACTTAATCCTGGTTTTTCTTCACTATGTTCAACTTTTAATGGTCGATCGCTAGTTTTCAAATTAAGGAAAAATTGTTCACCTCGTAAATATACCGTAATTTTTCATTTCCCTCCCTCCTTCTTTCTCTCTATTTTTAAGAGCCTTCATTGCCCAGGGTGTATTGGTAATGCCTTTTGTTGAAACGTACGTGGTTTAGGATGTGAAGAACCTTTCGTCAGGACTTTCAAGTTCAGTTCACTGACCTCATTCAGGTAGAGATTGAAGGGTTTTTTCCCCTTCTGAAAACGTTTGGTTTTTTCTTCCACAGAATAGGCAAACCGAAAAATAGGAAAAAGCACATTTCACTTATGCAAGGCATTTAATGCTGATTGCATTAACCGTCTTATTGTTTGGCATGATACGCATTAAGTAGGTTTTCCTAATCGATCTTTCTTCGTATTAGGGCGTCGAGCCTAATACGAAGAAAGAAAGAAAGAAAAATAGGATTGTTTTTTTTTTTCTTTTTTTCTCAAGTTTGTGGTGTCATCCAACAGAGTTCGATTAGAATTTTAAATCTTGATTGTTGTATAATCATGACTCACTAAATTTAATTCATGTGGACCATTCATAAAAGGTAATTATATCAGCAATGAATATTTTATTGAAGGTTCGCCATCATCAATCTTGGTCACTTGTCTCTGAATTCTCCCTCTACTTCTATACCTCCAAGCAATCCAGACAACCAAATCAGAATACAGTAGATGTGAAAGAAACAAGGTCTTACTGAAGAGAAATGGCGACCTCTTTGCTCCTACTAGTTGAAGCAAAGAGTCCACTGAATGCAATATGTCCACTGAACTGCAGTTCACTTTCCATAATGACCTTCGCAAAATCCCTTGCATTTTCTATTTCTAGTAGTGAAAAGCCATCAATAGACTACACCTTTTCAATCCAAAGTGCTAATTTTACAATTTACCCCTTTGAACGAACAGCCATTATCCTTTGCTGACAATGTCGGGTCATTCCAGTGATTCCTCAAGATATTTAAATGGTTTTTATTCACTATCGTCCTTCCCAACTTATCAGCAAACAACTGAATATCATCCATCACATCATCATTTCCATTATCATTCAGATGCAGATTTAATAGGCACCGGATTAAGTACAAAGCCTTAAAGCACACCACGGGTCGCTTTCCTATTCTTTGATTCTACTTAGTCATACACTACCCTTTGTGGCCTCTTAGCAGCCCATGCAGTATCCTGTCAAATGCTTTGGCCAAGTCCGACAATATCATAGCATGGACACTGCTTTTATCTAATTCTACCATTCTTCTTATTTATTATTATAGAAGCTGGGTAAACCGTGAAGGTAGGACATCCCATTAACAAAACTGTGCTGACCTCTAATATTTCGGCTCAATTTTGACCTGTGGCTTTCAATTCTTTAAAACCTTATCTACCACTCCAGAGATAGTAGCAGATCTGTAATTTGTTATCTCCAATTTGGATGATCCACATTTTATGTAAGTGAACTCTCATCTTCCTTTCATTCTTTTGGGAATTCTGAGGCTCAGCACTCCTAGGTAATGACTTTACTACTAACCACGACACTTAAATGAAACGGACTGTGTAAGGTAAAGCCAACTGCTTTGCACGTGCATACTGATATCCCGTCTAATCCCATAACATCATGTTGAGATTTTACAATACCCTCAGCATCTCCAGTTCATCTATTTCAAATCTCACGTCACATCAATTACTGCTTTGCCTCCATCTTCTGCTATGCTTTCCCTACATAATCACTCATTCAAAATAAATGTCAAAAATAGTCACGCGTTCAAAATAATCGACAATTTCTTCAGGTTGTATAACCAGCAGTAACAAAAGATATCTTGCAATAATGTAATTTTCTTTTCCTTTTTACTTGCTACGTAGCAAAAGAATTCTTTGGAATTTAATTTTCCTTCTTAGTTAATTTCTTCTCTTAACAGAGATTTAGTTTAGAATTTAGTTATAAAACTTAGTTAATTTCTTCTCTTATTTCTTTCGCTTAGATTTCTACGTAAATTTCTGCTTCGCTATCAGCAGAAATATTCATCAGTCTGTAATTACTGTCACTCCACTTGAAGTTAATATTGATTCATTGCCCAAATGCATAAATTCAATGCATCCAGGTATATTAAATAAGTGGATTTTTTTTCGTATTTTTTATTCTTACACTAACTCATTGAGGGAGGGAGAAAGAGTTTTATACTGTTTATTATCAGTATTAGCATATCTTTTAGAACTCTGATTTATTCCACACCTCTTATTCCTTTTTTAATTTCAACTTTGAGTAGTTTAATATTGCATCCAAGAATAAACTAAGCGATGTAAAATACCAGAAGGGTTTTATTTATAAGTTTGTAAACAAACATCTAAAATTTTAAGTTACATCAGCTTTTATGTATAAATTAAAAAATTTCTCCAAAGTTTTTGTATTAAACTATTTTCAAACTTTTGAACGTGTTCATAGTCTTCTTATTTGAACGCAGTAAATTTTTTTGCGGTTAAATTTCCCTTTTTAGAGGTGTTTCATTGCCCCTTTCAAAGCCCTACATATTCATAAAGGTAACCTCCTTTCTTAATAACTAATTCTAGTTTATGTTATGGAAAATATTTTGCTTTATTTTTAAACCGAGCCTTTTTAGGTCACTTTATAATTTATTTCTTCTAAGTTTTATTTATTTATTTAGTTTTTCAAGTCAGCCACGTCTTCAAGTTTAATTTATTTACAAAGACTGATTTATTTTTATTATCGTTAGCAATCAGTGTGATGTTTTCTTTATCCTATAATAGTTATTTAATAAATAGCAATTATCAGTACTTGTGTTTTAATTATTTAGTGGAACAAAGTTTGGATTTCGATCATTTAAATTTTAGTTCTAAAATTCTTTGTTCGATGATCTTTATCTTCAATGTTTTAAATTTTCATTCTTCACGTAGATGGCGTATTGCCATTCCGTATTATTCTTCGTGTTTTGTTAATGGCAGCATTTTTTTAAATATTTTCTAAATACATCTTATTTCTTTTGTTATGCTTTCGATAAACAGCTATTTACATTTTCACTTCTAAAATTAAAACTCTTCATTACCCCATTTCAGCAATAAAAGCTCCGAAATTCATTTCTGCGATTATGTTTCGTACATCCTTCATTTGGATTAGACTGGCATTCATTCATTTTTAAGAACAGATTCAAAATCTGCATAAATTACAAAACTACTTTTTCAATGATTCGAATGTTTAAAAGTGAGTGATAGTATTCAGTTAACAGAATTGTTGTACGATTCTTACAATCAATTAAATGAATTTCGATTTTTCTTCTGTATCATAATGTGATATATATGTACCCTTATATTTGCATTATAATCTTTAATTTATGGCGTTATTAATGTAGACATACATTTTATCCTGTGATATTGAATTATTTTCATTTATAAATGCGTTTTTCTTCTTCTTCTTTTTTTTCTATTCATAATGAATGTCCATCTCCAGTATAAACATTAATCAACAAACATTTGAAAAACTAAATAATAAATCATTCAAAGTTGCAGGAAATTCCTGTACAATATTGGCATTGGGTTTTCTTATTTTTATATTACATTGATTTTTCTGCCTTTATTATTTTTTCAAGTAATTCTATATAAGAAGATGCTCTTAAGGGAATTAAATTTGTTAGTGTTTAGAAGTAAATAATTTACTCGACATTGGTAGTCGCACCTGAAGTGCGGAATTTATCAGCAGCCATTCTCTTTTCGAAATCAAGTATACATTTATTTAAAAAAATAATCATCTATTTTTTCTCCTTGAATAAAAATGAATTTAAAGTTGTAAATGCATAATTACAACTTTAAATTTTTCAGTAATATCAGCTCGAAATTGAGGGGGATCTGATGTAAGAATTACTTCTAAATCATTTCAGGTCTTCTTATTTTATTCATAATCTTTTTCCTACTGTGGTCTAAAATTCCAAAATATCATTAAATACTTTTTCAATATCTTTTGTAAAATCACTGATCTGTGCTCATGGACCTCTTCAACAGATATATTCATTATTAGGTTCAAATTTATTCTTCAGATGACCATGTTGGTTAGCAAATCTTAATCTCATTACATCGTCATATATAAAATTTAATTCTTTAAATAATATGAATAACCCTTAAAAGCATTTATTTTTAAAATTTGTTAGTGTTGATATTTTGAAGTTTGATGTAAGATTTTTTATCTTTACAATTAATGAAAATTATATTAAATTTAGAAAAAAAATAGTAAAATCTTTAATCCTAAATTTGAATTTTTTGGTGAATTTGTTTGAGTTTTCATGTATATTATTACGTTACTCCTCCCCCAAGGACTCAGCGCGGGAGAGCAATTATATTAATTTCCACATCTGTATTCTGTTTGAAACAGTTGTATTGAAATTTATAAAATGGTTTCTATAGCTTTTATGCCTCTCCGTATAAAAATCGGGACATTTCTTCCACATTTCTTTTCATCATAGAGTATCCCTTTTCCCCCCATATACAGTTGTGGTGACTGCAGTTTCCTTTCTTTAAGATTCATTTTGATAGTTTTTTACATTAAGTGTAATATTTGTTTTTATAATGTACCATTCAATAAGTTTTGGCATTTACAGCAAGTTTTTGTTTCCATAAACATAATTTCATTTATTAGTAAAAAAAAAGCATTACCCAGAATTAAAATATTAGCATTAGAAAATTTCTAATAAATATGATACGTTCATATTAACAGTGAATCAGAATTCGTACTAGAAATTAATGCCGAATGAATAATTGTAAGCTGAGAAGATAAAATATTTTCACAAGTTATGTAGGAAATTTTGCTGTTTATGATCGATATATATTTAAATGCTTATATGCCGTTAGAATAGGGGATTACTAAGATCTATTTTTAATTTGATTAAATCGCCATACACATTTACGCTACTGATGGCTGTCACGATAGGTACTTTATATCGTTGGAGTTTCATTCTGTCTTTGCTAAGTAGTGAAAAACATTGCAGGATTAAGTTTATTAGAATTTTATATTAATATAGGTTTTATTTTTATATAATTCTGTTGCACTTTAAATTCCATACATACTTATAATATAATACAGCATTATTTTAATGTTCGGAAGCATAATTCCAGAGAGCAAATTATTTCCACAGAAAATTATCACACATGTAGGAGTTATTTATTGTAACTAAAGTAGAGTGGAAGTGGTCCTTTTTAGGACTTCCAGGGTAACAAATGGCAATGCTGTAGCTAATGAAGTTATAACTGAGGCTCGGCTATTGCCGTTACCCAGCCATGACTACGAGATTTTTAGCTCAATAATACCCCATCCACACAGATAATCTTCATTCAGATGACGGGATAAAGAGTCAAGGACTCAGTCCATCGCCCAGTTCTTTTAAGAACTTTAAGAACTTAATTCAATTAGGAGGGCGCTGGTGCGTGATGGCGGTTGCCAAGTGTTTATTTGTATGATCAGTGATTTTGATAGTTGTTATGAATAATACGGAGTGTTAATTCAGATTTTTGATATAAGCGGAAAGCGAAAGTAAACAAGTAGCTGATGACTGTGTTGTTAATTAGTGATTGTGGTCTCACGATAGTCCTTTAGTGTGTTATATTTTGTGTTTATACGCTATACGGCAGGCCTTGAGATCCAGCTCAGGTAAGCATATATTTGAATATTTTAAACATGACCAGTTTAAGTCCCGATGATTTTATCCAATCGTTGGATAAGAAGCTGGCGCTCGATCTCCTCAAAAAACTGTTGAAGAAATTTGAGGTAGAGTGGCCAGGGTTTCTAAACCTATATTCAGCGATAGACGACTCCACAGAAGGGGACAACTCAACATCAGGGGAAGATGAACCTGATAATCTCTGCTCCCACTCCAAAACATGATACAGAAACCCATGCACGGAAAAAACGTAAAACAGCGGAGACTCAGATAAACGAGGGGATGGAAGAAGATACCCCCAAAACTGACCTCCCCATACCCAACAACGAAAAAGTTCCTCCAATTGTTTTACGGGAAAAAGAACGTTGGACGGCCCTTAGGCCTATTATGCAAAACCACCAAATTGCCTATTCATGGGCAAAAAACGTAGACGACGGAGTTAAAAATCCAGCCTACCACAGTAGGCGACTACAGACTACTCACAAAAACCATGGACGAGTCAAATATTAAATATCATACTTACTCACTAAAGTCGGAGATGGAGGTAGAGGTCTTCCGTAATTTTCATCTGTGCAGATGTTTTCTGTTACTCCCCTGAGTACAACTTTTAGGTTTTTCTCCGACTACTAACCAGTCAAGGTTAGTAGAATGCTACGGGCTGACAAGAGTCCAATGCCCCTAGTACTCGTTGAGATACCCAACACACACAAGAACATATACAACTTAACAACGATCTGTGGTCTGAAAATCACAACAGAACCACTAAGAAAAATAGTCTAGTCAGGCCAGTGTTACAGATGTCAGAAGTACGGACACGCACAGAAACTCAGCAGAGCAGACTACAAATGCCTCAAATGTGGGCAAAACCACCCCACAGCAACCTGCTCAACACCCAGGACCTCACCAGCCAAATGCGCGAACTGCGGGGCCCCCACCCGGCAAACTATAGAGGCTGCAGTCACTACCCTAAGAATAAAACAGACAACAAAAGGAAACAGATCTCTCAACCCTGCCCACAGGCACCAGAGTTCACGGCTCCCCAGTTGCCTGACACCCAACAAAAGACAACAAAATACCAGCTCTCACAAATGGAAAATACCAACAGTCTGGAAAGCCACCGTCGAAGCAGGACATACGCCGAAGTAGCCCGCTCATCGAAAGATATCCAGCAGGACCAAATTCTTCCAAACATGACAGCAGTCATCACAGCCTCATTGGCAAACATGCTTCAAGACTTCAGTAAGTCAAACCCTTCACCAAACTACATAAAAAGATTTCTAAAAGAAACTCAAACCATATTATCAATGCTTGTTAATGAATAAAACTAGATTACTCCCAGACTCACTACAGATCGCCGTTTGGAACACCAATGGCCTAAAAAACAAGACCCCTGGAGCTTCAAGAATTCTCTCACAGATACAACCCTGACGTCATCCTAATTAATGAAACTCATCTAAGACCTGCAGACAATCCAAAACTGAGAGGCTACACACTATATAGAAATGACCGACTGGACTACAGAGGTGCTGGTACAGCCATATTTATCAGGAACTGCATCAGGCACAATGGAATACTCACCCCTCCAATCTAGAACTCACCGGTGTCGAAGTCCACACAAATTCAACTGGAAGATTTAAAATCTACGCTGCCTACAACTTCCCTGCTAAGTCTCTACTATTTTCTGACTTGGATGCTGTACTAGGCACAAATGAATCCATCATCGTTGCTGGGGACTTAAACTCCAAACATCCCTCCTGGAACAGCAGAACCACAAATGAAAATGGCCGTATCCTCTTCAGCTACACAGGATTAAACAACGCTGTAACAGGATCCACTGAACCAACCCACCACAGCCCAACTGGCACAGCCGACATCCTAGACATCGCCATTCTACACAACATCAAATACCAGCACAGCATTCAAGCACTGAACGAATTATCATCAGACCACAACCCAATTCTACTTCACTTAGGGAACAAAGATCAGCACCTCTCCCCCAAACCTCCATCATCTGGGAGAAACTTAAGAAAGTGCTACCAGAAAAATCGTCTCCCGGAAGAAATCATGGACTTAATAAGGGAAAAAAACAGACAAAGAAAAAGATATCAGGACAAAACAGCCCTCAACAGATTAAACAAATCTGTTCGAGAAGCTCTCCAGAACCATAGGAACCTACAAGCTCACCTTTATCTCCACAGCAGATCATTCTATATGGAAATTCCTAAACAACCTCAGAAACAAGCGCAAATCCCCCCCCCCCTCTACAAGTAGAACAGCACCTTGCATACACAGATGCTGACAAAGCCATAGCAAGAAACCTAGAGAAACAATGCAGTCCTTCATATGAGAACCTAAACATCAGCCACGTATACAAGATCCATCGTAAAGTCAGGTTCACAGTAAATCGTCCTGATGTCAATCCAAGTCCTATAATGCCTACCTCACCTACCGAAACAATCGGCATCATCGACCATCTCAAGATTAAGAAGGCCCCAGGTGCTGACGGAATCACTAACCAAGTCATCAAGGCACTACCACGCAAAGCCATAGCACATCTGGCAAACATCATAAACTCCATCCTCAAATGGCAGCACTTCCCCCAGTCATGTTTGGTCTCCTCTACAAACTTATCATCGCTAACCTTCCACTAAACATGATACACCTGATCAAATCATATCTCTCCAACAGGAGGATGCAAGTCAAAATCAGTGAAACAGTCTCAACCCAACGGAAAATCCTTGCTGGAGTTCCTCAAGGATCACTGCTAGCCCCGATCCTGTTCAACATCTATATGGCAGACATTCTTCAAAATCCTCTTACATCCACCATCGCCCTTTATGCAGATGACACGGCTATTCTAGCCAGATCTCACCAACCACATCTCGTTACCAAAAAACTACAAGACACCATCCTGAATCTAGAAAAATTGTTTAAAGACTGGCGACTACAATTAAACCCCCAGAAAAGCACAACGATACTCTTCACAAGAAGACGAGCATCCCCCAAAGGAGACATCACCCTGTTCAACTCTAAAATTCCCTGGAAAACTGAAGCAAAATACCTCGGAATACTTCTCGATAAGCGATTATCCTTCAACAGCCACATCAAGAGCACATGCACCAAAGCTTCAAAAGTTATCGCCCAGCTATATCCCTTGATCAACAGACACAGCAAACTAAGCTCAAGAAATAAAATACTACTGTACAAGACAGTGATCCGTCCCGCAGTCATATACGCCTCCCCAGCCTGGAGCCATACCCGCAAGACAAACATCCTCAAGCTACAAAGACTACAGAACAAATGCCTGCGAATGATTCTGGACGCCCGTGGTTCATCCGGGACGCCCAGATCAACCGGGACAAAAATATCCCCTACATCTCTCCATTACTACGCTCCCTAGCAGAGAAATTCTTTATGAAGACATCTACGCATCCAAGCCAACTAATACAACAAGCCGGAAACTATGACGGTAATGACCACTGGAAACATAAAAGACCGAAAGCCATCCTAACACCCAACGACGAATAACCACTTCTGCCCACTCAGGGCGAGCTAAAATAGCTCACAAATCTCTCCAATCCCTGCTCCCGAAACAGACAACACGGAACATGAAAAGCGTCAAGCTTCACCCTCTGCGCCATATATGTCCTGCGTCCTGCATTAATATAAATTTGCCATATAATTAAACTTTCATGTTAAAAGTATATTTTCATTATGCTTTAATTATATTTTAACAGGAAAATAAAAATTTTCACGAATTCCCTCTTAGCCACTACAAAACAATGGAAAGGAAACCCGAAACCTATAGAAAAGTACTAATTGTAAATTTAATTCAAGATAATTGAAACTGATTATAATTTGAAATGATAAATCGGATAGAACTCGACAGAATGTGATGCTCTGTTAAACGAAAGTAAGCAAAGCAAAACTTTGAATTCTTCTCTAGTAATTACAGAACTTAGGAGATTTGAATTCCTTGCAAATGATATTATGATTGATGTATTCTTGAATATAAATAAATAATAAAACAGTTTTTGTTTTATCATCTAATTCATGTAATAATAATAATATGAGTTTAGTTAAAAAGAAGTATTGCCTGTTCTCTGTGGGAACTCAAAGGCATTATGATTTATTTTTTCTTCTTCTGTTTCAAAACTCTCATATACTACACGTTCACTAGAGTAAAATCATTGGCGAGTTCAGTTGATTTAGGTCAACCCTGATGTATCATTCTTTACTTTCAATGTATTTAATTCATTTAAATGATGATACTGTACCCTGTTATCCATTTTGTATTTCTGAGTTGTCTTGTGGTTGCAGGCCAAGGACGATGATGTAGGTGATAACGCCATTCTCAAATACCTCATAGTCGGTGGTAACGAAGATAAAATGTTTACCATTGAAGAAGACAAAGGGACGGTGTTCACTGCCGAGAAGCTAAACTACGAGAGACAGGCGGAGTACGTGTTGCACGTTGCAGCCAGGAATATCCGTCCATTTCAAGGTCCACAAGCTGCGGCCTTAGCCAATCCTTTTGTGAAACTAGTCATTAAGGTCCAGGTAAGTTCATTCTCTTTTGTTCGTGTGCATATGCAAAGTCCTTTATTGCTTCCACATATTCTCAAGTTTAGAATACCAGATTCAACTCTGAAAATAAAGAAAGAAAGGGAAAAAATCCAAGGGCGAAGCGAGACCGGAAAATCGAGCAATAAAGTTCTCAAACACCTTTAAAAATAACCGTCAGGATGTTGACGGGTTTTTAGCATTAATTGCTAAACCGTTTTGAATTTTTTCCCCATTTTGTCAAATCGTTACCTTAAAGGCGTGTGCATCTCTTACAATGGCATCCTTACTTTTGGTAAACCACGTAAGTATTGCCTCCAGTTACAAACGCAAACTGAATGACTTAATTTGTATGCAGACGTTCAGTTTGATCAGTACCGTTTCTTAGTTCGATCCTTTACTTCTGTTATTCCTTTGCAAAACATACGAACTCGCTCAAAATAGCCGATTTGTAAGGGGAGAGGAATGAGCATATAAATGGATCGATATTTTGAGATGCGCAGTGATAGCTCTTGCTTCTTCCGAAATGCTCCTGTTCAGTATTTATTCTTTTAGCAGAAAGTAAAATTTTATTTTAAATATTCACGAAGGAACCGATCTAAATATTGGATATTTCTATATCACAGTATTAGGAAATCTTTCATAAAATGTATTTTTTTTCTGACGGTCATCAGTTGTTAAGATATATGATCTTCAATAAAAAGAAAAGTTGTATCTTCCACCAGAACAGGCAAATCATTGCTATAACGAAGCTGGACATCCCCAGAAAATATGGAAGCGATAACAGGAGTGATTAATATTTCAGCAATGTTCGCATTTCTTTTTTAATTTTTAGTTTTCCGTTACTGGTCAATGTGAAATTCAGACATTCCCGTCTTTCGATGCTTTTCAGGATGTGAACGATGAACTAGTCGTATTCAGCCAACTTTCCTATCAATTCCACATAACCGAGAACACCACTCGCAGCAACACGGTGGGCTTCTTGAACGCCACTAATCTTCACAGGCCGGCATCCGATCAGGAAATCGTCTACTGGATAGGAGAAGGCAACAAAGAAGCCAGGTTCTGGATAAATCCCAACAGTGGAGAATTGGTTCTGATGGACACAGTGGACAGAGATCCTCCGGCAAATCAGTATTCGTTTCATCTCAGGGTGGGTATCGTAGATCGATTTGTTTGTGTATAAAATTGCTTGGCTCGTACTTTGTTATTGTGGACAACATATATTTAAATCGCTATTTAGAAAACTACAAAAATAAAGAGGTGAACAGAATTACATATTTTAGAGTTTATCGGCCTTTTTTGTATGGCCAAAGAACTCTTTTTTTTTATACGGAAAGCGTTCTTATGTGAAATCTTCTTATCATAACCTCAAAAGCAATAGGAATTCAGTTGCTAAATTCGTACACGTTACTAGAATATATTTACTTGCAAATCTTTTGTATGTAAACAAAATATTGAATAATTCAAACGTATTATATGCAACACATTTTTTTAGCCTCCCACGATGGAACGACCACATTTAATCCGATCACAAAGTTTATCAAAAAGCGGTGATTTTCATGCTCGCCACTGAATTAGGCCGTGTCAGCCGTAGTGCATCGGATTCCTCTCTGGGCATTCCCATTCTGTCCTTATAGATACAAGAAAATATTCGCAGCTTGCAGACATCCTTATACGTCATATTCTAAGCCTATCTCATCTTGTCCTCAGAATACAAAATTTCCTGCCGTGTAACTTCATTGCACTTTGCATAGGTTTCACTTTGAGAATCAAAAATAGAAAAAAAGGAATAGATTCACGAAAATATAACAGTATAGTATAGTTTTTCGGCTTTGTAAAGATTTACAGACAGACATAACTTCGGTTAGAAAGTAACATTCTTTGGTTTATTACGATTACATCTGAGAGCGGTGTGATCTCTTCGAAATGCTAATGATGATGATCACATTGACACCCCCCCCCCCCATTTACAACAAACAGTTACCATGATCTTGGAAAAAGTGATTCAATTTCTTCTGGTCAGCCCTCATACTCGGCCCTTCTTCATTTCACGTAAATGTTTATTTTCCGCTTCAAACAGAAGTTTGCATTTCGTTTCTCTTTCTGAGATGGTATTTTATATTCTTTTGTTTAATCGTTTTTTCTGATTTATACCAGGTATATGCCAGGGACCAGCTGTCTACCAATCAATTCAACACTAGCGTTCCAGTAGTGGTCATTGTGGAAGATGTGAACGACAATTCTCCGACTTTTGACGAAGGTTAGTCATCGATCGATCGTATTTCCCATCTTGTATTGCCGATTATCTGGTTGCTGTTTTCTCGATATATATCAGGATTGTTACAGAATTTAACCTCATAGTAGATATAAGTAACAAAGTACACAATGATTGCTTTAATTGCTCGGATTATTTAATAGATTCTTAAATAAGAAAATCAGAGGTTGAATGAATGTATGTGACAGAAAGATTTTTTTTTGTTTATTAAGCAGTGGTTGTATTGAGTTTTATTTATTTTTGATAGAAAAATATTCCCTGGAGCTACCGGAAAATCTTCCACCTGGAACTACTCTTCCGCCTTTCTATCAAGCCAAAGATATCGACGGGGGTGCCAATGGGCGAATCCAGCGCTATTTCATCAATGGATCCGAGGTAAGCGTCATGGGCAAATGTTAATGAAATTCATTCTGCTAGATTATGCGACTGCCCAAACTATTTCTGTGGCTGAATGCAGAATGGTTCGTATGTGTTTATACTTCTTCATATGTAGATACCAGAAATATTACATTAACATTTATTGGAATTTCTGGTTTAAATTTACTCCCTTTTAAATATTCCTGTTTGCTGCAAGGCAGCGGTAACATTCCCGAGCTTGATCTTAATGTCGTTTTATTCTCACAAAATCTTCTTGTTCAAATAACTGTCTCAATGCTATACAATTGACAACGTTTCCTCCATATTTTTGTTGTCTTCATATTTTTTATTCTTTCTGAATTCCAACAGAAGCATAGGTCGTCTGTGCATAAAATTACATGATAAAGAGGCATGCTTGGAAATGTTTTCTGTTGAAAGAAAACTCCTACTAAACTCATTACCCGTTGTATAAGAAGAGTAATGTATAGAAAAGAATAGTGTATACACTTTTCACCGTTCGCTCTGATTATTTTTGCTACGATTCTTTTCCCTATTTGCTACATTGAATTGCTCATGGAATAAATGCAAAATTCGCGAGCTCCATTCTTCTATTCTCCATTCTCGAGCGACATAAGCGAATGGATTACCTAATTAGTTCGATTTCTTTTTTCAGAATGTGAAGGAGTCAACTCTCGCTTTACATCATTTAAAGCATTATGAATGCAATGATGGCTTTTTTTTTTTTTTTTTTTGTTAAAAGTGAGTTTTACAGGGTGATATTTTGTGTCTTTTATGAATAGCTGTCGTTGGCGCGGTCACATTATGGTGGTATTGCAAGGTACGATAGTATTCGCAACAAAGTCATGCTACAAAATTGATGTGTTTTTAGGCAGCGCGTGGTTTACAAATGTGAAAATCTTGTGTTTCACTCACATTTTGATTCTGGTAATGTTGACTCTCCTCGCACTATTATCGCAATGCCGTTTTGAAATCTGAAAGTTAATTTGATTGCTGCTGCCCATGAACATATCCTCAATGCCAGTGATGACATTGTGCAAATGATGGTTTATTTTATAATTAACAGTTTTTTTTTATTTGCTGAAGGTATGATGTGCGCCTGTACATGAGAGTATTCAGTAAAATGGTTCTTGTCCATGTTCTTGTTTGCGGTTCGAAACATGCAAAAGAAGCACGGGAAGATTCAGTGTGAAGAACGTATCGGATTGCATTCTGCTCCTCGCGTGCTCTGAAACGATCCAGAACATAAAAAGTGAATCTCTGTTTTTATAAATTTGAAAACACATTCAACGAAAACACTGAGTGATTATGATTATTCGCTTTTGCGTTTTAAACGAACGAACTTTATTCATGTATTTTGAACTCTTTTGCATTTCAAATAAATTGCTTTTTTGTAGTTTTTATGTTGTGTGTGTCGTGTCACACATTCATTGCACGCAATAATTTCACTTTCCAGGATACTTTCCTCATCAACAACGCAACTGGTGTTATAACTCTTGCTGGCGCCTTGGATTACGAGTCGAACGATCAGCACGAATTCACGGTGTTGGCAGTGGACAGCGGCAGACCTCCCCGTATCGGGTAAGTGGCTGCAATCGATATCCTTATTTTTTTAGATGAATGAACTTGTTAATGCACTTTGACAGTAATATCGTTATGAACTTCAAATAAATCCAAAATAAAACCTGATAGTCGCTGATGAAATTCAAATCGCCAAAACTGAATGCTGATTGGTTCACAGTAAGCAACTTTTCACCAAAAATATTTCTGTCACCAAATGAATACTTAATACAGAAGCTGATGGTCACCCAAAAATTAAAATTAATGTCAAAGATTTACTGAAAAAATTTAAAACCATCAGAAAAAACACAACCTCAGCATCATTTTATTCACAGTGTATAAAAAACACACAACATAAAATTTATCAGATGATTTTAGGATTTTATTTACTTTTTTAACGCAGTAGTATAACCTGCTGGGTCGAAAGTACTTAGCATGATCTGCTTGCCATTGAAGGGTCACAAACTAACGAACTGCTCAGTAGTGGGCATGTTTACTATTTTCATTTAATTGGAAAGATATCAGACTTCTGATTCGGTAGCAAGAGATTTCTTGCATATACCTAATAACACAAAAAAGGAGTTTCCTCAATAGCAGTAACTCGCCTTAGAATAACGTAATGTATCGCTAAGCAGTGGTTCTTCAAATGAGATCGAGCTGATTGCACTATCGATTAATACTTCGAGGTTTGAGACCTGAAAAGTCGGCCTGGTTGGCCGAATGGATAGCGCATCCGCTCTCCGCCACGAGTTCGAATCCTGCCGTTGTCATGGATACTTGCGATTGTCTGTGGAAATACCAGTGGTGGTCGGTAGTAGATGGCGTTGGTGTAGTTGCAGTCGGCGATTGAATGGTGGAGACGGAGTTGTAGAGCATGTGTCCTCCTTCGATGAGGCTTTGGATTCCCTGGTGTTGTCAAATAATAATAATAATAACGGATCAGATGAGGCCAAATGAATACAAGTGGTACATCTATGCTGTTGGAGATGAAATATTGAGTTCATTGCGAATTAACTGAAAATCGCAAGCACCCATCAGTAGACGCTAATAAGAACAGGAAAATCGTTCAGAAGATTGTGATCGCATGCTTCGATCACACAGACAAAACTATAATTAAACACTGGTCGTTTGAATCCAACACGCTTTAGAAAGTGAACCTCAACTGTATTTTTATATAAAAATTATTGCACTTTAAATTTCCATCTTGAGTTCGTACAAATAATGCTACTTGTTGGATATAGTATCGTCTTTCTGTAGTATTTACATTTTCAGTTTTACAAAATGCCAATTCCATTTTACATGCCATTGTAAACTTTTCGTGTCGTACCAACAGGTCAGCGAAAGTTGTGATCAAAGTTCAGAACATCAACGAATTCGCTCCAGATTTCGTTGGACTACCTTATGACTTCTGGGTGATGGAGAGTGCAGCTAAAGGTACCAAAGTGGGTCACGTGAAAGCGTATGATGGTGACGGTAATAACGTCAAATATAGTTTATCCGGAGGAGATACAGGTTAGTCAATAGATTTTATCTCAAACCACCTTATCGTTTTGAGCTATTATGCTAACTGAATTTAACATTTTTCAGTTTGTGTTAAAATGTTTAATGAAATGAATTTACCAATTTTAATAACCAATTCAGTCTTCGTATTACTGCTGGTATTCTAATATTGCATTTCTCTAAATGATGCTCAGAATAACGATCATGCAGTATCGATTAGAGCCTCTACAGCTAGTACTTAACGGGCATCCGAGATACAGTTTTGCTTTTATAAGGAAGATCTGGGTTCGATTCCCATTTAGGACGTGAGTAACCTTTATAAGAACTTCTTAAAGACAAATCAGTCTACCTCGTAGAAATTTAGCAGAATTTTCCTTCCCGAAACTGCTTTATGACCAAAAACGACGTACTGACCAAAGAAGAGATGGGGTAAAGTTGGCATAATGAAGGTCTCATAACCTTAATTGCTATATCGTAATTTCAGTTATACCAAACCAAGCTTATCAGGAGTGCGCAATATGTTTAAAATGTGCTGTTCATGATATGTATAAAGATTTCATTAATAAATCAAGATGAACTAGTTTCGAAGTTGGCCTATAATATGAAGAGCATGCCTCTTCAAATTGTGTTTTATCTCTTTTTTTTTTCTTTTTGTCATATTACGTGACAAATCAGGAGACATTATGATAGCAGACTTCGATTTTTATATAAGATTGTTTTCGTTGCATTAATTGTAAATCCAATTAACGTAGAATTATTTGATGTGCAGATAATCGTGTTTAACGTGCATGCATAACACGGTGATATTTTTCAGTCCGCTCAAGGCTTTCAGCAAAATCTCTCTTATAATTAGCAAAACCCCCACGCGTGAAATGAGAGTGAATGCTCGAATTATCACAGCTTTAAACTCCGCCTTCATAGTTTCAGATTTTAGGGTGTTATCGTAATTATGAAATTACCTTTTCTACAGCAATGATAAAAGTAAGGCAGTGCCACGCTGGATGTTAACTAGAGCGAAGAAAGTAGTAAATCATCGCAGTTTTGCGAGACACGCTCTGAAACCCAATTTACACTTCTGATTCTTCCTCCCCCCCTCAAAAACAATCGCTGCTCTCTATTATATCTGCCTCTTGCCAAGGAAAATCATCGTAGAATGCAACAACAGTATTTAAAGCAACACCTCTAAGAAGTGAATCGCACAAAAATCTCGTATGATTTTTATATTTGAACTCCAGATACGAAAGGTCGCAAGAACGATAACACATCAGTGTCGTTTGTGGATAAAATGAAAGGAGGAATTTGTTTCATGTACTGCTATGAAAGTTGGGAGTGGGGAGCTTTGGGAAAAATGAAAGAGAAGGAAGGACTGTTGGTTGAGTAAGTTTGAAACTTGATCGTAAGTGCATGTTAACAAGCAGCTTCTGTCTTGGAATAAAATGGAGGATCGGAAGTGGCAGTCCAGCAGAGAACTTTGTATTTAAAGGAGACTTTAAGCAGAAACAGAATGTGCATGGAAGAATGGTTGAGTGGAGTGAATCTATTAGAGGGGGAGGGGGGGCACACGTAATAAGACTGCTCACTTCTGAATAGCAACAAACAACTTTAGGAAGGTTTTAAGTGCACTACTCCAAATGTGTGAGCAATAAACCAAGATTAGTTGAATTTAAGATTTATACAGTGTTAGCAGTTGTGAGAATGAGAAGTAACGTCGTGAACTTATTGTTACTATTTCTTGCTGACTGAGAAAACTATCTTGGATGTTTATGCCAAGAAACGTTTGAGGTGTCAGAATATCCCTAAGATGTAACGTTATCAGAAACCTGATCATATATTTGGAGCTCTGAGTATCATGGAGAGTAAGAGGAAGTGAACTTACGGAAAATATTTGAAAAGGTCGTGTTTAGGTACCATTGAAGTTCATAAGATTATTGTAGCTCGCTGGCAAATAGCAAGATGAAAATTTAAGGTGGTGGTTATTGAAGATCTTGAAGCTCCAATGTGCACTGCAAGGTTTGTCAAGCGAAGAATAAGAATGGAGTGTACAGTTACCATGAAGGCTGTGGAAGGATTTGATGTCAGAACACCCATTGCGGCATCTGTGGGGAAATCTGAGTATCTAGTGAATGACCAAAAAAAGATGGTGACCCATTTGCAAATGGCAGACAATATTACTGCCATTTTTTGTTTTGTTTTCAGATTCTACTGTGTCCTCTAGAAATGTTAAGGGTGATTATCTAAATTTCTGTAACTCTTTCCATAGCCTTTGTTCAAAGAGGAGGGGGGGGGGATGATTAAGAAATTGGTAAGGAATTGATAAAGTTGATAATCCGCATTGCAGATCACCCTGATTTTGAAGGAGGTAAAGAAGTTTTGCAAATGATCTTCTTCGTGATTTTTGAGAGAATTGAAGCAAGAGCAATTGTTCGGTTGTTAACTAGATGACTTTTTTGAATGAGCTAAACATTGGCTTATTTCCATGCTCAAGGTAGGTGCCACTCAATTAGGTAAGATTAAAAAGGTAAGATACTATTGGAAGCAATGACTTGTTTATATCCAAGGTGTTTATGATTCTTCGATTTCTTTTTATCAGAAGACTAGGAGGAGACTTATAATGAGTGATCTATTCTTGGTAATTTAAAAATTAACTGTGGTCATGTCCTATCGTATCCTATTCCCCCAGCCATACGGCTGGTGGGGGTAGCTATATGCTGCCATACTAGGAAGATGATTATGAGCAAGGTGGTTCCCCGTTGCCTTCCTTGCCGTACTATATTTTGACTGTAGCCGTGTGTGTGTTCACGGGACCGGTTTCCTTTTTTGAAGTATGAAAAACTCTCCACGTATGAACCCAGTTAGCTCACCTTTAGTCGAAAGAGACTAGATAAAGGTTCTTCATGTCTCTAACGTGAATCGAACCTAGGTCTTTCCGACCAAAGGGCATCGTCTATACTGACTGAGCTACGGAGGCTCCGTCATTTATGTAGCAATTGGAAAACACGAATGATACCAGAGGACCTGCGTTATCGTTAGGTGATAATTTGATCACACCATGAGAATAACTAAGACGTGGGAATACCGAACTACAGAAGTTGCATCATACGATACTGACGGGAGACCAGAAGGATTCACCGCCTTTTTAGCAGCAAGAGAGGTTTGTGATTAAGAAAAACACAATACAGAACCCTCCAGATAATAGTAAAAATATTAGTAGTTATGTCTTCTTTCTCCAGAAAGAAGACATAACTACTAATATTTTTACTATTATCTGTACAAAAAAAACAAAAAAGAATCAAATCAGTTTTCGTAGTCTGTTGACTAACCAATGTGCTGTTGAACTGCTTTTAATTGTGATTATTTTAAAATCTGGATAAAATGCGTTTATATTCTATTTTAGGACGTAATCAATTCTGCTTGAGCCGAATTGTATATTTGTTCAAAGTATTTCATTTTAAAGAACTTCGTAAGGCAGGGATAATAAGACACACCTAGGAAACGAAGGTGCCTTTTTATTATTATATTCGACCATACATACTCAATCATGCAGGAAGAGAGAGAGAATGACCTTTACCAACAGAGGTCTTGCTTTTATTCCAAATAAATCTCGTTGCAAAGAGGTTCTACAGAACTTCTAAACCATAGAAACTTACGTATTAATAACTGCTGTATATTTATTATCGATGATGCACCGATTGTTTAATTAATGCTGCACTGTCATGTGCAAATTTATAATCAGTAGGAATGTTGTGAAGAAAACAAATTATCAAAATGCTCCTGTACTATTACTATAACGAGGTAACCCTTCCAGATATATACCAATGCAGGTATTACTGTAATGTTATCGAAATAAGTGAACAGTGTGAATCTCAAAAGGGAACAGCCACCAGTGAAGAATTATGAAGATCATTTAGGGTAATCTCTCTTGAAGTCAATACCAACACACACACCGAACGCTTACGTCCGCCCAGCAGCAGCGTCTCACTCATACAAAGCAGTGCGATCCACTGTTGCTCTTCGTTTCTCCAATTCGCAGTATTTATCGAGTTCCACGGTGGAATGCGAATGAGTGCAGGATATTATTTGAACTACAATTCAAAGAGTAAAATATCCGTTTTTAAAAATATTACAATGTAATTTTATCTAATAAATTCAAGTAGAAGTTACAGATATGGACGAATTAAATTGTCTCGATTGGGCAAACTAATAACTGAAAAAAAAAAAAAAAAAAACGTGCGATCAACTCACATCATAACCGAAGCATGTAAACTACTAGGAGTGATGGATTCAAGCTGTTGAATGCATTTTCCCTCCTCCTCCTCCCCCACTATCATCGATCTCTCGTTATGAAATTCGGCAAATCTTCTGCGCATGGCTGATTAACTTAAATGTGATTATTAGAAATGTACACGTGCTTTGAAGTATTTTAACACTTCTGAAACTCCATCGGCGCTCTCAGATCGATAAATGTAATGAAGATTCCATTCGCACGTTTGGACGGTGTTTAAACAACTTATTATGTCTTAGAAGAATTCTCGCATACAATGAGTTTCCCTTTGGGCGGCACATTTCATTTTTGTTACGACATTTGAACGTGCCGTTCAATTACAGAGCAGTGCCGTCAGAGAACTTCGTTTTATGCTTTTCTTATTTAATTCATTGCACATCGTGTACAAAATATTTCGAGTTGTATTATGAATAATTGATAAATACAAAACAGAAGATGCTGTTTATAAAAATATTTTAATAATTGATTACAATAATGTTTTGTTTTGCGCAAAGAAATGTAACAATATGATCATATTGCGCCATTTCCTATACACTAAGCTTATCTTCTGCAACACAGACGATCGCTTTGCACTTGATGGCTGTTTGTACTCGTCAGCATTGCGTAGAATGTTGCAAAAGTAAAAAATTATCGAAACAGCAATGTTGAGTGACGTTATGATTTCTTTTTTCCATTGTTTGCTATGAATTCGTACTAAGTGAGTGACCATGTGTTTACCAAGCCATAATAGTTAAGAACTTAAGGGATAATGATAACTATACGTTTTAATTCGCAAAAAAATGAGTCGAAACTAATAATTAAAGCCATTAAGCACATAAAATGAATAATTTTTTAATTAAAAGTGCTGTGTGTGTAATGGAATAAATGATACTTGAGGAAAATTAATTATATGAGAGTCAAAATAAAATTTAGTAAGCATTTTTTAATTATTATTTCGCATGCCTCACCATCAATATAAAGTTATTTGTGACAGACGTAGAGCCAGACAACATCTTTCGAGAACAAAGAAGTAAAACAGAGCATTTCTATATGTATTGCAATCACCGCATCATATTTCTAAACCCACAGAAGTGATTGCGTTACAGATTGAATTGCATTTTTGCTGTCAGTGAGCTCTGTAGATTTCCCTTGGGCGTTGTAACACAAGGCCGATGCTTTCCTTGAGAAAACATTATCCCCCCCTTCCCCCCACTGCTAGCAGTGAGTTCTTCTATACGTATTAATGAATAAAAACGACAGATGATTACTCCGTTGTCAGTTTAGAATATTAATAAATGTTCTGCCATCGAAGTCCACCATAAATGTAGAACGTCTGCTTACGGGCCAGCAGGATTTCCCAATTTGGAGAATGCGCTTGGAACGAGTAAAGAGAGACGCGGAATCTGAGAACCTTGAGGTGTTGGAACGACCAGCAGAGAGTCGTTAAACGGCATTCCTACACGCTGACTCGGACGAAGAAATACTAGTTTTAGACAAAAGCAGTAAGTTAAGCCAGTTTCGCTTAATAAAATAACACAGTTTTGTGTGAGGTTAAACGGCTTGCTTCCATTCTGACGTGAAATGCGAAATCTCTTCTGTTTTCTTGCGTTGTATACCAATCATATGATCACGATTACAAGAAATGAAGCTAAAAATGCAGAAACAATCTTCTTGTTTCTCTATTTGTTATGCTTTCCACTTCCATGTTATCGCCATAAAGTACTACTGAAATTCCTCGCATTTATTTTTGCAGCATTTGTGATTTCAGTCGATCTTGCACGTGCAACGGTTATTCGTCAGTTTTGTTGTACGAAATAATTGAAGCTAAGCGTAAATCTTTGTAAATTCGTCCATGTGATAACGTCATAAAGCGATCGATTTCGTTTCGAAGTCGCACAAACTTTGGCGTGATGCATTCTGACGCTGCACCGCTCAAAGGTTACGAACAACTCGAAATAATCTGCCTATTTCGGGATGATGTGTTAGACATACCTTTCTTTATTATAGTTTTACGGAAAATGACCGACAAGTACATGCTTTATCCACCAGGTCAGCGATCAATCCAAAGAGAGATGATCGTCCTGCTTACTGAAGGTCTGAATAAGAATTGCGGTGGTGAATCAACTGTAACGGGACTGCTCTGGAGTCAGCAAGAAATAAGGTGCCCTAACATCTTTGCCATTTAGACTTGGTCTAGGGAATAACAGATTTGTGGTGTGGGTCTGTAGCCCCTCTGATCTACTCCTTCAGTACTTTTATGTTTAGATGCAAGTTATTTTGTTTATACTAAGTTCGCATCTGAGGTTTCCTTATTCCATTGTAAAAATTAATAAAAACTGTGGATAACTTTAACATTCAGTGATGCTTCTAATTGCCAAGTAACTTGAATTTATTACAACTACAGCCTTTTGTGAACATCCTTTATTGCTTGAGGTATTAACAGCAAATTACCGTAATCAAAAGCACACATTCTTTTTCGTCGTACCGATTATGTGAAGTCAAATATATAATTAAATAAAATAAACATGATTAATCCAATCAAATTTAGACATTTCGCAATTTGAACAGTTTTGTCACTGGCGACATTTATTTCTTTGACAGAATATTTCTTCATTGGCGAGGACGACGGCATCGTTTATGTCAAGAAAGACTTGGATTCCCGCACCCAGTACTCGTTCATTGTGCGAGCCACCGATGATGGGCAGCCACAGAATAACAGCATCGGAGTTCAGATAAACGTGAGGGTTCGGGAGAAGAACGACCATCCTCCAGTGTTTAGTCAGTTATCCTATCACGCGTCCGTAACCGAGAAGAAAGTAACCAATCAACCCATCATTACGGTGAGAATAATTTCAAGGTTTTATCTCTAAAAAAGACAAAATTTAATCCGCTATTTTTTCTATATAATGTATTATTGTATTTTGAAGTAGTTCTCCTAATGGATGATGAATCATAATGCGTCGCCGTAGTGTGAGAGGATATTTCAAAATTGTCATAAAATGTTTTTTTTTTTTTTTTTACACGTGATTTTGAAATAGTTTGTCATCATGTTGCAAGATCTGCGTAGTTCAGCGAGTAATGACACTGATCTACTACGTAAATTGGAAAACTTTAGTTCGAATCCAGGCTAGGATCTGAAAATTTTTTATGATGGCTATCCGAAATGTGACATGAGTTGGTTTCTTACAGAAGTGGGGCGATGTTTTCCATTTTGCAAAAAAAAAAAAAAAAAAAGACATCGTCTTGCTTTCTTTCTCGGGCTCAGCCAAATCCCTCTTACCATTGCGAGGGAGCACAGCGATACGATATAAGTTTAAACAAGTAAAAACGACCTTCTTATCACTGTATTATTAACTTTTCCATTTATTTGAGGTTCAACATGCTGTCGGAAACCCACGCACATCGACCTCATTTACACGACAAATGTGAATCTAGGATCAGTCGTTAATTTGGAATGTTTGAAAGTCTTTTCTGGTGAACAGAACGAAATGCAGATTACACGAGATGAATTCGCATCGGAATGCTTTCATTTTCTAAGGTTTATTAAAGTTTTCTTCGGGAGGTATCAGAGTTGCTGTGTAATGACGCTGTTTGCCATTGTAACAGGGGGTTTTGTCGGAGGGTTTCAATGATGATCATTGTTGGGAACTTTAATCAAGATTTAAGAAAAAAAAAACGTAATAGCGTGGTTCTTCCTACACATCTCTTTCAGGTGATATTGGCTGTGATTAAAGTTCAATGTTTGCTGCCTACGTTCGAAAGTGAAATCACTTCGATGAAGTTTATAAGAGACTTTGCGGTCACATGCACCGAATCAATGAAATATGGCCCCTGATGAAAAAGAATGAAGTCTGAGGGGAGTTAGAAGTTTAAATACGATAATGTTGTTATTGTGCTCACACCGTCGCTAACTGTTTAACACATTTTTTTTAAACGAATGAGAATTTATTTAATTCTTGATAATTTGAGACGGGGGTCCGTATAATGCAAGTCTTTTCATTAGAAGGAAATAGTTCACAAAATATGTAGTCGGTGATGTTGTGCTGTGTGTGTATCCAGACAGCAGCTCTAAAACCATTACGCTGGTGATAGTGCAGGAACTATTTCGCTTTTACGAGCGTATTTTATGCTTAATCGGTATTCATAGCAGTGAATAACAAAACTCTATGACTGATTGCTTCGTCGGCTTTCGTAGTCCTCAGTTCTTTGTTCCTGATTTGTTTCACTGTTCCTGATTTACGTTTCTGTTAATGTCATTGGTTTAGTTTAATATCTAGTGAGTCAACCCCGAAGAATAAAACGCTGTAATAATAGAAAAATTGTAATTTTAAAAATAAAACAAGTAATAAAATGTTCGAAACAACGTGCAGATGGGTACATACACCTCCCTCTGTGCCTTTCCTCCCTTTCAAATAAGGCTAAATTATCTAGTTTCGAAATGGCGGTACAATTCTTCCACCTTATGACTTCCGCCTTCAACCTTGGTTTTCTGATGGGGGGGGGGAAACCAGTTAAATGTTACGTTGCATGGCTTTTAGTATACACGAGCGGGGCATGGAAAGTTTGATAAACAACTAGAAGAAAAATTATATTAAAGCTATAACCACAAGAAAGAACACATCTTAAAACCATTTAATCCCCATGTTTCATCAAATTATAATAATTTTTTCTTTTAGGATATATAACAAGACATAAAATCAATTAACTTTTGTTCTAGGTGTTTGTAAGAACCTTCCAGATATCCCCTCCCTCGTATTATGAATAGAATGCAAAGAAACTAAAGCCAGTACTTTCTATTACCGCTTCTACCAAACGGGTTTAAATGTCCCCACCTTACGAATGAAGGAAATATTGACAAAATATTTAATAGATAATAAAAACGCACAAAAATATAGTTAAATAATTTTAACAAATGTTTAGAATTTAAATAAACAATATTTTATTTAATAAAACGAAATCAACGAAATGTTTTTTAATACAAGTGTTAAAAAAATAATTTTACTTCTTTAAGCATCGTTTGATTATTTTTTACTGTGGATTGTGTAGAAACACTTCGAAGTGAAAATTCATAAACAGAAATAATTTTTAAATGGAAATCACTAAAACCATTTTCTATGTTTATACTTCGCATAGCGACTATCTATCAAGATCGACAATTTTTTTCGATCGCACCTTTTGATTTTTTCCCTCTTCTGAGGAGCGCGCACACCCACCCACCCACATTTTCCATTCTTTCTCATTTATTTTCAAGTTTCCAAGTTTCATTTATCGAATCGCCGCTGATGGCGTCATTTTGAAAACTTCGTGTAGACCGGACGTTCATTACGGCACTGAGCTACCTCCCGAGTCTTCCATGTTGGTTTCGTTCGATTCAGGTTTCATTTTGCATCTCGCTTCAATGCATGCGTATCATCTTCCCGCATATACTTTAGGAATCCCATTGTAGGTTTGCGATGATTTTTCGGTTAGTTCAAAGGAGAAAAAGACATCGTCGTTGACATCCGATGTCCCCGGAGACGGTAACGAGCTGTCTAATTCACCTCGCTCTCAGACGTCACGTGGCTTCCTTGAGAATTGTATCTTCCGCGTAATTCTCGTCCAAGCGCATAATAGAAAACAGCGAAGCTGCCCCTTTCACGTCCTCGCATTATTTACCTTTTGCTTCCTTCGCTCCGCTGCATCGACGTGTTTTCAAGCAGCACAAAACAATCTGCCAGGATTTTAATCGGTCCTTTGTTTATTCTCCCGGGAACACGCACACCGAATGATCCTTTGATGAAAAGAATATTGCTCTCTTTAAAAAAAAAAAAATAAAAAAAAAGTATTATATGCTGCAAAAATTTATCTGTTTTATCAGTAATATAATTTAATAATAATAATTTTATCAATAATATGCAGGGCTGGCCATAAGTCACGAATGGGTTTAAAATGTAAATGATTCATAACTAATAAAAAAAATCTTGGTTTTGTGTTTCATTATAACAAAAAAAAGAGTAAAAACAATTAATAAATAAAAAGCTATTTAAACCCCTTCGTGACTTATGAGCCCCCTTATACTTCATCTCAGTGATTCTAAAATGTGCGAAAAGCATTTTCTTCGGAACTCTTCCTGAACACAACAAGAATGGGCTTCACCATCTCATTTTTTCTTAACTATCTCACAAAAATTATTTCAATTGGGTTATTTTGGGTTGTATGGTGCCTACGGAGACATTTAGAAGAATGTTCTTGCATTTAGATCGAGTGCTTTTCAACCAAACTTGGAAGCAGATTTTTTATCTACTAACAACACGAGTTCATTCAACCCCAAACGGCTGCAGTGAATATCAAAATTGCTTTAGCATGATTATAAATGAGCGACAGCATATGTAGACTTAAAGAATTTGCAGCTTCCCAATTTCCTGCGAGGAATGATTGTCTCCTGAATTCAACTCGCTCTTACTTTGTAAATCAATCTTTTAGTGTCAAATTTATCGCGATTTCACTTTCACATTTGCGATCTTAAGATAGTATGAGAAGATTGATTTGTAAATTTGTTCCAAATTATATAATTTGTGATATTTGAATAATGCTGCACTCTGTTTTGTTGTGACCCCATTTTCTCGTGCGTAGGTGTTAGCCACGGATAGAGATCTTCAGAACAACACCATCACCTATTCGATCAAAAGCGGAAACGAAGATGGGATTTTTATAATAGATTCGAGCACGGGAGAAATCAGGGTGATTCCTACAGAGGCCCACAAACTGGATTACGACAGGAAGAAAAGTTATGCTTTGCTGATTGAAGCGAGGGATTGTAAGTTATCTGAAGTTCAGATTTGTTTGTCTATTTTTGTAGAGACTAACTTGAATTATTTCAAATAACTTATTGGGTAATCATTACATTAATTTTGTGTGTTATTTCAGTCTTATAAAAATTAACTCTATTTTAGATTAACGGCAAATTTCTCTAACATTTGATTGTCCGACAGCAGGGAATCCTGAATATGACAACAAAGCGGTAATAATTGGAGTAAAATAGTAGTTTCGTTGGGAGATCTGTTTAAAGATGATAGAAAACCTGTTTTATATCTGCGAACATCGAAAAATAGATCTTAAATGCAACTGAAATATAAGGACTGATGTATGTTACCCATCGAAGTGGATATCCGATACCTCTTTTATAAAAAAAAAAAGTGGATCAGGTGTGTTGGGTGCAGCTCGTTCTTGAGAACAATACAATAATAATATAGATTAGTCCAAATTTTCACCATTTACATACTGTCATAGTTTAAACTAATCCACTGGAACTCGTAGAGTATGCCAGTTTGTTAATCTTGATCCACCAACACGCAGGTGTTTAAGTTGATAGGTCAAGCTGGTGCTTCACACATTTGCGCATCAAGCCTGAATAACCCTGTCAAAAAAAGAAGTTCGAAATTTTATTTTCTGCGCGTATAAGAGGACTTCCATTGGTTATCGTTGCACTAGTGAACGGCTTACTCTCATTTTCGTAAGTATTCCCGTATACAAGCTTCTGCAGTTTTCTTGACAACATTCCTCAACGAATAGAAAATAGCATGGCTTCAATGCAAAAAGGTACATTTGCCTTCTGAAACCCTTTAGTTTCTGTACAATTGCGTTAATCACTGCAGAATCGCTATTAAAATTCCATTGATACTTGAGAAGGTAGTTTTTGCATTGAGAAGGAAGTCATGCACAATCTGGAAACGAGAGGAGAACAACGTGACCTCCTGTCTTGTCTTGAAAATTATGTTTTTCAAATCGTTTCTTCGAAGACTACAACCTTGAAGTCTTACGCCGACATTTCAATTACAGAATCTTTCTATTTTTCCATGAATCACTTCGATACGTAAGTCAAAGAAGAAAATGCTGCTCAGTTAATTCTCCAAGAACTAAATCTCCGTTCATTTTAACGCATGGATTTAGTATTTTCTAGAGAAGTTTATATTTCATTCTGAATGAAAAGCGTTTCCAATAAATCATCGTGATGAGCCCGGGAAAGATGTGTTTTCCGCTTATTTTCCATAAATTCATTTTCTGAGTGCCGTTTAAATTCCGACCGTAAGTCGTCTACGTAAATTCGGGTGTCAGGTGTCTGAGTGTTATTACTCGGCTTCCTGCAATATCTCGGAGAATTAGAGCTTTCGGAAGCGTATTTTGTGTATCTTCTTAATACTATCCCCTATGAAATATGTGAAGTTCTGAATGCATTTTCCCCTCATAATTTATTTTTGTGCGTCACGAGTTGATAGAAGTACGTTATGATTCCACAAGCTGAATTCTTATCTTGTACTGCAAATCGGCGTTTCTGCTTTTTGCAGCAATACGGTCACTCTCTCTCTCTCTCTCTCTCTCTCTCTCATGCACACACGTCATCTTTAACCACCACCCTAGAATGCTAAATTTTTACAATTCCAATGAGCGGTATTGGTATATCCGAAAATAAAGAATACAAAATATATCTGATGTCTATCATTCTATTTTTACTATGTATATGAAAACTGAGAACCTTCATTTATTCTTCAACTAATTTTGTTTCTAATCTGCAGCCCATGCCAATTCGTTATATGGATTAGCTCTGGTAACCGTCGATGTGATTGACACCAATGACCATCCTCCAGTGTTCACTCAGATGTCCTATTCTGCAACATTAGCAGAGAACCTTCCTGCAGGGCACTGCTTCCTACAGGTGAAGTACATCTTAAAAGAATATTTCTCATTATTACGTTTTTTTTCTCTTTAGAATGTTAATGCAAATCATTTGCACATAACTCAGGGATTCATTGCAGTTATAATGCAAATAAGATTTTTCTTTCTTGTTCTTCTTCAGTCAATCGGTTATTAATAATTTAATTGCAATCAGACCTTGAATAAGGACGAACAACCAAACTTCCGGAAATTAAAGTATGAATATTTACTAAGAAACTTAATTTGTGTGTTTTTAATTTTCCAACTCAGCACTCTGAAATGTTTGGCAGTAGGACTGAGCGTGACTTTACTGCGAGTGCATTTCTTCATTCTTTTGTTTCCTTCCATTATAACTGTGGCCCAAGGGTGACATTGTATGACTGTTATGCACAGAAGGACGAAGCTTCTTTTATGTTGCGGATCCTGGAACTGAAATGTATTCCAAATAAATTTTTGAATACTGAAACACTCTGAATAAATTTGGAGGAAGGATCGAGTAAATTATCGGAGAATATTCTTTACTTCATGATATTTTAATTTAAAATTTTAATTTCTTACATTTGATGTTTACTTCATTTCCCAAATAAGTTTCGTTGCTCGTAATTAAAATTAAGAGAAGCTTTTTGTTTGGCAATGATTAAGCAATTTAGTGTCATAAAACTTGCCGATAAATGAAATTATCAACTTCTTCCAAAGCCATTTCAAGAAAGTATTCAAACATGACCAATCAGTTAAGGATTTCCCCTGTCTGGTGTGTTTATGTCAACAGAAAACAACAGCATTTGGTCGCGTTTGTTTGTTTGTTTCTGAAATATAATTTAGCTGCGTGTCTTTTTTTTTTTTTTTGAAGTATATGATTATATATTGGAGTTATTTCTAGAGTAATCCGTTTGTAGCACTTAAGATGTATTTACTACTCTCTAACATCCTGCGTTAGGAACCACCTTATCTAATTCAGAATGTGTGTAAGAGCAAATGAGATTAGTAGTTAAAGTGTAACTTACCGCTTTCTTTTATTCATTCAGCAAGAGGCCTAACATTACAAAACAGGATTATCTTTTACCCTGCATTAATTGACGATTCTTTTCTCTCTAGGTCCATGCTGAGAGCGGAGACAGTGTCGATTCCATCTCCTATGCCGTGGACAGAAGCAACATCCCTTTCATAGTGAATCCCAAAACCGGAAATGTTTGCACTAAGCAGGTGCTCGACAGGGAAACCAAAGATTCCTACGAGTTCATCGTGGTCGCTTTGGACGGGAAGTATGATGCCAGAGCCTCCGTGGTGATCCAAGTTCTCGATGAAAACGACAATCCTCCTACCTTCGAAAGGGAGCGATACATCGTCAGCATCCCTCCGCAGTCGCAGGCAGGAAGACCCGTTGTGCAGGTTGTAGCCTTTGACCCGGATTTATCCAGCAATGGTGAAATCACGTATTGGATTAAAAACACCCACGGTCTTTTCGAAATCGATCCTCAAACCGGTCAGGTTCGCTTGTCCGCCACTCTTCCTGAATACACCCAACATAATACGACTTACGAAATGGAAGTTTTCGCTCGAGACCACGGAGCAACGTCCAACATCGGCAAGGCATCCCTCATCGTTCGAGTGTCCAGTACGAGAAACCATCCTCCTAAATTTGAAAAGTTCGGATATCGAGTGTCGGTTGATGAAAACGCCGCCAACGTGCCACTTTTGACCGTTCGTGCCTACGACCCTGATCCTGGAAAAGCGGGAAAGCTGCGATACAGAATAATACGATCATCTCATCGCGAAGCATTCAGAATGGACGGTGAATCCGGCAGGATTACTCTGGTCACGCCGCTGGACTACGAAAAGGTCAAACATTTAGAATTGCAAGTGGAAGCCCGAGACGAGTCGAGAGAACCTCAGTTTGCTACAACGCTTGTTCAGGTAGAGTCCACTTTATTCACTGTTCGTGTCCGCGCTGCGCACGTGAGTCAACTTGAAATAATTTCAAATGTACACGCTTCGCACAAATGTTGTACGTACACCCACAGGGCGCATTCTGTATGACCGCTCTGATCATAGCTCATGCTGCGGTTCCAAATCTAGAACAGTTCTGCGGTGGTCTTAAAGCTTTATGGAGGGGCCTTTTCCTCAAGTAACTCATACTCTCTAATATTAAGGGGCCAGAAATTGAACTATAGTGCGGATCCCTGTCCTGTAGGCCTCCACACAGAAAAGGCCGTTTGAAAGGTCTGTTAAGGTATTTTCAGTTAGAAATGTTGTGGCAGAAATGTATTGAACTCTCCATCCCACCACGCAGAAAATGTTTAATTTTACTAGTAAGTTTTGGGCCATCTGTTTCTCATATTGAGGTACCGCCCCCCTCGAAAATTCGGGTTTTTCACTCTACAAAACAGGAAAACCAGTCAAAACAGCACATGCAGTTTATAGACTCAATACACTTGCGTCGCAGGCTTGGTTGATTCTGCCTTAAATCAAAACGATCAACCAGCCAACTTTTGAGCAATTTGTTTGTTACCTGAAAAGCATTCGCTATTATATGCTGAGTCGAGCTAATACAGAGCTTTTGCTTCCAAAGCTGCTCAAATCATCCGCGAATGTATCGATCATGTCAGCGAATCTTGGTGAATTCAGTGCGTAGTATCCTAATCCGGCGTAAAATTCCAGACAGTTTTTAATTTTTAAAATAAATTTAATCCTTAATGAAGGGGAATGTGTGGACACGTTTATACAGATTTTCTGAGACGCACAGAGCGTCTTAACCAGAAATGTTAAGCACTTGCTTAACATTTCTGGTTGGGCGATGAGCTCGATTGAAATATTGGAATATGTCATGTCAAGTGTTTTGATAAGGAACATTGTCTTGCAGCCAGTTTGCGGTTTGGATATGCAGAATACTGGCACGTTAGCACGAACACACGTAAATTACTCTCCCGATTTTACGTTTTCTTTCAGCCCCCACTTTTAATAACCGTATCCCTATCATACTACATCTTATTTACGCTTGCAAATTATGCCGGTTATCCATTCTCGCAAAGTGAATAACATTCGCATTATTCTGCTAAAATATATGATTAACACTTTCATTGCCAAGCTGAAAATTGGAATTTCGTGTGGTGGCCAATTTTTTTAAATTTTTTTATTTAGTTAGCGACGTCCACGCGATAACGCGTGATTGGTCGTTTGGTGGGACTCGCATCGCGCGATATCGCGTGTTTGGCAATGAACATGTTAACTTTGTGATCGCAAAGGAGTAAAATGACAGAAGCCCCTCTTCTTATATGTCATTAGAATAACTGCATTAAATAGAACATATTTATTAGTTCTGTGGAGATTGGTGATTTTGTTTCTTCTTTATTTCCTTCCAGGTAACAGTGAATGATGTGAACGATATCACCCCTTACTTCTTGTCGATGCCCCGTAACATACGAGTACCGCTGTCCACGTCCCAACACGAAGTAGTGTATACTGTGAGAGCTGTAGATGATGACAGTCCGGCAAATGGAAACAACGATATCACCTACGAGATCTCTCCTCCTAGTTCGTACTTCGGTATTCATCCGAAGACGGGTCAAATTACTCCGAGTCAGCCGCTCACGCCAGTCGTCGAAGTTTTAAACATCCGAGCTTCTGATGGCGCAGTATTTCCGTTATCCAGGTGAGAAATAAGCAGCAGCACAGTGCGCCCTCCTTCTTTCACAGAAACTGTATAACAAGAGAAAAATATCCATTTCGGTGGCACAATATTTTCTCTAACGCCTTCTTCGACTCTTGAACTGTACTTCTTATTTTCTTATTACTGTCTTAGCCATTCCTGGTAACACTGCACATCCATGTCAATAATGAGCAGCGCGTTACATATATATTCTTAAATGCCATATCATCTCTTTCTCTCTTTAAATTTTGAAAAGTCCCAAACAGATGGGATTTTGAGTCGCATTGAGTGCTAGTAATAGCGTGCCATCACTGCAAACACTTTCTTTGTGCATTACCGTATCATTTAAAAACATTGTTTCAGTTTTCTTAACTGCATAGAAATCCTGAACATGGCCCGGACAACAGAGCTTACTATCTAATTAACCAGAGTAGAACTCACCCGAACAAGCTTTACGGATATTTTTGCTTGTTTTAATCCCTTCACCAAGTGCAAACAAAGGTCGTGCAGGAAATATCTCAGTACAGATTTGTATCCCATAATAAAATAACACCGTTCCTTACGACATGCACTGTATATTGCAGTTCTTTGTGCGATACTAATGTAACTGATGTAAAATCAACAGCCTCTATATACAAATAGCGTAGTGGTTTGTTCTTTCATGAAACACTTTGCTTATGCGATTAAAGGTCAAAGTCAATATTAATTTACTTTGTGACGAAGTGGAAAATTTCTGCAACTTTTGATCCAGAATAAGTGATTCACTGTTTTTACATCAAGAATGTTACAAAGTGGCGGAGTTGCTCCGCGAGTACAACATAAAAGTGGCTTTTTTACCTTTACAAAAAATAAGATTCCTACATCCACCGAAACCTTCACATATTACCCCATGAAAAATCCAGGCATCTATGACATTCTTCGCTCTTGTGGCATTTGTTATGTAGGCTAGACAGGAAGGTCGGGAGAAATCCGCATGTCTGAACACGTAAAATATGTCGAAAAAAGAAGAGACCATAAATCAGGTCTGTTTTATACAACTACTGACCATCAAGTACTTTGGCAACAAACAAAAACGTCATATATTTCATAACTGTTTTATAAGGAAATTTAAAAAATCCGTACAAATGCTTAGGATTCCTAAACAATACAATAAAAAATCAAGCCTTCATTTTACATCACGCATGGACTGCTTTCATCGAAAATTTAACAGCCACAGATCCAGGATATAGCAACCGCGCGGTTAGCCTAGTGGCTTTGCGCTTCGCAACCATATGCCTGGGGAAGGAGTGTCCCAGGTTCGATTCCCGTTGTAGACGTGAGGAATTTGAGGATCTTCCTCAGGCATAGCCAAGTTAGCCGGTCTTGGGCGCGGTCAGTAGGGTTTTTTTCCGCCAGTTTATCTGGCGTTTTTCATCCCGCAAACAGGCAAACCGGCCCCGTGAACATACGTCTCTACAGTCAAAATATATCCTCCCCCCCCCCCAGCGGCAGACCAGGCGACGGGTCGGTTGGGAGTAGTACTATCAAGAAGTCGCATCTAAAGTAACACGCGGACCCTGCATTGGAAGCGGGAATAACGCGTAGAAGAAGACCCAGGATATAGCAGCATGATACCACAGAACGTGACAACACTAGCAATGATCAAGCACGCATGCAGTAACGAATTTATCATTTGTATTCTGATTTCTAATTATATGTTACATTTGTGAAGTTATCAAAAACATCTAATATGTGTAATTAATTTAATAAGTTTTTGTTGTGTAAAACTTGTATGTGCCACTACCCCTGGTGATGACGTTTTACGACGCACGATACTTGTCGGGTTTTAATTGCTTATTTTTATTACACTCCTTATTTATATTCCCAAAACTTCCAACAGATTCACCGTCTCACTATTAGTGATGGGAACGCAATGAATATCTTCTTGTACAAACTTTGTAAGCTTTAATGATACTTGGTATAAACTTCTCAATTGTACCTAAGCTGTCGATTTAAGGAGAATCGGATTCGATAGCTAAATATCATATTTTTAGACTAAGAGGGTGGCATTTCTTGCAACAGAAGGATTCCTCAGTTACAACTCACAGTAAGGCAGAAGGAATTCTGAAGATCTGCGCTTTTATCGCTTCCGAAATTCTGTTCAGTTACGTTCAATGTTGTACAAGTGCATTAAGTGTCTGCCAGCGGAAACTTTTTGCGTCTGTTTTTTCACAACTGATTTGAATTTAGATCGATTTTTTCGAAGAAACGGGTGTAAAAATTTCGAATCTATATTTCGCAGTTTGTCGGGATGGTGCTTCTGGAAATATGTTACGCGGGTACTTCTGGGTGTCTGTGTCAGCGCCTCGTTCTATTACCGGTTCATCCGTTGGCATGATTCGTAAACCCTTTTGGGATGTTCAGCTACACTGAAGCGAAGTCGTCTAGAGAAATAGTTTCTGTATGTAAATCTTCCATTGCTTAATCCGCCGCAGATGTTTTATTTTTGAAGCGCATCTCTTCTGGTCTTTTATAGATTGAGAACATTTTAAAAGTAACAAAACATTGTACTTTGACAAACATTGGAAAAAATAAGTAAAATATGGATTGTAAGCTTCTTTTATCTTACTGTCTGTAGTAAGGAAAGAAATTCAGAACGAAAAGAATTGGTCAAGAAAATTGAAATCACTGTATAAGGGTCCATTCAAAGCAAGTTATCATATTTAGTATAATATTTCGGATGTTGCATCATCAGTACTAATTAATACAGATTGAAGGAAAACAGTCAATGCAACTTTTTTTTTTTTTTTTATAGCAGGGAAGAACAAAAATATTCAAGAGAGAAAATAGTAGCATTCGCCTTATTATTCAATGCATTAATGGGGGGGATGCCTATATTTGCTGCTGTTTTATGCAGATTTATATCTAAAACATGTTGAAAAGGACCAAAGCTGACGGTAAGGTGGGTGAGTACAACGAAGATGCTGTGATTCCTGGAAACACGTGACAAATTCGTGCAATCGCAAAGTTGAAACCACATGACCATTTAGGAGTTCGTTCAGGATGAAACTGCATTTCGAACGCGTTGCAGAATTAGTTCAGAAACATCAAACGAATGGCTTCTCAACGTCAACAGAAAATTCCATCTCAGCGAAAGATTGTTTTAGATTGACTCAGCGGGTTTCTTCGCTGATTCAAAGTCTTGTGGTTTCGAGCATCAGGCCTTTCGAAATCACCCTCACCCATGCACGTTGAATCTCCTTTAACACAATACATCAGAAGGAAAAGTGCGGTTGCACTTTGGATCAACTCACTCGTCAGCGAATGAAGCTTGCACAATTTTTTTTCTTTTCCGATCTGAGGTCAGAATATGTTTCAAAGTCGATGTGCTTTAGTAGTTACCTTCCAAAACTCCTGGCTGGGATATTTTCTTTTTAATTTCTCGAATATGTTTCCATTTGAAAATGAGTGCTAACCTTTTCAATAATAATAATAATAATAATAATAATTTAAACCCTTCCTTCGTTGCTTAGTATTAAGATTTCTAAAGTTTAAAGCAGATGGTGATTTGCAGTATGTTCCAATCTAGTCAGAAAGTAGACGCATGAATCTGGTATAATAGTCTATAGATAAGATGATGTCAATATCATGTGAATGACTTCAGAGATAATTCTTTACACAAAACGTCTTGCTAATTATAAATACTGATGAATAAAGTTTAACTTAAGCAAAAATGTTCAGATATCAGAATTCCTTTTGGTTTTGGGGTAAAAATATTCAGTTTTGTGGCTTTCGTTTTTTTTTTTTTATGAAATTTTTTGCAAGTGTAATCGTTTAAAAATAATTAATAAAAGCTAAGCTTTATTGTTATACCAGCTGTAGGCTTTACGTTAATGGATTTTTATTGATTTACAAATTTAATTTGAAAGAATAAGAAATCGAACATACCTAGTCAATATGAAGATTAGGATGACAGCGATATTTAGATGAAATTTTTATCTAAAAAGCGAGCAGGAAAACGATACGAGTTGGGAAACAATCTGAAAAGTGAAAACCAAATATCTTAATAACGATATATTCAAAGGTAGCTATAAAAACATAAAACAAATTTTGGTTGGCGATGGATTTAAAGAGTATAAACTTAAAATTATGTTAAATATTTGTGTTTGGCTGGTATTTTTTAAATGGAGTAAAGAATTAGCCAGATTATGTCGGTGTGTTGGCAGTTTAAGCGGATCGTCATCGGATCACGAAAACATGTTTTGCTGACAATGAAACTCAAGTTTCAGAATATTCAAACCAATTGTTTAAAAGTTGCTTCATCCCACTTACACAGTGTGCATGTTTAAATCACATTTTATATTGTATACACTTTTTGCACTCTCACTTTCTGAATTTTGGTCTGATGCTTGTAATTGTTTTCACCAGCACGGCTGTTCTGGCCATAGAAGTGTACAAAGACACCATCGATGAGCCCACACCGGTGTTCACTTCCGCCCAGTACACGGTCAACAACGCAGAAGGCGTCTTGGAAGCTGGCAGCACCGTGTTGGACGTCAGAGCCACAGTTCCCAACGGAAGTCCCGTGTGGTACAACATCACGGGACACGACGGTCAGTTGACCAGAGGGTTTACTATAGATAGAGACACGGTGAGTGAACAGATTAAGGGGCCGAATGTTTTGTATATTTCTGCTGACAATAATTTCTTGTTGAGTGATATGTTAGTGCAATATTTCATTCCGATAATTTCTTTTTTAAATTCTTTAAATGTCGCTTAGTTAATTATTCATACTCATATATTAAGCATGCAATAATTAACGTACTGTAATTGTCCTTTTAAAAATAAAATTTTAACAGTTAGCTAAATTCGAACCCGTATTTAATGAAGAAGAGAGTTCAAAGGTTTGATCTTGTTTATTATACACGAAGTAGGAAATGAGACTTTTGAAAATTTTACTATGGATTATAATGATTATTTTATTAATGTCGATCTTAATCCAGACCAATGAGAGATTTTATATTTTTAAAAATCAAAAATAGTACATTTCTCGCTGGATTTTAGTTCAATGATATTTAAATTTGTAGGGCCGTATTACATCGACTATTAGACTCCATGCAGATCAGCAAGCTTTGCATCACTTTCTGGTGTCAGCGTACAACAGAAGAGACCCCAAAAGGAATGTCCAAGCAGGAGTAAGTAGTTTTAACACTACAACATAACAGAATCTGCATGAGTATGTTTACTTGACCATAAAGTAATCCGTCGATAATGAACTGTGGCCAGTGAACTATATTCATTATGCTTCATCTCTCTCTCTCTCTCTCTCTCTCTCTCTCTGTCTATTCTTCATACCGCGAGAAAAATTGTTATTTTTCTAAAAACAGTTCGCCATTCTTAACTTACCCAGTGAACTGCGAGTATTCTCTAGAGTGAATATCAAAACATAACAATGGCGTTTTTTTGGGAAAAAGTTTCCTATCGTCACAATTTCCATTTTATTTATAAAATAATTGGCTTTCTTAGTAAGAAACACGTTTTCGGGCCATAGACGTTACCAAGCTCTAAGAGACAGTGAGACAGCTGAACTGTGCGGAATGTCTTTTATAATTAAACACAAAAGAAAGTAAATGATCCAGCAGACTGATTATGCCCCATTGGTTCTAAATTTGTGTAGCATGTGTATCAAAAAAAAATAAATAAATAAAAATAACGATATGAACATTTGGACAGATGAGACATCCGAATGATAAAAATACCACTTCTCTTTCCAGTGCTCAGCAGTTTATAACAGTTAGAAATATAATTTTATAAATTGTAGCTGATAGTTTCTCGTTATCTAAACTTACAAACAGTATTTGAGATGATTGCCTTAGAAATTAAGCAAAAGGTTCTTTGTCACTGATACTCCACGATCTAGATAAGAAGATCCTTGTTGCCGGGAGAGTCATCATCCTCATGGGAGGGAAGGGCATGATTCAAATCATGTTTGCATATTTCGTTTTCGCTAAATATTTCTTCTTACAGGCGGGAAGGTGTGGCGGAGGGGCAGGCTCACAAATCAACCGCCAGATACACGCCAGCCTGACAACACATGCACACTAAGAACTGGAGGCAGAAGTTTTAGGGAAGCTTAAAAAATCACTTTCGGTTAAATTAATTTTATCAATGCCGTATATTAGTACCATAGAAACCAAAGGCATATTTTTTATTATTTCTTCCCACAAAAAAGGCTGTAAACCTGTGCATGGGTGGGTTAATATTTTTAAAATTTTTATGTTTGTTTATGTTTACATAATTCGGAAACCCTACTTTAGAGATGAAACCGGATCTTTTTCAAATTTCAACCGCCCTGCAGTAAGAGTGGTGCCCTACCTAAAATCATATATAAACATTTATGCCCATGCGCGATTCGAACCCGCAGCCTGCCGATCGGATACGTTAACTAGGCTAATAAAATCCCTTCACATCTACCGTAATCTGGTGTGTGTGTGGGGGGGGGGGGATTTTACATAGAAATGAAGATCATCTGCGTGCTAAGGACTTTCGAGAACATCCTTTCACGTTAGAATTCACAACCATGGCATGCATGGTGCAAAGCGGAAACGCTATCCAATGATAAACTAGCAGAAAATAAATTCACTTTCAAAGCTGCAGGTTGGACTTATTTTATGGTAATTTTACAATAAATGCACATCGAGAGGAATGAGCTTTCTCTGTGTTAAGTTCTATTAAAACTCTTTCAGATAAATTATGTCTTTGAGCTTGAATTTGAAGTTTTTCGAAAATATTTTTTAAAATGCTATAACGTACTACAGAACACCACTGTAAATATGTAATTTCTTTTTCATTTTAGAAGTAAACAAAACTGTTTTTCAGGTCGTTGTTCGCCTTTCTGATGCAAGTGTTCGGTGCCCGAAGTTTCCGTTTTCCGAATATTTTGCAGCGATCAGAGAGAATTCTCCGCCTGACTCTGTGGTGTTGCCACACATGCAAGTAGAGGATGCAGATAAATTTGATAAGGTATGTAAAATCAGTGTGTCTCAAGGGAAAAGAAGCCGCATGTTAGAAACAGCTTTTTAGATGTCTCGGTTCAATAAACATGAGAAAAAATTCTAGTTTGTTTAACATTACATAGAAAACAACATTGCTAAGCAGAATCTGGCGGTAAAGCCAGCCAGGGTTTCGCATACTCAGGTAGAAACGTTTCCTTATTGTCAGTAGTTGCGGAGCAGCTACTGACAATATTTCAAATAAACGTCAACTAGTGCCACTATCCAGAAAATAGTAGTCCTATATTGATGTTGAATTCAGTTTGTTTCATTATTTGTCTATTTCTCCACAAATAGTGGTTAATCTGAAATTTCTCTACCACTAAATGATCGATTCTACAAAATCATAAATGATTTTGTAGAATCGATACAAAAATTGTACAAAATCATAAATGATGCATTATAAAAAATTGAAATTGAATTGATAAGTTTCCTAAGATATATTTATTAGTCATGTGTAAAAAAAGTGTCGATATATTAATAATACAGCGCAGAATCGAAATGCTTTACCGATCGGTAATGTTCGTTTTCTTCTATTTCAGCTGTCCTACCAGATCACCGAAGACAACTCGAATGATAACTTTTTCATTGACACGAGGGCTTTCAATGTGTCCATAAAGATCAAGAAGCCGCTCGATAGAGATACGATGCCTCCCACCTTGCAGGGAATGTATATGTTAACGGTATGCTATGCATTTATGTTTGTAAAGATAATTGTAGTTATCTTCTTGCTCGGTCTCCTCATGTCTGAGGACTCGTGACCTTAGCCACAATGTCTCTCCATTTCTTTCTGTATTTTGTTGCAGCAGTGGCCAATTCCAAACTAAGTCCGGTGATATTTTTAATCTAATCCGTCTTGAGTGGCCTCGTTTTCTTAGTCTTTCCACTTTGCCATGGATAAGTTTCTTTACGTTGTCATTTTCACGTCTTGAAATGTGATCGAAATATTTAAGAGTTCTTTAACTTACGATGTCACATACCGCCTCTTGAGTTTTAGTTGACTTATTATACTTTCATTAGACCTTTTGTCCATCCAGGAGACTTAACATCCTTTTCCGTCACCACATCTCGAAGCTGTTTATCTTTTCCATATCTTTTTTGCTGCTGAGTGTCCAAGATTCAGCATAAATGATAATCGAAAGCACAAAGTCTTGATTTAGTGGTGATAGAAATGTTCGTCTTTCCATATTTTCTGAAATTGTATGATTGCTGACCTCGCCATTCTTCTTTTAATTTCTGGTTGACATCTACTCTTGGTGGTTATTTAGAGCTCCAAGGTTAAATGAATTTATCCACCTTCTCGAAGTCAATGTTGTGGGTGAAGTTGTCATTTTCATCTATGGACATGTATTTTGTTTTATCACAATTAACTTTCAAACCATATTTCAGGCTTTCCCATTCAACTCTTTGAATGAGAGACTCCAATTCCTCTTTGCTGCTGGAAATAAGAATGGTATCGTTAGCATACCTAAGATTATTTATCTTTCTGCTACCAACTGAGAAACTGCTATCGTGTCCATTAAGGGCCTTTCTCCTAATGTATTCTCCGTAAAGATTGTATAGATGAAGGGTATGCATCCCGTCTCGCACCTTTCTCGACGTTGAATCACCGAGATGTTTTTCCATCCATCTTACCAGCAGCCTGGTTCCTCTCCTAGAGTTGTTTTAGAAGTTGTTCTGGAATGCTTATTTTACTTAGTATTTTCCACAGGTCCTCCCACGTGATACAATCAAATGCTTTAGCGTATAGTTTATATAGGAATCCGTAATTCTTTTTTACGCAGTCTTAACTGGTGTGATTAATTTGGCAAAATCTAGTTTCTGTCAATGGAATTTTTATAGCTTTATCAGCTGATTATGAATGCAAGACTTTATCATCTAAATTAGATTTAATACTTCTTTCCATTTATTCCGTTTGTTCTTGTATCTGCCTAGGTGACTGCCAATAACCAGCGATGTTCGGGTAACACCAGAATTAGCATCTTCGTGGATGACGTCAATGATAACAGCCCTATTTTTGAAAAGAAAGAGTTCGTTGTAGAACTTAAAGAAGTAAGTAATGTAGAACTTTTTTTCCCAAATTCATAGCAGCATTTTAATTCTAATCTTTAACAGAACGTCGGAAATAACATGGAATTTAGATTCCTTCAAATCACGTGCTGTTGAAAGGTCTTTCCTCGTTCTTTGATCATTTCATAAAATAAGCAAACATAAAATTGGGAATAACTTGCATAATTAAATTTTCTTATTAACGTTAATGTGTTTTGTTTTTTTGTCTGTTGCTTTCATTTATGGTACAGAAAATGAACTGCTTTAACAAGCTAGGCGAATACACGTGCTTCTGATATCAACTTTTAATAATAGCTAGTTGACCCCTCTGGATTTGAAATAATGCTGTTAACACTGTGAGTGAAACTACAATGAAAATCAAGTAGATCGTTACAAATTGCCGAAACTGAGTTTTTGAGATATTTAGGGATGTTTTTGTATTCCATTATTCTGTCCAAATTTCAGCGTTTTACGATAAACCTAGTTACAACTGTTTCTTTCTTCTTTTGTATTTCATGTCTGATTATTTTTAAGTGACATTTTTCATCAGTAAAGGGGAAGAAATACTTTTGGTTATCATTTAAACAATTTATCTCCAATCTCCAGTGTTTTAATAGTTTAGCTTGGCAGATGGTTCTGAATCTTTTTTAACATCAAAATCAGCACACGCAGTTTTCCCGTCTCTAATTTAAACTGTCAAAAGTGTCATATATTTTGCTCTGCTTATTTAATTCTTTAAACGCTTCCAAAACCTTTTCATAAGAAATATTTCCTCATATCAAATATATTTGTTTATTACAAGTCAGGCTCTCATTATTTTCAGAAAGTAAAGAATCTCTCTCTCTCTCACACACACACACACACTAAGCGTGATTCTGTGTTTGCTGTTTGATCTCTAGAAACTATTTTTAGATTATCGCACTGAAACTGAGAAACTAATAATAAAGTTTACTCTTAAAAAATTATATCTGTATAAATTAATATTTAATAACCTACTTAAAATTCCGTTCGAACAATATTGATTACAGCAAATTTTAGAATTGCCAATTGGAGCTGCGATACAATGTCAAAGCAATCAGTTGGGAATGAGAAAAATTCAATATCGTGTATTGCGAATGCAAAAAATATATTAAGTGACCCCCCCCCCCCTTCTCTTCTGGGGAAAAGCTGGTAATAACTGAACACATTTCAAAAGCACACGTCAAAAAAAAAAAAAAACACGCATACGAATGGATCTGTATTTTTATTAAAAAATAAATAAAAGAAAAATATAAGTGAAGAAAGCAGCCGCAGGCTTCCATGGCTTTCGCATGAAAAGCCGATAAAAAATCAGATATATTTTTGCTAACGTTAAAAATATAGTTTCCCCTGCTCATTAAAAAAACAGCCTTGCCGGACTGTAGTACAGT
The DNA here is from genome assembly GCF_054136105.1 of Typopeltis vanoorti. Classification (NCBI taxonomy): domain Eukaryota; kingdom Metazoa; phylum Arthropoda; class Arachnida; order Uropygi; family Thelyphonidae; genus Typopeltis; species Typopeltis vanoorti. The sequence goes on from NC_143556.1 coordinate 143,840,620, forward strand.
CACGGAGGAATTTTGAAGAACTATTCTGGACCAACCAAGCTGGTCAATTTCTTTTGGGTTCAAGTTCCAATCATTTTGCAATAAATAATGCATTCCAGTTTAGCATCTAAATGAATAAACGAATATTTAACCATTGTTCATTCTTTATTATTTTATTTTATTTATTTTCTCATTTATTTTTTGAAGTTGCGGAAATTCAGTATTAACACGAAATAAACAGGTTCATTAATTTTGGTATTTAATTGTAATAAAAAATAGTAGCTTCTAATACAATGAGCATCCTAAATAATAATGCTACAGACCGCATTTTCATAAGAAAATCTGAAATTTCATGTCCGAAATAAAAGAAATTTAAATTCCATGGAATTCTGATGAGCACAACGAAAAGTACGGAACTCAAGAAAAAGTAAAATACAAAAGAAAATATAGGAGTGAGACAGTGAATTGCAGTCGATCTGCCATTTCGATCATAATTGCTGTGTTTATTGAAAAAGAGGGAGGGTGAGCAGAACATTATTCTCTCAAGGTGCCGTGTGGAGGAGAAGACGTGGTCTGTGAAAGCGTCTCTTTTAAGTGAGGAGTTAAAAGCAGTGTCACTTCACATCATTTCATGCCCTTGGAACCAGCGATTGCAGCTTGTCTTATAGCTGGAAAATGTTTGTTTCGTGAGGCATGTCATACAACATTTTTGTGGGTGGGTTTATTTGTTTGGTTAAGTTAGAATTCACTTCCTGTTTTTGTGGCATTAAGTTAATCCGAGATTAGAATGCTGTAATCTGTCTGCTCTGAAACGCGTGACCAGGCAGGCCTCACAAATTGTGGATTGTATGTTAGTGAAGTCAGGTTGGCAAGAAATGTTTGCAGAGTGCTATTAAAACCGAAATCTGTTTGTTTAGGTAAACGGCTATCTGATTTTCTAGTTAGTTTGGGCTTCTTCTGAAAACTAACGCATTGCTTGACTATTGAACCTTTCTTGATCAGCAAAGAAGCAGCTCTATTTTTGCAACCAGACCACATTTAGGTAAAAATATTATCTGCTGGACAAATCTGTTTCTTCGATACCTTTCTGAGGATATTATTGCACGATCGTCAAGTAATTAAATATTTGCGTTCTGTTATTGTAGGTTTATTCATAATACAGCGCGCAGTTTACGAAGTAAATAATTTTGACCCCTCTTTATTTTTCTTATCTACTGGTATAGAAAGCGGTCCATCTGTTTAACAGCAAGGTAAGTCACGTTAAAATTTCAGATACCTCTTAGGAAATTTCTTTTCTGTTTTGTTGAGTAAATAGAGAGATGACCCGCCTGTTTCTTTTCCCCCATCTAATGCCCAGGGAGGGTAGCCAAAGTTTGCTTATGATTCACTTTGCTCGCCAGCAATCAAACACGCCATCAGTGAATTACACGCTAACATCAAGAATTAATCTTTTTACTCTTCCAGAACTCTCCTCCTGGCCACGTGGTAGAACACCTCACAGCCACCGATAAAGACGAGCTGGATGCCAACAAACTGAGATACTTCATTGTGGATGGTAAGTACGTTTCACTGTCGTCTTGTATTAAACCGCAAGTGTTTTATACTGCACCATTTAAAAACGAGCCGCGAGCATTTCTGTTTTCTTGCTTACAGTTTAAATTAATTAGTTAGCGCCAGTAAATCACGAAAAAATAAGTAAATTATACTTATTAAGAAATTTTCGTGTTGAAATTTTCCTCATGAAATATCATCACAGACAAACTTCAGTTTGCTCTGGTAAAGTGAGAATGAAAACAAGAAAATCATTTCCGGAGAAAAACAACTTAGTTTCAAGCTCAGCGCAACTTGAACTAACTAAACACATAAAACAAATACGTTGTGTTTGTGTTTGTTTTATACATAGGGCCGGCGGAAGCGGGCATGCGGTGCATGTGGGCGTCGCTACAAAGGGGGTTGCCGCCGCCGGGACACGGTTCATAAGTTAATTTTTAAGAAACAAAATTTTTATATAAAAAAAAAACAAAAAATTCTTAGAATGATCAATATTAAAATAAATAAGGCGGATGCACCGAATAAAAAAAAAAAATTGTATATTGCCGCCTCTTTGATCAGCCGGCTGTTTACAATTTTGCAGCGACAGCAGGCTAAACTTGCCTGCAGAATGTTGTGTCTACTGCAATCTATCTAAAGTGAATCGGTGAACGGTTTTTATGCGCAGAAACGAATTTTCGTACAGAACATTTGTTGCTAATTAACCAGTCATATGGTACGCATCTCAGGAGGCTACTGACAGCAGCACAGTGCCGACCAGTATTTCGTCTCAGTGTCGTGTTGTGTAATAATTTCTTGTGGGTATAAAATAGAAATGGAATCAAAAATTTAAAAAAAAAATTATCCGGTGCACAAAATCGTAAGCGACATGCTGCGAAAGAAGCAGCTATTAAAGAAACAAACTGGAGCTCTTAATAAATTTGTTAAAATATTAAAATATTCTGATGCAGATTGTAACCAACTCTATACATTAGAAATCAGAGTTGAAGAACCGTGCACATCATCCAGTTTGCATGAAACTACTATTGCAACTGTTGAACAAGATAACAAGACGCATGATTTAAGTGAAAAACAGTTAGGAGAAGATTTAGTTGTAGTTGACCACGAAACTAACACATTGTTAGTCTCTGTAAATTTAGAAGATCCAGGTGAATGTTGAAATATTGATGAAAAATTACGAGTTGTTTTAATTGAAATGGGCCTGTTCAAAAGAAAAATATAATATATCCCTTTTGTTGTTGTTTGCTTTTGTTGCAAACTTTTCGCACCTACTGAATCAAGTAGTCTTGTAGAAGGTTATGACGATTGGAGAAATGTAAGTACAACTTTGCATAGACATGAGACTAGTTTAACTCACATGAAAAATTTCTTAAAATGGAAGGAATTTGATAAAAATTTAAAAAACAAAACAACTATTGATTGCCAGACTCAAAGCATGTATGAAATGGAAAAGAAACATTGGACGAGTGTTTTAGAACGCTTGATTGAAATTATAAAATTCCTTGGTAGCCAAAATTTAGCTTTTCGCGGATCATCTGATAAATTATATGAAAGGAATAATGGCAATTTTTTAAAATTAGTCGAATTGTTTGCGAAGTTTGATCCTGTTATGGAAACTCATGTTGAAAGAGCCCTACAAAAACAATAGAGTACACTATTTGAGTAAAGACAGTCAAAATGAAATATTGGAAACTTGAAGTAACGCAATTAGGGATACAATTTTATTATCAATTCGAAAATCTAAATATTATTCCATAATTTTAGACTGCACACCCGATGCAAGTAAAACAGAACAAATGACCATTATTATTCGTTTTGTTTCCTGTGACAATGGAATTGTCAAGATCAGGGAAAACTTTTTAGGTTTTGCAGATATATCAGATTACACAGGACGTGGTTTATGTGCAACAATAATGGAACAACTGGAAAAATGGAACATTCCCATTGAAGAATGCGAGGTCAAGGGTATGACAATAGGGTAAATATGAAAGGGAAAAAATATGGGCTCCAAAATTTGCTTTTGATCAATAATCCTCGAACTTTTCACGTGCCATGTGCTGCTCATACGCTAAATTTAATCATTAACGACGCAGCCAAAGTGAATGCAGATACAATTGGTTTGTTTGCAATTATTCAAGAAATATAAAATTTCTTTTCATTCTCTTAAAAACGTTGGGCAAACCGTTTAAAGTTCGTAAAAAAATTAACATTGAAACAGCCATCAGAAACGCGATGGGAAAGTAAAATTAATACAATCCGCCCTCTATGATATCAATTAGGAGAAATTTACGATGCACTTTTTGAAATTTTAAATAATAAAAAATTTAATAAAGAAACTCAGCATGAAGCACAAACATTATGTGCTAAAATAAAGGACTACAAATTTATTTGCTCTCTTATAACTTGGCATGATTTACTTAACAGAATAAACCCTGTGAGTAAAATGCTTCAAGACAAAAATATGAACATTACATTTAGAATCTATCGAAAATTTTAAAATATTCTTACAAGAGTATCGATCAGATACAAATTTAAAGAAGTTCTAAAACGGCAAAAGAACTCAGTGAAGAGGTGGATGGAGAACAAGAATTTAAAACTGGTACGGAAGTTCGACGACGAAAGAAGACACGACAATTTGACTACCAGCATCATGACAAAACGCCACAATCGCCAGAAGATAAATTTAGAGTGGATGTGTTTTCTACACTTCTGGACGTTGCAATGTGTTCGTTAATAGAACGTTTTGAACAACTAAAAACATATTACGATAATTTCAATTGTAAGATTGTAAGATTACTTGTATAGATTATTACAAATTAATAACGAACATTTGCGAAAAAATTGTGACGATTTAAAAATTCTCTTGAAGGACGGCGACAATAAAATTATAAATGCAATAGAACTATATGACGAGTTATGTGCTTCCGGGATATTTTTCGAAAGGATAATTTAAATATTCAAAACCCTTTCGATATTGTTAATTTTATTGTGTCTAATAATTTATCTTTCCCTAACTTTTCAATTGCTTTAAGAATACTATTAACCTTACCTGTTAGTGTAGCCAGTGAACGTTCCTTTTCCAAGTTGAAATTGATTAAAACCTACTTAAGAACAAGTATGCCAAAAAAGCTTGTTAGTTTGTATTGAAAATGATATATGTGTGGAATTAGACGTTAAGACCATTATTTCTAATTTTGTGAATATGAAATCAAAAACCCTAAAAGTTTAATTAAAAATATTTCAAGTATATTTATGTAATTTAATTTATTTTCTGTTATTCTGTAAAGATGTTATTTTTTGAATACTTATATTAAATGTTCTAATTATTTCTGAATTATTTTCTTATTTTCCCATCTATCTTGAGTTTCTTTTATTTTCCCAAAAGATAGTTCCACTTATAAAAATTATTAAAGAAGTTTTACAAGTTACTACGAATTTAGTAAGTTGTCAAATGCAAGAATTTTTTAAACTTTAGTTCAAATAAATTTTAACTTTAATTAAAATCCATTTTAATTTTGTTAGCGATTCGGGTCGGTGAGAAGGCTATAATCCCTGAATCATTATATTCAACGATTAAAGTGAAGTGGCTTTGTCAAAATTTGCTTCAACTCTTAAGAATTGTTTGAATGTTCGGGTTTTTAATGATTATCCTGCCTAGTCAACACCCGCGGTTCGTTACATTTAGCGAACCAACGTGTGGCTGTTGTCAAAATTTATTTAAGAAATTTCGAATAATTTAAATTTTTATTATCGTAAAAGAACCACACGCCCGGATCGTTACAGGGGCGCTTAGATAGAAATTGCATGCGGGCGACAAAGACCCTAGCGCCGGCTCTGTTTATGCATAATTCATACAGGTCTGAATAGATGACAGCGGATATAATGCTTATTTTCCAGTTTCAACGCGTGCGAACTATACACTTCTAATTCTGAAGTGCATATATAAATATTAGGAATAATAATTTAAAATATTAAGTAATCGTATATATTTAAATTTGTAACACTCCATCCGACAAATTCAATTTTAGCGTCAGCCCCAACTTTAATATCAGAAAGGGATTTTGACTTGCAACTGACCTACTAATCGCTAACGTTCTGTGCATCAGTATATTATTTTTGGCAATATCTGTATTATATTTCAAGAACGATTTTGTCTAGCTAAATAGACGCAGCTAACTTATTCTGCTATACGTAATTTGATTCAACTTTATATCCCAGTTAATTTTAATATTACGCCAGAATGGAAAAAGAATGCGTGTTAGTACATGAAGAGATCTCCGAAGATTTTAGCATGTTTTGGGGATGAGAAAATGCGACACTGTCGTTGCTTTCTGAAAATATTGCGGAAAATCGTGTTTTCTTTTAAATGATTATTCTGTTTACCCTTGTTAAGGCAATTCGGGTCAAGAGTTCCAGATGGAAGAGACGACAGGAATATTATCTGTCAAGAAGGCCCCGGACAGAGAAGATACGCCCGCTTTTACCTTGCGTGTGGTCGCTTTGGATTCAGCCAACAACACGGTAAGTCACCAAGCAGCGAAAGGGATTTTTGTGCTGACGAGAAATTGTTTACGATTAAAATTTAAGGTTATGGATATATTGCGGGAAAGATGGTCGCCTAATCTCAAAAAAAAAAAAAACGTTTAGAGAAAGTGTAATTAATGAGAGGACTTTCTCGAATTAAAAAGATGTTTCATGTGATCAAGTGTTCTCCCATGACCATACGTCCAGCTCTATTCTGATATCCACATCTGTATAGGCAACGTTATGTCTTTTTCATAAAAAAATTACTTTCAAACATACATAAAGAGATTTTAAATGTGAGGGGCGTGTTATATTCACTGTAACTTATGGATATCCACTATTCCAGATAATTGCGATACATTAAAAGGAATTTTAGATGCCATCGAAACCCCCAACGTTTTCCTCCGCTACAGAAATCATTTAGCTCAGTAGATCGAAATTCCCCTGAGCTTAATTATGACGGAAATAAACCCATTAGAAGTAATGTAAAAGTCATGTAAATATTGATTTTAATGATGAGAAAATTCGAAAAGTTTGTGGAAAATTTGCGAGGGATTTAATAAATATTTTGCGATTTGTTGATTTATTTTCATTAACCAGCTCTGAACCATCCTGGATGTCAAGGCTGCTTATCTGCGCGAACGATTTCTCTTTTGATGTGGACTGTCGAGTGATCTGCATTTTGACATCAAAATGAGCAAATAATTAAGAATAATCGTTGCTCAGAGCAGCGAGGTTGTCAGATCGTGTGGCCACCTCGACTGGTTTCTCTCGCTAATACGTGTCACAGTAGCAGCTTATTTCAAGCAGTTTTTCATTTTAATTTCACGAGGGCGTCATCCATTGTCACAACGGTAGCTGATGCCACCATCAAATTAAATTTCGTAGACATCGGGTTGGAACATTTCAGTTTTCAACATTATTAAATGTGTTGCGATGGTTTGTTTTCTAAACTACGTTCACTCTAGACCATTTTGGCAACTGCTAGGAAGACCCTCGTGCAATAAAGAAAAAAAAATCGCTATAAACACCCTCGCAGAAAAAGATGCCAAAGAAATTTAGTGTTGGGGAACTTCATCCAAAAACTTTCATTATGAAAGTAAACCTTTTCAGTGTGTGAAAATATTTTTTTTGGATCATTTTCCCCTTATATTGTGAGTATTTTGTAAAATGAACAGCGAGGTTGTATTTCAAATTATTAAATTCGATGTTGTTCATAACCACGTCTCCAGTTTTGTTAGGGAATAATATAAATAAGAAAAACACGCGTTAATGTGTTTCTTATATAGTTAGTTTCTCTACTTAGAATCCAGGAAGCCCTCTTTATATGCCCGTTGTCATTCCATTTAATAGTTGGGCAAATATATATCCCGACTTGCAGTCAAGCGACGCACATTATTATAACGATTTTTCGCTAGATGGAGTCAGATCAGCAAGTGCTGGATCATCGACCGTCTGTTTAAAATTAAGTGGGTTGTAATTTGTTTGAACTGGTTTCAAGAATAGGATGGCATCTGCCTTCCATGAAGTGTGAACCCACATTTCTGTTCCGATTATCTGCTGTGTAAAAGATCCAAATATTGATCCCCTCACTATAGCGATGCGTCTTCTTAGGAATTTCTAGCGTATAATAATATGCCCGTTGTTTTACATCATTTCTAGTTTTCAGAAGTAGCACCATTCTCAAAATCTTAAACCAGTCCGGAAATGCGAATGAACATATTTTATGACTTTGCCAGAATTAAGGGGAAGAAACCGCTGGTTATACTTGCACAGTATTAAATACTCTCTGCTAAATACGTCCAGACATGCATTTAGCAATGATTCGAATGCTCAGCGTACCATTTTCAGAGAGTTAAACAGCATTCAATTCAGATAAATGCTATTAATTTAAAAATACGTGAATAAAAATTGACCTCTAAATTTGAAAATGTGTGATGTGGTAATTCTTTATGGCACCGCATATTGTAGTATTCGTCATTTTTTTTACGAGACTTAACTGATATCAGTGTGTAATTATGGACACATTCAAACGGCGTGGTTATGAAAGATTTTTCTTTCACATCTACAATGTACTGTACATGTGAAAAACTTAAACCTTGAAAACTTAAAGTAAGTGAACTATCATAATTCGCTTGGGATCCCAAGATAATGCAAAATAATGGCAGTAGTTTTCTGTCTTTGTTGATCAGTTGGGACTGATTGAATTTCTTACTCCTTTTACGTATACTAGGCCCTAGCCGCCGATTACGCTCGTATTAGGCTTGGCTTATTACGATTCGAAACCACGACCGCCTCCAGGATAAAGTGGTTAGCCGGATGCCTGCCGGTGTGTCCTATGTCTGTAGATTTGTGTGTTCACGGGGCCGGTTTGCCTGTTCTGGGGGACGAAAAACCCGAGTTTCTTGATGGAAAAACTCCCAACTTCCGTATGAGACCGGCTAACTGGCCTTTAGTCGAAAGAGAGCAGTTCCTCACGTCTTGGACGGGAATCGAGCCTCAGTCTATACCGAACTGAGCTACAGAGGCTCTTAATAAACAATTCAATTTAAATATAGTTAACTTCTTTCGGATTAACGTGTAGGTACTTTTGAAAGCTGAGGAGGATTAATGTGGCTACAAGTGTGTTTTGCTGAAAATGTAGAAGTAATAAAAAAGAAAAACGTCAATCAAAAATAACACCTGTGGGTGCTAAAACTAATTCGTAAATTCTGCGATGGATATTAACTGCTTCCCAGAAAGATTACGAAAATGCCCTTTTTGATTTCCTAAGAGATCGTTTTAACGGCGATTAGTTTAAGTATCAGATTTTTATAAATTATGCGTGTTTTATATTTTGTATTGTCTTCACTGCTTTGTTTTCAGAGGGATAACTGTAATTAATTATTCTTATTTTAGGGCTTTGCAAGTGTCCATGTGATAATTTTAGACGAGAACGACTGGACTCCATCCTTTTTGAACGAGACATTCTTGCTGAACGTGACAGAAGGTGAGATTTTTCTGTGCCGAAATGTGACCACACTTGTCCATTTATGCGTATTTAATATAAGCAAATGCAATTAAAAGAACTGCCGTGGAATCAGTCCCTGGTAATGTTGTGCATGGGAACGTATCTTCGAGAAGCGGCGACTATACAGAGCTTGACGAAATTGTGTAGGGTCGCTACAATTTGCATATTATAAGCTGTTAGCTTATTAAGGGCATTTAATCAAAACTGTGAGTCTATCCCACATCTGGCAGAGAGTGTTGATATGACTAACTTCATTCATAAGAGAAAGAAATTTTAATTATGATTGATACGATAACAAAACTATTCAATTTAAAAGCGTTGATTAACAAAGAGTAGATTTTGAAAAAGAAAAACTGTTGCATTTTGAGTTTCCATTACTTGGAAAGGCAGTTCTCGATGACTGCTTTTAAGGCATTATTGAGAATAATAATAATAAAAAATATTGAAGAGTGAGAATGGAATATTTTATGAGTCACCGAAGGTGTTTAGGTTAGAACTATTTAGATATGACATTTGAGTGATTCAAAGGATTAGAATATACGCGAATTACACATGTTGTAACCGAAATCCTTAAATTTAATTGTCACATACGATATCCACTATCAAACTGCTATGAAGATATTTCAATAGCACGGCGTTGATGTGTTTTATTTTATCATCTTTGAAGGGCCCTCCAGCGTCGGACGAAATATTCGACTTCCTGTGTCCGACTATGACGACGGAATTAATCGACAGATGGAGCTGTTCATTGTGGAGGGAAACAGCGACGAGCATTTTAGGATCAGCGTTGATGAGAAAGGGGTAAGACATTTTTATTTTGTACATAGCGTTGAAAAGCTTCTTAATTTTTGCCTCTTTTAATGTTACCATTCGAACGTTTGACCTAGTACGAACATTGAATTATAATTCCGCGTTGACTCACTCGTCATTTCTCTGTTCTGATCGCCATGGCTTATAAATTTTCACGATGTGCAAATTTATAAGCCATAATAGAAAGAAATTTCTATTATGGCTTTTAATAGAAGCCATAATAGGAATTATTATGGCTGGCCAAAAATGCATTCACAGACGGCGAATATACGAACTCTTCAAACGCTTGCCTTTTAAGCAATGGATACAAAAGCTACGTTTGCAAGATTAAGCAGCTGCATTATATTTTTTACGCCATTTCTTTACCTTTAAAGTTAAATTGCTCAACACATTCCCACTCTTTCCCCAATGTAGAGTAATACATACATGTTGATTGATGTACATGAATCAACTGGTTGATATATAAGTGGCGAATTGCATCTTAAATCTAAGTTTAAATAGTTCAAGTAGGTTTTACTCACATCCATTAATCAAGTACTGTAGTGCATTTGAAACCATTCCCTCAGGGGAGTGAGCTATATATGACAAAGGCTTGGCCATGAATAAGACTAATGTTAAACATACCAACTTATTGTTTTAATACTGACCATATTGTAATGCGTACAAACATCTTACATTCTTTGCCTACAGTTTCGCTTACAAACTGTCTAGCCATTTCAAGGCGTTGACGGAAAAGCATAAAAAACTAGTAAATGCAAATTGAAAGGAACAAAAAAAAAAACGTTGTAAACACTCTAGTAGCTAAGATTACACGTTCGCGTGACAGAGACTGAGAGGACATATTATTCTTATTCATTATCACCCAGCTGTGTTTGTTATAAACGCGTAATGTGATTACTGGCTAGCTGTAGTTCAGATGGATTTATAGAGAGGATCAGGTTTTTCCACGAACTGTTCAGAATAGTACCCTGATTTCTGTTGAGGTTTCCACCGGTTATTAACGCTATTGTAGCTTCCTTGAATAAACGATGTCTGTAGTCGTTATCCAAATATGGCATGGAGCTGTTTTGCCACTCTATCATGTGGTTAGACGTACAGAAATGATGTGCTAAGTCGGAAGAAATACTTCTGTTGTGGTTTACATCACCAACATGTTCTTTTTGTCTAATCTCTAAACTTCGTTAAGTTTGTCCGATGTAAGCAAGACCACAGGAGCAAGGAATGTAATATACTCCTGGATATTTGTAGAATGGCACCTTTCTTTTGGGGATCCTAAAACCTGGCTGATGCTGGTGGTTGGTTTGAAGACCACTCTGATGTTGTGGGCTCTTAGTATTCTGGCTACTTGATTAGAATTGACCTGATGAAAGGGATCACTACAGTAGAAATGTGCTGGGAGCTTGATAGGTGCCATTCTACAAATATCCAGGAGTATATTACATTCCTTGCTCCTGTGGTCTTGCCTACATCGGACAAACTTCACAGAGTTTAGAGATCAGACAAAAAGAACATGTTGTTAATGTAAACCACAACAGAAGTATTTCTTCCGCATTAGCACATCATTCCTATACGTCTAACCACACGATAGAATGGCAAAACAGCTCCTGCCTTATTTGGATGACGACTACAGACATCGTTTATTCAAGTAAGCCACAATAGTGTTAATAACCGGCGGAAACCTCAAAAGAAATCGGGGGGCAATCCTGAACAGTTCGTGGAAAAACCTGATCCTCTCTCTAAATCCATCTGAACTACAGGTAGCCAGTAATCACATTACACGTTTACAACAAACACGCATGCATAATAATGAATAAGAACAATAAGTCCTCTCTGTCACGCGGACGTGTAACCTTAGCTACTAGATTATTTACAACGTTTTTTTGTTCCTTTCAATTTGCATTTACTAGTTTTTTATGCTTTTCCGTCAACGCCTTGAAAAAGCTGGACAGTTTGCTAGCGAAACTGGTAGGCAAAGAATGTAATATGTTTGTACGCATTACAATATGGTCAGTATTAAAACAATAAGTTTGTATAAAAGATATATTTCGGTAATTACACCACATTTTTTATTATTCAGTTATACAAAATACTGAAATAATAGTTCCTGACAAGTTTCGTAAATCGTAGGATTTACATCTTCAGGGGGTAAATAGTATAACTTAAAGTTTAAACAAGAGAATTAATAAATACAAATCATAACCGTCTGGCTATTCATAAACTCAAATAACAGAATGCAGATATAAAAACGTTATTGACGTTGAACAATACTGGACGATGTCACGTGTTCTCGTTCATAGTCCGAGCTCAGATTGAGGTAGATTTTTTATTAGAGTTGACCACACTTGATGGAGAATTAAACCTTGATTTTTATTGCATTGGGTTGGGTTTTTAGCATATTAGCAGCTTCTTTAAATTTTCTTATATAGCTGTTGTTTTCTGTGTATGACATCGTCGTGTTTTGCCAGAGTACATCATGTCCAGTGGAAGTGGTATGGAAAGCAAGACCCATTGTTTGTTCTCTTTTGTATTGTACGTCTTTTTGGTGTTCAGCCATGCGTATTTCTCCAGATCTTCCTGTCTGTCCTACATAGCAAATCCCGCAAGAGCAATGGATTTTGTAGCCTCCTGGTTTTTTAAGAGGATGATGAGGAATCTTGAGATTTTTTTAATAGGAAGGAAGGCTACTTTTATGTTGTGTTTGTTCATTAATTTGGCTAGCTTATCTGTAACATTTTTGATATAAGGATTGCGTTTTTGTAATCCTATTTTATTGTGTTGTTAGCTGGAGGCATTTTAAGGATTCTCTTGATGGTTTTGTTTCATATCCTCTCTGTTGGAGGATTTGTGTTAAGTATTTTAGTTCTTCATTACATCTTTCTTGTGTGCTGGAGATATTGTATGCTCCGTTTCGAAGAGTTTTAATTAAGCTTATTTTTTGTGAAGGATGGTGAATAAATAAAAAAAGTGCCTCTCTGGACGGAAGAACTTAAAAAATACTTACAATCAAAACAACCTTTGATACCAAGAATATATGGTGTTCCAAAGATCCATAAGACAGATATACCTTTAAGACCAATAGTAGATGGAAGAGATTCACCGACTTCCAACTTGGCGAAATACCTCACCAACATGATCTCACAGCATATAGGAAAAACATCTTCCTTCATAAAAAATAGCAAACATTTAATAGAAAAGGTGAAAAATATACATATTGATCCAACAGACATCTTAGCAAGTCTAGACATTAGCAACTTGTTTACAAACGTCCCGAGACAGGAAATTTTGAATCCCCCAGAAGACCTCTTCCCTCTGTACATCTTGAATCTTTTTAAACAATACTTTTTTCACCTATAAAGACAGAATCTGGGAACAAAAAGAAGGACTGACCATGGATTCATCATTATCACCGATATTAGCAAACCTATTTATGAAAAAATTTGAAAATAATGCTCTTAAGAATTACCATAAACCAAAAATATGGCTATGCTATGTGGACGATATTTTCATCATATTCAATGGAACAACAGATGAACTTATCAATTTCAAAGATTATCTCAACGATTTGCACAACACCATAAAATTCACTTTAGAACAAGAAGAAAATAAAAAACTTCCTTTTCTGGATATTCTATTAGAAGTTAATGAAGAAAGTAAACTCTCCTCTTCACTATATAGGAAGCCGACAAACACTGGAAGATTCCTAAATGCAACCTCACACCACCATCCTTCACAAAAAATAAGCTTAATTAAAACTCTTCGAGACAGAGCATACAATATCTCCAGCACACAGGAAAGATGTAATGAAGAACTAAAATACTTAACACAAATCCTCCAACAGAATGGATATGAAACAAAACCATCAAGAGAATCCTTAAAATGCCTCCAGCTAACGACACAATAAAAGTGGATTACAAAAACGAAATCTTGCTTCCTTATATCAAAAATGTTACAGATAAGCTAGCCAAATTAATGAACAAACACAACATAAAAGTAGCCTTCCTTCCTATTGAAAAAATCTCAAGATTCCTACATCCACCAAAACCACCTCATCATCCTCTTAAAAAACCAGGAGGCTACAAAATCCATTGCTCTTGCGGGATTTGCTATGTAGGGCAGACAGGAAGATCTGGAGAAATACGCATGGCTGAACACCAAAAATACGTACAATACAAAAGAGAACAAACAATGGGTCTTGCTTTCCATACCACTTCCACTGGACAAGATGTACTCTGGCAAAACACGATGATGTCATACATAGAAAACAACAGCTATATAAGAAAATTTAAAGAAGCTGCTAATATGCTAAAAAAACCAACCCTAATCAATAAAAATCAAGGTTTAATTCTCCATCAAGTGTGGTCAGCTCTAATAAAAAATCTACCTCAATCTGAGCTCGGACTGTATGAACGAGAACAAGAACACGTGACATCGTCCAGTATTGTTCAACGTCAATAACGTTTTTATATCTGCATTCTGTTATTTGAGTTTATGAATAGCCAGACGGTTATGAATTGTATTTTATTAATGCTCTTGTTTAAACTTTAAGTTATACTATTTACCCCCTGAAGATGTAAATCCTACGATTTATGAAACTTGTCAGGAACTATTATTTCATAAAAAAATGTGGTGTAATCACCGAAATATATCTTTTGAACCAATTAGCCACAGAAGTCTACGCCTGCAATAAGTTTGTATGTTTAATTTTCAAACGACCAAATATGTTTAATTTAAAGACTAATGTTAATTTCATTCAGGTGCACATCGCGTCTAAATTGGAATTAAATTATTTAAATTGATTCCATGAAATTTATTCTCCATACTTTTCGTTAAATGAGTAGGAGCTCATTAAAGATTGTCATGGTTGTCCTGCCGTAGACGGATTTTGCTGAACTTCGGAGTCGACTGAATTCCCCTGGAAGGATTCAATTGATTTCGATCAGGCCGTTTTTAGTTGCGATTTGTCAGAGTGATGATATATTGTATGTTATAAATGGCAAATTTAAAGCAAATCCTGCTTCGAACTGACTTGCTGCGAATAATCGACTACGTTTCTATAAAAGAAACTTTTGCTGCTGTAAAATGCGTCCCTTTCTATGATCACCTCGGATTATTTGCACGCTTGATTATTGTTAAACAAGTTAGTTCGATTCGCTTTTACGTTGTTTTAGTTATCTTTCTTGGCCACTTGAAACAGAAATATGAAATACAAGAACAGTTCCTTGGCGATATGATGCCTGCTTCTTTAGAATGAAAATATTTCCATTTATTTATTTATTACGAACGAAACTTCCCGTCTTTCGTGATACTTTTATTTGCGATGTGTATTGTAAGTGAAAAATTCCAATGGGTTGCGTCGCAGCTAAGTTACTGTGGCGTATGAAAAACATGACTATCTCGTAAATACAGTGGCAGTGACGAAATTTCGTTTACGACAACCCCGTAAATGGCAATATTGATTGCTTATGCTCTGTGACATTTTTGGGTGCCGTCATCCTTGAAATCTTGACGAGCTGATTCCCGCAAGTAATTAAGAGTGTGCATTTGTCCGAAAAATAATGCTTTGTTTTCGCGGCACCCCTGAAGATGGGGCAGAAGCGCCAAGGAATTACATCAAGATGAAAGGGATCGGTTCGTTTTCGTCACTGAAGCCGAAGAAATTAGAATTGATTGCGTTTCATTTATTTATTTTGGTTTTTGTGAAACTGTGAGATGAGATGGGATTTTCTTTATTTGCTAACTCTTTGAAGTATTCATATCAATAAAAGTAGAGTACTAACTTAGCATTATTAAAATTGCTTTTGTCGCTAGCCTGTCCTCACCGTGGTAAAAGAACTCGACAGAGAACAGTACGGTGTTCCCGATTCTGCATTGGATATGGTCGTTGTGGGAGCTAAAGATATGGGAATTCCTTCTCGAACAGGAACTGCGACGGTAAGTTTATAATACTGACGTTCGACCCTTACTCCTATCCAGCGAGCATGCAGATTGTGTGTGTGTGTGTGTGTGTGTGTGTGTGTGTGTGTGTGTGTGTGTGTGTGTGTGTGTGTGTGTGTGTGTTGCAGCGCTTGCAATTTTTCATGCTTGAAAAGATTCTCAAAGACGTTTCATCTCATATTTTGATAAGATAGAAGAGAAAATTAGTTCTGCTGAAAGTAGCAGCAGAAATTGGTAACTCAGGTAATAGAATTGGTAATAGAATGAAAAATGATATCATTTTTCATTCTATTACGTTTCGAATATGAGAGAAGCGAGAAAATTTTTTGCTTAGTGAGTGTCACGTCAGGTTAAAAGATTTGTTTGCTTTCGTAATACTGCTGCGATCTAAAAAAATAACTTGAGGCTGTTTGTCGTTGCCTTTCAGTTTTGCTTTTCATAGGGATGGGATTTCTTTTAAATTCGCAGTACATCGCCATTCAGATGGCTTTATATTCTTTCATTTTTAATCCCTTTCAGGTTGCCGTAGTCATTCAGGATATCAACGACAGCCCTCCGGAGTTTGAGAAAGATATTTACTATGAATTCGTATCTGAAAATGAACCGGTGGGGAACGTCGTTGCTATGGTGACAGCGAAAGACGCAGACGCCGAATACAACACAGATATGACTTACTCGTTCTCTAGAAGAACAGGAAATGGTAAGTCTCAATCACGCCTGACGCATTTCAAATACGAATATTAATTGATGATAAAAGGGATCGTCAGTTAATATTATTTAACAACATGTAATGTAAAGTAAGAATGCAAACCACAACAAAAATAATGACAAATAAATAAAATTATCAATAAGAATGTTTTATGAACAAAATGAACAAACTTACAGGCAATAATAAAAACAATGTTCCAGTGCATAAATACGGAGCCGGGAGAGGAGACACACACACAATTCCTTCAATTTTCTAGGAAGGGTTTTTACTTACTTTGTCTCTAGTATCGATTGTAGTAATACTTCCAGATGACAGTGCTTCTGCCCGTAAACTTCTATCGAACATTCCATTCTGGAAAACTCTTGTAAATTCCTCAAAATCGATATAGAAGAAGCCACTCTTCGATCTTTTGCTCTTCGTCCATGTCTGTCATACCTACAAGCAAAATGTTTCCTGGTTCTTGTCGTTGCCCTCAAATATTAAAACCCAGAAGCAGCGCACATTTGCAGATGAGAGCCAAAGCTTCAAATATGCAGAAGATTTTGCTTGTAGCAAAATTCAATCAATACTTCGATGCTCGCATACCGCGCAATAACTGAAGCAATATTCGTCATAGTTTTATCAACCACGTTTGCTAATAAGAACATCAATTAATATGGATATGTTGACTTAATTCCTTAATCTGATTAGGGCATTAATATCCTAATCCTGAACAAGATCTTGTCATTCATAATAAAGAAAGCGTTTAAGAAGTACAGGTATTATTGGAATACTTTAGAGAAACATAATCTTATTTATATCTTATGCTGCAAAATATAACTCGAAGGTGTTTAGAATGCATGTTTGTTTCTTTAACACACAATATAGAAGAAATCGGGTGCACTGCGATCTACATGCAGCATAATGAAATAAACCTCACTTTCTCTTCAGCCTGATCTTACTAAAACTAGTTTAAATACATTCGTGCTGTTTGTTTAGTTGGGATGGGTCAGGAAGGAAAAAAATAGTTTATTTGCCCGAAATTATCAAGTCAGATGTTGACTTCGGAGATGCTACACGCATGTGATCTACGTAAGAATTTGCCGATAGCAAGTTAAAGAATGTAAGGCATTTTTGAGGTGTAAAAACACCATAAATAGCGTTAATTCTTTTACCTCTTATTCGGTGTCTACGATGTTGAATGCGAACCAAAACACATTAGTTAACTGAAAATGTTCCAAAATGAATTCTGGTATTCAACTTATAAAATTTTAAAAATTATGCTGCCAATTTAAGATACTAAAAAGAATGCTTCAAGCTGGTGTTTTGCTTACAAAGACAGTAAAATCACTTTCACTGTCCTGGGAAATGATTCCTAACATCAGTTTTTCTTTCTTATATGCCTAGAAAAGGTAGTAAGCTTATAACGTATTAGTACCGTAGGTGCGCTTAAAGGTGAAGATAATTCGGAAAACGCTCTAGAGACCAGGAATAGACCACATTTTAGCCCCCTCAGGCTTCCAATAAGTAGGGTGGTGATCTCACACACTGGCGGATCGCAGCTGATTTGTCGCTTAAAGGCCGCCAATCTTCTCAAGCCTTTTGAAGAATCTGTTGACTACTCACATATTAATTCCTGTTATGAAGAACGCCTGAAGCAAACATGACTATTACTGTATTAGTCATGTTTGCTTTAACACACGCACGCCGTTATGCAGCATAGCCGAATTCTTTACAGAAATATTATTAATTTAACTAAGCAAACCAATTTACAGCGGACTTGAAATTTAGTAGGAATGGGATGTAATCGGTAAATAATCTAACTCTGTATTAATAAATAATTAAATAAATTACTACTTGCAATGAATTGTGATATTGTTATTTTTTACGAGGGGCTTTCCGAATAGTTGAAAGTTGAAGCATAGCACTGGGACTCTCAGCAGTCCCCGCGCTGTGCTTAAAAATAGCCTAAATGAGTTTAGTCCGGCTTTGCTGCTCCATTCCTCTCCTACTCTTCAGTATCCTGTGATGGAATGGAAGTTGTATTTCGCCTGTTATTGCGTACACAGTGGATGAAGGTACAATGGAGCGCACAGTAATCGAATTTTTAATGCACAGAAATGTGAGTGCGCTACTCGAATTTATCGTTTTTAACGTTTTTTTATGGTGGAGCAAAGTCGTTGTAGATGCGAGTACTGCAGGTCGTTGGCTACGAAGAACAAGAACTAGCAATGACGAGGTTGACGTTAATGACCGACAGAAGTGGGCGACTAAAAGCTGCAACTGATGATTGCCATTCTTAGAAAGCTGAGAAGTTAATCGGCGAATAAGTCAGATATCGGCAACATTCCAACTGAACCCCGGATTAGCCCGAGTTAACGAAATTATTACACATTTAGGCTAAAACAAAGTTCGTGCGCATTAAGTTGTCCTCTCGGTTTTCACTAACGAAATGAAACTGACGAGACTAGAAATTTGTTTCCGATTGCTTGCAGAGGAAAGGTAATAGTTGACTTCAAAAGTCGCAACTTAGAGGAATGTTGGCTCCATCGTCATGACCTCGAAGTCAAAATTCAGTCTCTGGAATATCGATATCTTCTCTTACCAAGGACCAAAAACGTGAAAATAAAATCTGACTTTCGCCGAGAGTGAATTCTGTTTCCTTTTGGGACAGAATGGATGTTACTTAATAGGCCTCAATCGTTAACGGTCGACAATAGATTTGCAATGCAAAGAGAATCCAACAAAAAGTTGAAACGATGAGTTATTCATTTTGGGACCGAGGAAGAGAAGTTGTTTTTTCAACATTGAAAACACGCTCGCTTCTATTGGCTATCGAAGAGATCCGATTATAAATTGTCAAATATCCACCGTATACCATCCAAATCAAAGCTCGTCGAATTTCAAGTGATTTCTTTCATCTGAAGAAGCATCTCAAGAGATCCATTTCGCCAGTCGGGCGATGAGAAACGGTTCATAAAGCAATTCGGGTTTCACTACTAAAACTTCATTTTCGTAGACTGTTTCTCAGAATTCGTAATGCTTTTATTTGACCGCACATTTCTTTTTGGTGGAAGCCGTCACAAGGGGCATTACTTTTGCAACATTGTGCCTAACAATCGACTTCTTGAAACAAACCGGTATTTTGAGTCCAATTTTTCCGCTTTTGAGAGTCGTATGTTGCAAGCTTACTTTATTCAAATGAGAGCTTAATATTCTTTTATCGTATTGCCCTGAGTATGTTATATTTTGTAGCCGAGTGCTTAGACATGTTCTTCTTTTAAACAAATGTGTAAATTCATCCGAGAAGACATTTCCTGCTGTTATTCGTCTGAATACACGCACGTTACACGTGACATTAACAATCTCTCCGAAAATTGGTGACCCTAAATTTGGAGGCCACTCTATACCACAAAATTATCTTTTTTGAGTTTGTCCACCACCGACCATCTGATTTTGAATATTTAATGACTGTGGCCGTTCACAAATTAGCCTGTACCTTAATTAATAAATGTCAATAACTGAACGGCCGGCATTAGTGGATGTCGGATACTTTTCAAATAGTAAATTCAACGTTTATTCTTTGAAGCTGTACTGAAATTAGCTAATATGAAAATTAGTAAAGTTTTCTTGCCTCCCTCCCCTTTTCGACCGACGTTTTGTTGATGGTTTGTCATTTTTATAATCTCATACTCGGGTATTTCTGCTCCCGTCCGAATTAGTCTTTCAATTTAAATTGCTGCGTTTAAATCATGATGTAGGTGTCGAGGATTATTAACACACTTTTAGCCCAAACTAAGCTCATTTCATTATAATAGTACGCTTTGTATATTAATCTAATTACGTATCCCTTTCAGTGCCATTTACCATCGATCCTTCCACTGGAGCCGTGAATATATCTCGACAACTGGACGTTTCAGAGAGTCGGGATTTCAGCATCATAGTTGAGGCATCCGATGGATTATGGAAAGCCGCGGTAAGTATTGATAAACATGTTGAATTTCGGCATTTCAGTGTTGTTTCGTTAAGATTTTCATTAAGATCAGAATTCTTTTCCTGTCATGATTTTACCCATCTTTTCATACCTGACGTTGAAGAACGAATCAACACCTACAACAGGATATTCGAGATTATTAATGCCGTCGGTATTGCTTATTCTTAATAGTAAAATTTACAACTTTCCGCTCAATATTTACGAAGGCAACAACTGGTGTTGCAACGTATCGAGACAGAGAAGATGAATGAAAAGGAAAGAAAATCATTTGGTAAGTCTCGAGTTCTTTTTCAGATGGTTAAGTGACTAATCTGCAGTAATCATAGATGTCAAATGAGATACAAAGCGACTGCGGAAATGTCTGTAGAAGAATCACGCAGCAGCAGCAGTATTTGAGTATGCAGTTTTTTATACCTTGGATTAGACTAGTTGAAACTATTAAAGCTTATGTTGTAAACTGCGCGCATTAGCACACCGATTTGCGCATTATGCAGGATGAAGCAACTTGCCTCATCCATATGAGAGTGCAAACCTCAGTTTCAATCACAGTCCTTTACTCTCCTACTATGATGGGAATCGAACCAATATCTTCAAAGGCTAGCGCGCAATGCGGTAGGCTTCTGAGAAAAGTAGAGGGAATAAGTGATTGAATGATAACACTATTTTTTCCCTCATTTTTTTGAGGAATTAAAAATTTTAAACACGCTTTAATTGCTAGTATATTCTGTCGCGAGTGGAATGTTGTGCATTCAGAGTAAATTGGTTCTGATAAAAAAAAGTGAATCGAGAAAAGTTATTTAGAAGAATGTAAATAGTGTTTAGATCTTTCTAAATAAAAAGTACAAGATGTTAACGTTAAGAAATAATGATCGGGAAAAGGAAGGAGTACCTACTGTGTTCAACATTAAACACAAAGGTATTCCTCTTGAAGGTCAAGCAAGCTTACATCATCGATTGATCACAGGGATGCTGAAGTTGATCGTGAAGTAACAAACACCGGGATTTGTAAAACATAAAAATTCGTCGTCTTAATCCAGCGCAGTACGGATAGGTATCATGAAGAATAGCTTAAAATTAAAAAAAAAAATCTTTACTGAAAGGGCGACCTCAAAACAAGATAGTTCACCATCTGATCAGTTATACCATTTTTTGCTGCTTAGTAAATCCTCTAAAACTATTATGTTGTGCATTTTTCAAAGCAGCAAAATTCCCTTCTTTAATAATATTAAAAATAATGAAGCACTTTAAATATACAAATCGTATATACCGATTTGTATATTTAACGAACTAAAAATTCATTATGGAATAAACCAGCATAACCCAGTTAGAAACATTTTCATTTTTCCGATTCTTGTGCACAAATGTAATTGAGAAAGAGGAAGTGTTATCGCTTACACTTCGTTTGGCATTCTCTTGTGTTCCAGGGTGATAGAAATCTTTCATTTCCAAGATAAGAAATCGAGTTACTACTAGGAAGCTCTCATGACTAAAATCGAGAAACATCGCAATAAATATTCCATATGACCTCTCCACCAACTTATGCACAGTCATTTTTTTTTTATAAAAATCATGGTGACCAGAAGTTTTGCATTTATGTTTTAGGAAGTGTTCGAGTACTTTTGTGTGTAATTTTTTCTTCTACTGAGTATTCTATTCCAAAAGTACAGCATTTCCAGATATTCTTTGAAGACCTGGAAATGCTATTATTTCCTATTTGATGTGCGTGCGCGCTATCGTAGATTTGTTCAGGTCAAAGTGCATGCAGATTGAGTACATACTTCATCTTCCCGATAATGCGTTTCTTTCACAAAGATTGATTCATGCTGTCCAGCAAATGCGCTCCAAAAATGCAGTCACTTCGCCGAAACTAAATTTGATGCTTGTTTTTCGTAAATATTATCGATGTTGGTATTTGAATGGATATTCATCACTAGCAGACTTCATTCTTCTAGGAATTTCATTATGGAAATAAAAATTGAGTCTGTTTATCGGGAATAAATATTTAGACAGCCATAAATTCGCGTATGCAAGGTGAGGGTTCTTTGAAGTGAGACACTTCCACTCCACCAAGCATTTTTGTTTTAGTTCTTGACGAATTCGTACGCGGGTGTTTTCAACAAGGATTCATATAAGCGATCTTTCTTGCAGAGACATCGCAAAAACATTCCACAGTTATTCCTGCAATAGGAATAACGAAACTGTATGAAATTTTGGCAAGGTTTTATTTTTTCACGGTTCTTTGTAAAAGAAACTTTACATCTACGTTCTCCGCGTGTAAAAGTAACTGGAATTCCATTTGAAATGAGATCGCCGTGTAAGAGACCTCCCAGAAATAACACAGCCACTGTATCTTGCTACATGAATTGTTTGGGCGCTTCACTCTTTTTCGCCCTATTTCTGCCGCCATAGTTACAAGAAAATTTCCTATACACCCGGATACTGTTACAAATAGAACACAGTAGAAAAGAGAGGAGGAATAGTTAACAGAAATAAAAGTAACAAGGTTACTCATTCAGAATACGAAGCTAGATTTACCAGTAAATTATATCGTGCAACAATCTCTCTCTCTCTCTCTCTCTCTCTCTCTCTCTCTCTCTCTCTCTCTCTCTCTCTCTCTCTCTCTCACACACACACACACACACAGGTAGTACTTACAATATAGATTTAGCAACCTGTTGTTCAGCTTACTTGGTTTCAGGCTTAAGTTACAAGAGTCATTCGGAGGGCAATGCTGTGTCGGATTCGCATATTTCCTCAGACTTACAAACCGAATACTGCCATAAAGTGGAAACGTTAATTTTTGGTGGTCAGCAGGATAACCATCAAATCAGTGTTATGACACACATGATAAGTTACCAGAAATGCACGAACACCTTTCCATCTTAAGGGATAATTATATTAAACTTTTCATCGAAACATCACTTAATCAAAAATGCAAAATTCATGGAAAGTGCAAATCTTCGATGATACGCGTTTCACCGAGAAATGATTTTATGAAAACATTGATTTGAGTTATGAATTCTTTCCAGCGCGTTTCAAATCACTCCCAGACTGTATTGACAACTGTTGAAATTTATATTCTCGTATACCTCGATAACTACATACTCGTAGTTTTTATGCCAAGAAGCTCATTTGTAAGCACTTCAGAATTAATAATTTATTGTCACGATATACAACTTGATTAAGAACTAATAATCAGCAACTCGTTATCAGCAACACAGTAATTATCGTACGAAAAAAAAAAACTGACCAATAAGAAATGAAATGATGTGAAACAAGTTACTGGCACTTAAAAAGTGCAGACGTAAAGATATTTTGTTAGCTAAAAGAAAAATGTAATTTAAAGGATATTTTAATATAATAAAACTTATATAAACACCCAAATTTTGTTGATTTAGTTAACACAATGTTAACCAATGTTTACAAAATATTAAACAAATGTTTAGATGGAAAGTTGTATATTTTCATCCAGATTTGTTCCAATCTGCATTTCGTAGCCCGAAATTCAGGAATATATGAGCATGGCTAATTTCAGGTGGGGATTGCTCCTTAAACAGAACGGGAGAGGTTAGAAAAGTTAGCAAAACAGGTATTTGATGCCAGATTGCAGGGAAAAGATCCAAAGAAGATCAAGATCTAAGTGGACTGATTCAGTAAGGCGCGGCCTAGAAAAAACAAAATATAAGAAGATTTGACAGTATTGGAGTTATGATAGATTTCCCATTAGATTGGAGGAAAATTATCAATAGGAATTAATGTTTTCATGTAGCACTGTATAATCTTGAGGATACATATCAGGAATTCGATTCTGAGATATTCCAAAGTGATTATTGAAAAAAAAATTATGTTTACGATTTCATATTTTACATTTCGAAGTATTTAATAACTTGTTTCAGATAAATAAAACGAAAGTAGCTCGATTGGTTGGCTTTATGATTAGTAATTAGCACCGTGGAATATTCACTAGGTGATTTTAATGAAAACATTAAGACAATATGATGAGTTCTGAAGATAACTTACAGAAAGCTATTTTGGATCTAAATGAGATATCCAAAGATTATGGTATGATAATATCAACAGAAAAATCAAAAACTATGGCCTTTAAAGGACAAGATCCAGTAAGAACTAAAATAGTAACAGATAACAAGATCTTAGAGCAGGTGAATTCATTTAACTACCTAGGATGTATGATCACATATGAAAATGAAAAAGATATAGACGTAAAAATTGCAAAATATTTAAAAATAACAGGTGTAATTAACTCTATATTTAAACCAAACCTAGTTCAAAAACAAACCAGGCTAAAAGTATACAATACATTAGCCCTACCAGTCTTAATGTATGAAAGCAAAATCTGAACAATAAAACAAAAAGACAAACAAAGATTAACAACAGCGGAAATGAAGTTTATGAGAAAAACTGCAAAGTATACCCTATTTCATCACAAAAGAAACGAAGAAATTAAGAAAGAATTAAACCAAGAATCAGTAATAGAAAAAAAATTAAAGAATATAAACATAAATGGATGGAACACGTTCAAAGAATGAAAACAGAAAGATTACCAAAACAAGCCTTAAAGTACAAGCCATTAGGAAAAAGAAAACCAGGACGTCCTCTTAAGAGATTCCACGATGACTTCTAAGACTGTAACAGGGCACGATAGGCCTAAATCCTTGATATGCATGATGATGATGATGATTAAGACAATATTTCGCACGAAAAGAGTGTTTCAGGGAATTATGCAAAGCATTAATCGAAATTTATCGTCGAAATGATTTTAAGGTTTCTCTCTCTCCAGTGAATGGCTGTTCGACGAATAGTGTTTGCATAAATTTTTATATTAGCGTCGCTCTAAAAATCGTGCTTCTTGTGAGCATCATTGAATGTTGCACAACTTTGTTCGTTGCACGTCTGTGACTAAGTCCTATCTTCCTGCATGTCAATATGTACGTGTGTACATATATGCATGTATGTATATAAGATGTTTGTCTTTAAAATCTTCAGAATTTCTACTTTGAAAGCATAAATAAGTACGTTCTATAATAACACTCGCTCTCTTATATTTTTCAGTCAGTTTTTTAAAATTAATTTTTAACATTGGGTAAACAGGTTAATTTTGTGCATCATTTCTCTTCGGAATGTTCTTTTCTTCTGAAGAAAATAGTGTGACAGCAAGTGCGATGTCTCTTGTCGATTGGAAACGCAAAATACCAAGCAATCAAGAGCGAGTATTTTTTTTTTTTTAAGTTTGAGTTTATTTTTTTTTTTTCAAATGGTCAATTTATCTTCATTAAATTTCAACTTAAAAATCACTAAAAAATTTATTCAAAATTACGATTGCGAAGAGATCTAACTGAAAAATAAGGAAATTCCAAGCTAAAGCTCGCACGTGTCTGCATTGATGTGTTTGTTTCTCTTTTCTTAATATCGCATATGATTAGATTTGATTTATATTTCAAGTCTACGATGTGAAATATGCGAATGGATAAGCACCGGTCAATTTTTGTATTAGCTATCTCTTTATCTCTGCCTTTCCCTTTCTTTTGTGTGGGTAGTCAAGTTCTACCGCTGTTGCTGAACTTAGAGGTTTCTCCTTCTTCAGTTTTCCATTATCCAACTTTCGTCTTTCTTAGATGGGTGTAACAGATTTCTTCGCGGTGCTGCTTATTTTACAACTTTGTGTGTGTGAGCGTCTGTTTTTCTGTATTTTAGTTAACAATTTCTCCATGCTTAAGATTGTTTCCCTGATAGAAGATTGAATTAAGTACGAAGTATACGAATGTAGTTTGTGTTCTGTAGCATCAAGAAATCTTGTAAGCACCATGAAAGTTGTTTTCCTGTGTCTGAACCAATGTCTGATGCATCCTTTCTACCAAATGTAATCAGTATCGATGCGCTCTCTCTCACACACAGACACACGTTGTGCGTGGCAGAACAACAATAGCAAAATATGAAGACGTTTCTTTTGCGTGTTTGCAGTCTGTTACGCTGTGGTCTGCATTCTGCTACTTTCTCTAGCGTTAGAAATGCTTTTCCTGTTTCACAGAATTACAATCCCTGCGGCGAACCACACCGAAAACTAAGTTGATATATTGAAGCGTTAGTTCACGAAGGACTCGCGTAGATCAATTATAAGGTTTTTCATTTTGGACTTAATAAATTTATATTGAATATATAATGCCTTGCCTGTTGTAATGAGATAGCAGTTAATAAAATTAAAGAACTTTAAGAAAATATCTAACAAAGTTATGACAATATTCCAATAATGTTTACGGCCATAAATGGTGCCCCCAAACACCGTTTAGTAACATCCTAAATCAAAATCGCTTCATAAAATGAATAGGAGATATTTTAACTTCGTAAGGAGACAGAAACATCAGAAACGCCTTTTGGTGACGAGGTATTTCTTAATATTTGATAAAATTACATTTTTCTCCCTACGTAGAAGTGAATGAAATGATTCCATACAGCCGAAGTATTATGAGATTTGTTATTTTATTTACTTCCTCTGACACGATGAATTAGATGATTGAAATAACACCCACTTGTATCAGAACTATTTTATTGTGCTGCATCTTCTCTCTCTCTCTCTCTATAGACCACCCTGAAACTGTACGTGCGTGAGGCCGAAGAAAGAGATCCCTTGTTTGACAAGCAGCATTATAGATTCAAAGTTTACGAAAATGTCGCTGGAGCCTTCGTGGGACACGTAGAACTGAAGGACAGAAAATATCGGTCCAACAGTCAGATGCAGTACACCATTGTGAATAAGGACATGCGTCCTCTTTTTAATATAACTAAGGTAAGTCTATCCCTCTTCATCTTAATACTAGTTTTCCCACATTAAAATTAATTTCATCATTTATTATACTTTGAAATTAGAGAAGATGAGTTTTATTTTTTATTCTCCGGAAGAGAAATTTGAAAATTATCAAAGCACCTGTAATTTGGCATGCCAGCAGGATGATGCAAGAACTTCATTTCTTGCGATAAAAAGGCTGGCGGATATGTCAGCGTACTTGAAGCAAGAATGCATTTATTTGTTTCATTACGAAAATTGTCCGTGGAGGATTACCAGAAACGATGTCGTCTGGTGAAAGATATATTTTTTGGTTGGATATGAAGTACTACTTAAGGATTTTGATAGAATTTTTGTCTCGGCTGCTAAACGTATTTTTTTATTGGAACTGCGTGATTTAATTTATTTATTTCCATTTAATATTTGCAAAATTAAATATTAAAATTTAATATTTCTTTTGCCTAATTTTGTCTTAAGATTTCCTGCTTGACAACGTCAACTTGTAAGTCGTCGTCCGGTAGCATCCTCTAAAAAGAGGGTTGCAGCAAATAAGCAGCTCTTCTCCATTTCTCTCGGTCTGTTGCCTCCGTCATTCTTAAGCCAGTCCATTCCACGATGTCATTAAACCACCCTTTGGTTTTCCTTACACGTCTCTTCTTCCCTTCAACTTTCCCTTGTAATATAGTTCTTGTCAGATGTCCCGAGGAATCTCTCAGAAATGTCTGCAAATCTGATCTTTCTTTGCATAATGTTTTTAAGCAGTGTTCTTTCCATCTCAACTCTTTTTAGAACTTCTTGATTTGATATTCTCTCTGTATAGCTAATCTTTTCCATTCTTCTATAACACCATATTTCCAATGCATTAATTCTTTCCATATCTCTCTTCTGAATGTCCATGACTCACTTCCATAACTTTCAATACCCCAAACTGTTGCTTTAACTATTCCAATTCTCACATCTATTTTAATATTCTTGTTTATTAAAATTCTCTTCATTTTCATAAATCCCGATTTAGCTTTACCTATTCTATTTCTAATGTCCAACTCTGAAGTTCCTTTCTCTGAGATCCAACTACCTAAATATTGAAATCTTTCCTCCACATCTTATCTTTGCATTATCTCCTATTTTTCTGTCCATTATCATTATCTTGGTCATCTTTGTGTTAATCCTTAGTCCGTGCTCTTTACAGGAGGTTTCAATTCTCTGAATAATTTGTTGTAATCCATTTTCGCTTTCTGCCATCACCACATCATCCGCGTCCTTAAGTTATTGATGATTCAACTTATAAGAATGTGACCATATTGCACATTTATGGACAAAAAATGCCATTGAAGTTTACATATTATATTATCAGAAATATGCTTGAAAGCAAAATAATGTTGTGTCACTGCAATACAGAATTTTTGTTATTTTAAAATTGAGTGTTGTTTTAGTCTGTCTCTTACTTAGCAGAAGAATCCGGTAATGAACAGCATTCTCTGCTCAACTCGGTTATAGAGATGTTTTAAACCTCCTTTTATTAGATTAGTAGGTTTTTAAAATTTTAAAAGATTATGAATGTAGTTTAGCACTAAACATACTAAAGTAACCTTAATATTGATATTAAAAATGTATGAAGGACGTTTGTTTTTTTAACTTTAGACATAGGGAGATTAAAGCAGAGACTTCAAGATTCCTTTAGCTCTGATCTCAAAAATAAGCAAATATATTTGAGAGAGTGAAGTCTTTAATTCCCGTCGATTTCTTCTAAAAATAATCCGATCTGTTTGTTATTTCAGGAGGGAAAACTGTACACAAAGGTGGGGCTGGATAGAGAGAAGAGAAGCAGCCATACGTTTACAGTGATGCTGGAAGAAAGAAGGCCGTCGGTAAAAGTGGTAAGTTCGTCTCTTCCATCCATTCAACCAGCATTTGTTTGTTTCTTATCGTTCGCCACGTGTGGGATGCGTCTCTGGGATTTGACTCGAACTTTAAAAGTAATAAGCAATTCAAACGCGATGACGCAGAAATGAAATGCAGCATGCAAAGTCTTTTCAGTGGATCTTTTTAAAGCGGTTCCAGACAGATATTTTCCGCTTTCGGGGAGTGTATTATTTTTATTGCTTTCAGGGTGTTATCCCCATCGGCTTTTAATGACGTATTAATATATGCCGTCTCTATCTTATCAACAATTGAATGAATTTCAAAACGGAGATATTTTTAAGTCGCGTCTGCTCTCAGAATCGGTGCAAAAGAAAGACTGAATACGTTGACGTAGTGAAATAAGAGCTTTTGCTGAAGTAAGGTTCGCCAAAACCCGTTAGTAGTTCTCGGCATGCTTACCGAGCCTACCCTTACTAGAGCAAGTTCGCTGATCGTATCAACTGTGAAACTCACCAAACACGAAACAGCACAACATATTTCATGCCTGTTTGATTTCTAAAAACGAGATTAGTCATCGCACTTTGTAGCGAACCCGGTCGCTGAAGTATTAATCTCACTGCGTAAAGTGATTTCATTTAAAAGAGCTCTTCAAGCAGCTCGATTCATAAACCATTGACAAAGAAACTTAATTTAAAACTTTTTAATGAACTATTAAAACATTTAATAAAAATTGCAAACAAAATTCACGAACAGTTTGTATTTATAGTTCGTTAATTTCTTTCCCGGACAGAACATTCAAAATGTTAGAAAATTAACGAAAGTAATTCTAAGAAATCAATTTTGAAATTTCCATTTAATCGCAGAGTTCTAAATTTCAGATGTGAACACCTTTTCTACTTCTAACGTTTTTGAATGCCGCCATCATCCTGCTTGTTGGATGCCTGAAGAAAGTAACTTGAAAAAAAAAAAAAAAAAAAGTCATGCTCATCATTAAAGCAAGACTTTTTTTTTTTTATCATATTTCGCTGTCATCAGCAGTACTAAAGATCATTACGCTTATTGTGGGCAAATTTCTGATGCTTATTAATTTGCCTTCATTTTTCCGACTTCTTCCATGCACGAAGCGAGTTAGTTGAGTTGTTTAAGCCTACACCCATGAGCAGTTGGGGATGTTCTCGTTCCCCCTTTTCTACTGTCTTTGCGAATAAAAATGCCTTGTAATGCTTTGACTCGCACGTATTTTGTGAAAATTCCCATTAATAGAAAATAAAATCAGTCAAATCAACACAAAAACATTGCGAGGGTGACTTATGAGTATTTTGCTCCTTTTTGTTCTTTTTTTTTCTTTTTCAGAGCCTTAGCCGTATTGATTACTAATTTAGTAAACTCGAATTAATAACGAACAATTTAAGCTAAAGCAGTCCAAGTTCTTCCTTCCAATATTTCGTTTGCAGAAAGTTTCTGTTCCTTGGATTAAACATGCATTTAAACTTCCTGCTGGCTGTGACCCCCCCCCCCTTCTACAGAAGCCCTTTTGATATGTGCGCACGAAACTTTTCATCCTGCAGACAAATTTTTCTAAATCTTCCGTATTTTATTTGAGAGCACCTTCTTTTTTTTCATCTTAAAGCCGAGAGAAGATGAAAGTAATAGTACTATTCATACTTTAAAGATGTATATTTAATTCGGTGAACGCAGAAAATGGTGTTGTATAATTCTGTAAATAACATAATTGAAATATTGCATTAGCATGTTTTTAAGCGGTATACAAACCAAATAAACTGCCAGGTTGGTCGAATGGTTAGCGTATCCGCTCTCCAGCCGAAAGGCTGCGGGTTCGAATCCCGCCGTGGGAATGGATGTTTGTGATTGCCCGTAAAAATACTAGTGGTGATTTGACAGTAGATGGTGTAGTTGCAGTTCGTTGTAGTTGATGGGCTGAGTGGTGGAGACAGAGAGTAGGTGCCCTCCCACGATGAGTCCTTGGACTCCCTGAAGGTGTCACGTAATAATAAATAAACAAAACATCCAAATGAACAGGGTCGGCCTTTTGATAGAATACGACGATATTTGAGAATTGTGGGTGAAATCTTCTCTTCAAGGATTAGGCATTTGCCTGTTCCGGCTTCACAGATCTTTCCATCTTGTCGCTGGTCTTCGCCCCCTCTCTCCCCTCCCCCTATTTGGTCTATACTATCCACATGTTTTGGTAGTCGATATCTTTCTATCCTTAATACATGTTCTTTCCATTTTTCTCTCTATATATACAAATATCTACTTCTTTTCTGATGCCTTCATTTCTTATATGCTTCAATTTTGTGCATCCTTTAACTGCTCTTAAAAATCTCATTTCTGCAGCTTCTATTTTGCTTTCATCTTTATTTTTAACCGCCCACCTTTCTGAACTATATAACAGAGTGGGAGTGGCCATTACTTTGGAAAATTTTAGTTGAGTTTCTCGTCTTGTTTTTTTTTTATTATTATTATTCAGTGTCCTTTTAATTGTTTCACAGCTTTTCTGAAATTTCTTTATTTTTTCATCTATATCTTAATCTTTTACCTATGTTGTTATGCAGCCACAAATAATTAAACTGTGTCATATGTTCTATTATTTTATTTTCTATAACTATTTTTTGACCTGGTATGCTCTCGACTTTTAAATGCCGTGACATTTTTTTTTGGTCAAAATTTTAAATTGTATTGTTAGCTTATTTGTTTAATTTGTGAATTGATGATTTTGAGGGTCTCGTAACACAGCATGATCATCTGCATACCTCATTGTATTGATAACAGTTCTTCTGGTTAACCGGATACCGTGTTTTCAATATTTTAATAATCTAATCAGTATGTATCGAAAATAGAGTTGGTGATAAGCTGCATCCCTGGCTTACACCGAGATTAATTTCAATCTTTTCTGTTAATTTTTTACCTAACTGCAACTGTATGTTTGTATCTATAAATATTTTGTATAGCTTGTACCGAATATAATGAATATCCTTGTCGTTTTCATTATATTCTATAGTTGTCTCTGTGTATTTATCAAAAGCTTTCTCGTAATCTATAAAGGCCATATGAGCCTCTAAATTATATTCTCGTCATTTTTCAATAATTTGTTTTAACACATGCAAATTGTCTATACAAGATCTAAAACCATTTCGTTCTTCGTAGTTGGTTGTTCGCAATATTTCTAAGTCTTTTATTTAGGATTTTACAGTCAATTTTGTAACTTGTATTTAATAAGCTTACACCTCTGTAATTTCCGCAAGTCTCCTTTCTTAAATATAGATATAAACCTTAGCTTTTTTACCATTTTGATGGAACCTCACATTTCCTCCAACAGTTCTTTATTAATTTTAAGAATCTGTGATGTAAATATTTTCCTCCATATTTCCCAAAGCTCTGCATTTATACCATCTAATCCGGCTAATATTCTGTGTTTTCATACCTTTTGTTTCTTTTAGCTGTTCCAATTTTATTGATTCTATATCAGTGCTGATTTCTTCATTATTATTTTCTGTTATTAAATGTGGGTAACACCATAAATTCTTATGATATTGTATCCATCGTTTCTTTTGTATTATTAGGTTGATTTGTGTATCTTCATTGTTTAATTTTCTTAATATTTCGTAGGATATGTCTTGTCTTCCATATATATCTTCTTATATTTCTATATAAGAAGTTATATATGGGCTTCTTGGTGAACTTTCTGTACAATGGTTTTAGCTATATGTTTCTTTTGTTTTCGTATATTTCTTGTTTCCTTTGTATGCCATTTGTTTTTCTTTTATTGCATTTTCTTTATCTGTGTTCCAGACTTTTGATGTTTTTTCTTTTTAATATTTTAGTTTTCTTTCCAAATACTTCAGAGGCTGCTTTATGGATTATCTTTATTAATTTCTTCCATTCTTCTTCTTCTGTATCTTCACTGAGTTTCGGTGACATCTGTGATGCGTTAATAATAACAATTTTAAGTTGGTCGATTGAATGGTCAAGGAGGTAGCCATTCCGCTCTCTATTTCTCTAACTACCTACCTATCTTCTCCTCTCTCTCTCTCTCTCTCTAACCAGCAGGCTGTGGTTCGAATCCCACTGTGGGCACGGATATGTGTGAATATCAGTGTGATGCCACCCGCCCTTCTTATTGGAAGTTTGAAGTGGTTTAAAAAAGTTCCATCTTTTTATTTCTAGAGCAGGGGTTCTAAATTATCTCATTCTTAGCCCACCGATCCACAGTACCAGTATTCTATAGGTTACAGCTTTCTGTAGGTGGAATTCGCATTAAAATGGTATTGTGTTTCAGAATGCGATTTGTTTACGATGACTGATTTTGTTTATTTTTAGCGTTTCGCAGTACATCTGCTAAATCAGAAGCAAGAAGCTCATTTACTTTGTACCTTTGGCAGAATATCGCTTTATATTTTACTAAAAATGTACGCAATAAAGTTGGCCTCCTAATCCAAAACCCCGTAATCTCACCGCTACATTACATCGCTTTATCATCCTCGGCGGAACGACCAGCTACAGAAATGAAGTTTTTCTGCAAACCAACCTGTGATTTCGAAAAGCATAATTTCCAGCTGGTTTCGTTATCTCTTTAACATTAAGTTCTGAAAAAAAAAGCAAAGAAATATTTCTCATAATAGTGGTTATAAATCACGAGCTAATGCCCTCAGGTTGGTAACAGCTGACTGCCTCATTTAAATAATCGTGTAAAAACTTTGGTGCCAGTTAAGTGGACTTCGTTTCTTTCTTAGCAAATGGAGACAGTTCTTGAGCTGTCGCAGTCGATATGCCTTCGAATAAAACCACTCGCTTATGGGGGAGGATGACAAATGATACGGCGCACCTAGGCGACCCGAATTCAACTTAAACCTTTTTAATTAGCTGTAGAAGCATCTCGCATTCCGCGGGGGCTCTTTCGTTGTAATGGAAAGCGGAAGAATTAGTGCTTTTTTTTCCCCCAAAAGAGTTTGGGAAAAGAAAGTGCACCTACCGTGTTTACAATAAGGAAATTTCAGTTACTTTTGTTTTCAATCTGACAATTAAGTAATTTCTCTAGATAATATTATTTTAGTCTGAAGTAAAGGGAACGTCTCTAGCCTAATAACTGAATGTTTTTATTTCAGAATGCGAATGGTTTTCATGATTAATTATGCAGTTTTATTATTACTAATACTCTGCTCATTAGCTTTAATTATTGTCGTGAACATAGGGACGAGTAACATTTATATGAATTTTATGTATCCAGCAATTACCTAATACGGAAAGCTTATTTAAGATGAAAAACTAGTTTTTCCTTCAAACTGCTTGTCTGCCTCCAAAGTGCATTACAGCAATATGTTAACGAGAAATGGCTGCGCCATCATCGCTATAAAAGATCATCCTGAAACTTTAATATTCTTTGTTTCAAGTCGTTCTTCTTGTCATTACAGTCTCCTTCGTCAGTCTGTCTATTTCGCTAATCCCCTTCTAAGCAATGCTTAGACCTAGACGAGACAGCTTACACAGCAAGCCTACACAGATACGCATCCGTCCATATAACAGCAACAAAAATCTCTTGCATTATTAACTGGTTCGAAAAGCCACCTTCTATACTCGGAATGAATTCAAAGTTTCTCGGCACTGTTAATGATAAAAACTAGTCTTTCCTGTTAAGAAAGTTGCTTTGATAAGATTGTCTATGGCTTGCTTGATGTTGGGTGCCACTTTGTAAAACAAGCTTTGGGACAATGCAGATAAGGTCTTTGTTCGGTTGCAACCTGACGTGAATTCACCGAGCGTTATAATTGTAACCGCACACAAAGCACAGCCACTAGCGAATTCACTCTTCCGCGAGATATATAAGAATGCATTGAGACGATAGACTCAGAGGCTGTATAGATTGTCTAATGCAGAACGAATAAAAACAAGTACTGACAGCAGGATACAAAGGCATCAGTTCCCAGTTGATGTCAGTTCACAACTTGTAAACACGTGACGCTTGATCTAAAATAGGCATTGGTATTCGACATCCTTTCCTATGTAGAAATATTTTCAGCGAATAAATGACTATTTCGCGCAGTGAAATAACAGTGTAGCTATAGCAGCATTACTGTTGCAGTAGTAAGGCACTTTACAGTGAGAACAGCTTGTAATTTGGATTAAATGGACATGAGTGTCCCCGTGGAAGGTGCCGATAACAATGACACAGCGAACCACCCCTTACTACAGCATAATAACTCGGTTCCCCATATCCATGATGTTCAGAATATGACGATATAGCTAATGCGAATCTTATGATGCTCACCATAAAAATGATCTCTCCTGCTACACATTCACACATACACACAACAGAGATTTTGCTCTCATAAGATTTCTACACGTCTTTGATGAGAACCAAACAATTGAAAACGGGTGTCAGGCCAGTTAGACGTAAACGCACTAATGAAAAGCAAACATACGGATTGGGTTTAATGTTTTGAAGTACAAACTAAGGCAATTCCCATGCCAAAGGTTATATTGTTATATGCTCTCAGAAAAATTTAATCTGCTTATAAAATCAAAATAATATCCTTTTGCAAATAAGTGATATTTTGCAGGAATGAAGCCTTTTAGGCTTTTATTTAAGTAATTGTTATTCACGTTTTATTACATCAAGATTTTCACGTAATCAATATTATTTGCATAATTTATTTACATGATTTTTTATTTTAAATTTTAGAGTATTCATTGCAGATTTCTCCAATCGGACAACCTTATTACAAGGATGACAAGTATAATAAGCTTAGGAGGTTGTTGCTTGGTTTGATCGGTGCCATGGCATGTGAAACTGCAAGGGCTGGATGTTGATAGTGCATGGGAAGTGGTAAAGGAGTGTTTTGAGGAAAGTAATGGCAGACCGCATATTTAGAGTCAGAAGAGTATTTCAATGGAGAGTCAAATGGATCTATATCATCATTAAGCTGGAACTGCAAAAAAAAAAAAAAAAAAGAAAGAAAGAAAGAAAGAAAAACTTTTCACATTGAATTCAAAGAGAAAGGTGACCAGCAAGCACATAAGCAGTACAGAGCCAGAAGGATAACTAGTGTGGGAAGAAAGGCAAAAGCAGAGTATGAAAGGAAGTTAGCAATGAAGGCTAAAGAGAATCCCAAACAGTTCTTTCAATATGCTGCAAGTAAAAGAATGTTTATGACAGAATTATTATAATAAATGCCGATGGTAGAGAGGTAACCGAATTGGGCAAAATATATACTAGAATTACTAATAATAAATAGTAGAATTACTAAGTCAACACTTTGCAAGAGTATATCATCCAGGTGGTGATATTACAGGAACGAGAGAGAGCCAAAGGCGTATATGGGAACTGAGGTAAATGAAATGGAGGTGCATAGCATACCGCAGATCCTTGATGCGAATACACCTATGGGATTAGGTGGTATATTAGTTCGAAGTTTACGAGAAGGTACTAAGAAACTGGCAGTATCTTTTACTACGATGTTTCATCTCATTCTCGGCTCTCAGTTTGGTCCCGAGGGGGATGAAAAGAAGGGAAAATAGTTCGATTGTATAAAGAAGGTTCCAAGACTGATGTAACAAATTACCGACCTATGAGCATATCAGGTCAGGTTGTCAGTACCTTGACAAATTAGAAGTTAGTCAAGAGAAAAATAGAGGAATGAGCAGACGGAAATCGGATATTAAATGGGGGAAGGGAAACATGGTTTTGTGAAGAGTAGGTCGTGCCTCAGTAACTTGGTCACATTTAATAATATAGTGACAGCCGAGTGGATGGAGGTAATGGGTTTACAGTGATACTGCTGGACTTCGCAAAAGCCTTTGACAAACGCATGGAATTCTAATCAATAAACTGCAGCACGTGGGAATGGATATAAAGTTGTAGCGCATAAGAGGGTGGTTGATGGAGAGATCAGTTTATTCAAGAATAGTCTAGTAGAAAATCTGTAACTAGCAGCGTGGCACAGGGCTCTGTTCCACTGCTATTTGATTTGTACATTAACGATATATGAACGATGTGGATGATGTTAAAATTTTGTAGTATGATTTGGACGGACTGACAGGTCTGGGAGGAGGAGACTCGATGTGTCAGTTTAATGTGTCAAAGTGTAAGGCCATGCATTTTGGGGTAAATAATTACTAGCTGTGTATCACATTGATGGAACTGCACTCCAGGAAATTGATGAAGCCTGGGATTTGAGGGTGTTAGTGGATAAAGAATTAAAGTTAAAGGACATATTGGATGAAAAAGTGTTCAAAACAGCTCATCGGATTACTTGGTTAACGAAGAATACCCTGACGAGCAGAGAAAGCAGGTTATTATACCTTGTTAAGATCCCATCTTGACTGCTGCACTCAGATTTGGTCACTTGGGTATGAAGTGGAGAGGATCCAGATGCTGCGAGTGACCAAGATGATAGTAGATCTATGGAACGAAGCTTACGAGAACAGGTTGAAGATTTGTGGGTTGCAGAAATTGGTTTACAGGTAGAAAAGAGGTGATATGATTGAGACATACAAATTACTGAGGGGTTTTCACAAGATTAATTGAGGAAATTTTTTAGAACAGGTGTGTTAGTGGGAAAACTAGGGCCATTCATGGAAACTGAGTAAGAATGTAGTTAGCAAGAGTGTGAGAAGTAATTTTTGCTTGGAGAGTGCTGAATGAGTGGAATAAGTTGCCAGAGTCCATTGTGGGTGACACAACTGTGAATGAGTTCAAAGCCAAGAATAGATAGTACACTAATGTTATAGTACTTAGCGTGATGTTTATGGCTTCCTTTGATGAGTCTAAGGACTCCATGGGGTAGTCCATAATAATAATTAGAGAAAAGATTAATATAACTATTCTTCATTATAATAGCAAACATTCATTTTCGCTATTGCCGCTTACAACAATTTGCAGCTATCTCTATTTCAAACCGTAAGTTTCACAGTGCAAGTTCTAACTGCACGTAAGTTACTTAGTAAAATTTTTTTCTTTATTTAATTTCCGTTTATTTTGTGTGATGGAATGTTTTAAAATAAAACATTAACGCATTAGTTTGTTTTATGAGAGTTTATTTTAAAAATATAAACAGCTATTGTAATGCATGCATGATTTCAGTAAATTGAATATCGCTTACTTCGTTAATGTATTCGTGTGTTTTAATACCAGAGTGTCTGTGAAGTAACAGTGGAAGTGGAAGACGTCAACGATGAAATACCCTCGTTTCAACATACCTACCAAGGAACCATCAAGGAGAACTCCCCGTCTGGAACAGCTGTCAACGTGGTGAGTATGATAAAGGTGTTTCCAAATTGAGCTGTATTATTATATTTTAAAATATTCTACGTTTGGGGAGGGGGATAATCTGGTTCAAATGTCGTATAAGATCCGAAAAACCTTCATAAGAGCTTTACAGTTAAAAATGAGTTCCCAGATTCATGTCGCATTGGTAGGGTGTTTTCATCTCACAAGATAGAAACGCCAGTTAAAAACGCACTCGGAATGACAGCGTTCATTGTCCTATCAAAGCCTTGGATTAATTAGATGAAACCTAAAACATAGTTCGAGTGATATTTTCCAATAATCACAATTTTCGGGGAACAGAACGCTGGAAAAAATGAATTGAGTGGCGTTTGAATCATTGATTTATTGAGTCACTGCTAGTTTTGCTCAGTCAAGGTTTTCATTCATTCTTTCTTTCTACAAAAGTTAGTTAATGATTTCTCCATGATTTTATAATACAAAGAGCCTGGAGCACCACCAGTCAATCAGATAAAATACTGTCTTGTCCAAAATATTTTTCATATACTATCACGGCACTTGTGATGTAGTTTATGACAAAAATGAAGATCCTGCGTTGTAGTGTGTGTGTCGCACTATATAATACGGTGAATCATCCGAATTCAGGCTTCTGCATGCTTCTATACTATTCAGTTAGTTTTAGAACTACCGATGCAGGCAAGTGAGACTCGGTTCAATGAGTGCTACGTGAAACCACTGTGTAAATACAAAGGACGCAATTTTTTAAGAAGTTAAAATTGGCTGTGTACCGCTTTCTTGTCTCCTTGCAACATAATTAGCATACACTTCAAGTACTTAACGCATCGCCTTCCCGTCCTTTTTACCGCGCAATATTCTTTAAGGAATGTTTATTTCATCCATTGTGTGGCTTCCAAAGCCTCTTACTTATGCAAGAAAACATTTACAGGCCTTGTAAAGCTCATCTGTGAAATTGTTTCCACATTTTCAGATATCGATTTCTCGTTAGCCGCTCGGCTGACTGCAGCGTGTTGATTTGCCGAAAATTGTGTACCTCGGTGGTTTTTATTATGACAGTCATTCTACAAGATTATGGTTCAATTACTTAATATGCAGCCTGAACGCTCTTTATTTTATGCCGTGGAAACATCTGTCAAAAGGAGTAGTCGTATTTAAATATACGTCATTGATTGCTGAATCGAGCCGCTTTATCGGTGATAACTTACGAAACTGAATAAAGAAAAATAAAAACGCGCACGTGGATAATTATTTTGATCGCTGTATTTAATTTCCGCATCGTTGTTTTCCGTTGACTAAAACATGCACCTGAAAGGATTACTTAAATTAGTGAATTTAAAGATGGCGTGCTAGCATATATTGTACACGTCGCATTCTGTATTGTAAGAAAGAGGAAGTAATACCTTTACACTGGTGCTTCCTCACAGACTATTTAATCCAATTCATTAATAGCATCGATTATAATGCGACTATTCTGATAAACACTTCTTTACTGAACGTTGTCGATAATCTTATTTCTTATTACACTTTAACACTGCGGTGTCTGCTTCCCTGTGTTTGTGTTAAGTTCTTCGTCAATGCGCGTTTCATCAGATTCATTCGACGGAAAACGTTTTCTAACTACTTGTGAAGTAGATCGGCGTAATCAACTCTTCGGTCACAAGCGCGGTGGTTCAGTGAATGTGAAGATCGGTTTATTTTCAGAAAAGGTTTGGCGTCCAATTATTTTGCCCACAGTTCATAGAACTGGGGCTGACAGATTGCCAAGAATAGTCAATCACGCTGAAGGGGAAAAGAAATAGAGGATGTACGAATTGGTCACCAACACGCGAAATCACGTGCTTTATACGTAAAAGTTTCCAACTGTTACATAAGATAAATAGTTATCACTTTAAAAACTAGAATGTTCATAAAAGAAAGATTAATTTTTTGACGTGTAATAATAAACAAATCATCCCACAAGACGGATTGATTACCCTATTATCGGAATGGATTCTTCTTCTTCTGACATGCCCAGAAGTGTCGAAGGATCTCGCATCTGCGGGGATACAGTAAATATGTGCATTTATCTTCGAGAAGCAAATTAGTTTCTCTCTGAAAAACTCCCTCAAATTTAAGCATAATTTTTTTAATGAATATACAGAACAAGAATTCACTTAAATCGTACTATTTGGATGTTATCGCTTTGAAAAATTCTGGTTTTATTAAATAATTTAAAATGATTAGCAAAATTTCTTCCGAGGAGACATTTTAAAGAATCCAAATGTCTCTCGCTTCTCTTTCAGGTTCCCGCCATATCTGCAGTGGACAACGACAGTGGAAATAATTCCATCATTCACTATTTCCTTACCGGTGCGGGCAGCGAATTGTTCACGATATTAGACAGCGGTCTCGTGGTCTATACTGCCAAAGATCCTCTTGCTGTTCTAGATAGGGAATCGAAAGAGAGATACGACCTGCAAGTAAGTCCAGGAGTTTCACTGCATTAATACATTGAGAAAGAG
This sequence comes from Typopeltis vanoorti, assembly GCF_054136105.1. NCBI lineage: Eukaryota > Metazoa > Arthropoda > Arachnida > Uropygi > Thelyphonidae > Typopeltis > Typopeltis vanoorti. The sequence continues at coordinate 143,881,535 of NC_143556.1, forward strand.
CGATGAGTGTTACTTTGGTTTACCCCCAATAGATTTTTTATGGAGAATTTTCTCCTCTCGAAATCCCCATGTCAAGCAAGTTTTAATGGCTACACTTTGTTTACAAAGATGGTAACTTCTTATTGTAAGCGCCAGACTCTTTCAGTAACCAATAATTTGTATTTTGGTTAATATAAACGCGGAGCATTTTTGGTAACATGCGCACATTAAACGCCTAAGTTGTTAATTTCCATCTGAAAGCAGACCTGAGCGCACTCACCAATCTCCCATTATTTATTTTGGAGCATCCAAACAGACATTACGGAGCAGCCGATTTTGTATGAGTTAAACTTATAGCAGCTTTCACAGTTTGAAGGTTATGGTGAGTTAAAGACGCTTAGTGCGGGTTCACATCTGGATAAGTTATTTTCAGATAGTTAACAGTGGTCAACCAGCGGTTGGCCGTGCCCTTGCCTGTTAGTTTCGCTATTACAAAATAAAAAAATTACAGCAAATTGATTATCTGTATGTCGGTATCAGTCTAGTTATTTATTTATAGCCACACTGTCTGGAAAAGATGATTCGCACTATAGAGTGTTGTTTTATTTCTCTCTTATGCTCGCTTATCTTATAAACAACGTAATAAGATCCGTCGTTTGGGAAAAGCATGAACATAATCTCAAATCTCCGCTTGTAAATTATGTAAGGACTTATAGATAGGGTGCATGAATTAAGCCGTGGATGAAAGTATTGGAAAAGATCATAAATAAATGAAAAGGAGATGAAATGGAGCGCCATTGAAAACATATTTTTGCTTTCTGGCCTGACAGCGGACACGATAAAACTAGATTAAAACTTGAAATTTAGGAATTCTTACTGAAGTTTGCGAGACTCTTCTTTCGAGTTAAACGAATTTGGTAGGTTGCATAACGTACTTGCACTATTAAAAACAGGCAGACAACCGATTAAATTCCTGGGAAGTAAAGGGAAGATCTCAGTGCATGTGGCTCGAACAGTATGTTCTCTAATCGGTGATAGAACAAAGAATAAATGGCAGAATCTGCCTGTAAGCTAAACGGAGTACTGTTTATTACTGTGACAGTTTTAGTTCAGTGTCATTCTCAGACTAAATGACACCTGAAAAGAAATATGCACTTTGAAGATATAAAAGAATTTTAAGAAACATTCAAGAGATTTTTTTTCATCGTTTGCCGAATTTTGGTAGATATCAGTAAGTTAATGAAGATGCTTTTAAACTATTTATCTGAATGCTGTGAACCTAGGCAGCGTACTAAGAGATTGTTTCAGTCATCTGATCCTAGTTTGTACTGGCAATAGCATTCGCATAGTCTGGAATTATGGTACGCTTAATCTCAGGGCATCCATGCCAGATACTATACATGCTTGTGACTAAATTCTTTGCAACATTCTTCATGCATTCCAATAAGAATACCCAAAGTACGCTAACAGAACTAATTGTAGGAGACTGACCTACGGATTCGCACTAAAGAGTCGCTATTTATCACAAAAACATGTAACGTCCCGCCAAACATGAATATTTAGTGTTGATAAATGCAGACTCGTGATATGTTGTCCAAGAATGTGTGGTTGGTTAATTTACAAGATGTGCAATATTTTATTTATGTTATTTATTTGAATAATTTAAAAGCATACTGGCAATTGTTAGAAACATTTATTGAGTTTATTTCTCAATAATTCTAAAGATCAGCGTCAAAATGAAAGAACATCAAATATTATTCTTAAATTACCTAAATTTGTACCATTTACAGACTTGGTGGACAGAGTGGTTAGCTCGTTCGCTCTCCAACAAGCAAGTTTACAACTCCAAATATCACTATGGACCCGAATTTTATGAGTCTTCAGGCGGGATATAAATTTTATCACCCAGTGGGCCACCACCTTGTTTATTGGAGACCTGTTTGATCACTAGAGCAAGGATTCCAGGTTTTGACCCAGAGGACTAATTTTAGTGTGCTGTAGATTTAAGCTATTCCTGAATGGGACTTGCATTAAAAAAATCTAGCATTGTTCCGAACAGTGTACAGTATGAATATGGATATCCGAACCAGTTTTTTTGCTTTCACCGTATTTTAGCTGTCTATGCTTCTGCATAGTGGCTTCGCACGCCCCAGAAATAACACACAATTCCAGTAATTCAAACGCTTTTCAGCATTTATGCATAAAATATTTTACTGCAATTATTTATATTTTAAGGGTTTACTATTTACAGCCATTTTTTTAATGTACGTAGGTAAGCGCACGAGATATGGGTAACCTTACATCTTCTACGTACTTGACCATTACGGTGGAGGATGAAAACGACAACGCTCCGGTGTTCAAGCACGGTTCATTGAAAGTCTTAATCCCTGAAACCGCTCGCCCAGGATCGAAGATAGCGGAGGTGTTAGCCGTAGACGCAGATGCCAAAGGACCCAATTCTAAAGTTGAATACATAATCACCGCGGGCGATCGTGGAGACATCAGGATTGACAGAATGACAGGTGGGTCGTGTTAATTTGATGCACGTATGAGGAGTACGTTTATCATTTTTAAGCGAAACCGAAGTTGTTTTAGAAACAATCCTCTCGACAAATGATTTCTATCACACATTTGTAAGATCGCTCGATTCAAAAGTTCATTTAGGCTGATATTTCATGACGTTCTTTTAATTATTATTACACCGCTCTTAACAGCTTATTCCTTCTCAGTTTTTGTTTTCGATGTTTTGAAAGGTTTTCTAATTCCAGGGGAAATCTACGTGGTCAGCACTCTACTCCCAGGTGCCATTTACTTGCTGAACGTGTCTGCCGTTGACGGCAGAGGACTCGCCACCATTAACTTTGTGAACATCACCGTCATAGATGTGAACGACCATAAACCCGTTTTCTCTAAACCCGAGTATCATTTCAAGTTAAAAGAAGGCAATTACTCGCAAAGGAATTTGGTTCTCGGTGTGCTTCCAGCAACAGATGAAGATACAGGAAGAAATGGAATAATAGAATATGTACTCATCAGCTCCTCATTTGAGCGAGGTACGTGCAGCAGACTTCTGCATCACATCGATACACTTTTTTGCGCGTGATTTTTACTAATTTTTTCCCTGTTTTGACTTCTAATTTCCTTTCATTAAAACAGTAATGACGCACTAGAAAATTTAAGTGTATGTGAATCAAATTGCATATTAATTGAATGAAAATATTTTCGTTTCATCGAACAAGGTTTAGTCAGGTTTTTATGGATTTAAATATTCTTTTGCACATTCCAGCACATGCATAAACTTATTGTAAAGTGGAGAAAACACCGCTGAGAGAACGGGGGAAAACTTGAAATGGCTCGATAGGATTAATATCTACCACGCGAAAAAATTCTTGAGTTAATTAGGAAACATGTTTTTACTGATTCTCAGTGTGCACACAAAAAAGAATTAGCCGATATTTTTCTCCGTCTGTTCCAAGTAAGAGGATATAAAAGTAAACAAATCGACAATAGAAGTTAAAAAAACCTTTCGGATAACAATGAATTATTATTCGGTGTTAAAGGAAAACATTTGGAAAATGGGTTATAAAAGACTTTCATTTTGTAACAAAAAACTGCGCGACTTTCGTTTCCTCTAAATCGACAGGGACTCGAGGAGAGTGTATCAGTTACAATAGTTTTTCATCAGATTAAAGAAAAAAGCGCCTTACGTAAATGAATAAGTGGTTAGGAATTTAAGAAAGTGAACGAAAGAAGATCAACACTCTTGACAATGCTTTTTTGTGGATGGTAAGAAAAGCAAAAAATGTAAACGCTTTGGCTGGAACATGCATTCGTCGTCTTTCTTTTTTTCAAACCTTTTTAACTTGATAGTTGAAGTATTCTCATGAACGTTAATACTACAATAAAAAAATAATTCTTTTTCATATAGTTTTGTGCTTAATTATAATATCGATTAAGTGTTACTTGATTTCTATTGCGTATAGCAGAATACATTGAATCGATTAACAGTCAGGTCCAGTGCTGCTGGAATATGACGCTTATTTATTGGGAAAAAAAATTAAATCATTCACAAAGCTGTGAATTGGAAATGGCTATAGCGGTAGTGTGGATAAAAACTGCACTTCCATTATTGTAATTATTTCTTACTCTGGTAAGAAATAATTACAATAGTGGGATTAGGGGAATGAAAACAAGCATAATTTTGGTGTTCGAGTATGAGATAACTAGCAATGAAGACGATGAGAATGTTACCAAAATGCAATTGCCTCATCCACTAATCGCGAACATATTGGGAGTGATAAAATGAGCGACAGATAAAAAATAAAATTGGAAGCTTGCTATCATCGCATTTGCCCCAAAATACAGCGGTTTTAAATTTTTTCATTTGTGCGATCCATCGAAAGTAAAAGAGCGCGTTTCACACGCATGCGCGCTGTATAGGACTATTTCAGTTTCGTTGTATTAGAACAGAGCTATTAAGAAATTGGCATTCATTGAGGAAAGTGGTGAATCTGATGTCATTTCATACTAGTTGCCCTGATATTTGTAAGCTAAGAATTTTTATCAACGGTAACATCACATTTTGGCATCAGTTAGTAACACGGATAAACAACGTTCTCCGTTTAAAATTAATGCAGCTTCTAATAGAAGCTGCAGGTACATTCGATGGTGCTTAATATGTCCCAAACCTCGCGGTGAGAATTGCAGCTGCTAAAAATGAGCTTTCCTAACCCTAGTTATCCTGACCTGCTGTTTTCTGTTTCAGTCTATGGGGATGTGAGTGCCTCTCCGTCTGATGCACAACTCTTAAATCCAATAACATATCTGAATCAGTGGCAATCATTTAAAAACTTCCTATTGATTAGTATTCACTTACAGACAGAAAAAAAGCGATAAAATGTAAGAGAAATTCGATTTGCCATTTAAAAAATATTTAAATTGTTAATTTTATGGCTATTTTGCCTATTTTAATTTAGGAGTGCCCTTGTATGATATCATTGGCTTTTCACTCAATTTTTAGGGTATTACTGATGTTTTAAAGACAGATACATGAAGAATATAAGGAAGGAATAATTTTGGACATACCTTTGTAGGATGTTCCTGGTTGTCTTCTTATTGGGCGGCATCCTACCGAAGTATGACTGAAAGAAAGAGTTGGAGGAGGGATTGGAAATGTGGGAGAATTGCGGGTAACACTCAAGGTATGAGAAATTTAAAAGGCGGGTTTTAAGGGCGGACGGTGAATTCTTTGGGAAGAAGGTGAAAGACTTTTGTGGAAAGGAGAAGGATAGAATATGATGAACTAAGATTAAGGGATTTGGATTTGATTTAAATTTTTAATTTCATCTTTAATCATTTGAATCCTTCAATCATTGAATATTTCATATTCAATCCTTCTCCTTTCCCCAAAAGTCTTTCACCTTCTTTCCAAAGAATTCGCATCCCATCCTTAAAATCCCGGTTTTAAATTTCACATTCCCTGTGTCTTTCCCCCAATTCTCTCATATGTCCATACCCCCCCCCCCCACCTTCCTTCCTTTCAGTCATACGTCGGAACATGTCCAAAATTATCCCTTCCTTATATTCTTCATGTATCTGTCTTTAAAACATCAGTAATGCCCTAAAAATTGAGTAAAAAGCCAGTGACATTATAAAATGGGTACTCTTAAACAAAAATAGACAAAAATTGATATTTATTTAGAGGAGTAACATGGAAAATTTTCCAGAAATATTATCTACATTTCAAATATTTTATTATGCTTTACTCTCAAAATATGGGGAGTTCCTAACACTTACCTTCCATAATACGGCAAGTATTGATCGAAATTGTGGTTCATACTTATAAATTGTGTGGAGTGAGCAGAATCGCGCCGCTTTACGTTGTTTGTGACTTTTCACAGATGCCATTTTTAAAACTTTGTTTGGGATGCATCACAACCTCGAATTTTAGTTTTAATGTGAGCTCGGCTTTAATGCCACAACATTCACCATGTCCTTTATGAATAATTTTATCTGTAGCTTAACAGTTCACTTTTTTATTAAAAAAACCAACTGTTAAATGAATTGTTTTAGATTTTGTATTGCGTGCCGTGAGACCGCTGCGTGCAGAATTAATCTCTCCTTCGTAGCGATCTCTCGTGTTTTTATATTCCTCTCACTTGATCTAAGAGTAATCTTTGAATTGATGTCATCGAAACTTACTTTTATTTATAAACTCTCGTCATTTCCGCAGAATTTCCTTTCGCCGTGGAACGCCAGTCTGGGGAGTTGTACGCTTACGGAACTATTGACAGAGAGGCTAAAGCTTCCTACGTCTTCGCTGTCATGGTGAGTATGAACGTGACATCCGTTCAGTCACTTCGATAAACGTCTTATTTTCTCGTCACTTTTCCACACTTGTCACGCGATTAAAGAAAAAAAAAAAAAACCATCCACATACACATCCCCCTAAAAATACGTATTTAGAGAGAACATCTACTCTCACCAGCTGCTTGAAAATGTCAAATTCCATAAAATCCCTTCTCGCGAAGAGATTTTGTGCATTCGTCAGCCACAAGACCCCGATGTCCAACGTTGAAATAGAAGAAATGGGTTTTCAGTGGAATTTTGTGATCCAAATGCGGCTACTTTTACCTTTTCGTAATTTCTTTCTGTTGAAGGAGATACCGCGTTTTGAACCTCATAGCTTTATTATGCTGGATGTTTTTTGCTAACTTAAGACCGACATCAATATTTGAGTTGCGGGAGGTTCATCGGAAGTATGATTGCTGTCGCAAAGCGATCAAAGTTAGTTACAACATGATTAATGACAAAGCTGTTAAGTCATGTTGCTGTGCGCCATCTAGTGTGTTCGTAGGCGGTTAGCCAGTTTTGCATCGAACATCTCCTGCCACGTACATTTGAAACCGGATACTTCTATTTTGATTGAAGAGGCGTGGAAACCTTTGCATTCTTGAAGAGATTGAGCGGCTTTGCAAACAAGATAAATCTCACAGAGGCGAATGGGTCCCTATACCTGACAAACTAAGTAGCGATTCCGTACTCTCTGAAGGAAATAACATCGCAGATACAAATGTATACTAATCATTGTAACTTAGAACATTCTTTGGAAATGACATTTTTGAATAAACGGATGACCAAGATATTAATTTCGTGCACTGTATCGGGATAAACTGCATACACATTTCAAAGGCGTGATTGCTACACAAGCAGATTGTAAGTACGAAAAGATAAATAAGTCAGGATGTTAAGTAATCGCCGAATAGGATCTCCTGGTGAATCTGTCTTTATTATGTACTGTTTTAATTATTCTGTTGATATTAAATTCTTGAAGCACGTATTTTGTTTCTACACTTGGTGCCTGAATTGTATTCCAATGATCGCAATCATGGAATATGGAGTTACTTTTGTCAAAGAATTAAAAGTACAACAACAACATATCCCCCCCCCTGCCCCCAATATTAAGCTTTCAGTGTATTTGTACAGGACAACATCATTTCAATGCTGTCCACGCCAATTTCATCAAAGGCAGAACTTCCGAACTTAGCACATGATCTCAATCCTTCCCCATTATGGTTCCATTTGCATTTAACAATATTTCGCCAGTCACAAACGTAATACGTTTTGCGAAGAATCAGATTTTACACAATTTTCCAATCGGTGTTGTGCAGCCTGTGTGCGTCATCTCAACTGAATAGTTTGATGGTCATGATGAAATTGTCTGGCGCTATTTCTGTGAGGACTTGAATCTTTCATTGTGCTCGCAAGGTTGGATACCAGTGGATATGCAACCCATTATGAATAACGTAATGTATCCTGCCTTTTGGCTGTTTTACAATAATCGGTTAAGGTCATTATTTTTTTCCATATTTTCTTTTAAAAACAACGGCGCACTATGTTAAAATGCTGTTGCTACTGCAATCCGATTGAGGAAAATGATGTGAAGCAATTGAAAAGTACTACACGGAGCCCCTGACCTCAATCCATTAGAATGTTTCGGAGGAGATGGAGCATTCGGTGGTAGGTGAATCAATACGATTCGGGTTATTTTATTTGTAAAAACGTACCAATGATTGGACCAACTAATCGCCAATGCATTTTGATGCTTCAAAGAGCATGAAAATAAAATGGATGAAGATAATATGGCGATCATTCAGACAACTGACACGATGTGATATATTTTGTATATCATAATCGCTAATTATTTGGTGAGATTTCAGCCAATGATGTTTCATTTCATAACTTTCTTCATTATTGTCATTGGATTTGAGTTGAGGATAGTTGTACAATTGGTCTGATATTTGACTTTTACCCTACCCCACCTTTCTTTGGAACGGATTAAACATAGGCGAGTTTCCATTCCATTATCATGAAAGACTGTAAAGATTGTGAAGAAAGATTGTGAAGATATATCTTCACAATGTTTCATAAATGTGTCAATTATGGAGCACAAGTTTTAGCACAATAGCAGAAATACCATCAAGTGAAGATGACTTGTTGACATCCAAGTTACGGCTGATTCTTCTGATGTTACCGAAAAATAATGCATGTTACAGTATAGACTAATACAAATCTGGAATTTTGATCTCGTCTGCAGCTGTTTTTTTTTTTTTTTTTGGAATGGCTTGACAAACAATTTTTGAAAACGAATGCATGAAAATGGTAAGGAAGTCAGAATGGAATGAGAGAAGAAATCCTTCGTTCCTGTAAGAATTATTTATGTTATTCGGTTGGATTCGAGGAGCGAGTCCAAGGAGGAGAGAAGTAGAATGACCTTTGTTCTTGTCCATGCATGACAATGGGATTTACTGACCACTGAGTTAACCTACCGTAGCGTTGTCATTTAAAAATCCCACTGAACGATGGAACTGCCAAACAGACGACTGAATTCATCTGTAAACATACTTTTCATCAAAGTTAATTATTTTTTCCATAAGTGATATTTAAGCATTATGAGTGTGGGTATATATTGTCCCACTCTTACACTGTTTATCTAAGTAATTTCATCGAATTAATATTCATATATATGCAAATCTTTTTCGGTGTTTTTTAGTTCATAAATGAGAAAACTTAGATAATATGGAATTGTTAAAACATGAGAAAAAAAGACACTTCGACTAGGAAAATAGTTAACTTTATGCAGCCAGGAACGAGATACTTTTATACGAAGATAAACAAACCTAAATCTTTTGGCATTCCTTTAGCTTTTCGTAATAAACTTTCCTTGGCAACAGTGGTATTATAAAATTTACACATCACATTTATCTCTTTATAAAACATACCTGATATTTGTTTCTATTTCAGGCTACAGATTTCGGTGAACCCCCTCTTAATTCAACCGCCGATATCTTTATAGAGGTGTTGGACGTCAACGATCAGGCACCAAAATTTTACACTGATCCTTACTTAGCGCATGTTCCCGAAAATCTTGATCCAGGATTTAAGGTAATCAATTTCTAAAAACCGTATGTAACTTGGGGTTTATAAGAGCCATTTATTCTAAATGTTTATGTATATAATCAACAGGTAAAAAAAAATTTTTTTCCCTCTCATGTAGGTGACACAGATTACTGCTTACGACTCCGATTCTGGTCCAAACGGACAGGTGTTTTATAAACTTGGTGAAGGCCATCAAAACAAGTTCTACATCGACAGCAAAGGTATATCGTAATGAATCAATTATTGCATTGGTGACTAATCCAATAATTTTTGCAAAATGATTTACAGTGAGTATTAAACTATAACTACATGCAACAGCTCTGCCACCCTCATAATCTACGGAAGGGTAAATAGTTGGCATATTTAAAAGATTTACATGCGTGAAGTGTTCCAAGTGTTTGTTGATTTGCGTGGTAAACAAAATATTGTTTTTTCCTGTTTATGAAAAATCATTTATTTAATAAAACATTACAGATAAATATTATTAGGATTCATAAACAACAGAAACAAGGTCATTATTCATCTAGAAATTTGCCTTACGTAAAATTTTAGATTGCGTATGAATTAACAACACAAATCAATGTTGATTTTTCCCAAGAAATTTATATTTAACAACGAACACACAGTCGCAGAAAACCATGCCCTTCAAAACTCGGCAATTCCGGGAATTTAAATTTGGGATTTCTGTAATAATTGAAAGTCGAAACTTAATGAAGTGACCTGAGAAATTCACACGAGAGGAGAAATACTCCTGCAAGCGATGTAGTGATGCCGATACTCCTGGATCGGAAGAGAACGAATATTCATTCGCTATACTACTGCAGAGGAAAACTACATTGAATGGGTTCTGCTTTAAGGCATATAATTTCTGTTTAATTTGTTTCAGAGAGACAAATATTCAGACTTAAAATCTGCTTTTAAAAAGATTTAAAACAAGTGTTATTCATATTTTCTACTAGATTAAGTTATTATCTGTTCTGTTATTTGAACTATTTTTACGTGCATGAAAATAAAATTCTGCGAAGATGCATCTTTAAATTTGCATAGTCACAGAATTCGGAATCTTCTTAGTGAGAAGAACCAAACCTATTCTTCGTGTATTGAGGCATAGATGGAAAATAAGAATGTTGTGGTTCCTTTAATGGAATGAAAACAGTAAAAAAGAACGAATTAAGCGACAGTTTAATGATTCCAATATTTTAATTCAGTCGCAGAGACTCCTTCAAAAGTACATAAAAATTGTAGAATGCAGAAAGCTAACAAGAAATAAAGCAGAACTGAATAGACGGTTGTTTCTCGCAACCATATTTATTTGTTAGGTTAGTGTTAAGGATGGTTGTGTGTATTGTAAGAAAATGTTTGTCGATTTCTTTCAATCGATTTTTTTAATATTACAATTCAAATATTACACAGGGCATCAAGGTTGTTGCGTTATTCACAGAGCCAAAGTACAAATACGCTGACTGGATGAAAGATGAGAGAAGAGGAGAGGAGAATAGAAAGACGGGATTTAGTAGAGCTTCAGTCTCTCTTCTAACTAACTTCTCTTCTAAAATAGACAAAAGTTAGCAATAAAGCTAACTTTTGTCTATTTTAGCCCTGAAATTGCGTTAAGTTTTGTATTTAGTTCGTCCTGTTGCTATGAGTTTGTTACCCACTGCTGCTGAGCAAAGGTCTTTCCAAATTTCCCTACTCCTTACTCTCTCTCTCTCTCTCTCTCTCTCCCCCTCCCTCTCTCATGGATCATCCTCATCCAGTTTTCTATTATTGCTATGATCGCATCTCTCCATTTTATATTGCCTTCCTCTGGATATCTTGCTTTCTCTGTGAATCCAAATGTAGTAAGGATTGTTCTTCTGTCATCGTTCATCCAAGCTATATAGTAAGTCTAGTAGCACCTTCTTTGTCTCTTTGAATAACATCAAATTTCTTGTAGACCGTCTAATATTTGAATATTTTACCTTATGTTTTTTAATTCGTAAACACTTCTTTCTATTGCTTGTTTGTATGTGTACTCAAAGTTTGTTTTGGCAGGGATCAGATATTGGGCACCGTATGATAGTATTCTCACATAGAATACTCTGGAATGAGTATTCTTTGTCATAGTTGTTGTTGAAGGATCTTATATGCACCAGTTTAAGTTCCACCCGTTTGCTTGTATTGTGCACTTCGTTTATTCAGCAGGGCCTTCTGAGAAGTGACAATATCATTAGCAAATCGAAGAATGCTTAGCTTCCTTACTGATATACGCTTATAGGCAATTTTTCTGAATACTTATTGTTGTAAAACGTCTAAACTGTTAGATCACCTTTACTGATTGACTGGGAATAAGTCTCCCTTTTAGCTTGATATATTCCACATTTATGCCTTGTTCTTCTAGAGTATCTAAAAGTCAGCATGATTCAAGTTCATGATTCATATTTTTCAATAATTTGATTTATTGTATACAAGTGATCTGCTGTAGAAAAGATTCCTAAAACCTGCTTGCTTATAAGGCTAGTTTGATTCTAATTGGCCAGAGATTGTGCTTTGAATTGATCTGATGAACAACTTTCATTTATAGGAAATAAAACTGATTTGATCTGTAGTTTATATCTGATCAGCAGTTTTTTTTCTTTTCTATAAGAGGATTTGTCTTTGATTGTAGTCACAAGTCTGGGATGAATTCATGAATAATAATATTGGTATAAAGTTTCACAAGGTAGCTAAGAATTCTTCTATAGTCATAATTTTTACAGTTTCCCATTTATCTCGTTCTGGACAGAAAGGATGGTTGTGGAAAGAAAAGTTTCACCTCACATGAAATATTCTCAGTTTCTGTGTGTGTGTGTGCTGATCTTTGTGACAGTGCGGTATTATCCAGGATCACTCTTGCTTAATTTTAGTTTGGTTTTCTTCAACTTTCATTAAGCCTGTTTCACTAGATTGTGTATGATATCCTCTTACTTACTTCATTAGTAAGATGAAGATGTAAGTTGATGTCTAATTCAGTCTTTCACTTACGAGTGTTTTGATAACGATGAAAATTGTTCACCTCTATACTGGACAGTAAGTGAATTACGTTAATGCGATAAATGAATTCATTATTCAAATTCATTCTTAGATCAAAAAGTCCTTGTAGAGATAACTGAAAGAAAGTTCTGAATTAAATGGTCTAGAGCTTAAAAGGAGATCAGATTTTTACTTGGTGGACTAAGAAGAAAGCGCAGAATAAACTATTGTCAACTTAGTCGGCGAAACATTTAAATCATTCTGTATTAACGTGGATTAGGGAAAATGCTGAAAATTGATGATCACAAAGTGATGTGATTGTGTTGACTTTTGAGGTACCAACTCTTCATTCCTGTAATCCTTTTAATTGCAGGTAGATAATATCAGTTTTCTGTTTGATTACTTTGGAAGGTATTCGTTTGGGTGAAAAGAGCAATCCTTAAACTCGTTCCATTGCCCATTCCTGAAGGACTCTAATATGAAGTTAAAATCCATCTATTTTTTTAATACTTAACGTTTATGTAAATCTTAGAAAAGTGAAGAATACTGATATACATTATGAATTATGGTGTTCAGAATACGCATAGAATCCATGGTTGTTGTTAATGTGTCCCAAACATTTGCACCATTCCTCAGAATGACAAACAGTGACTTCATCAGCCTAGGAGACGGTCAGTATGATATTGCAGGATAATAGCTTACAATGGATCTCGACCATCGTTCTGTATGTATATGATCATATTTTAAACATGCGTTTGGGAGGATAGGAAATCTACAAACTACACGCATTTTTTTCTAAGTAAGAACAAACACCGACATCATCACTTTTCCTATACTTGCTTGAACTCTGTCGGCAATTCTTGCAATGGCCGGTTGCAGAGATCATTGTTTCGGCAGTATTCGGAGACAAGTCCATGAAGATTAGGCTAATGGTAAGTTGCCTCCGCAATGTGAATCGTCAGTCAGGAATTATTTTCTGCTGTTTTTAGCAACTAAACGCTTGCATCTAGATCAAATAATCTGTGAGACGAGTGACTTGCGAACAAATATACTGCACAGCTAATTCTTTGTTTTATGCAGTACACCTGACAGCTGTGATAAAAAAAATGGAGACGAGTTAAGCTACACAGATTCTGTCATCCGACTCAGCAAAATAAAGTAATCTTAAGTTACGACACTGTAGAATATGCCTACGAGTAAGTTGACCGGAATTTTAGTTTTCGGCCAATGTTTCCTACAGTTGCTGATATGTTTTTTCTTTTCTGCTATGATAATTGTACTTCGTTGGCATGCCTACAATTTTGGTAACAGCCTATTGGAATACATGAATATCATGAAAATCATGAAATATGATTTGCACCTCATAACCATATCTACCTGTTTCCTGTCTCGTAAAACAACTACTTTCATTCTGTCTTGCTCAAAATTACCACTCACTTGTTTAAGAAATAAGTCAACTGATTTCTTTTTTGTCTAACCTCTTTCCTACCCGCCCGGCTATAATGGTAAAGATTTTAAGACGTAAACATAACTTCATCCCGTTTTGTATGTAGTTAGTTTGCACATTCTCGTCATGTGTGCTGTGAACATAATTTTCTCTGCACTTTTCAAATACTGTGGCAGAATTGGTTAATTCTCATTTTAGGGGAGTTCATAAGTACATGACATTCAAACTCTAACAACCAGTATTTGTTAATGAAATGTGGCAGGCGAACTGAATGATTGTTCTCCTTGAGTGGAATGGGTTGCGAGTATCAGTTGTGTGATTTGTCTGGTAATGGGTTTAAGGAGAAGTATGATAGATTGGGTCTCCCGCGATGAGTCTTCGGGCTCCATGGAGGGGCCCGTGTAATAATGAAAGTTTTTGTAGATTTTAATCGACACTTTTGTGCATCGTTTTAAAATTAAGGAATTTCTAGATGATACATTTTTCAACTGACAAATTTGTTTATTTGAAAAACACATTTGCTTATTTTTTAAACAAGTATTATTACTCAACACTTCTTTTTCACTAACAGCATGCATTTTGAAAATTTTCTACAAAAAATTTATAAAAGTAGGCGACCGACTGAAAAATATTTTCTTATAGAATCTAATTGTATCTATTACAGATGGAACTGTGTGGACGTTGTCAACCTTAGACTACGAGAAACAGGCGTTCTATAACATGACAGTGATAGCGTACGACCAAGGAAATCCCAGTCTTAGCTCCACTGCCAAGCTGTGGGTGACGGTTGCGGACACCAACGATGCCGTCCCAGAGTTCGCCAAGTCTGTATACACCCTCGAGGTAGCAGAAAGTAGACAACCCGGCGAGACAGTATTCAGTTTGGATGCCGGCAAAGGAGACTTCAAGTACACTCTGCTTAGTAAGTCGCTTTTGTTTGGAGGTTACCTTTTCAAACTAATTTTGGATTTGAAATAAGTGAATAGAATTTAATTAGAACTGCGACAGTTCAATGAATGATAGTCGTTATTTGAATAGCGTCAGTAAATGTTAGGGATGATGAGGAAATGTTGGCAAGGAAGAACCATAATGCAGTTTACTAATGAGAAGAGACAGATGTCACAATATGGGAATATTTACCTAAATGGTAGAACAGAAACAGTAGGAAGACGAACTACTCGTTGCAGTATATGAAACTAAAACAACAATTTGAATGAAACTAAACCATTATAAATAGGTTTATGTTTAAGAGTAGTGACAAAAAAGAGTGCATATAAGCTGTAACATGCTTTTCCTAAAACGAAATTGTGCCTACCAGAACTCAGATTAGCCATGTTTGGTGTTGAATGAGTTCATTAAGCCCTTTGGTTGGCGACCGCATTCTTTCTCTATTCTTTCCGTTAGGGATTGTAAAGTTCTTATGAATTAAGGAGAATGAAAATAAATTATTCTCATTGCATAATACCGTGATCTTGGCTTAAAAATCTGCGTATAGCTACGAACACAGCTAAAAAAAATAAAAAAATTCCTACTTAAAATTTTTACAAGTTTTGAATTTGACTAAGATGCTTTCTTACTTCATATATTTTGTACTCACTGTATGCACATTCATATATTTAAATTTGCCATAAATTTTGTTTTTACATTCCAGCCGATGAACTGACAAGGAATAGATCTAAACAACAGAAATTCAAGATCATAGCATTTAGATAATAGCATGTGATTAGATTTTTTTTTCTAAATAGGAATATTTTAATAAATAGTTTTCTATAAATTATCATAATCTTAATAATAAATAATCATATTTCGTTTCCCACGTTCTGAAAAGTAATTGATTTTTTCATCTCGCATAGGGATAATAGCCTGCCGACATTTCATCCTTTCTGACCAACCACCTTGCTCAGAAATCAGATTCAAGTGTTTGACTTCGTACTGGTCTCAATTAGTTCGTCAAAAACACCCCATTTTAGTCAATATTTGCATTAATCGATGGATGAAGAAATGTAGTAATCAGCCTTCGTTAGCTGCAAGTTGCAAAAATGTAAGGACTTCTAAGTGGCTACTTCATTTCACCGAGGAAAAGCTTCCGTTGAGTATTCAACTCTATTAATACGCTACGAGGCTCAGTTGGGTGTGGCATCGACCATAATAAGTCAAGTAGGCGCGTGACATTTTTCTGTGGCATTGATTAAGTTAGACCCTTGCAAAATGTGTTAATATTGCCCGGGGAGAGAGAGAAGTGATCAACAGCTAACGCGCACCTGTTCTTTTAGCTCGAAGAGCGGTGGGCTCATGTTTAATCCCTCATGATCGGAACTTTAACGAACCGTTTGCCATTCCTTCCTTCCTTCCTCTCTTAATTGACATTAGGCAAATGACATTAATGTCCTAACGCCCGAGAAGGTCTTTGTTTATGCGCTGCTTCCTTCTTTAGCACGCACACACACAAGTGAAAAACTGGGCGCTCATTGTGCAACAAAAACTGCAGTTTCAAAAGAATTGCTTTCCCACCACCCACACGAACCTCATCAAGCCAAACAGCACAGCGTCTTACTTGCTAACAGCAGTAAGAACTCGCTGTGCGTTAATTACTTTTTGGCGATGTGCGTTTGTGGAAACAGTCAATTTGGAATTCCCACCGAAGCAACTGCGTCTATGATGTCGACGAACGTATTTATGTTTGAAAATTATGGGTGTTCTGGCTCTTTCGCGGGAAGAAGAAACAAATCTTACAATCTCTCTACGAAACAATAAATCCATCAGTTAACAAAAAAGTCCATGTCAAGATTCCTCGCGTTTTACACGCAATTCGAAACCAAGTTTTCGACAGAAGCAAAAATGTTCGGATGTCCTTCAAATTGCTTCAAAGGAGCTTCAGGAATGGGAAGAGGATGAGGAGGGGGAATAGGAAGATGAAAGGCCTTACAAAATGGATTAATCCTAAAACACGTGTTTATGGTGGTTTACTTCAAATCGAGCAGTTAAATCCTAGTCTTAGTTATATAAGAATTAATCGCATTGAGTGTTATTGAATCCTTCGCTCTTTACGTTTTACTTGCTGCTGAATGGCCGTCGCAGCTTCTGCGGCTCTTTTACACGTGAGGGTCTGCAGTTCAGAGTAACGAGCAATCCTATTTTCATCAAAACTGCTTCTTTACGATAATGTACACATTGACATCCCATTTAAATAAATAATCTATTTACCTGCCTTTGGAGGTATCTGCGTTGGAAGAAATCTGAATTTATTCATGAGTGTAAATTTCCAGTTTTGAAAGGAGTTTCGGTAAGCTGTGCAGTCACTCTTAATTTCAACTTCAATGATTTACAAGTGATTATTAATTTATTATTATTTGTCTGCCTTCATTTTTAATTTGTCGTGTATTTCGTTACATGTGCATCGTAAATTTGTGTATACATAGAGTATAGCAATGCAGTTGTGATGTTAAAATTTAATTTTTAATTTTTTTTTTTAACCTCGCCTCATGTCAATGACAATTTCTAGAAAGATTCCAATTATCAGCATTCACTGTCGATGTCTTGAAGTTAATTTTGCCATCGCGTAGAGACGAGAGGTCTCAAAGAATTCCCTGTAAGTGCTTAGACTTCTATAAATTTTGTTACGATCGCCCAATTCACAAGCTGTGAATTGGGAGATCTCGGGTGCTCGGACTAATGGAGGTCAATACTTCCTGAGCGATAAGCAAACAGAGGAATTAGTAGAACGATTTAGAAAAGCAGACGTTCACTGGCTGGAAAATGTGGGGCGCTCTTCTGAAGTAGAGTTCTTGCAGTGTGTGCGTCCCTTTGTTAGAAGAAAAAACTAAACAGGACAGTCGCTTATGATAAACGGTTAAAAGTAATGAGTTCACTTCGTATAAACATCGTAATTCGTTTCTCATAGTAAACGAACATCTTCGTTTAAAGATTCACGTGAAAGCATTAACTAAATGTTGAAGGTAGCTCAGCGATGCGCCATCCTGTAAAGTCTAAGAGTGAGTTAAAAGCCACCATTTTCTTTTGTTAGTCCATAGAGGCCCTGGTTTGTAATTGGTCGGGCCCGCAGACACGGTTGTGGAATCAACATGAATTAAGATTGTCTTGATCACAGCGAAAAAAAATTGAAGCCAAGTGACCTTTCGTCGGATATCCTCTATAAAACGGAATTATTAGAAGTTTCCTTCTGAGCAAAGTGCGCTGTGAAGGATGTCATCGCAAACGTTAGCGAGGTGCTAATTAAAACGAGTAATTTCATTACCAACTGCTGTCAGGGGAACTGCCAGAAACAAATGAATTACTCTTTCTTAAAACAAGCCCTTGGAAATAAAACACGATATTTAATCACCGCATTAAACTTAGCTTTAGCGAAATTCGTCGATAGTTTTATTTTTTACAGCATCGCATTGAGTCACTGAAGAAATGCTACAAATATCGAAATATTTACTTTCAGTTAAAACATCCTAGCTAAAAGAAGTATGTTTTTAGGGGTTTACATGTACTGTGTTTTTGAAAGAAATAACAAAAAAAAAGGGGTGGGGAGTCATTCATTTTATGTGCATAACACAAGATGTGCAGGCGCCTTCTTATTCAAGAGACTTTATTCACATCTGGTGTCAGGAATCCCTGCAAAAGAGAGTGATTTTAATTTCTTTGTTAAACTTTTGGGATTTACAGCTCACGTTAATAACGTGCGTAGGAAGTTTCATTTTTCTATTGATCAGGTCATTATTAGTGGCCAAATTACGACTCCAAGTTCGATTATCGTGATAAATAATTCGATCACGTGTATCGTTTCAGTTTGTATGCAATCATCTCCTTACTTGATAATTTCGGAGGACCTCGGTTATTAACGTATCCTAATCTGCTAAATAACCTCAAATTTATTTCATTTGTGATTTTAATATCATTTCTATTTAGATGTGATTTTGCTTAGTCAAGTGATGTAAAATTGTTCATTTTCGACGCAAAATTTGTTTTAAATGTACGAAATTTGTCTTGACTGACAAAGTATTAAAGTAATAAAATTGACAGAAGTTTCATTAGTTATCTCCAAATTTTAAGAAAGAAACGATGAGAGTTGTTCTATTTAAGGTCTAATTATCTTCATGTTTTACAAGGTGTGTAGAGGAGGGAGAAGAAACAGGAATCTTCAGGGAGAGCTGCAGGTATTGTACTTCTCATGGCCTCGGTTTGTAAACCGATCTTTGATTGGATTTTTATGACTCCAAACCCTTCCATTCTTCAAAATTCCGTGAACTCGTAAACTGTCAAAATCTATTATTGTTTTTGTCATCTAGCGTTTTAACTTAAGATTTCGGTCATATTTCAATGCGATGATCATTCGAAGTCTCATAAAGGGATGCATGCATTTTCATGAGAAATAAACGCTTCCATCTCTTTATGTCAACGATTAAATAAAACTCCCTGCAGATTTCAATGTAAGTATGTTGTTCAGCTGGAATTCGACTTCTTAATTTGTATTCGAGTTTCTCGAAGAAACAGCTGCGTCTATATTCATATCTGCGTGTATTCAAATGTGCAAAATATTGTAAAAATATCTGATACATATCGAATTTCTCGAAAAGGTTTGCAATATTCCCATGCAGAACCCAATATCAATCTTATTGGGAAACGTGTGCGTGCTATTGGAACGAATCATATCATTAATCAGATAATTAAAAAAAATAAAAACAAAATTATTCATACGAACAGCAGTCTTATTTAATTATTTAATAAATAATTAAATAAGACTCAAGTCTTATTTAATTATTTATCTTATTTATCTTGAATTTATTAAAAATTCATCGGTTATCTTGTTTAGTGATCTTTTAAACTGTTCCAACTTTTTAAAAAAGAATATGGACAGAGTTGGAAATATGACTATGATGACACTTGATATTTTCTCCGAAGGCAATTTTATAGCCATCGGAGATGGCGTCTTCAGTAAAAATGGCGATGATCGAAATACTAAAATATTCCACATGGGCTCACTTTTGTGTTTTGAATGTTTTGCATTTCGGATTTGAAGAGGTCTCATTTATGCACCCAATGCAAAGAACTGCCTTGTCGGATTACCTAATTTGCGATATACGATGTATACACAGGAAACTATTTGACTTATTACGTTTGATATGACTTTCAAACGGAATGAGTCAAATGATTTCCAATATATGCATCGGAATTTGGACTGCATTGATAATAGTCAGTTAACTGCTTTCTCTGTTAGTTCTATAGAAAAACAAATACGTAACCACTTAATTGTTGTTCTCATATTAGTCCTATTAGCACGTTAGTGGAATGTATAGCCGCCGGTTCACAGAGAAAGCACCTGCAAATGATCTTTTTGTATAGCGCTGAAGGTTTGTTTTCGGGCAACAACACTTCTTGAGGAAGATTGCCTCAAAGGTCGATTGAATGAAAGAAAAGAAACAAATTCGATGGATTAGCTGTTAGACTGGAAATGACTGTTTGGCAGTTGCTCCTTGTGTTCTTATAGGCTTAGGGGAAAGGGGAGATGTGTGTATGTGAGAGAGGTGGAATATGGGTTACCTTAATTGCTTTACTTGAAGATGTTATGGATGTCATGGTCAAATGATCAGGAGAACAGATCTAAGCATTAAAACCAAACCGCGGAGAATTTCTGGGCGTGTAGAGAAATGTGTATAGCGATAAAACCGCCACCATCACTGGAATACGTATAAACAGCTATTTACTGATTTACCGTTGGGCCTCTGTGCGGTGAAATTGATCTCACCCAATAGTTGCGAGCAGAGTGAGAAGATGTTACCGGATCACGACTTTGATGGCGCTTTCCATAGGAAGAGGCTGACCATGAAAGAGTGAAGATAATGCAAGACGGAGCTAGTTCAGTTGCACAACTTAAGAACAAGTGATTTATCATATCCAGATCAGATTATTATCAAACGAATTTTTGTCTGTCTCTGGGTCTTTCCAGATTCGATTTTGTGACGTGTTCTTGAGAAACGAGGTATGATTTCATTGTGGCAGGATGTGATTTGCATTAGTTAACTGCAGAAACTGGAAGAAAAGAATGATACCTGGTCGGTTTTGTCTTCAGGTGTCATTTCAGTGGTGTCATCTGAATGGGACCGGAAAGACTGAGGAAAAGAAAGAAAGAGAGAAGTTGCGTCTAAATGACATTTGAAGGGGACCAGAAAATTATTACCATTTGCATAAGAAGCGAGTTTTATTATTATTATTATTATTATTATTATTATTATTATTATTCAAGATCTTCTGAAATAAGATTTACGTTTGTTGATGTTTTGCAGTGGCTACGTTTATCAGAAGGTGTTGAGAATCAATTGGAATACCCCCTGAAGCCAACAATCCAATACCACATGCTATTCTTGAATGGTCTTGGCACAGTTGTTGGCGAAAACCTGAGATCGCAGCCGTAATTGCGAATGTAGTATGAAACTTAAAACTTTTTCAAGCAAGAATATGGAAATTGTCGGACTATGGAAGGGAAGGTTGTCCCAGTTGGTGCGATTGTAGTGCAAAAGAACTCGGAATATGAGAAAGAGAGGAAATATCATACGAAGTGCTAGCAAATGCACCAGAAAAACCCTTAAAGAAGGGCGAAAAAAATTTAACATTAGGCATTCTCTGGTAAAGAACATCAGGTCGTTCAAATACACGAGTTCCACATGGATAATGTGTCGGTAAGAATCATTCAGAGCGTCGGGCTAGTGAAGGGTTTAGTATTAAAAGAAAATAAACGAGTTGTTAGGTCTGACTTCTTGAAAGTGATATGTGACATTTATTTTTGAGTTTGTGGAGAGTGTTGGTCAGATGGGGATGCTTTGAGGGTTTTTTTTATATTTTTGGTGCTTTTTTTGAAGATTATTCTGACAAAAATTGTTTTACTTCTCGTGGTAGAACAGAGTTAATTTGAGGAAAAAGATTTGCTATGAGAAAAATGTACTATTTAACATTTCCACTCAGAGAGTACTTAGTCCCCTTGCCATAAACCTCGGCAGTGAATCCTGATAATTCCAATTCCACTAACTGGATTTCTTGCAGAAATCATCCGGCACGGTAATTGACAAACGGATCAGCTGATCGGGAATCCTCCAAATGATATCTCGTAGACGCTACAGCAACCCCTCGAAAAGAGGATGTTCTCTCTCTCTCCTCTACGTATTTCATGAAGACATCACTCTTACTACTTGTAAACGATGAGAACAGAAGCCAAAACTCCCTGCTGAGTTTTGGCTTCTGTTCTCTAACCAAACATGATACGACCGTCTGTTCGTGCATTCCATAAACCTGCAACGGTGTTTACCAGAAAATAAGCCCACCTCACTCCTAATTAATTGGAATCCATGTGCAGAGGCGATACCTACCGTAATCTAAACGGATCACCTCACGAGAAGGCGTGGTTGATAAATGATCGGGGATATGTTGTGTTGTGTTTCGTTTGTCCATTAGTTGGAGTATCTAAGAAAATTTTAGAAGAAAAGAATTTAAAGTTACTGTTTGACTGAATCATGAAAACAACTCCATTTTCAGGTGTCAAATGGAGAGAGAGAGAGAGAGAAAATTGCAGTAACGGGTACATAATGAATGCATCCTGACGTTTATTTAAAATTTTTCAAAGTTGATTAGGCAGCGTTAAAAACGTCTTTAAATAATGAACAAAATGTATTGATAGAAGCACGCAACCGTTTCTATAAGTCACCACACATACACGAAGCCACCATAAGTCACGAAGCGATTTAAATGTTTAATGATATTGCTTATGGTAAACCATAAAGCAATATGATTAAAACGGATACATATAACTTTAATATAACGTAAATAATTAAAAACACAACGAAAATAATATAATCATTTAATTTTATATTGCTGAAGAATTTCATTAGCAACCGGTTGATTATTTGAAAGACTGACACATAACGCAGAATGAACTGTTGTACCTTCCACTGCTACAACGGCTTTGTCCTAGAGCATCGGTTCCCAACTCGTGGTGCGCGTATCCCCGAGGGTACGTGCTGGGCCGTTCATGGGTACACGAAAAATAATCAGTAATGGCAGAAAAACAAGTAAATAAAACGAAATGCAAAACGTTAGTTATGGAACAATAAATGTTAAGTTTGAATCACCGCTATTTTAAAAACAAGGGGTACAATTTACAGAAATGGATTTTAAAAGGGTACACAAGTGGAAAAAGTTTGGGGAACCACTGTTCTAGAAGTACAGGTGACGCAGGTATTGTATGTGTGATGAATTCGGTTGCATGTTTCCATCAACAAATTTCGCTAATTATTATTATTATTATTATTATTTTTTTTTTTTTTTGCTTTCATTTACTTCTTTCACACGTTGTGTGGCCGTTTTAGGCGAAGATCGAGAAGTCCCAAGCATATCATATTCTTCCTCTTATTGTTCACTATTTTATTTCCTTCATTTACGATATTTCACGTGCACATTCAGCTGGAGACTTTGCCATCGAGAGATCACGACTGAAATCACTAACCCACCTAGAAGTTCTTGTTGCATTCTGATACGTACATAAGTTCCCCGTGCAGCTTCTGAAAGTGATTCTTCTGGAATACAACACTTCTTCATGTCGGATATTTCTGAATAACGAATAGGAGTTTTTTTTTTTTTTTTTTTTTTTTTTTTTTTTTTTTTTTTTACGTCGAAGAAGTTACGAATGTACTTAGAACGGATTAACAATATTTATAATAGCAGTAATTTTGTTATTCACTTCTTCATCAATCGGAGAGACCGTCATCAGAAACAAACGTTTTCGTCGAGGAATGATTGTGCCTGCATTGCGAAATCAGAATTCTCAGTTAAAAGATGTAAAGTAGTTGATTGCATTTTCAGTTGTTGTCCTACGCTAAAGGAGCAGCGTTTTGCCTTGCAATAATATTACTGTCCGACCACAGATACTAGAATCCTGGCTGGCAGATTGCCAAGAAGAGGCGATTCATGTTGAAAAGGAGAAAGGAACAAGGCGATGTACGAATTCGTTAACATGCGAAATCACGTGCTTTATACGTAAAATTTTCCAACTGTTACAGGCAAAATAGTTACCACTTTACAAACTAAAATTTTCATAAAAGAAAAGCTAATTTTTCGACGTATAATAATAAACACTTATCCCACGAAACGCATTGATTACCCTAATATCACAATGGATTTGCCTTCTTCTGCCATACGAAGAAGTGTCTAGGGGTATCGCATCTGTGGTCGCACAGTACTTAATAAACCATTAAGTAAAGAGACGAATCTATCTTTTTATAACGGCTGAAAAGACAGATTGAAATATTATTAGGGGACATGTTTGTTGTCTGGTTTTCTAAGAAGACTCAGTTAACCAAAATAATCAACAGGGACATCACGTCAGAGGAGAGAAGTACTTTAATGCTGGTACAAGTCAAATATCGTCTAATACACTATAACGGAGGTACTGTAATACTGATTATAGTACATCAGACGATATTTGACAATTCATAATTATTAACACAGTGACAGTAATGATTAGCAACTTATTTGTTGGAATATCGAAAACAACGCATTCCTCGGGTTAAACGTTTCACAGTGCGAACCTTTCCTAGTCTATTCAGAGAACTTTTTAATTACAGCCTTTTATCACGAGCAGTGTAATGAGGCTTCACAAAGAGTCGCGGTATGTTGTTTTGTATATTATAATCAAATTTTCCCAGCACAATAATTCCCAAGAATAAGTACTAATCGCCTTAAAACTCCCAATTTCCTCTTAACCTTCCATCCGAGCGATGCAGACCTGATTTATGTATCTGCCCTAGAAAGAGATAACCACATTATGTAAAGGAAGTCAATCTGCATTTCTTGTAACTGTAAGACAAGTTGATCACAACGGTTCTTTCTCCTCTCTCTGTCGTTCCCAATCAACCTGCACGAGACTTAAGCTTATTTAGTGGCTTAACTGAATTCCGGATGATCTTTTTTCATGTGAACTATGCTAGGAATGCTCATTTTTATCTTCTTCTTGAGTTGCATATTAGTTGGACTGTGTGGGGTTGCTTCAGAGAGAAGGGAAGGTTGCTGCTGATGTCAAAAAGAGACAGAATGCTGAACTCGTTTATTAATAGCATAGAAGGCTACTTTACGAACAAAATAAATCAAGAACAAGAAGAGTTTAAATTAAATTTCCATGATATTTTTTTTCTTTCTTTCTTGAAGCATGTCAGAGAAAAATGAAAGACCTGTCAGAAAAATTAGCAGTGAGTTGAGATTAGATAAAAGGAATATCGTTATTGGATTATCGTTCAACCTGTCAATCAAGGAGATAGAAATTGCAGCCACCCAAAAACTTTAAACTATCGAGCGTTGGCTGAAATTGCTGAATATTTTCTCATTGAGGAGTTCTGATTCACGGAGGGGAGGAAGCACTGTAATTTGCGAAACATTTTATAAAGTCTTAACTAAATGACAGTTCTACAGTCGTATTTAAGATGGCAATACGTTCTCAAATTATTCAATAGAACTTGGACTGCGAATTGGATTAACACTGATGTCATCCGCGAGCAAACCGAAATTTCTAAACTAAATTATGCCTTGGGACACATTCATTTCAACTTTCAAATAAAAAAAATTCGGTTATCACCATCGTATTAGAAAACAAAATCAAAAGATAATAATTATTTATTGTTGTTTTCATTATATTTATGAAATATTTTAAAAAATGTACCTCACACCTGTTAAGAAAAGCACTCGGGATAAACCAAGCTCGAAGACATTCGTTATGTACGCCCTTAAATTTTCTTATGATTTGTTAAATTGACAAAAGAGGTTATGTACACACCTAACGTCTTCGAACTTCATGTATCTTGAGGGCTTTAATTAACGGGTGTGAGGTACAATATCAACATGTAAGGCGCAAAATCTTCGACTCATTTTCAGGTCCGCCTACAAAATGACATTCGAAGCATCTTATCTGATCGAATGAAGTTGGTAAAAATGCTGAAACATCAAATTATGAGCAAATGATATGAACATATTCATATGAATATGAAATATCTCTGATTTCCAACTTAGACCCCTGTAATATTGAAATCACTCGGTTTGTTTCAATTTCCTCATGTCTACGATGTGACAACCACATTGGATTGTTTTTGAGACCACAGGCTTAACGACAAAGTACCATCAGAAGCACTGTTCGTGCCTGAACTTGCATATCAGATTCATGCAACAAGGAGTCCAGTGAGCAAAACACATTTTTTTTCTTTTACTTCGTATATAAAAGATTTAAAGTTTCTAGAAAACACATCTTATTAAGTAGCAGAAATTTAAATGATATTGATTTCTGCAAAGTATAATGCCTTAGAAGGTGCTACATTTCGATGACGTTTAATGAATGTAACTGCAGTTGCAGTTAATGCGAGAATAGGAATTTAATGCAATGAACACTCCGTATGTTCATGATTTTATGCAATGGTTCAAGTGATAACAAGGTAAATCTGCAAGATCTTCTTGTATATGTACATAAATTGTAGAAGCATTCGTAACAGATGTATAAAGATGTTAACCATACTTCTACAGTTTGACCCTACCATTCTGCGTGCGTTTTTGTTTATTTTTTTTTTTAACGCTTGTAGTTTCTAAGGCTCCTTCGCAATCATACGACAGCATTTGTGGCACCGTAATAGTAGACTACCAGAAGATTTTTCAGAACTCCAAACTTTTTTTTTCTGGTTTCCGAGTAAGTTGATTTGATTTCTCTGGATTTTATTTTATTTTTTTTATTCTTTCGGAAACAGAGAAACACGAGCGCTCGCAATTATGATATGGCAAGATAGTTAATATATATTTTCATATTTTGACCATTTCTATATATGTATACAATTATCTACCATGAATACCATTTTACACCAAATTAATACCACTGAATGATTGTACAGAGCCTCCTTGAATTCGTTTCCGATATCTAACACAACGATACTTCTCAGAACTTTTTTCTAATGATCAATTACTCGTTCAAAACGGAAGAATATCACCTTCAATTCTAACCTACAATGATGATTCATTACTTTACTTTAAAACATCCTTAATACCGTTCATACTAATAAAATCTCCTTAAATAATTGAATTTAAATTTTTATAATCCTCAGTTCAACTTACATCTTAATCGCCCATATTTTAAGCGTAATCATCCGCCAAATGTGACTTTACGCATACTGGTAAATGCATGTAGATTTGGAAAGTTTTTCATATCACAAAATATTCTAGCCTAGCATCAAACATACGCGCTTTATAGGCATAATACGCTTTCTAGTTAGTCTTATTTGTTTAGGCGTAATCTAAACAACGAGACAACCACCTAATAACATCGAATAGCTCCCAGCACCAAGTTATTCATCTGCCCGATGTGCTGTGTGCATTCTCCTCCATATCAATAACTTTTATTAGAAAACGGCTCCAAAATTGCATTCATCTTTCTTGTTAAACCGGTCAGAAAAAATTAAATTTTAACCGTACTGTTGAGTCGTAAAAATTAACTAGTATATCTGAGACTCCAAAAATCCCTCATTGATGCATACTTCAAACAATGATCGATACTCAGTCCTAATTTCGTGTGGTCTTCAAATATTGACATTACAGCTTCAATTCCGTGATCAGGATACGGAATTAATGCCAAGAACCCTGCGCAATCAACAGTTAATCCCAGGGCACTCCACTTGCTGCATCAACCAATCGCAAGTGTGGTTATATAATCTCATCAACTTCCTTGCTACCTATCGATTCACTGCAGTGTCACTTTTCTCTAATTTACAGTCAAGATTGCGTCCGTGATACTTCTTCGAATGTCATGCTGAAATCTGTATTTATGATGTTGAAAGTACGTTTTTATGCAGTTTCGTTTCAACAACTTCTGTAGGCTTCCCTTAGCATCAGAAAACTTCTTGGATTTTTCTTTATGATTTGTGTCATATTTGAGCTGAAAAACACCCTTAGCACCAGAAATTGCTACTCTTGAAAGGGGCCCATCATTTTAGAATAGGTTTATGCTAAATATCAAAATCCTGTCCTTTTAAGATGGGTAATTATTACTATATCGCCGTAATTATAAGGCATGGCAGCCAATATCTCCTCCTCTGTTATGTTGTTGGAAGAAAGATCGCATTTCTAATCAACCTGCATGCGAAAGCATATACAAAATCATGAGTACTGGTCTCAAACAGTTTGCGACCAGTACTAATGCGTTATGGATAGTTACGTTATTTCCTTTACCGCACACGATTTTACTTCTTGTTCAATAAAATACTTTGAAATCAAATAACATGCAAACGTGATGCCCGTACTCTCGCGTGATTGGCATAACAACTTGCAGTATTTGTTTTTCTTTGTACAAGGCTTAAGACTTTCTCAAATCATGTACAAAGAACTTGTTGTTGATAATTTCAGCGTGGATCAATACAAATTCTTCTTGTTTAATTCCTACTTTAATGAAAAATCGGGTCGTATCGCTCTGCATAAGATATTTTTAATCGGTTCTCCCTCCCCCCATCGTAAAGTAAGCTACAAGATAAGCCGAAAATCCCTAGTAAGCAGGAGCTTAATCCATCAAGAATGAGTAGTAAAGCCATTTTCCCTCCAGTCGTTTCTTTTATTAGTGACACTTCTCAAATTAATGAGGTTAGTTTCATAACCTACTATGCACGAAGCCACGACCTTTTATATCTGATTTCAAAGCTTCTTTTTATTGGTGGTCTTGATGCAGGTACAACATCCCCGATTCTTTTTTATTCGTTGCGAGTCAGGTGCATTCTTGGTGCTTTGAATAAAAGGGGAAAAACTATAACTGAAAGCACATTCAGTGGTTGAAGGAAGCTAAAAATTTATTGAACTATCAAGTATAGAACATACTCATGAAAAATAGTTCAACAATTCCGATGACCCTGTAACTGTAGTGAAGAAATTGTGGCCAACAGCATCCATGACACAAACAGCAAGAACATATTTGAATTTCAATAAATATTGGAAACACTAAAATTAGCATCGGTGGTTAAATTTTTAAAGTCCGTTTCTCTTATGCAGTTCAGAGAAAAACGAAAGTATCAATGCAAAATATAAATTAAGGTGGAACCTTATTTTACTAACATTTTGAATCTAACCTCAACTTAGATTTAAAAAATTCCACTGAAATACAACAGTCAATGAAGCGTTTCGGTTTCTATGTTGGATATATTCTCAGCACACACCAGATGTATGCTGCAATGCATTATGGATAAGCATCTTCATTTATTTTATTTTATTTATTATTTTTTTAGATTCCGAGGAGGTGGATACTTTTGAAATCGATCGATCTACTGGAGACATCCGGCTGGTGAAAGCTTTGGACAGCGTACACAAGAGTCATTACCGTCTGTTAGTGAAAGCATCTGTGGACGCAGATCCTCCCAAGTCGGACACAGCAGAGGTATGTCCTTTACTTTTCTTTACCTGACACCAACGACACAGTCATTAGTCTCTGTCAGGGTGCGTTACTACTGTAACTGTGACATTTCCGATCGCTTTTGTCATGGCGAATGTCGGCCTACTGACCTGAGAATAATCAGCTGTCGATGGCATTTCTGTGTTCCACCCAATACCGAGGGATTAGAAAACGATTATAACGCCTGATTTCTCGCACTAATAACGCCCGTTGACGATACTGTGATTGATCACCTGACTAGTTTACTCTCATAATCCGATCCAGATTACAACTCGAGTAATGCGCACATCCGTTTAGTACCAGTCTGGCTCGAAAAGCTTAAGAGAAAATGATATTTGTCAAGTTCGACTTATTTCGTTTCCTTAAGGAGTGAGCGGTGGATGAGGTTTCATTTTTTTTTATTCATTTTAGACCAAAAAAAAAATGCTTTTTGTAAAACTATAATAAAATACCGAAATGCAATACAAAAATTCCCCCGTTTAATTATGCCACCCACAAGACAGTGTGACTGAGAAATATCGACTTTTGTTTTAAGCTGTTAAGTAAATATAATTTACGGGGAGTCCCTTACCCCATGTTTTGAGTATTGCTAAGTTCATCATAGTATTACTCTACGTATTGGATTATTTCAATCGAAAGCAGCAACTAATTAATTATTTTTATCGTAATAAAAATGTGATTGTATAATTGTGCAAAACTGCACTCAGCTTGATTTTCCTGCCTTTTTTAAAAATAGTTTTTATTCTAAATTCAGTTGACATAACAAAAGAAACTCACCAAAACATAAGAAATTATTTCTAAAAAAAAAAGCCTTCAATGAAATTTTACATAAGGGTATTTATGTTATTATCATAAATTCTTTAGCAAGGATTCGTTAATGTCTTATCCTATTCCATATCTTGATTTAAAAATATTTAAGTGTTCATTAGGCATTACGACCAACACATTTCGTCTGCTCCCTAGCAAACCTGCTGTTTTTGAGAGTGGAAAAAATACCCACCCTCTTCATAAGAAGACTTTGTAACTCAACTTTAGCTGACAGTCTTTAGAAAATTTGCCACTTTCTTAATTGAATTAAGCCTTTTTCTTTTCTTCTCCAACAGAATGGCGAACTACTTTTTGCATCGAGGGTTTGCTATGCTGTTAGTACGAGAATGTGCATTAACTTATCAGTCTTTTTCACTGTCGCTTTCTTTTTTTTCCCTTTTTTTTTCAATTCGAAAAGCCCTTTTATTTCTTTTCTGGATAACACTAGTTAATCCTAATGACTTTCAGTACTGAAAAAAAAAAAAAAAAAACGGAAGAAGCATCACCCACTGCGTAAAGTGAGCAGCTGTTTTTCGCCAGAAGGTGCAAATAAAAACAAAAAAAAGCAAGGAATGCCATTTTTATCTACTGGGAAAATAATCTTAACGTAGAAAATGATTACCTCCAATATTTTTCTTAGAATTGTCGTTAACCAGCATAATAACTAAGAAAAAGTGTTTGTTTTAAAAGCTAGAAATTCTGTTCTCCAGTTCTGTGAAGTAAAACTCAGCACTTGACCTGATTATTGAAAAGCTGAAGATGTATAAGGAATGATAAATAAAGAATGCTCTGTTTTGTACACAGTTTAACACACCTAAAAGTGGATGCTACAGTCGCATCGAAAGTATTATTTAAGGGTAGGACGTCTACGAACTTCCAGTTGCGATGTACAGTGTGAGATAGCATTTTAACAGTGCAAGGCTCATATTCTCTGATAGGAAATTCCAGAAGTCCATCTGTTACTTTGCAGTAGGGTTTTTCCGCCAGTTTATCTGACGTTTTTCATCAAGCAAACCGGCCCCCTTGAACACACACGGATCTACAGCCATGATTACTTAACCCCCCCATGAGGGGGGGCTCAAATCGCCCCGAATTGGGACGGGGGGGAGGAAACTCCATACTAATAAATAAATTGCTATTAAATGTATTCACTAGTTATTTAAAGTTAATTTCATCGGACATTTTTAAAGGTCAAACTTCAGTTACCTAAAACCAGGATTCACGCCATATTTCAGATTTATGACCCAAGAAGCGATTTTATATTTGCCTTTTTCATTAGATTTTTTTTATCAAGCGTTTGCCTCTTATTAATAACTTTATACAACTGTGGAAAATACTTTTATTGTACTTTGTTGTTTTACAGGTTAACATCATAGTGGGGACTGGACAAGGGGTTCGCCTCTTTCCAAAGCGACTCTACGAGGTGACTGTATTCGAAAATCGCTTAGCTCCGCTCATTATCCTGGACCTGAATGCCACTGACGAGATTTCTCACAAGCCTGTGCGTTACAGTATTGTGGGACACACTTACAACGGTAAGTTGAGCCAGCTCGCTAAAAACAATAATTGAATTAAAATAACTAATCCAAAGGAGAGTCCAGTGATAGAGAATAGCCACAGAGAGAGAGAGAGAGAGAGAATGCTTTCCTTCCCATATCTCCAAAAATTTCTTATTCTAAGTAAGAAAGCATTGTAGCAATATAGCTTAAGTTTTATCTTTTGTATATTAACAACCCATTATCAGAGAAATTCATCCGTTTGCTTTTATCAGACGATAATGCCCATAAAAATATAAAACATGTTTCTCTCTCTCTCTCTCTCCCTCACTCACTCACACACACACACACACACACACACACACACACACACACACACACACACACACACACATATATATATATATATATATATATATATATATATATATAATTTTATATTTTTATAAGGGAAATGTGCCATCAGAAATTATTAAGTCATCCTCTAAAACTGTTAGAATGAATTGAGAAAAATATCTGACATATTTTCATTTGCATACATGAATAACGAACAAATACCACGATATGCTTTGTTCGCTTCGTTGCCAAAACAGACAGCCCAGGTATTTCCGCAAATATTTGCGAATAGGGCTGAAGGCATTCATAATACGTCTTAGATGACGACACAGACTATGTAAACGCATAATTGGACAATGTTGAATATTTCAACCACCATCGAGTAGGCGGATTCATGCATTATTAATAGTGAAGGGTGTCCCTTATGAAACAACTTTCTCATGCGGTTCTGTTAAAAGACGTCGGTGAGATCAACAGCAGTGTTTCGGTTTCATAAACTTAAATGCAGCTGTTCATAAGAAAATTTAAAGGTTTCTCTCATTTTAGCAGAAGAGCCTTTGTCGGGCTCTTCCGCTAAAATAAATGGAACCTGCAGCAGTATTGTTTAGGTATTCGTAAGAAAGTGGAATTTTGAAAGAAGAGTTTCTCAAATTAGCTAAGAGACGCACGCGCAATGACAGAAGCGACTTTAGTATATTTGATGTCATTTTGAACCGCGGTGGTTCGATATGTGCGGTCACTCATCTCGAATCATGCCACTGCTTCGTAAAGTCATCGTCGGAATTAAGTATTCTTTTTGTTTTATTTTTTGGTGTAATTTTATATTTAATTTACCATACAAACAATTCTAGAGTAATCCTTTGTTTAATTTTTTTTTCCTTCTGTTTTTCCTTTTGTTTCTTGGTTATCCTCTCATTATTATAACATTTTTTCTAAGTAAATTGCGCCCTTCCTCTATTTTAATTTCTAGGTTTTTATCTTATTTTTCTCTTGTACTTTTTGCCTTTCTGTTTTTGTCATTAAGTTTTTCACTACATTAATCAGTCAGCCCAACTTCCTTTAAAACAACAGCCAATTCTTTTAATGATTTCCTTCCGTATTATCCAACTTCTGACGATCGCGACATCATAAGCAAATCCCAAGTTATTTAAGCGTAATGATGTTGATTGTTTTTTTTTTCTTTTTCAATTGAATTTACTCGCTGCATCTCCTAACACTAGTGTGGGCCTTTCAACGTGAAAAATTTCACTTGGTCTATTGAGAAGAATGAGGTCAAAGCATTTCATTCGCGCAATTAACATTGCTGAATTTCGATAACAAAAAAACCGCATTTAAATGCAAGATAAGATAAATTAGCAAGTTTAACCGCACATTTTAATTTGGATTCCTGGATATCCTGCGATTAATTTATCACTATCATATCTTCACCCAAACTCTGATTTTTCAGCTGAAATCGAGTTTAATTTTTGTCCAGTCTCTTTGTTCTAACTCATGGGAGTAATTTGAAAACGTGGAACAGTAAGCTGATGAGTAGGTAAGTATTCAACTTTTTTTGTTCACGAAACTAGTCGAGAAAATAAAAATAGTTCCTTTTCGATATTTTTGTGGATTCCTAGAAACCTAATAAAGTTAATTTTTTTACACTATTATTATTATTACATTAACACTGCTAGATGTAAACTTTGTGTAAAATTTGTTTAAAAAAAATCCCACAGCTGACCAGTTTCTGTTGCTTTAAGTATCGACAGTGGAGATTTAAACTTAAGTAAGGAAGGAAATTCTCTTTCTAGGACTGTTTATTGTGGAACCAGAAAGTGGGCGTTTATCGGTCACAGCGAGCTTAGACAGAGAGCAAAGAGAGAGCTACACTCTTAAAGTCCGAGCAGAAAACATGGGTAGAAGACGTCAGGGCAGAGATGTAAGCCGCCTAGGTAAGAAGATTTTAATGTAACAGCAAATAAGCTGCTTTACCCTCTATATTTAGTTCTTATGTGTGATGTTAGTATTCTTCGTATGTCGACAAGCCACTTGAACAGATTTGTGTACTTTGTGATCTGAATTCGTGCTTTGTTTCTTCTGTGGATTAGACAAGAATTAGCGGTCGTTTGGTCGCGTTGGAGTTTATTTTCTCAATATTGCACAAAGACTGATGACCTCTTCAGTACTTCTCGTTTGGGTCGATTTTAACTATTGTTGCTCAAAATGTGAAGAACAAACTGTAGGGATGATGCCCTTTACTACTTCAGTGAATGCCGTTTTCAGATTTTCTTTCTTTTTTTTTTTACCTTGTAAGACTTTCTTAAAATGCATTAGTCTTTTCGAAGATTATATTAGAGATTCACGTAAACAAACCACTAAATATTAAATGTAAAACTTATTTTAACATTCTATGCATGAAGCATACTGCTTACATGCTTTAGTTTCGGTATCACTGTTGACGAAGGATGTCAACAACCCGAGAGTAATCTCGATTAGGAATTGACTGAAATACATGTTCTCCGTAAGCAAACCGTCAATTTCGATAGCTGAGATATGGTCGTTTCTTTTCTAAGAAGTGAAGCGTTAACTTTTTTCCCGGTGCGACCATTTGTTTTGCTTAGGTAGCCGTTACTGGCATAAGGGATTGTGAGGAGATAAGCTAGCACACTTGAAGGAAAAATGTGGAGAGCGAAGTTATATAGAAAAAAATTTCACGTAATATGATACTTATTTTGCATTTTGGAAGACTGGTATCCGTGTGTGAACATTACTTCTCACGTATGACATGACATTTAACGAAGTAAGCACTCGTAACGATAATGTGTATTACTAGCGGGCCGATAAAGTGGTGATGACCTTCCTGGGGTATCAATTACATATTTGTTTTAATCCTTTATCCAAATGTCTGAAATATTTTCAGGACTTGGGCAACTCGTGGTAAACGTGGTATGACTTCACATCACTTGTCTTAGTATCCCATAATGCATATGGTTTACCGATAAACCCAAGCTCTTCAAGGAAGACTAAGGGTTTGTAAGATAAGTGTTGATGTGCTGACAGTAAAAAGAAAATACGATTGAAATCTCATGCCAAAGAACAAGAGAAAAGACTCATTCCGGCTCGGACGTCGCCCGGTCAACAAGGCCTCGTCCCCAACCTAGTAATCACGGTTGTATCGAAAAATCAGTTACTGAAAACAAAGACAAAAAAATCAAACTCGGGGCCTGTATAGGATGGAATATCAATTGGTAATGGAATGTCCGTACACTCTGGGCAGCTAGAAAGTTGTAGTTACTTCAAGAAGAAATACAGGTGTGATATATTGGGTATTTCAGAAATGAGATGGATACTGTTAGGAGAATCAAATGGTGGACGAGTTCTCTGGTCAGGAAATGAAAGTAAGCATGAAGCAGGCGTAGGTTTCCGGCTAAGTAACAAGGCCTGTCAGTCAATGATAGGATACAAACCAGCTAGTGGAAGAATAATAGTTGCAAGATTCAGTGTCCAACCATTTAATATCACAACCATTCAAATATATGCGCCCACTGCAGAGAGTGCAGATGAAAACATTGAGAGATTTTACAGGGATCTACAACTAGTAATTGATGAGGTGTCGAAGTAGGATATACTCGTCATTGGAGGAGACTGGAATGCAAAGATTGGCAAAAATAACACAGGATGGGAAAAGGTTATGGGAAAATTTGGATATGGAGAAAGAAATGAACGTAGAGAGATGCTTCTGGAATTTGCCACGGATAACAACCTGATGATTTGCAATACCAAATTGCAACAAAAAGATTGTCGTAAATGGACGTGGCGCTCATTCGATGGCAAACAGGAATATGATCGACTTGATATTAATAGACCAGAAATGGAGAACCTCAGTTCAACAGTGCAGATCAATCATTCCATGGAGCTGATACTGATTCGGACCACAGCTTAGTGATTGCGAATATAAGACTAAAACTGAAAGAAAAGTACAAAGAAAGTTCCAAAAAGCTAGAGATATCTCAAAACTAAATGAAGACAGGCTAAGAACAGCATGTCAGAAAGTATCGGAAACTAAGCTTAAGACCCCAAGTGAAAAACAAAATATAAATACAAGAGCAGAACGACTGACTACAGTGATAAAAAAGCAGTAGAGAAAGTAATTCCTGAAAGAGAAAAGATCAACAAGAAATGGATACCTCAGGAAACCCTAAAATTGGCACAAGAGAAAAGAGAACTAAAACTTAAGAGAGATAATTCAGAGGCAGCAGATGAGTTATACCGTCAAGAATGCAATCAAGTACGGAAATCAGCAATATCTGATAAAGCTAAATAGTTGGAGGACCAGTGCAAAGACATTGAACAGTACTATGGAGAACACAAAGCTAGAGAGGTCTACAAACTTATAAGAAATGTCAATAGGAAGTGGCAAACAAGATCAGTAGCAATCAAAGATGAAGATGGTAAAGTATTGATGGACAAGACCAAAATCATACACAGATGGACAAGATATTGCAGCGAACTATATAAAAATCAACTAAATAATACCGCAACAGAGTAATCAAAGAACAAAGCAATCTCTCCACCAGCAGAGATCTTTGAAAATCATATCTTGGAAGAGGAGGTGAATAAGGCTATAAAACATCTCAAGAACAACAAGAGTCCTGGAGATGACAACATAATGGGGAAGATGCTAAAATATGGGGGAGAATCAGTTGTAAAAGAAATGCATAAGCTATGTAATATGGAGATCGAGGTATGCCCCCGAAGAGTGGAAAAATCGGTCTTGGTTGTTTTTCATAAGAAAGGCAGTACTTTAGAATGCACCAATTACAGAACTATTGCATTAATGCACTAGTTCTCATACGACCTGTATATAGTGCCTCCATACGACCCTTCAGGTAGTATGGAGGCACATCTTCCTGATGAGCAAGCCAGATTTCGACAAGATCGAAGTACAATGCAACAACTACTCGCACTAAGACTAATAGAGAGAAAGATCGAAGTACAATGCAACAACTACTCGCACTAAGACTAATAGAGAGAAAGATCGAAGAAAGAACAAAAAAAGATATACTGCTGTTTCGTGGAGTTCCAAAAAAGCATTTGATAACATTGACCAAAATATAACATGGGCTGTCTTGGAATTCTATGGTATGGACAATAAAATAAATTGATCCGCCTGCTGAAAGATATAAACAGCCAAGCACAAGCAAAAATCAGGATAGCAGGTGCGACTGGAGATTGGTTTGGTACAAGACAAGGGAACCCAATATCACCAATCATCTTCATCACACACATGGGAAGAACACTAGATAAGCTTAAAGAAGATGGAAGAATTTCAATAAATGGCATGAATAAACTACCTCTGCTTTGCAGATGATGACATCGTCCTGATTGAAGAAGACGCAGCAAGGCTGGAAACGACACTGCAAACACTATATACAGAAGGAAAAAGATATGGACTATATGTCAACTTTGAAAAAACTAAACCAACGATATTTGGACAACAGAAGTTACTATACAGAGTTACCATAGACAGATTTCAACTGGAAAATGTGGAATATTTCACATATCTTGGATGCCACATGACGCATGACTTGGACTCCAAACAAGAGATAAAAATTAGAATATCCAGAGCAAGAACTATTTTAAAAGCCATGGAAAAATATGGAAGAGCCGAGCTATAAAGATGCAAACTAAACTGCGCATTGTAGAAACCTGTATCTTCAGCAGCATGCTCTATAGATGTGAGGTTTGAGCATTTGAGCACCCAGGCCTCAGATCCATAGAGTGCTATAGAAAGATCTTGAGAATAAGCTGGATACAGAAAGTGAACAATGAGGAAATCTACAGACGAATACAACCAAAAGAAAACCTGATCCAGAAAATAATCAATAGGAAACTTCGTCTCTTTGGCCATATATGTAGAATGAAGAAAGAAAGGAAAATAAAAATGCTGCTGTTTGGGATGATTGAAGAAAATAACAAAAAAGGAAGACCAAGCAGAGAATGTGGCGATGACATTGTCAAATGGTGCGGAAACTCTATACACAGACTGAGTCATCTTGCACAAAACAAAATGCAATGGAAGAATCATATATCAAGATGGCATCAGACGCCTACGGGCAGGCATTGGACCCATTGTTGTTGATTATGATGATGATGAGTGCTTTGCACTCATCATCATCATCATATCCTTATGGGTATGTATAATGCTATGTATTATGGAAAGGATCACTACCCAGACCGGTTTCGACCTTTATTGAGGTCTAGTCAGTGAGAGCCAGACCCAGAGGCGGTGATAGTAAGATGGAAGTAATGCAGAAGTCATATCACCATATACCAGTTGCCAAATGGTGTCAACACCTTATTATTAAAATTCTTTGAATTAGAGATAGTTGATGGAGTTCTTTTCACTTAGCTATTTTAATAATAGAATTTTAATAATAAGGTGTTTACACCTTTTGGCAACTGGTATATGGTGATATGACTTCTGGATTACTTCAATCTTACTATCACCGCCTCTGGGTCTGGCTCTCACTGACTAGACCTCAATAAAGGTCGAAACCGGTCTGGGTAGTGATCCTTTCCATAATGCATAGCACTATACATACCCATAAGGATATGTGCTTTGCATTATGGGATACTAAGGCAGGTGATCAGAACTTATACCACCTTTGCAACGAGTTTCCACAGTCCTGAAAATACTTAAGGCGCAAACTTTTGTTTGCTTACACTTTGTCAAAGGATTGAACCAAATATGTAATCGGTAGCATAGCCAAATGAAAAAACTTCCTTCCTGGGATATGTGCCTTTTGGGTGATGTGACATTCGTAATTGGATGGAAAAAGAGACCTGGCTTCGAATCCATCTAGGACTGCAGAAACCTTTCAGTAGATGATTTCAAATGAGGTAAGTGAGCTAACTGACCTCATGTGAAGTGTCAGAGAGCACACGCAGCTAACAGACAGTAATCAATCCCCATAGCCTTAATTGCTTCGGTCGTAATTTAAAGTGTTATACCAAACCGTTGCAGTTATTGTGTGAAGGATTTGTCTCTGCTGCATCACTGAAGCAAGCTTCCTTCTTTGCTGCAGTTTTATTTTAAATTGGTGCAGGAGATAAAAAAATTCTCCTAATTTTGTTCGAGTTTAGCTTACTTCTATCATAAACAATTTTATGCATTCCTTTGATCAAAAAATGTTGTTCTTGCTGGTTGTTTCTGTTGGCTGCCATCAATGAGCAACAGCCAGAGAGGTGAAGAACATACATTGATTTGATTAGGCTTGTTACACCTGATATCTTGAGAATATAATATCCTCAGTTATCATGGTGTAACATGAAAATTAAATAACATAAATAAAAATCCCTGCATGAAAGGAATAATTTAATTAATAAAATATTCTTGCATCCAGTATAAATTGAGTAAAATGTAAAGGTCTTGTTTAGTTAAGATAACAAAAGAAAAGAATGTATTAAGATGTATTATGACTAAACAAGGAATTTGTATTAAATAAGTAGCTCACTAAGAATTAATATATTAATGCGATTAAAAATGAAAGAGTTAAGTACATAAGGATAAAAGAATGAGTCATGAAATACGCTATGTAAGAGGCTACAGATTAAGCATTACGTAGAATTCTGAGAAAAGGTTTAAAAGGGGATTAAGATAGGTTTAAAAGGGGATTAAGATCCTGGCATAGGCCTTAAGCGATCGCTTAAGGCCTATGCCCGGATAGAAACTTCGTTACGAGTTGCCGATTAAAATGACGTATGGCGGCAAAATGCTACCCAATTGGTAGACAGACTGAAAACAAGTAGGAGGTAGGAAAAAGAAGTAAGAAAGGGCGCCGTTAGGGTAGCAGCTATAAAAGGGTTGGTACCCCCCCCCCCCTTCGAGGCTGTTCGAAGAGTAGGCTCTTTTGGGTTTAGGAGAAGACGTTTAGATAGTCATGGAGGCTTGAGGCCTTTTTGCCTTTTGCCAGAGGAGAAGAAACGTTTGGATAGTCGCGGTGGTTTGAGTTTGGTTTTCTAGTGGATTTCACGGTGTTCCTGAGTGGAGAGATATGGCTTATATCCTCATGCCACAACAAGGAATCGAAGGTGAGCGGGAAAGCTATTCCCGTATTCCTATGTAGAAAGCAAGATATGCCATGGAGTCATAGGAAACTGTGAAGATGTCGATGTCCTCGTTTCGGATAGTACAGTCGACCGCGCAGATGTTTATATAGCCCTGAATTTCAAGAAGTTATGCAAGCAAGTTCGTTCAGTAGAAGGTAAAGGCCCGTAAGTGAAGCTAAAGAAAGGTATTGTGAAGTTTGTCTTATGTTAACTAGAAGTTGTTTGTGATAGGTACTATTGTCTTAATACGGAACTGTTAAAGT
The DNA here is from genome assembly GCF_054136105.1 of Typopeltis vanoorti. Taxonomy (NCBI): domain Eukaryota; kingdom Metazoa; phylum Arthropoda; class Arachnida; order Uropygi; family Thelyphonidae; genus Typopeltis; species Typopeltis vanoorti. The sequence goes on from NC_143556.1 coordinate 143,921,831, forward strand.
GATTAGGGAGAAATTATAATAGGACTTTAGAATTTGATAGAGAGTGTTAAAAGTAAGCTAGCTAGTGTTGATAATTTGTGAATAATTAATTGTCCTAAGAATCTTGAGTGCCTACTATATTGTAAAAGGAGAGTTAATGACATAGTTGTGTGTTAATGAAGTAAATGGTTTTGTTAATATTGAGTTGGATTAGTGTGAATTGAGTAATCAAGTAGCCTGAGGAATTTGAATGCCTAGTGTGATGTGTAGAGAATCGGAATTGTCATAAGTATGTGCTAGAGTAGTTAATGATTTTGTTAGTGTACTTAAAGTTGAATAATCTAATAGTGTGTGGTAATCTAATTTGTCCATGTTAAGTGAATTCATGTTTTTGTATGAAATTTTGTGGCGGCATGATCGTAGTAACTTTTGTCGAATCATAGCCCATCTACTTGTATTAAGCTAATTTTAGTGTGTAAGTAATTTAGTTGAGTATTTTGATATGTACCATGTTTAGAGAAATAATAAACCTTTTGTTTAATGATAAAAAAAGTTGTCTGATATCGCAAATCCAATGCACCGCTTAGAAACATTCGAGCCTAATCACGCGGGGAATTAATGTTAAGAAACGGGACGTTTAAGGAATTAATGTTAAGTAACAAGAAATAGTGTCACGACTGCAATAATTACACTTTCAGATATTTGAGTTCCTTTTCTCTGTTTATGTACAAAATATCTTAAACTAAATATCCCAAAGGGCGCAGTTAAAATACAAATACTAGGGATACTACGGGGAACAATAACTCAGATATTAGTAGGAATTTTGTTGATGTCTTGAAAGTAGAAGTTAGAAGAATATAGACGAAGGCAATTTGTAAGACAAACAAAAATCGTAAGAAAGAATAGGGACATAACAGGCTGTATGGGGGAATCTTGTCTCTCTCTAATTACACAGTAACAAGTGAGGATAAAATTTATCATTCCTATTTATGAGACCTTGATGCGATTACACTTGATAACTGTATTCAGATCTAGTCACCTGCGTTTGTTGGGAATGAAGTAGTGGAGAAGATCAAGAGATGTGAGGGACCAAGATGGCGACTGGTCTGTGGAATGCTCCCTATAAGGATAGATTGAGGGTTTGTGGATTGCAAAAGTTGGTAGATAACCGGAAAAGAGGGGATATGAAAAAAACATTTCAGTTACTAAAAGGGTTTGGTTTCCGAGGGGTTAGCGTATCCGCTCTCCAGCCAAAAGCCCGGGGGCATGGATGTTTGTAATTGTCGATTAAAATACTAGTGGTTTATGGTCGGCGGTAGATGGCGTTGATGTAGAAGTTGAAGGTAGTTGTAGTTGGTTGATTTGAGTGGTGGAGACGGAGAGTTGTAGAGGGAGTGTTCTCCCTCGATGAGTCTTTGGAATCATTGAAGGTGTCGCGTAATAATAATAATAATATTTTATTATTCAGTGGTAATAAATGGTTTGAGCCTGTCTGGTTGGCCGAGTGGTCAGCATTCTCGCTCTCCTGCCAGCAGGCTGAAGGTTCGAATCGGATTTTTCTGATTGCCTTTAGGTGGGAGATGAATTTCATCGCCCATTGCGAGGCCACCGCCTCTTTTATTGGGGGCCTGAATTGGCTTGAAACAGTTCAAGCCTCTAGAGCAGGGTTTCCGGATTATATAAAAAAAATATCCAATCAATAAAAATAGAAAAACTTTCTTGGTCCACCCATGGTGTGCCAAATGCACTATAGGTTTAGAAATAAATCTTTCGTGGGTGGGAGCCACGTAAACATATTTCCGCTTTACTAAATATTATGCTAATTTATTCACTTATGTAACCTGACCAGAGCTCTGTACATGTTCATTATGAGGAGCGATAATTCCAAATCGCAAGAGTGCATTTAGTGTATCCCAAAAAGATAACGCCGTCACTAACACATTTGTTAACTCCACGAAATTTACGGTCTAGCTATATTAGCCAGAATTTCTCATATTCAAAAACTTTGTATTCAAAGAACTTGTTTTACAAACATGGTGACCCCGGTTCGCATGTTTATTAATCTCGTCCGCCCCTCTTCCAGTTCGTGTGTTAGGCTAGCCGAATTTTCAAGTGGCCTTAGCGCGTAAGATTTATTCGGGCGACAATTGCCTCCTTCTATATTGTAGTGATTTTTCTTTCGAAATCAGCTTTGTTTATACGAACTTCCCTTGCAGCTGTAGGTAGAATTACTGAGGCTACCTTACACTTTCTGCTTAACGCTCCCCAGTAAAATCGTGTTTCACGCATCTAAGATAAAAGCACCTCATTGTGTAGTGCCGGGTCCTTCACGCGCTTATGCTCTTCCCGAAATCAGATACGGAAAGAAAAAGAGAGGGAGAGAATGTTTCTGAGGATTTCACTACATTCTAGTACGGGAGTTAGTTTAGTACATGTTCCACTCTAGAGAAATACATACAGAATGTAAAATCGAAAGCTCAATATTTCATTGCCAGTAAAATATGCGCCTGCCCTTCGAATATTACATTCAAAGGTGTCATCACGACAAAATGTACTTATGGCAAGAAATCTGATGGGATGAATATTTCAATCTCATTTTAATCCGTATTTTGACCTTCATTAATCGGAAATGAACATAACCAAAACAGTCTTCGTGTAACCGGAGCTGTTCTGACTTTTGACTTCTTTACAGTATTTACTTTCTACCATCTTGTATTTTTGTTTATTTTAGTTTTAATTTTCAGTAGAAATTGCAGTTTCCTTGCAGGGTCTGTCACTCACTTTCGTATATTTAAACTGGTATTTTTATACCTGAACATAAATGAATTGTAACACGCGTATTATTATCTAGTTGATTGATATTTTTAAGAAACGTGCAGTATATCGTCACTTTTCCGAACGAGACTGGCTCTACAACTTTGAAAATCAACTCATATATTCCTATCCATGATTCCTATCGGTATCGGAACTTTTAATACCCGCAGGTATTAAAAGTTCTAGTTTATGACTTTAAAGTGCAACTCCAGTGAGCAAGAAACTTCGAGAGGCAGCTCATGCGTGCATCCTTAAAGGAATCGGAGAATCACTAACTACCATTCTGGCTGGCCCTTCAAAAATGCAAGCAGGATGTTAGCGAACATCTGATATTTTTAATATTATGTTTTCCAACGTTTCTTCTCATAATGTCCATTTTAATTAATGGAACGGCTGCTTGGGTTAATAAATATACAAATATTTCTTTCAACCCAAGTTCACACTTGGGTTGAAAGAAATATTTGTAGGAAGCGCAGACCTTTTATAAGGATTGTTCATTTGAAGGTGGTTTAGCTGGCCTCGTTAAGAAGTGGCAGATTGTTTCATAGCCTTAGTTGTTCGGCCATTTCGGTTGTACCAGCAGACTTGTTACAAAGTAAACAGCATTCATCACTTCAGAAATAACTTGAGTGCAACGAGCAAAGTTGTTCATGCGGATTTTAAATTAGATTCCCAAATACGTAAAATTCGCAGCTTTTTTTAGTTTTTTACAGCTTTAAATTGGTCTTTCAGCAAATTCCAAACCAAAGAAACTGCTTGCATCTTAAGCATGCAGGTGGCAATAATCTGTCCACCGTATTGCAGCTCTTTTGGTACGCAAAAAGAGCACAAACTTACGATCGATCATCCCAGTTGCTGTCTGTTTTCTCTGTTATCTTTCCCATGGTTCTCTTTTACTTCTCTCTCTCTCTCTCTCTCTCTCTCTCTCTCCCCCTCCCTCCCCGTATGCATTTTTTCAGAGACTGGAATTCTGATGAGAGAATGTAAATGTGTAAAGAAAGTTTCACGTGAGATATTTCAGCATTGATGTCTGGATGTGCTTTGTTAAAGAAACCTAATGACTCAGTTCATATTTGATGCATCTAGAAACACATTATTAGTTTCGATCTCTGGAAAATGTCCTAAAAGGCAAATTACTCACAGTTCTTATATTTCAATTCAGTTTTGCATATGCAAATATGTTTGAAAAATAAAATTTATTCAAAAATGCAGTTTTCAATTTAGTTTTCTATTATGCAGTAGAAAACTAAACAGATATTACGGCAGTAATATCTTTTCAGTTAAAAAATGGAAAGAAGAGTAAATTGTTATTGTTCTGTCTCGGAAAAAAAACGACAAAATAACCATAATTAGGTACCACGCTCTTACTTGCGAAAGAAAATTAAGTAATTTGCATTCTTACATAGTAGTAAATCAGCTACCTGGTAATGAACAGCAGAAGTAAAGCAGTCTGCCTTTCTATCCCCCCCACCCGTTAGTATCCAGGCATGGTGCACAGGCGGCTGGACAGGGGCTTGCACGCCAAGCGTTTTTTAGCTTGAAACGCAAGAAAAAAAAATACTAGCTAATTAACTATGAGATGTCATTTTGCACGCTTTTTTCACCGGATATTCACTGGCTTTTAAATGAATAAATGTTCATGCTAAAGTACGAAGTTAATTACATGAAAATTTCAAGTCATAAAAACAACTTTTATTCAAGTAGATTGTGGCTTAATCATTTTAAGATGCAAATATGGGAAGCCGAAGGCTTCCTGTTTTCTTACACACATCCGTGACAATGCCGAAAGGTCATATTTTATAATCTACTCTGACTAAAGGCTATAGGAGAATGACGAAACATTTGAACTTTAATAAACCTCAGTTTAAAATACGAATTTTCTATTTCAATAGGAAGACAGAAGCTACCTGAAACGTCTTACCACCTGGCGTATGATGAAGCGTTGCTGGTAGTGGAAGTAGGGGATGAGAACGACAACCCTCCAGTGTTCGATATCCAAGGAAGGCCCGTGGTAGCAGCTGTTCCTCTTGAGGCATCGTTTGGCTATCAAGTACTCAAAATTACGGTAATTAATTTTTTTCTTCAATTTATCCACTCTTCTTTTATCCAATTGCTTATTTGTATCACTGCATGTTGGCCAAGGGTTGATTGTTTATACGGAATATGTCACCTCGTCTCGTCTTGTAAGTTATAAAAAGAAAAAAATAGTCAGAATATTCAGATTTTGTTGGCTGTTTACAACATTAATAGCTGCTATTACTTTAAGGAACGTTGGATGCTTAGAGGAAGAAGGAATGGTTTGAATGCCCTCAGTTTTATACTTGCGACACGAACATATACTTCTAATAGGTGCATGCCATAATTCTTTTAGTTGTTCACTCTCTTTTTTGAACGGCACACCCTCTGGTTCTTTTCACTTTGATAGCACTGCTTAATGTATATGCTTGAAATATCCAAAACGACTTGCATCCCTTTTTGACCAACTGTTTATATCAGAATCCAATAGAAGTTGTAGGAATTATGAGGTTAATTTTGTCACTCGTACTCTGTGGGACATTCATATCGCATGCATGTAAATTTCTTTATACAATCTATTGCATCTTTTGATTCTCTAAAAGCTCGCAGTTTGGCGATACTTTAATTATAGCTTTTGAATTTCAGTAGGGAAGAATCTGCTTAATCATACTCACCTCGATAATTACTGCTATGTTTTAAGTCCACCGAGTAATTTTCTATTGTAACCGTAGTGATCCATCTCCAGCCCCTTAATTAAGTACACGTTAATTACAAGGTATAAAACACCAGCCGGTTTTAATTCATCCTTTCAGCGGTGTAGTAATTTCTCTTCTGATAGCACTTCCACTTCAAAAATAAACGAGAACTTATCGTGGAAAGTTTTGGATGCAACAGCGTACCTTCAAAGTGAATTTTAAATCACCCGAAACTTTATTCTTCTGAAAAGATTACCGAGTTACGATCACTTCAGATTAAAGGCGACTTATGTAACCATTCCTCAGGAATAATGAAGCCATCTGGGGATTATCAACTCTTTTAATAATGATACTGAATAATTGAGCTTTCATAATAAATTACTAGTAAATAATTAAGTGGTTACTAACTATTTATATTATAATTAAACACCATCATTAATAATAAATGTTATTTGCACAACTGTTTACCCAGTTAGTTAATACTGTTTCACACTGGGCTAATCGTAACTACATTACTCATAAACCTATCATGTAATTAGAAATATCGAGGCAGAGTGCATACGCACCGCATGCAACACGGAAACCCTAATGTAATGAAAGAAATGAAGTCAGCAGCTGATGCGCGAAGTGTACAATCTGTCCATAAGAAGGTGAAGAGAAAAAAAAAAGAGAAAAAGTGAAGAGTGACTGGGAAAGGGGCAAACCTGTAAATTTAGAGGAGTATGTACTATAGATAATTAAAACAAACCTAAGACAGCTAGAAAGCTTGCCATGGAATGAGAAAGCCGCAACGGAAAGATGCTGCCAATGAGCAGGAAATGATCGTGAACTGTGTGAGGAAAGCGGCATCAGACTTGCATAACCAGGTGGTGCTGGAGAATTAATCAGGTGGGAGTTAAATGGATGAGTATATCATCAAACAGGACCTTCAAACGAAATGGAATGCGATCAGTAAACTCGTGAGCAGTTGGGCAAAAGTAAGCAGTTTTAGGCACCTCATTAAGGAGGGCAAAATCAGGTTATGGACGGAATTTGACCCAGCGGGTCATGAATTTTGTTTTGCGGAAATAGAAGGAAGAATGGTTATGGAATGATAATTTTAATGAGTATAGATAGTAGATAGGTGACAAAAAGTAGTATTTGAATTACTGAGGGATCGATTTGCTAAAATTATCGAGTTGGAGATAATGCATTTTGAATATTATGCAAGATGCTTTTGAATATTAAAAAATATCAAAGCGAGTACGTCCATGGTACTAAATATAATATTGATGTGTGTGTGTGTTACGGAAACGTGCATTAGAAATGGCACAACTACTTTTGATCACTCTGTTTAGCGGCAGGATCCAAAGAGAGTGGAAAAGGAATGTGATAAAACTATTTAAATAAAGGAGACTCACAGAGGTAGCAGATTACAGACTGATCAGTATCTCAGGAATAGCGTTTACGGTTTTGGAGAACCCGAAAGCCAGATAGGAATATGCTCGTAATATTCCATAGGAGACCGATGGTTTGGTGAAGGGGAGGTCCTGTCTTAGTAATTCACCCTGCTTATAAAATTGCGTGACAGTGGAGTTGGATGAAGGAAGTGGCTGCACTATGATAATACTGAACTTTGCGAAGGAATTTGACAGGATGTAAGACAAGGTAATCAACATCCTGTCGAATATCTTTGCAAATGGGATGGATATAAAGCTGGTGACATGTATAAAGAGAGGTTGACAGACAGAAGAGTAACATGTAGTGAAGTAGAATCAAAGAGGCGTTTTGCGCCGCAAGATTGTATACATGGTTCGCAGCTGTTAATCTGCATCCCAATAATACTGGGGATGATCTGATGATAATTTGGGAAAGCTACAGTTAATGAAGGAAATCCATTAGGATGACTTGATAAACTGACATTGTAGTAGAGGATAATGGTTAGCAGCTTGATTCAAAGTGTGAGCTTATACACTTTGTAGCGGAAGATTGGAAGCTATGTATTATATTGGTGGGTTAAGCAGCTTAATTTGATGCCAGGGTTTATAAGAGGGCAAAGAACTGAAATTCAGAAGACACATAGCAAAATCGTAAGCGAACGAAGGCATCAGATGACTTGAATGTTGAAAAACACTCTTGCAATTAGGGAAAATGAAATAATTATACTTATTTTTAAGGCTTTGGTACGTTCGCATCTGGACGGCAATGTTCAGATTTGGTTACCTGGTTTTCTTGGGATCGAGAATTGGTAAAGAGGATTCAGAGACGTGTGTCAACATACTGTAGTGTTCGACTGAAGGAATGATTCGTGTTATGCTAGAACAAACTTTGTGAATTACAAACATCGGTTGTTTAAGAAGAAAAGGGACATATATCAAAATGAATGCGTTGCTGAAGGTGGGGGGATGGAATTGTAGAATTGATGAAATATTTCACTAAGTTCCAGGAAAGAAGAATCACCATTGGAAGTTGAGTACAAGTCCAACAGGGATGTGAAGATTTTTTTTTCTTGGAGTGTGGCAAACGAGTACAATTAATTACTTGAGGTGCATTTAGGAGTGCTTTGAGTTAAAAGAAAGATGCCCTGGTATTGTGCGAATGATGCTTAGTGTGGCCTACCGCGATGTCTTTGTACTCATTGGGGATGGCCGGTAATTAAATAAATGAACCCACATGACGTATATTGTATATATGTACAATGAAAATTCAGATACAATTCTGATATTACTTACACGAATTTTGCACTGTTTATATAATACTTATACTGAGTATAAGTTTGCTTCACATTAATAAAAATTGATGCTTGTTCTCATTTCAGACATGAGTTGCACGTCCAACTTATTTCTTTATTCGATACTGTGAACAGATCTCTAGAATTCATTATTATTCTTTCTTTCGGGTTATCTTTGTTAAATGTACGGCATATGTAACCAAGCTATACATGTAATTTGTAATTTGTTTTAAAAAAAAAATCATTTTTACTTGTTTTAATTTGATTATTTATTCTTAAACATTTTCCATTTTACTTATTTTTTTTTTAAACTTATTATACTTTTATATAATGTATATATAGTTTTCAGTTTTCTTTTTTCCTTTCCCTTCATTTTTATTTATAACCGTGATTTATAAAAAGAATACTTAATATCTTTTATTAATTATAATATCTTAACTATATATTTTTTTTTAATTCAGGAAATTTCAAATTCCGAAAATCAAAATGTTTAAATGCCTTTTTGTTGTCAATATTCTTTGAGTTGCATCGAAACCGACTCGCTTCGTTTGACCACAGGCGAAATAAAAGATGGAAATTTAGGGGGTCACTTACTGTTACATTACTGAGAGTACGTTGATAAATTCGAGTTTTCTCTTTCTTCCGTAATCAGAGCAAATAAAGATTAGCGGAAGATTGATGCGCAATCATCTGTGTACAGAGCAGAAGCACCAACATTTCTGATTGTTTCAAAGAAACAGAATAAAGAATATGTTAATCTCGGTATATATTAATGATTAAATAAATTGCTGCTTCGATAAACATTAAAAAGACGTCGTTTCTCTTTTGTTTTCTATTCGGTACCTCTAATCGCATCTTTCCGAAATTTTGGTTTCGTTCATCCGCTTTCTAATAACATGTCGTCAGAGTTATCAGCACGTACTGACTTCTGATTTTGTTGTTTTTCAGGCCAGAGACGCCGACATCGGCTACAACAGTGCAATCAGGTACGAAATTATCCGGAAACCCGAGGATGCGTCTTCTAAGTTCCATATCGATCCCGTGACTGGAGTGGTTCGCTCCATGGTTACATTCGCACTGGACGGTGGGCGGATTTACGGTTTCGACGTGAAAGCTACGGATAGAGAAGGCAGCGACAACGGACATTCTGCAGTCACTAATGTCTTCGTGAGTACCAATGACGAATGTGTTTGTCAAACTTATTGCGCCATTATGTGATGTGGGAAATGACGTGCTCTATTTAGATGGTTTGTTTCCCTTTGAGACAATTTTTCTTCATCTTAAAGCTGAACAGGAAATCTTTAATCTTTGGTATTTTTCTTTATTATTATTTTTTCATTTATTTTCTCTGGACACTCTCTTGCAAACAGATCCTTGATGAAAAGTTTGTGTACCGAAGATCTACTGCGAAGAATTTGGACGAGTTGGATAATTTTTCCGCTCGCATAGCATGCGAACATCAATCGCATATCGTCTTTAAGATTGCTGTTACAAACCGAGGAGTCTCTTAATTACGTTCAAATTATAATAAAGTGAATTATTCCGGATTCGTCCCGGCAATTGTTTCCTGCAGGCATGCAATAAATTTTATTGATTGAAGCTTCCAGATAAATGTGCACATTGAAAAATCAATCAGTGAGGAGATTTCGTGTCAGGTAGTGAACGTTGTGCCAGTCAAATTAAATAAATGCAACATGCTAATGAATAGTGTGATTGGGATTTATTAAAGCGGAAACTACTCGATGGCTCTTTACTGAAGCTTTGCTGCGTGCGTTATTGTAAGAATGCCGCAATATAAAGATTACAGTCGTGTTTGTGTTGTTGAAAGCAGCCGTTTAGATCTGCTTTCAGAAATACCACGAATGTGAGAGATGCCACGAATCCCTCAGACCACAAGTTATACCTTCTGTTGAATTCACTCCGCTCTCTGCACTCACAATTGATAATAGAAAAATCTAGTTCTTATCCCGTTCTTGACTGCCTTCATTCTCAATTCCATACTGCTTAAGAACACGATATGTCATTAAATGTTGAAGTTTCCAAGCGAAGAAAATAATTTTCTTTGGTCATTTAATTGATGTAAATTGTTTCATCAACCTCACTCCCACAGCGAAAAGCTAAATCCCCGCTGAAATCTCCAATGCAATGCTTGGATTAGTTTCTTCCGTTGTTACTCATGACTCCTTCTCTACTGCTTTTGAAATAAAACTATTTTCTTATTATTAAGAGTGATCTCCAGGGAATGAGAGACTCATCGAGGGGATGCCACGAATCCCTCACACCACACGTTATACCTTCTGTTGAATTCATTCCACTCTCTGCACTCACAATTCATAATAGAAAAATCTAGTTCTTATCCCGTTCTTGACTGCCTTCATTCTCAATTCTGTGGATGCCCTCTCCCCAACATCCTTGGGAATTCGATGTTCCTTAATATAAACATTTACAGTGTTGTGGAGCACTCTTAAGAAGTTTCACATATGAAGCATTAAGTGGCTTGTTATATGTCATCCCATGATTTAGCGAGGAAATCCTTCCATTCCATAAATTCAATGTTTGTTTGTTTGTTCTGTTAATTGTGTATGTTTCCAAATCGGCTTATTTAATTTGCAAGAGGGGATTCACCTTCAGTTAAAGAAGCCTTAAATCGTATCTCACATCTTTACGAACTTCATCGTCTTTTGTAATCCAGTATTGAAAAGATGAGCAAAATACAGGGAAACACAACGAAGGGTGTATGTTACCTGCCTGTTCTATGGAAGAGATCACGTGTGATTATTCAGTTTCTCAAAGTATCATTCAGCAAAGACTGAAATATCCTAGTCTGTTGGAAAGAGAATGATCAAGTATCCGCGTTTTGTTCCCTTTGGTGACTTGCTGTGCACTCACAATGACTGTCTTCGCATCAAAGGAACTTCCATGAGTTTTAAAATTCAGCCGCCACCAAGCACAAAAACAGATTTCAGCAGTAATCGAACATTATCCATTCCAAGCCCAAATCGAGATTCCTCACATACTGAATCTACTTTATTTTCATTCACGCTGTTCTATGAAGCAACTTCCTTTGTTATCATTTTCTAGTATCGACTTGCGTTATTGAAAATCTCTCATGATGATCCCACACACAAAACGTTGTAAACTATAACAAATATTGATATAGAGGAAAGGCCTAGGTACTACGATCCAGCCGCTTTTTTAGCGATTTTAGACATCTACTGAGCAGAATTGTGAAATAAAAATCTCCTACCATCTGGGTGTATTCATTAACATCTGTACCATGGAAAGATTCCAAACTAAAGCATGTGAAACGAAGATCAATAAAATATTCCTCTAAGATGCTGTGATGTGCGGAATTTATGTTTTGAAATATTTCCAAAATAAATCAGACAAATGGCGCAAAGTAACAATGTAATAAAGTACATATTACACAAAGTATATGATGAAATCATAATTTCACTTTTCATACTGTAAGTAACTTTCTTTGTCTAATTTCGGTGCCAAAAAAAAAAAAAAAAAAAAAAATCGAGAACCCAGTTTCGGATTTTCCTCATTACGTGACCATCGATGGGAGCGATTGTTTCCACAGTCGGTAAAATTGATGATTATTTTCAGTGAACATTTGCATATTTAATGCCTCAGTCTTTTTATTTCAATGGCGTGAAGGCATCATAAATGCATCGAATTTCTTTATGACTTTTGTTAGGAGAGTCATTTTTCTATCAAAAAAAGTTGTCATTGCAACTATGAACGAGTATCCCAGAATTTCTCGTTTCTCTTTCTTCCTGTTCAGGAAGATGTTTTTCTAGTATTTCCTCTTTTGTGTTTTAAAACAATCTCTACCGTGTATATCGAAACCCCCTCGAATGGCATAAGAGCCGATATTAATTACAATTTTAATGAGCTTGAAAAGAAGTCATTTTGAATAAATAATGTTAACGAAAAAATAAATAAACCTTATAAGCAGTTGCTGTTTATATTTACAGTTTATATATCACCCCCTCCCTCAAAAAAAAAAATTAAAACCCACTACTGACTTTAAAAGTAACTATTATATATTACGGAAGACCGGTTAATTCACTCGAATTTCTTGGGATTATTTTACTAATAAACAAAGTTCATAGGTTAGCTGATCACCCATCCGCAAATACAAAAAGAAAAATTATGATAAAAGTTCTGTCTCTTTGCTGGTTTATAGCAAGTTGAATTCCGTCGCAGACGTTTAATTGGTCTCATTTTTGCAAATTCTCTTTAATCCAAGGCTCTCTCTCACACTTTAATAGTGTGTGTGTGTGAGAGAGAGAAAGAGTATTTCTTCTTATAATACCGCCGTATTCTGTCCTTTTCCAAGCCTAGGTAGCGATTAGTTTTCGAATGTGTGCTTGTGTTTTTTTTTTTTTTTGTTACTTTAGTTTTTTACCAAATTAATTTGGACTCCTGCGGTAAAGTGTTTCTTTCAGATTGAGCCGTGCCGATGGGATAATACTAATAATGATAAAAGAACAACTCCGTGAAACTTAGCGGAATGGAATGTCCTGTTGATGGCGTGGTTCATTGGAGGAAGTGTGAGCGGAGTAAGTCAGAAAAGAAAGGGAAAGTCAACTTTGTTGGATGATTAGTCCGCTATTGCGTTGCATTGTGTAACTAACGCACCGAAATGCCTGAGCTGTTTTGTTCAGGTGTTTTGTTGTTTTCTGCGTTCTCAGGGGACTTGCGAGATGCCACATACGAAAATAAACGCTTATTTTAGATGTGAACTGTCGCATATTGGTAGTTTCACCTCGGTTTCCATCTCTTCGTTACGAAAGAAAGCAACGAAGTGGTCCCATAAGTTAACTGAGGGTGGGTTGGTTGGTTATTTTAGCGAGAGAAACGTTTTGCACGCGCATTAATGCCAACTATTGCTTCGTAGTAATGCGAGTGAGAACATACCCAGAGCTCCGTTATTTTCACTTTATAAGTTCTGAATGATGGGCGAACATTTTAGCACATATTTGATTGTATTTGTTTTTAGAAAAAAAAATCTATTAACGTATCAGATTCTGCTATTTCAACAACTGTCAAAGCGGAATCCAGTTAAGGGGTAAGAATTTCGAAAGGAATAAACAATAGTTAATATAACTCATGGGCACTGCTCCGCCAGTCGTTCCCTGATAGAAAGAGCTCCACAAACGATGCAGATGAAACGCAGCCCGTTTTCCGCCTACACAAATCAACCTCTGACTTTAGCAGATTTATGCGTATGGAATGTCCCGATGTTTAACGTAAAGATTGGACCATACATCGTCAGCGTGAGCCAGATCGCTTCAAAACGAACCGTTTTCAAGCCATCTGACGAACCTGAAAATTTAAAGAAAAATTTGGCACAGAGGGACATGGTAAAGAGGGGTGTGAAGTTATTCTTCTTCCTTTGAAAAAAAGTGCATTCGCCAGTATTCGATCGAGTCATGACTCGAAACGACGTCGTTTGGCCAAACATAATTTTTTATGAGGTCCTCTCCAAGAAAGGTAGCGCTCTGATCATAAAACGTTGCTGCTGTGAGTAGAGTCAGCAGTTAAATAAACTTAGAACCTTCTTCTAGATTCTAGTGAAGGTATGCATTAATACAATTCTAAGCCTGCTTTTGCTTTGACTCTATGCATTTATTTTTCCTTCTTGAAACCTTTCAGTTAAAAATTGGTTGAATTCTTTCATTCAACATTAGTTTGGCACAATATAATTCGTTAATCATGCGTATTAGCTTTTGTACATAAAGCTGAATAGCTTGCTGTTTGTTAGTGATAAATCAATAGTTGAGTTATTATTATAGAATAAATTTCATACGTCAGCATAAATATTTTCCTTTCTTACGTATCCTTGTTGCATCCACATTGTGAAAGTGAAATTATTCACTCCGCAATTATAAAAATTCGTCCTAAAATCAGCACGCGACTTTAAGGGATGATCGAATCTTTATAAATTCATATTAAATGTTTATTATAATAAATCTTACGAAAGATAGAATATTATCAAGAGATATTTATCTTTTATGAAATGAAATAGTGTAATTTAGTTGCCTGTTTCCGAATCTACTTATTGTATAGTTTTGTAATTTAATGGACCCTCCTGAGGATGGAGTGAAACACACACATGTGAACGCAGTTATGGAAACCAATTTTGCTTGCATCGTCACGCTCCTGAAGTGCTCAAGAGAAACCGGGTTTCCGTTTCGTTATAAAAGATTAGCTCTAGTGAAAGCCTAAGAGAATTGTAAAAATTATGTTTCCTGAACAATTAAACTGCGTTGTTTGCAGAAAAATGTTGCTCCGGACATACTTGCTCCCAGAAAAAGTAATTTTGACAAATCATGTATATTTTTATTATTATTTTAGCACAAATGAATATTTTGTTTTTTTATTCATACCAGTTCTTAGTATTTGTTTTTTTTCTGAAGGTTTATGTGCTTCCGGAAACAAAATTAGTCATGTTTGTTGCTGGGACAACCCCCTTAATTATTGAGCAACACGTGGACAGAATAATGAGGTATTTCCGGTTTTATTTCTCTAATTTTTTTTAATTGTGATTATTTAAAAAAAATAAATTCCAAATATTTCACTTCCGTGTTACTTTTTATGACTTAACCTGAATACTAAATCAATATATCACTTCCTTTTTTCATCCCTTCCACTTCTTTAGTTATTTAACCAACATTACCGGTTATGAAGTCAAAATGGCCAAACTGGAACCTCACCATGAGGGAGAATTAGAAGATCCTGATGCGTAAGTCACTATTATTTACTTAACGTGCATACAGCACTTTCATTAGCACTTTACCTGCTAATGAAGTCAATAAAAACATATCTCAATTCTTTATTATTTATTTGTGTAATCCAGTTTATTGAAATAAGACTGGAGTTGTAATGAATTTATTGAATGTAAAGTTGGGATACCAAGTGTGGTTGAAAGGGGATTTCTTCATGAGCGAGTATTTGAAAGCATACAAGAAATAAAATCTCTTTAGCAAAAAGATCATTTCGTGATAGATTAAATGATGGATGCGTTATAAGGTAGCAGAGAGTGAGTGTACTATGATAAGCAACACAGCCAACTTTCCCTTTTTGACAGATGTGCTTGCGCGCGCTAACTTTTGCTTCCAGAATTTCTAATTTACAGCAGCAATTTTTTAACCTTCTATAAAAGCGAATTATATGATGAATCGCATCAGAAATTATTTAGTAATTTCTCCAATATCTCCACTCCCATATTACTCTAACCCATTTCAATTTAATGCACTCCAATTAGTTACTTTTAGCCTAACGCGGACATCAAATTGAAGATATTTGTGGGTCTACTGTCCAACAGTGCAGTCGCTTGTACTCGTGCAAACGATAATGCATTTTTACAGCTATACGGATTTAATGCTCACAGTATTACAGGTTATAGTATACGAAAACGGACAATATTAATTTGAAAAATGTTACATTAGCGGTTTTAATGAGTGAGAAATGCTCCTGTCGAATAAAAGCGGAAAAGAACTGCAAATTCGTTTAAATTTGAGTGGCTGGACAGAGCTGTGACAATTTTTATTTAAGTGGCTGAAAGAGTATGTATTTATGTCGCTCTTATAGAAGTGTTTAGCACGAAACGTACATGAACTTTTAAGAAAAATATCACCAATGTTAGGTTTATCAACAGACTGCGCACACATTCAGTTTGAGACTGCTAACTGATGCAGAAAAAGTTTTTTACGCCCCCATGGGACAATAGAGATTAGAAGGAATATTGATCATAGTATTGCATTAAATAAACGTATAATAAAATGTAACCATTTCTAATGTTATTTTCATTTATTTCTCTTTCTGAAGCACCGATCTCTTTTTGTATGGCGTGCATCCCGACACGAATGACATCGTGGAGACAGATAAACTTTTGAAGTAAGTAAATCTTTTTAAATGTACTTACAGCTTACGATTATTCTCGTCTTTTGTTTAGTTGGGAATACTACCCATTAAATTAAGGTTTGTTCAATAGTCGCTCTGGAAACATTAATTATTAGAAATAACGAAATAAAAATTTTCAAATGGTTACTTAGAGATTTCCGAAGGTTCGGTAAATAATGTTTGTGGAACTTAAACCAGTCACACTAATTGTCAAATAATGAAATAAATAAAACGATTTATTTTACTCCATACATAAATGTAAAAATAATTGGCTAATTTCGATTCGCTGTAGAATACACTTTAAACTAGATAATCGTCTCCTATTATAGAAAACTTCGATTTTCTTCTACGAGTGTGTGTTTAATAGACTTTTCGGTTCAGCCATGGATAAAGCCATAGGTGTGTCGAATTTGTTTGCATAAAACCGCATTCAACAAGTTGTTTAAAGTATTGAAGTGTCCAAACTGTACAGCAATTTTCTGCAAATGGAATCCAACAGCCCATTGTAGAAATACTCCAGATCAAATTTCCCAGTTATCAAGATGGCCTGGGATTATCCTGAAGGAATATAAACTAGAAATACCTAAAATCGTTTCAGTTCAAAATCTTTAATCCCGGATTTACTTTCTCCAAGTATGCCAGAAGATTGGTTTGAATATATGCATTAACTTTATAGATTTTATTGTCGCAAAATACTCTTCAGATATTTTAGATTTTCATGGCACCATAAGGCCACTAAAATACATCGGTTTCTCAGAAAACGAAGTGTTTGTGAAGATTATGTAAGTTGCTTTTTAGTGCAGGATTTAAGCGTTGTTTACATTTTGACGAGGTATCTAAATAATATAAATTCCCATTTGTCCGATGTATGCCGACAAATAAACATGAGATATATTCATTTGTTAACTTTACAAATATTTCTTGTAAAGAGTTATATTTAATTACAATTCAAATGTCATTTTGAACTGAAATTTAATTTACTTGTAAATGTGATTGCAGCGCCTTGCAAAATAAATTGGACCACATCGTGACCTATCTGGAAAACTTCAATATAATCCGCATCCAGGGAGTGTCGGTTCAAGAGAAGATTAGTCAGATGGGGACGACGGAAATTGCGATAATTGCCTTGAGCAGCGTCATCTTCTTAGGAGCGGTACTAGGGATCACCTTATTATGTTCATCGTGTAAAAAAAGGTGCGTTTTTTTGCATAATTAAGTATTTAATATGTGGATGCAGTTAATTTGATAAATTTCTTATAACATTATTAAGGAAGAACAAGCAAAATAATTTAAATGAATTTTTATTGTTTATTCGCATCCCAAGGTGAAAGATGTGACAACAATGAAAATGTTTAGAGCAAAGTTTATTTAAATGGGACGGAGCCCCCTTTTATAGATATTTTATAGTATAAAATTTTAAGCATACTAAAATTTTTGACGATGCATCTTAATCTTAAGATTATGATATATCTTCAGTTAAGATTCATCTGCAAAAAAATGTAACATAGGCTTCATATTAAGACGATGTTGCATTCAGCATGGAATTTAATAACGGTGCTGATAAAGGTATTAGTATTGAAATAACATAAAATATAGCGCCAATGAATAAGATGAAATGGAAATGTTGTGACAAAAAATAGAATAAAAGATAATAGCAATGTTTAAAATTTTACTCATTCGAGAAGAAAGGAGTACAAGAATTAAAAATAAGAAAAAAACCACTATGAGAATGCGTGACAAGTCAGCGGTATAAGAGTGTGCTGCCCATTTCGAGAATGTGAAAAGCAGCCGAGAGCTTGCCATGGGCTTTAAGAAATAATCTGTTGAGTCGAATTGGGTTGGTTTTGAGAGTAACGGGAAGTAACTTATTTTATTTAATCGTCATGAGGATGAGATGAGAAGATATTTTTGTGTTTATAGAGTATATTGATCTGTTCAGAGCTCCACATTATAATTTTTAATTTAACATGGTGATATAATTTAGTTAAAAGTTGCTTCTATTCGGTTCCAGTTTTTTTCCTACTGCAGATATTTTTTGAGCTTTATTGAAAAAGAAGGATTATTGTCATCAGAATTATTCCACCAAGTTTCCTGTCTGATCTCTTGACTACCTTCCTTCCTCCCTCAGACACATTGCTGGATGATCATTTCTAACATAAATAATTCATCGTCAGGGGATTTGCGTGATCGCTCATGTTCTCTTTTTATAAGCAAAAGTAGGAGGGGATTTGACAACTTGGAACGGAACTCTCAATTTGCCATTAAAGATTTATTGAATGCGCTGCTACTAAATTACTGAAAGACCAGCTGCTAATCTGTCAAAGATGACAGAAAAAAGGGTTGTTAGCAGAGCGTGTTCGGAAATCGTGAACATATCAGCTGCTACGGATAGAAATACAAATAGATGGACTACTAAGGACAGTCGTATATTTACTATTAAACAGGAGATGTAAAAACTGTACATATTAGACCTGCTAAGTGATTCATAATTTCATTAATGTTAGTTGGAGAAATCACATGTAACCTATGCAAATGTTTAGTTGTCTCTACAAACTCGGTAATTCTGGTGCATAAATAAACTTTTATTTTACTTTTTAAAAAAAAATTCAAAATTTTTACTTTATCTTCCCATAGCTGCTGTGCATTACTAACAAAAAAAGTGTCGTTTCAAATCCTCTCTAATGATTTATAACACATCTACTGCCTTTTTAGGCAAATCTCCATGCAAGAAAAACAAAAGATGAGACATCTGGATTGTTCACTACAAATTTGGGTGAAAACTGGAATGCAGTGCAGCTTCCGAGATGTAGAAGTGCCGAAGATAATGTCGCCTTTCTAATGTTTAGAATAGAATTTCGGTTGGTTTTATTTTCACTTCGGCGCCGTCGTTAAGGTTACTTTAACGGCAGCACTTTCTCTCACGAAATGTGACACATAATTTTGCCGCAGTGGCTTGTATGTTATGAAAACGACTCTATTGCCTACATCTAGTTCTCTTATTGCCCGGTTTCGACACATCGCAGTGAGCATTTCCACGCGATGTTGGGAAAACCCATGGGAAGCGTCTTTCTCCTTTGGCAAGGATATGAATCTATTCTGAAAGCTCGGCAATGATGTCGTCTTTATACACCACACTAAACATTGCAGCCATTCGTTACTGCGATCTCCTTCGAGTGTGTGTTATATGCGTTGGAAAAGATCTACACGAGTGTTGATAATGTGATTATTCGACACACGTACAGTGATAATTAGTCTGATTTTCTTCTCTTTTTGTATTCGGGGCAATGAGTTACAAACGAAGTGCATCAACCCTGCTCCGCTCCCCATCCGCCACATTACGGTATAAATGATAACTGCATTAGCTGCTTGTGGTGGTAACTGTTATTCTCCAACGCCACTATTAGTAAACAAATGGATCCACAATGCATTGCGTATAGATATTTTCGAATAGTGAGTACGGGGATCATGTTATTGGTGGTATGCGAGAAACTACTTAAGAAGAGAGAACATTTCTTGTAGAAACAGAAGTGAACTTTTAGAAATATCAAAGATGCTGTTTGTTATCGGCCTTCCACCAGGAGACCCAAGTCCATCTAGGTTGACAATATAATTCTCCGAGTTACTTAAATTAATATTGATAGCTCAAGGGACGCAACTGCTACTAAAATTGTTCAAGATCGGCTTCAGATTTGTGAGGGAAAAACTAGATCATATTGAGAGAATCCCTCTACCACCCACATTCTGACGCGAACCGATTCAGTGGTCTTCAAACCTCTAACAGATATGAAACCTTAAATCTAAACGTATCCATGGAACCATATTAGCACGGCACACCTACTTTGAAGTGATTTTTTTAGATATAAAATAAGATAAATTTTCGGAATTATAATACCTTATTTAAAAAATAGTATAAAAATAAACATTACAATAAACCAAACTCAAACTCTTGTATACTTAGAATGGTATACAATTCTAAGTATACAAGAGACTCGGAATTGTAGATGGACGTTATAATCATAACTGTGATTAAACGGATTCGCGTACATGAAATTCACCCCCCGGGGAAAGGTTAGTCGACTTATCTTCTTCCTATCATCTATTCACATTCATTTATGCACTTTACGATTTTCGTTCTCGGTAAAATAATAATTGAGCGAAGTGAGCTTAATCTAATAATTTTTATTATGTCATGCCGGCGTTACCTATTTATTATGGGATGTGATAGAAAATTATATAAATGTGACCCGCTTCATGAGGTTTCTCACTTCTGAAATAATTTTTAGCCGTCATAGACTTAAATATTGGTAAAATGAACGAGGCAGCTGCTTCTGATGTATAGTACACGACTTGTATGCAAACTTACTTTGCTCTAATGCCCCTGTGACTGCCACTCGTTTACAGCTGGGAAGAATAGAAATAATAATAAAGAATAGCGCTTCATCTTCTCTCAGTAGACATCTATTTTCTTCAAGGGCAGTATCGATCTTACTGAGTAAATGCAGTCGTTATTATTATTTATTTGTTTTTTGTGATAAGTTTTTAAAAGAAATGATTGTTTTAGGTATTAATATGTGGAGAAGCAAATCAAAATTTAAAAAAATAACGAGATTTATTGTTCCGATTCAGACTTCACTGTTTGATTATTCATCAAGGAGGAGTGATTTTTGTATATGATATGCTTTCGAATAACAGAAGCTCAGAGCACGATGCATGCAAGCAGAGACATTCACATGATAGATTTGCAACGGCCAGTGCAATAGGAAGGTGGCATGCAATGATCGTATACGGTCTCTAGATCATTTTCGGAGCCTTTAGCCAACCCACGGCACCTGATCACAAACTGAAGTTTCTGATCATTCCTGAATTCGTTATTAGAAAACATAGTTCTGAAATTAAAGATTACTTAATAAATTTTTTACGAAGAAAAAAGCTCTCGAAGAAAACTGAGATCAGCAGATAAGCCTTTAAGTCCTTGTTATGATAAATTATTGTAATATTAAAATAGAAGTATACAGTGGTGCTTTGGTTAACAACGGCCTCAGATAACGACGTACTTGGTTAACGACGAGTGACTGTAAGAAAAAATCTCTTGGTTAACGACTCTCGATTATGTGAACCTCTATCCGATCTAAAAAACCGGAATTTTCCGATCGCACTCAGCCACGCGCGGGAAGACATTGTCGAATAGAGAACAGCCACGTGGCATAGCTGTGAAGGTCAGATATGTTTGACCCATCATAGGCAGCTGTTTACGTTTTCCGTTTATTGTTTCTTTTCTTGTAGTGTGCTGTGCTTTATTTTAAAATTTGTGGTTATAAATGCGTTTTATGATGAAAATGAGTATTTAAGCATTTATTTTTTATGTGTTGGTTCATATAGACAATAAATCGGCGAGTGCGTGTCACTGTTCGTTCGCCATCAAAAGGCAAAATCAAATCTCACATGTATAATAATCGTTGTGTATATATATATATATATATATATATATATATATATATATATATATATATATAAGCTCCTAATCAGTATATGTTAAGGTAAGTGCTGTCACCTTACAAGCAAAATGCACTAAGTCAAAAAGTGCACGTTTCGAATTTAACTGATAATTTTTATTTCAAAAAGTTTTTATTTTTTTTAACTTTTACTTTTATTTTCAGGTGACGATATGTTTTTGTATCCCTCGTCTTAGTGTTGTACAATTTGTAATAATACAGTATTTTGCGTATCTTTTTTTATAGAGTGACTTTTTTTACCGTGTGACAAAATGGGTGCAAAAAAGAAAGCTAGTGAGGGAAAAAAACAGAAACATTTTCTCTATTGAGCAGAAGAAAAAAATAATAGCAAAACATCATGAAGGTGTGAAAGTTATGCAGCTAGCTCGAATATATGAAACCAGTCATTCTACAATATCAACCATTTTGGCTAAGAAAGAAGAATATATGGTAGCTAAAGTTGCTAAGGGAACTTAAAGGTTGAATGTCAGAGGGCTTCTTTTTGAGCAAATGGAAAATCTATTACTAATTTGGATCAAAGAAAGAAATGGCTGGCGATACTACATCTCAAAATGCAATCTGTCAGAAAGCTAAACAGATTTATCAAGATTTGAAAAAGAAGACTTCGGGATCAAGTTCTGAGGTAGATGATGATGATTTCAAAGGTAGCAGAGGTTGGCTTGACAACTTTAAAAAAAGAACAGGAATTCATAGTGTGGTCAGACACAGAGAAGCAGCTAGTGCTCACAAATCAGCAGCAGATAAATTTGTCAATAGCTTTACAAAAATTATAGAAGGAGAATACCTACCTCAACAAGTCTTCAATTGTGATGAGACTGGGTTATTTTGGAAGAAAATGCCCAACAAGACATTTATCATAAAATAAGAGAAAACACTTTCTAGGCATAAACCAATGAATGATTGGTTAACATTGCTTTTAGCAGCAAATGCAAGTGGAGACTGCAAGGTAAAACCAATGTTAATCTACCATTCAGAGAATCCCCGAGCATTCATAAAGTTCAATGTCTCTAAATCCAATCTCAGTGTTTTGTGGAAGTCTAACAGCAAAGCCTGGGTCACAAGAATAGAATTTAGAGACTGGATTCGCGAAGTGTTTGGACCAACTGTCAAAGCCTATCTTGAGCAAAACAATCTGCCTCTAAAAGCCATTTTAACCTTGGATAACGCACCTGGCCATCCAACGGGCATACAAGAAGAGCTACCAGAGGAATTAGGTTTTATCAAGGTGATTTTTTCCTCCCAAGACTGACTCTCTGATTCAACCTATGGATCAGCTGACAATTGCAAATTTTAAAAAACTTTACACAAGGGCACTTTTTACCAGGTGCTTTGAAATGTGTGAGGCTACTAACATAACGCTAAGAAAATTTTGGAAGGAAGACTTCAACATTGTCATAGCAATTAGGCTAATTGTAAAGGCTTGGCAAGAAGTAACAATGAAATGCCTCAAAGCATGGAGGAAACTGTCCTTCCTTTGGTAATGAAGAAACTTCAGATGGACACAAATTGGTAAAGGATATTGTGTCAACTGCTCATGATCTTAACTTGGAAGAAGATGTTGAAGAATTATTGGAGATGCATGACCGAGAACTGACTACTGACGAGCCAAAAGAACACTTTTCAAGCAGCAATGTGAAGAAATGGAAATTTCATCTGAAGATGAGGATGGAGAGAAAGAAGAAATTACGACTGCTGAAATCTAAAAGGTTTTGGCAAAGTGGGAGGAAGTTCAAAATATTGCTATGAAATGAAATGAAATCCAAACAAATCTGAGGTTATACAGAACTGCAGATCTATTTCATCAAAAGTCCATGCAGTTTTCAGAAACATTTTAAAAAAGAGGCAGAAGCAAACAATCCTAGACCTGTTTTTTACAGGTCCATTTGTCAAAAAACTCCAAAGTGAGCCCAATTGTTTTTCTGGTGAAGATTGATAATTAAAAACTGTTTTCACGAACAATTCATTTTATTAATGTTAATTTTTTTTGTAGCAAATACATATACTGTATAATAAATAAATGATATTTACCATATTTTTATGACATTTTAAATGAGTTTCGTCTGCATTTTAATATGTACTATGGTTGTGGGGAGGATCCGGAACAAATTAATCGATTTTCAATTAAATCTTATGGATAACGACGGTAAGCCAGGAACGGATTACCGTCGTCAACCAAGGCACCACTGTATTTCCATAAAGTTGTATGGATTCAGTGATGCTATAAATTGTTAATGCAATCATACATTTAAATACAAATAATTATCATGAGGAGGGGGGGCCTCGGATGATAAAATTAATTTGTTATTGGTCATCAAATTTTAAGCCCATTGTATCCAAATGGTTATAATATTCGGCGGCTCTGTGTTTACGGAGTTCCGTCGGAGATAATAGGTGGGTGTGGCGTAATGCTTTCGATATCAGCTAATCTACTACTCGAGAACATCTGTAAATGCAGTAAAATGCTCAGCACTACTTCCCTGCTATCTATATTTGGGGCAAATTGGCATAGTAAATATTCTTTTCAATTTGAGAAAGGGGGGGGGGGCTGAGCAATAGTTATCAGCGCCGCGCACTCTAAAGGCCAGTTATAGAAGGAAGAAACACTTAAGCAGGTTTACCCAATAACGTCTGATAATAATGCCTATCAGATCGCAGAAGGAATTAAAGTGTTAATTTGCTTTAATTTTGGTTTCCGTTCTGTCACACCGATAGAAAAAGCAATCCCCCCTTCTTCTTTCTGTTTATTGGAACAGTTACATATAGGTAGCTATATATGTCTCTGAGTTATTTTCAATTTTATTTACTTTTCATTCTTGCAATATAATTTTTGATATTGTTTGCACTGCAATCGAAAGACAGATCATAAATCTGATTGAAAATGGCCATCGAATTTTTGAGAAAAAAAAAACCTCTTTAAGGATTATTAAATAAAGAAACAGATTCTTATTTTTAATATTGCTTTGACTAATTATGGAAGATTTAGAAGACGTCATTTTCATTTATTCTGCATTGGAAGCTCATCGCTATTACGTTAATGCACCCACCGCCTCTCTGTAAGAACAACGTGATTATGCCACACGGAAAGAAATTTCCAAATTAATTTCAGAGAATCTAAAGACTGTTACAGCCAAATTTAAGAAACGCCACAGAAATTAAATTAAAGGATAATTTATTTTCTGAAGTCATTAAAGACCAGAATAAATACAATTAACAAAACTCCTTAAACAAATATAACATGTTTAGAAATTTTACTACACACACACACGTTTCAGTATTGTTCTCTCTCTCGTCTCTAATAAGTGAATAATAAAATTCTTCATGACACATCCGTGAAAACGAAATGCGTATTACGAGGAAGGCCATGTGGTACCTTCACCTGCTAAATGATGTTTGAGGTAATTTGGAAGCAAGCTGAGCTAGCCAGCCTCCCACTCTCCCGCCACATGTTCCAGAAGAAAGGGAAGAGCTAGCATTCATTTCAGAGAGAGCATATTGTTATTTTATTGAGAGCTGTAAATGTTATTCAATTTAATTATTTCATTCTTTTTCTCCTGATCCCAAATATTTAAACTGTGCAGGCTTTAGTTTTGATGTGCTCCATTTGCGCATGTCACAAGTTCACAGAACGAAGATTTTAATCTTGCCAAGTAAGCTCTATAAAACGGACATAAAAATACAATTTCTATTCTTCTGCGCCGTTCTGCATTCTTTCCAACGACGAAGAATGAACGGTGGAAGATCCGAAACGCGACGTTAGAATTTGCTGTGATTATTTTTAACTCATCTTGCTGTAGCGAACATGTTGGTTAAGTATATGCTTAACCGAATTCAATTACGATGTCGATTTTAATAAGCGATACCACAAAATCATTTACATTATTATTTCTGCAGATATACAGCAAAGTGCGGAAGTGAGTACTAGCACAACACAGAATAATAAAGAAATAATTCTACAGCGTTAAACATAATAAAGGAAAGAGATAAGAGAAAAAGACAAATTAACTCGAGAGAGAGCTTTAATGGCATAATATTTTAAATGGGATGAAGAAAATGTGGCTGCTTGGGCATCACTTTCAAAAAATCAAAGCGATTTAAGTTGTGTAAGAAGCGCAAGCAAAACATAATTTATGAAAAATAAAATGATCAAGAACTGAAGTGTTTTGGGCTGCTGAAATGAATTAGTTTGCTGGTAGGATAAGATCTGAGCATTTTATATTAGACAAATATAGTGTTGCTGATTGGATGATAAAGTTTCTATTTGAAGCTTCCTGTAAACACTTAAGAGATTCTAAAGTGGAAATGAAAGGAAAAATTTAATTTAGAAGCAATAAAATACAAAATAAAGAGCGAAACAGTTACATGTTCTGGGTCGGATTAATAGTTGGAAATATTTTTTGAATATAACTGAAAGTCATATGAGATTTAATAATAACGATTCAAGCGATGAACTTCTTCGCTTAGAATTAAAAAAACAAATAGACGCATTTCATCTTTATATCTGTGTAGGAAAAAATAAACGAATGGCTTTCATTGAAATATGTATTTTGCCGAGTTCACTCGAAAAGATATTTCCTAAGTAAGAGGTGTCTACACATCGCATTGGACGATTTATAAACTGAGTATTTTACAAGAAAATTAGAAACGTTATATTGGATATGCATAACCTTGTTGAATTAAGAATCTGAGGTGATACGTAGTTTCTATACCATTGATATATTTCTGTTTATGTCGACTGCATCCATTATTATAGTAATTCTCTTTGAATGACCACGTTATGGTTTGTAATATCTGTTCTCATACGAATGTTGATTATGGTAGTGGCATAAAGAAAGACAAATGTGGTGTATGTTCTAGCAGGTAAAACTATTCATCGATTTAATCATTCGAACATCTCCATGACAGCATTCACATCTCACAGATCCCTCTGAAGGTCTTTGATTAGCACATCAGGAGCAGTAGAGAAAGTCACTTGCGAATAGAACGGATTAGGGGAAAAACACCCATAACATAAGAAGCATTTATTTGGAGGAAATGTAAAATATTATATCGCGGAAATAGTTCGTGTACCAAAATTACTAGTTTTCGACACCCAAGGAACGCAAAAACTTCTGAGAATTTTTATAAGCAGGCTTGAATTGTGAGATTTGAATCCGTTCGCTGCGTTCTAATATCTTTAAAACATTGAATTTCTTTCACACAGGAAACACAGGAAGCGTCACACTTCTTGGGAACAGCAAAGACTCTACAATATCAAGAATCCATTGATGGCAAAGACCGTCGGTAATCCCTATGGAAGTCGGACGCCAAACGGATCTGTCGGCCACATTAAATCTGCCTACGCAAATGGAGACATGAATCTGTAAGTAGCTCGTGCAGCAATAAGTTTCATATGTTTTTCTAAGAATTAAGGTACAGTGTAAAAAATACACCCACGATTGCGTATCTCCTAAGGTGGACGTCATTTACTATTGAAGAATAAGAAAAAAAAATATTGTTTTTTAAAGTTTCGTAAAACTCTTTTCCAGCATAAAAAGTCGTGAATTGCAATGTGAAGCTTAATTTACAGCGAACAACTTCTTATTCTTCTACGTCCTCTGTATTCCAGTTAATTCTGATTCGTCAGTTTTTATCCTCGTTACATCAGAGAAATTAAAGTTAGAAAAGTAAGTTTGGAATAAATTAGTTGGTGGCAAATTTTTTCATTACGAAAAGTGTTAATTACGAAACGGATGTCCCCAGAACTTATCGTTTCGCGAACAAGGTGGCACATTCGCAGATGTCTCCATTTTGATTACGCAGTAGAATCGCATCTTGTGTAATGCTGCAAAAATCCCATTAAGTTGGTTCCCATAGAATTTCTGTGGAGTTTGCCTCTGTTTCCTCCCAAGGATTTATTTTCAATTTGTTTTAAATGACATCTCCATTACTTTAGCGTCGTCTCTATGGTTACTATGACAACCGGTTTCTTGTGATGATCTTCTTATTTTATCTCAATGAAATCTAGAGAGAGAGAGAAATCACGTGTCATTCACAGAACAACGCAGATTTATGTAAGCCCTTACTAAAATCCCTCATACATCATTTTCTTTTGTAACACATCCTCAAACAGAAACATCGCATCAGCATCATCAATTAATTATCCTAATGTGGATAAGTCCAAGTACTTTTAGTTTTTTGTTTTTTTTAACCTAAAACTAAATGCTTTTATTAACTAGAAACCGCTTGAATTTCTATCTTTTCTCATTTAATTAAATCGATGTTTTAATTTGCGTGTGTGCGTGTTTTATTTTTATGTTTTGCTTTCGTGCGATTATTCCAACTTCAGTCAATCAGCCAAAAAAACAGGAGCTGTATGTCAAAGACAAAATTACTAGTTTTAAAATACGTTGCTCAAGGAACACGAAAACTTTTGAGATAATTTCTGATGGGTGCCCCATTCCGAGTGAAACCAGCAAAGGCTATTAGCATGCCTATTGCCAAAGCGTATTTTTTGCCCAACATTTGATCTTGGTGATAACTTTACTTTCTTGAAATTTTATTTCGGTTTTTTTTTTTTTTACTATTTGTTTCAGGTTTTTGTTTTCATCACTTTTAACGTGTTTTCAGATCGCATGCACGTGTTGTTAATGCAATACCTATCAGCAGTCAGTTCTACGTTATTTGTAATGATACCATTGTACGTAATTTCAGGATTGCCGAAATTATTCCCGAAGTAAAAAGAAACCTGGTTACTTCCAATCTTGGCAGGCTAAAGTGATAATTCCTCTTTACCGATAGCAATGATTATAATTTAAAACGCCATCTCCTGTCATATAAAATCACGTAAAAAACATGGAAAGAAGTAAAAGTATTTCATATTCTAGATATTTATTCTTGCCCCAAAACTATTCGCATGTATTCCTATCCCCAAAATCTTAGGGAGATATGCAAAGCAAAAAAATAAATAAGTAAAATAAACGAATGCGTTAATATAGTCACGTGAAATTATGCCAAACAACTTAGTTTTCAATTTTTCCGTTTTCTGAGGAACGAGTCGAAGGTAGAATTTTTCGACGCAACTTGCTGTCCATATTATACGAACCAACATCTAAAAAGCACAAAACGTATTCCTCACGTTCTAGAAGGGAGTCGAACTTGTACGTATATAACCAAAAGTGCATACTCTTCTACTGGGCTGCAATTGCGCCCTTGATGTGCATTTCACATCCGTTCATCTCGACAAGTTAATGATTCACACCGATTATTCCAAAACAATTAAATAGAACATTGGGAAAACTTCGAATCCTGACTGTTTACATTTAAAAGCAATGTTAAAAATGAAAATGCTGGCAACGTGAAGTTACTGTATTTACTGTTGTTTCTATAGTAATAGACGTTACTTCACTTAGTATCACGTGACGTGAATGAGACAAATTTAGTGGTCATTTACCACTTAGCATGGAGGGAAAAAAAACGTGAATTCTTCACTGATAGACAGTTTTCAGCATTGCGAATTCTAATCACAAACTTCATCAGAAACAATTCTTAATTCTTACTGATGAATAATTTATATTAACTCCCTTAAAATCTTCTCCGAGAAAGCCAAGGGAATTACTAACATCTCCTCCTTATTGTATGTTGCTAATGACACACTTTGTGCTACTTTACAAGTGAATAACTCTCGACCCAAAGTGTTTTCGATAGGTTTGTAATGACACCTAATTACGTCCTTGCAACTGAGAAGAACACACCGACATGCAGAAGCGCATGCTGTCCCTATCGTCTACGAACAGAATACCAATGTTGTTTCCACCACTTCAAATAATTTATTTCATTCTTTCTTTCACTTAGAAGCATCGCCGTATACAAAAGATCTAAATGACCACCCACGTGGATGGCATCATAATGAGTAGTTTTATAAATTTGTCAAAATTGCTCCATACATTTATTCCAGCCTACACATTGGCAATAATTATTTTGTGAAACATCTTTTGACATCAGAATACAAAATGCGGCAAGATTATCGATCTACGAAAGAGACGCAACTTTGCTAATTGTGCTGTCTGTTCCGAGATCAAAGAGATTTCAACGTGGCTTGCGTTTTAATCATTCTCAGGTGAAGGTTAGATTTTTTTAAATCTTATGTCAGAAACACCTAAAATTTCTGTTAACTTAAAATAGTCAATCGTTCTATTCAATGATGTTTCTTTACTTTTTTTTTAATAGCGGAGATTATTCTGACAGCTTGGGAGATGACCAGTCAATGAAGAGAAATAATCGACGCTCACGTCAGCAAGTTCCACCTGACGGGGCGTCTTCATTAAATCCTTCGAGAAGTCCTCAGTTTGAAAGATATAATAAAAACGAAACGCAATGGGCGGACGTCAAAGATGGAGCAGACTCCATGTAAGTAGGAAAAAAGTCTTGGTTTCTGCATTTTTTTACTAAAAAAAAGAAAGCAAATATTTCTATTTCTAAATAAATTTTAAACTGAATAAACAAACAAAATAATTTTAAAAGACTCCAAGTGAATAAAGCAGAAAGGAATATAACATACGCACAGATCTGATAGATGGCGCTAGCAGTGCTGTTCTTCTCTCAACCAAAATAATAAAGTTCCTTGCTTAGAACAATCCGATCGCCTCGTAAATTGCTTGGTATTTCTTTTTCTTCACGACTGGGTTTATGTAAAAAAAAAAAGAAAAGAAAAGAAAAAAAAGTAATAAATTCTAACACTTGTGCAGGGGCTAAAAAATCATTTTTCGGTTAAATAATCTACGTATAGGAAGAATGCAAATCACAATATCTACCGGTGAAAGGACAGATTTAATTATTGCTTGTTTCGATACTGTAAGCCCGCAATTATGAATATATACCCAAACTTCCTAATTAATTTGGGGATATATTTGATATTCCTTTTTTTTTTTTTTACACTACGCCTCAAAGGGAAAATAAAAAAGCGTCAATGAAAACATGCGTATTACGTCGTAAGTCAGGAAATGACCGAAAGACGGAGTTTTTATGAGAGCACTGGCTGGTGAGTGAGCAAACATAAGTGTATGGTTAAAATGTTTGCGTCAGAAGCCTTTGTTACAACCAGACAGAAAATACATCTTTATTGAACAATAAATTACACGATAACCACAGTAATTAACTTTAGTGAAATGAAAGTACAGATATTTTGTACTGAAGATAGCAATACATCATCAGTGCGTAGAAACAAATCAAAGAAACGGGAATACAAAGTATATACAGAAGTCGGTGAATTTTCAGTTAAAAACTGTTGCCGCGTGCTAGAAATTAATATTAATAAATAATATTATTAAAAACTATTTTTGCTTGTTGCATAAAATAAGAATCCCCCAAACTTTTGGGAGAGAGAGAGAGAGGGACAATCGTTCCGATTCAGATTTGGCCGATGTAAAGGGGCTTCGCAACTATCTTTGAGAAGGAGTTCATATTTAAACGTGCTTCATCCCACTGGATACTGCGTTTAGTGTCTGTTTGTTTGTACTTTCATTTCATTAGAGTTAATTACGGTGGTTATCATGTAATTTATTGTTTATAGTCATGCCACAGGTACCTTTTTTCAAAGATTAGACATCTTTATTGAGTTTAATTGAGAAATAATAATACAACGACATAGAATTACCAACACTTAGTCAACAAGGAATCATGTTGTTTTAAGGATACTTGCGACATAAGACTGAATGATATAATCACGTAATCACAAGAAAGATATTTATTTAACCAAATATTTCGGTCTTGTATATTTTTTAAACTGTTCTTGTAATACCACCGACGATGGTCTGCTATTTCCAGACCGAAATATTTGGTTAAATAAATATCTTTCTTGTGATTACATCATTAAGGAATCATGTGTTTTCCACCCGTAACCAAACTGAAAACTTTTCTTTCTCTATCTCACACACACACCTGAGACCAAAGACGACTGCAGGAATAGACAAAAAAAGACCTTCTAACAAACATTTTGTACAACTAAATCCCATATTTCACACAGACATTATTCCTCAACAACTGACAATGGTAATAATTACTCCTATTTAAAAACATTCAAAAAGAAACTCTGAACCACAGAGCTATCTGACTTCAAAGTTATTTCTAAAATTTTTGAAAAAGTAACATATGCAAGACTACACAACTATGTATAAAAATTCAACATCAATACAGCTTCTAGAAAACAAAATACACCGCGTTATGGAAGAATATCATGGACACCATAAATAAAACTCTGGAAAAAAAAAATCGTTGTACTTTCTTAACCTAACAAATGCTTTTGACCCATTCGACCATGACATACTTCAGAACAATTTATATTAAGTCGAAATAAGAACACTTAACTACAGCGAGTTCCTAAACATCAGTCGATGCTTCTGAATTCTCTCAAACAGAACACAACTAACAAAAATAAGTACAAATCATAGCCAGGGTATACAGATAAAACATTAAGCACTATGTTATCACCTACCCTGTTCAACACAAATACCGACGGCATTCGCATCTTGGCTACATGAAGGCAAATATTATTATTACGTGACACCGCCAGGAATCCAAAGACTCAGAGGAAGGGCACCTACTCTACAACTGTCTCCACCACCTCACAATCCACCAACTACAGCGAAATGCATCATCAACATGAACGCCATCTACTGCCCAATACCCCCACTAGTATTTTCAGAGACAATCACAAACATACATGGCGGGATTCGAACCCGCAGCCTTTTCGCTGGAGAGCAGATATGCTAACCACTCGGTCAACTAGGCCGGCAATACACAGACGCCGTCACATTAGTAACAATCCACACTTAGACAGCAATACTCTTTTCAAGAACAGCAAGACTTAAACGAAATACGTTTAGCACAATTCAGTTATAATAGACAGCACTAAAATGCAGGTGGTGTTCATGCAATTGTAGGTGTGACTGTGCAGCAGTCACACCTACAATTGCATGAACACCACCAACGACGACGACAACAGCTGCCACTGCCCCAAAATTACACCCGTAACACACGCTTTGAATACCTTGGCCTGTACATAGACTTTCACTTTAAGTAGACAAACCATGTGGAATGCCTACAACCCAAACTCCGAGTCAAAGCTTTTCCAAGAAAAGTACATACTTTTATCTCGTTAAAAAAAAGCCCTCATATCATGGAATTTGCATGTCAATACTTATATGTATTATAACATTATACGCAAACACTGCAAATCAAGCATCCAAAATTAGCAAAAAGTCACACAGAAAAACTTGTTCTATAGTTCTTTGGAGGCCTAATATGCACCAGCCGATATTTGAAATCCTTTCTGGTGATACAATTTTTTTCCCAGCCTGTAACTTTTCTCCACTGCTGGGGTAAAGGCCTCTTTCATGGTGACCCACTCCATCTTGGGAGAGTGTTTATTCACTTACCACTCCGCCAACCAGGCCGGTGGTGATACAATACTCAGTATTAAAAACCTGAAACACTAAGTAATGCTTCTAAGCAATTACTTCAACACCTATCATATCAACAAAGAACCAAACCGAGTAACATGGCTATTCCTTTCATAAAGCTTTCACACCCACGCTACTCAACATCCTGACAAAAAATTTAACATACAAACAATTACAGACCTGTGGAAGAACGGTTAGAAGGGCACCAAATTAAACTGTGTGTGCTGATCCCACTCATAAAGGTAATCCTAGCTTCGAAGTCGATGGATTTACACTTCCTCAACACGCCTTCATCTACTTATCCTTAATCCACTTAGCGCCGAACTCTGAACTGAACAGAAATTGCATAAATGCAAATAACTGAGTGATAATAATCGATCAAAAATACATTCAACAAGAGACGCATTATTTTAATTATGCAAACTGCAACATGTAAATTCACTGTTAATTATTACTATGAATATTTTCTGACTGCATATTAGAAACAGTTCGAACTAGAAAACAGCTAGGAACGTACGAACTACAAGTTAATACTGTGATTATTGTAAATAACTATAATAAATGAATTATGCTTTATATCAATTTATTAGTTATGCAAATTATAATACTACTTCATAATAATCTGTACTGAACCGCTTGTAAGAAAATCCAGCATCTTCGCCTAAATTTACAGGATATGCACGGAATTTAACTAAGAGATAAAGTGAGAAAAAAAAATTAAGTAATTATTATTATTATTATTCATGACACCTCCAAGGAGTCCAAAGACTCATCGCGGGAGGACACCTACTACACAACTGTTTCCACCACTACACTGAATCTCTACCAATCATCTCCATCAACGCCATCTACCGCCCAACACCACCACCACAACTAGTATTTTTTTTGTCTGGAAATTGCGTGTTTTTTTCCGGGAGAAAAAAACCCGCTACCTCCGTATGAGATCGGCTAACTTCGATTGAAAAAGTCCACATAAAGATTTCTCCCATCGCGACGAGAATCGAAGTTAGGCCTTTTCCAATCGAAGGGCGAAATGCACCGTCGTTCTTCCAGTTGAGTTAAGGATCCGAGTAGCGTTGGGTACTTTGGCTAGTTACCAACGAAGGCTTTGAAATGGTTCTGGTAATTACGGATTCACAAAGATACGGAGGAAATAGGGTGAAAATCAACGTCGTCATTCCCTAACAAGAAATCAGCTTGACGTCATTTGACATTGCGACATTTAATCTCCGATTGAACGAAGATCATGTTCGCCTTCTCCAAGAAGGGTAGTCAATTACTTGGTTTAATTTTCGTGAGCATCTCTCAGTGCTTCACTCCGATCTCTTTGTCGCTGCCTGAATTTGAAAATAAACGAGAAGGGGTGGAGAGTCTTTGGTTTAACAACGTTCTTTCATTCTTTAATAGTCTTGCGATCTCTTGACCATTTGTTGGTCGGATAATCGGGTATGCGTGATCCGATTCAACTCAATGGAACCGATTGATTTCATTATTTGTATGTAGTGCATTTTTTTTAAAAAAAATCGAAATTATCTTTCTGCTTGTAAATCAGTGATAACAGTAATTAGCTAAATATAAATTATTCACGGGTAGAGCTGCAGGCTTCTTGGAAAAATGGAGGGGGGAGGGTCATTCCCCTTCAGTTTTGTCTGCCAGAAATAAACAAATAGCATGATAAAAATAAAGTACCCAAGTATGATACCATTTTGGTATTGTGGTCATTCGGAAACGGAAATGGATATCATAAAAAGGAGATACAGATGCACCTCTAGATGACCCCCCTTAACAGGAGTCATACTTGATATTCCAATACATTCTCCATAAAAATAAGGGGAGTTGTGGAACTTAGGATGAACGACGTGTTCCTTGAACTAAATTACCTTATAATGACAGTTTAAATTATTCTTGACACATTAAAATGAAACTTAATTGGTAACTAATTTTTTCCCTTCATTTCCAGAATATCCGGTTACTCTCGAGGTACAGCGTTCACCAGTTGGTCCTCTCGCCGCAACAATCCAGTCACCGAACTTTAACTTGTTCGTGTTTCGGCGGAGAAGATCCGTATTGTAATGTAATGTGATGTGTTGTGCCGTATTCTTTGGCGATGAGAAGCAGCGTTTCTGAGAAAGGGGGGGGGGTAGAGAAGAGACAACTGACGAGTGCTCATCAGAGACGCTACGAGTGTCGAACACTTGATCGTGCTGCCACCAGAGCCAGGAACCCCGTGTACATGTCAGGAGAACCCTCACCACAGAGCCTTAAGGACAAATATTTATAGTTCTCTCGACCGAACTGAGTGCCTGCCGTGAATGTGCGAACCTACTCACCCAGAAGACTGCATTTGCTCACACACACTTGACCTTTAACCTTTTACCTCTACTAATTATTGCGACTGACGAAAATGGACCAATTAAATTAGGTTTAATTTTTATAATTCCTTGTATATGCCATGTAAATATATTACTTTGTAGTAATAATAAAGACATACTAAATGGAGGTTTGCATTGCCATGGACGTCTCTTTACGCTCTCGTCTGCACATGTTGTACGTGCAAAGGGCAACAAAGTGAAGGATTTCGTGCTTTGACCATTCCTCCTCCTATTGGCCATTGTCAGGTGAGTGCTACAAAGAACGAATAAGCATGATTTAGCCTTTACATGTTATGAATTATTATTTGGGATTGAAATACCTTTTCTTTTATTCAATGGTAAATTGAATGGCTTATTTTAAAGCAAAGTAACTTGCATCTCAATCATTTTGTATTACGATTATTCTAATTATGCTAAACGTTTCTTGTCGATAGACTTTAATATCAAGTATCCTTTGGGTATGATAACTGCGCTCTTAAGAATTCTGATAATTAAAACCAAATCGGGCCACACTAGTTTACAAGAA
The DNA here is from genome assembly GCF_054136105.1 of Typopeltis vanoorti. Taxonomy (NCBI): domain Eukaryota; kingdom Metazoa; phylum Arthropoda; class Arachnida; order Uropygi; family Thelyphonidae; genus Typopeltis; species Typopeltis vanoorti. The sequence continues at coordinate 143,957,808 of NC_143556.1, forward strand.
ATTCATATACACCACATGAAGGTCATTTCAAAAGTTCTGCACACTAAATGCAATGTTAACACTCCATGTTAAATGAATCATTTAACAAAAGCCACATTAAGTCTTTCAATGTAATCTCTATTTTGCTGCACATTTGGGTGAGCTCTGTATGCTGTCAGCGAACCAGTTTGATGTGAGGGAGGCAGTGAGAGAGGAAACTAGTTTCCACGAGGGGGGGGGGGTGCTTTCAGTTTAGGAAACCGATTCAAATTTGGTGGGTTGATGTGTTGTAGTAATTGACATCCACAAGATCACCTATTGCACGTGAAACGTAGCCACACACACATTCCACCAGGCTCAGACACATCCTCCGGTTTGAAGTCGTATTTCACGGAATAGGAACATGGAAAACCAGTACACGCACTTTTGACGCTGCCTCTCTCTCTTACACTTGACGTCAATGTAGAAATTATCATCATATTATCCCATTGACTGCGCCTGCGCGGTGTGCAGAAGTGCAGAATTTTTTCAATAACCTTCCCCCTCCTCATTCATATGAGAGCGCGTGGAACGATACTCGACAAAATGTTGCAATGCTGACAGTACAATTTGTTTTCAGAAAGAATTAGCTAAATATGGGCAAAAGGTGTTATAATCAGTATATCATTAGAAATAATATTGATATTTGCTTGTAGTAGGGACGGTTATCATAAATAATTATATTGTTTAAGGTGTTGGTTTTGTCAATCATAAATAAAAGTCGTCCTTAATTACTGTAAATTTGAAACGAGACGTTTTCGTATACTGGTCGGTGTTTGATGACCACCGAGCGTTGGCCCTGTCTTTAATTATTAGTATTAAATTTGATTATGGTTATTACAAAAGGTGGTCAGTTGATTAATATGCAACTGGCGCGCAGCTAAACATGGTCGTGTATTCATTAGCTCAGTTAATTATCGTGTCGTTGATTATTGATATTTGAATGTGTCCATAATTAGCACGCATAACATTGAAAGCCAGAGACGGTCTTTCCATATTTTGGTATTGGTTCCCGCATATTTTTTTTCAAAAAATATGAGTAAAAGGAAGAAAGGGATTTGTGCTCTGTCGATGTGAGCCAAGAAAGAAGGAAGCAATCTCGATACGGTTTTGCAGCACCATAACCCACGGTTTACCCCTGCTGCTGCTTTTTTTTTCTTTTTTTTTAAAAAAAAAAAAAATCCCCAGCACTTTTGAATTGGGTAATTCTTGGAGTTGAGACTAGTTACCATGCTAAATGAGTTAATATCTCCTAAAATAAAAACGCGATAGTGGAATCGATTGAAACAGACATAAAATAAGATATTTCAAACAGATCGTTTATTCTCTAAACCATCTATCTGGAATAAAAATCTCTTGACAGTTCTTCAGAAATCACTGCCTTTTGAGAACTTTCGACTTCGTTTTTATGTGAGTCCTATCTAAAAAAGGTAATAAATCTCCATACCTTTATTACTTCAGGTGGATATTGCAGTTAAATAATCGAGTAAATCTCTTCTATAGTCCCAGCACGAAACTTTTTGAGCCACTTCATGCATCCAGCAAGAAGGGTAGAAGGATGAAAGTAATTGGCCACCTAACAAATTTAACAAACCCTTGTACCTCACTGGAATCAAACTCGCAGCTTATAGGGTGAAGAGCGGGAAGTCAAATCAGGATTGCTTCGGTCTTTGTATCAAGTGTTCGTTCTTCTGATATCTGCTGGCATGAGAAGGAAGCGATCTCGCTCGTATTCATTCAGGACTTAACTAGTTGCAGAGTAATAGCACTCTTGATTGTGTTACATTCCTAACTGTTCTGTTGGAAGAACACATTTCGATTATTAGATCCTCTCATTTCCAATCGCAGTTTAGCCTGTTTGATTAGTCAGTGGAGACCGTGTCCCTATGCGGGTTGGCACCTCTTGTCCCTTCATGTTTACAACAGCCCGATTTCGTTGATTAGGCACCAATTACATTTCTTTGGTGAAAATGGACTCACTTTATAATAACTAGATGCTCGGCAATTATTTTAGTCTGTTTCCGATAGCTTATCGTTATAACGAATGGCACAATCTAAACTTTTGTACTGATATTTTGCTCCCGTTTGCAACCGTCTAATGAGAAAAATCTAAAAATCCTTCTCGCCCCATTTTAACTTTCTGAACTGCGCTTGGCATTTCGCATACCCAAAGTGACACCTGTAGAGTTGTCATAAACTTGGATACTTGGAATTGTTCTTAAGGCTTTTAGCAAATCTTTTGAATTTGTAATATGTTTAACTTGGTTAAAAAAATCGCGTTAATTTAATCGTACTTAACCATTATATAGGACTGTTTGCTCATGCGTTAACTTGTTTGAACAAGTTAACGCATGAGCAAACTGTCCTTGTACTCACAATATTAAGCAAACATGCTTAATATTGCGAGTAGTATAAGAAGAAAGGAACTTAAATCGAGAGATGAAGTAGTTGAAGCAGCTCGGTGCATAATATGAAGCGATAATTAAATAGAAACATTCAAAAATCCAATATAGTCTAAATTGGCTTACGAAATAATTTCTGGTTGAAATATATTTCATGACATTTCATAATACATGGAAATATTGAACTTATATGCTGTCTTAAAAATTATTTTAAACCATTTAACATGTTGAATAATAAACAAGTAAAATATGTTAGTTTAATCACATTTTTCCAAAAGAAATAATTACGTTCATAAAATCGTGCAGACATGGTATGAAGGATATTGCTTGCGTCTCGATCTACCAAAACGAATTCTAAAGAGAACCAGTTTTGTTGAGTTGATATTAAACCACAAATAAATTTAAGCACGCGTAGAAAATGTTTTGAAATCTTAGTAATTCTATAATATTATTTAATATTAGATAAAAATATAAGTTAAACTGCGTCTTGGTCGCTGAGATTTTCCACTTAATACTGAGCGATGATTTATTTCCGGATGAACAAATTGGTGGAGCAAATAGGAGAGAAAAAAAATCCGAATTTGCTATTCTTAATATGGAACTACTGAAGTTTAATGGAAATTTACGGTGTCATTCATTCCCTTAATATTCCAAGTTGAATTGCAGGGACATTTTTATATCTTTTCTGACGTCGCATATCTCATACATATCATTAAATGAATTAATGATCCCATAAAACAATAAAAAAACTTATTTTAGCAGCGAACCACTGGAATAAACTTCCAGAAATTATTACTACAGTAGCAGATACCTTACACAAATGTAAAGTCCTAAACAGGTATTTGATAGACATTAATTCTATTAGCGTGCGATTCATCTTTAGGTGCAGTACTTTTATTGTAAATGATTATTTTATTTATACTCACACACATACTTGACAAGACTGTCTGAAGCATTTTGCTCTTGAAAGAGAATTCTGTTCATCTTCTGACCTCGTTGCTGTTGCATAGGATTTCATAACAATGCTTATCGTGCAGATACAAGACAAGGTCAAAGGCTCGCTTCCAATCAAAACGAACTAATCGTTTAGTTATTTCCAAATATCGGCGATTACCCTTACAATGACCATTGGCTCTCATAATAACCCCTCTGTATCGTTGTTGCGAGTACGATGCGACATTTAGCCTTCTGTTGCAAAGTTCAGGATCGACTGCTATTATTTCCAACTCATAAGCGGACCTTTACGCCCTAATTGTCTGCATTACGAATACTTCGCATTAGAATATTCAATTTTATTTATTAAGGAGAATGCAGGCGGAATGAGCGAAGGAATTTCTATAATTAGTTGGCACCAATTTCTTCCACCCACGTAATGGAATTAGTTAGCTGTAGACTTGTGGTGTGTGAGTTACTTGTCCAAATAGCAAATGAACTTTATTATACTACAAAGGTTAGATCTCCACTGCCGTGCACAGCAGCGAATTCTACGCAAGCAGCAGCATGTTGGAGGAGAAGGACTAATAATCACTGAAGTCAGTGAAGTGGTATATTTTTAATGAGAAAGCCTAACGAGACGTAATCAATATCATTCCTGGAGATTCATTTGCTAACAAAATACTTAAGCTGGGCAAAATGGTTAAGATTGAGACTTTCCATCACATTGATAACTATCAGTGCCTCTTGTTTCGTGTGTACTGCAAATCAAGACAGGAATATATAAAGTGATTAGTTAGTTGCATATAACTTACGGCAATAACAAATTAAGTCGGAGGAAAGCTTTGGTTTTGATTCACCTGGATTCTGGATTTAGTATTAGGGTTTCCAAGCATAGAACTACACTGCTTGCAAAGAAATCAACGGACATAAATGAGCAAGGCGCATCGTGCCATGTAACGAGTCACGTGTTTGTAGCCGGTATAAATTGGTGGAATATGATGCCCCCAAGTGCAACTGTGCCCGGGTGAAATGACTGCGATAAGGGAATTGACAGAGTTTGAAAGAGGCGTTGAGAATAGGATACCAGGTTGCAGGCCTATCCGTTCAGCAAACTGTTAACAAATTGGGCCATCCCGGGTTAACAAGATGGCTTAAACTGAGATGGAAGAGCAGGAAGTTTACAGCAAGTGCTACCAGCAGTGGATGACCCACCACACTCACCGGATGTGAGTGTAGGGTATTACGAAGGATATGTAAAAACCGCCATTCGTCGGGACAGATTGAATGCCGAGTTCCGGGCATCGACTGGAACACAAATCTGCACAAAAACATTTAAAACCGAAACTCACGACACGGATTTCCATAGTGGAAGAGTCGCAATATGCAAGCCACACATTATCCGAACCAACATGCATCGTCGTCTTCAGTGATACAAAGAGCGTTTACAGTGGGACGTCAAAGATTTGGAAGGCTGTGGTATGAAGCGACGAATCACGCTACCCCCACTACCAAGCAGATTGATGGTGTGGTGGATGCGCTGTGAACGTCTCTTACCAGAGTGTACAATCCCAACAATGAAATTCGGAGGTAGAGGTGTGATGGTATGGTCCGGGTGTGGCCTCGAACCTCGGTTTGTGGTGCCACGAACGGTGAACTCTGAAAGGTATCTAAACATTCTGGACAATGCAATGCTGCTTACTTTGTAGTGTTTCTACGGAACTGACAATTTTCTCTTTCAGCAAGACAATGCATCGTGTCATAAGGGTGCTGCTGTAACTGCATGGTTTGTGGACATGAACGTGACTAGCCTTCACACGCACTTATCTCAACCCTATCAAACATATGTGGGGTGAACTGAAGCGTTGGGTGAGGTCAAAGGACATCTGCACCACAATAGTCCACGACTTCACATGCGTACAGAAAGAATGGTCCAAAATTTCCATTGATCGCTATCGTACACTTGTGGAAAGTATGCCTTGTAGGATTGCTGCAGTCATCGCAGCGAAAAGGTCGTAAGTTTTATTAACGTAGTTGCAATGGTTGTTTGTTCCTCATACTGTTGTGTCCGTTGACTTCTTTTCAAGCAGGGTATGCTAGAACGAAACAAACAAAAACCCTCAGGATGAGTTTTATGACGATTGCACATTTGTTACGACGTATGGGCAAAATGAGATACAAACTGCGTTCCCTCTCACGCAACTGTGAAATATTTTGCTTGCCCGCGATATTTTGTCCTTGGGCAAGCCTCACTTTGATTAAAAAATTACCTCCTCTGCTTCTGAATGCCTTTTCTTCGCCTCCTCCCTCTAGCCCACAAATCAGCAAGCATAAACACTTGCCGTATATCCTTAGCTGTTTCTTCTGCTGTTCCAACCAAACCAATCGCTCACTCTTATACAGAGAGAGAGAGAGAGAGAGAGAGAGAGAGGATGAATTTCTTCTCTTCTCTGACTGTCCTCCAATTTCTTTTCGATCTGGTATACATCTTCATCATTATTCCACCGCTCACTCTTCCCTCTTCAGTACTCCCGTTTCCCTTCTGTGTTGTGTAGTCTACAAACATATTCTTACTAATAAGGCTCATCTCTGTTTTAAGCTCAGTTTCCTATCAGTGTGAAGAACAGTTTGTGTTTTGATGAAGCGAGTTTTGTGCCATCCGCTCGTTCTTATTACACGACGATATTCCAGTTCAGCAACTTAAAGGGAAAACATCGTGCGTGCTACCGACAACTCAGCGAGTAGCATCTTGTCACAAAGACGCACCAGACGTATTCAAGTCGTTCATAGAACTCCAGCCGTGCGTCAGTGAAAGTAGTTGTCGTCGTCTCTTGTTCAACTTCATATTCACGCCTGATTTCACGACCACATCACAACACTGCCGATATTAATTGCTGCTTCTAAGACGATCTGGAAGAACGATCTGAAGAAATAAGATAACTCGCATGGCGTGCTTCTGCTATTAACTATTTTCACCGAGAACCCTCCCCCCCCCATTCTGTCTTCACTTCGATTAAATGTTCTCCTGGAAAACTTTTTAAGGAGTTGATGAAATTGGTGCTCGGACACCGTAAATTGCTTGCTTTAAAAAACAGAAGCACGAGCATACTTCGGTGCCTGATTTTTACAACTTTCTTATATGTTTGGGATCCATCGGTTGGTATTAGAATTTCGAGCATTTTTTATTTACATTTTTTAAGTAAATTTTTTTACTTAAATTATTTTATTGACCGATTATATGTGCAGCATAATTGGCCAATAAATAATTGTGTAATCTACAATGAAATATATAATTTGGTGAAAATTATAATTTCTGACGTTTATAATTTGTAACCGATAACTTAAAAAAAAATAGACTTCCAGTTCATGAAATAAGTTATAAATATTATTTGCAGAGGCTCTGTGAAGTCAGATATTCACTTAGTTATAAACATATCGTACTTCGGATTTAACTTAATGTTGTAGGCATACGCTGATCATAAACCAGAGGTTGTGAGTAACCGCGTGAAAACGTTCATGACTGCGATGAGCAAACATCAACTAGGGGAACTTTCTTAGGTTAGTTCCAAAATTACTGCGTCACTAGACGTAGTTTAGTGATGTAGTTTAGTTTGTTTGTTTTTTCTTTTTCTGAAGAATCTCGGTCTTCTTTTCACACCGAAATTAAGAAAATGACCGAAGACCACATTATTTTTCTAATGATACCAATTCAGGGTTAGTACGCAGTTATCTGCCGTGTCCTCTGTACTTTGCCGCTGGTAGAGATAACCGTAATCTACGGGAACATAAAGAAGGTTCACCGATTTTTAAGGTATGGAGGGACTGTGGGTGTCTTGGTGTGTGTGTGGGGGGGGAATCAAACTGCCCAAATGATTTATATTATTTAGCTTTGTGTTAAATATCAACACAAAATCACTTGAATTTTACCTCCCACTCATCTCGAGAATTCTTTTGTGCATTTCAATAGGATCAGCAAAGTATACATCGCTGTAAAACGGCACGCTTTATGGCGATGTAAATGTGTTTCCCATGCCAATCCTATTTGTTTTATTTCCAAGTATGTTTGTGTTTCAGTTACTATTATCTCAACGCTTTGCCATCAAAGCAACTTAATTGTTCCCAAGAATGGTTACTCCTCAGACTGGGAGTAAATCTCTCTCTCTCTCTCTCTGCAGGCGCGGTTTAGACATCCCCCCTAGGGCCTAGAGTGTCTAAACCGTGCCTGTGGGGGGAGAGTTACTGGCCTTCATTTAATGAAAACTGTTATCAGTGACAGCCGTACATCATTTGAGCAAGTAGGTTTTTTTTTTTATTGCTCTAATGACGTCTGAAGAAGAAAAGGCTACAAAAAGTGCACCCATTCGTTAACAGGGGAAATTATCAAGTGTTGATATTTATTTATGCCAAATTTCCATTAATTAGATGGTATACCACTTCCCCTTAGATGTGGCTGTCATCGTCAACTAACTGAGCTCCCTCGAAACCTACTTATTGTTCTGCTAGGACGGTTAATCCTATTTGCATTGCGGCTGCGAAGTTTCCTGTTGCGGTGGATGAAAAAAACTCAGTTTCTGGGCTTCAATGTGAGACCTGCTAACTCGTCTTCAATTGAAAAGCTTTTCCTTTCAAACATTTTTCACATCCTAGATGGGATTCGAATCCATCGATGCATTCTAATCGAATGCATTAATGATACCGAATGAAATACGGACGCGCTTTAATAAGATTTCGTGTGAACTTGAATAACCAAAAGGGAACTGAATAATATTCTTGAGAGTGGCGAGAGGTAGTTTATGAATTACAGTGTCTGGACAAAATCCCGTAATTCAAACGCTGATAGAACTGACTTTTCAGCAGTGAGAATTTTGGTGCATTCTTAAATTCGGGGAAGCCGCCAGACTCCTCAACATCCTTGTCAACACACGCACCATCACGTTGGCCAGTCTGTCAGTAGAACGTGTGTACGCCATCCAACAGGCGAAAAGAACGAACTGGAAAAACTAAGAGTAAACCGAAGGTTGGAATTTTTTCACAACATCGACGAATGGGCCAGAAAAACACTCCCCCCATTCAGCTGACTTGTATACCAGGTTGATAACGTTAGTTTCTTCGCACGTAATTCCAGCCAAACCCCCGCAGTTGCAGACAAAAGCGCCATCCCATACTATTAGAAGAAAGATCAGCAGGAAGTAAATGTTTCTCCTCGTTTATTGCAATTATTGCCACCACTTTGATTATCGTATGACGGAAGTGGTCGAAACCATTTCCGTTCTCTACAGCAAACTCTCGGTTTACTTTTCTCCATTTGTGTCTTCGCAATTCCATCGAACATCACGGAGAGAGCTGACATTTCTTCATTTGGAGGGCACAGCGAAAAAATGGTTATCACGCAGAATGGTTGCTAGATAGAATACGGGTCTTCTAACAATCGCCGCCTCGATAGAGCACGATGAAGACGGTGATTGAGTTAGGTGAAATTCTCCTCGTGTGGGACTTAACAAAGAATCCACTACGACATATTTCCTGCCCTCTCCCAATTTAAACTCGTCCTAAACAATAATCCCTAAAGTGAAGTAATGAAAATTATATTTAGAAGGTTATAAACTTATATATCGGTTACATGGGTGAAGATTTTTTTTTTTTAATTTTAAGTTTTTTTTTTTGTCCAGAAACCCTGCTCTGGAGACCAAACAGAACATTTTCAGGCTTCCAATAAGCATGCTGGAGGTGGTCTCGGAACAGGGAGATGAAATTCATCTCTTGTCTGAAGTCGATCACAAATATCCATGTCCACGGCGCGATTCGAACCCGTAGCTTGTTGGTTGTATAGCAGCTAAGCGAACCACTCGGCCAACCAGGCTAGCTTTGCTTTCTTAACAGCATTGATCCAAAGGTAGAGCGGTTTGTACACATGGCTTACAAACCTACCAGATAATTCTAATACTATCTAAACACACTTGATCGATCTTTCCTCACTAGCGACATTTCTGAGTATTCAGCGGATGTTGTTTGCTCAGTAGGCAGCTGAGATCACAACTGCGATTTGTTCCCTTGAAGCCTCACTTTCGCATTGTCTCATCCTCATGTTGTCTGGCAGTATATGAATGTCAAAGGAGATGGTTATCTCTGGCTCATTTCCTTGGAGTGCGACTAGTGTTTGCAGTATTCTAACCAAAGTTTCAAAGAATGAATTTCTGGAAGAATTATGTGCAAAAAAAAAAAACATAAATAAATAAAAAAAATATAACCCACCTTTCTTCTAATAACACTCAACATCTCTTCCATTTCTAACCAGAAAGCACAAAAGAATTTTGTCCAGATGAGATACTGGAAATTATCGGACTGTATTCTAAATTATATAATGTTATATAATTATCCGATTGTTTTGACCATTTGTGATGCAGAGTTGTCCCTGTTTTATGTTGGGTTTTTATTCTCCTATATTCTACGGACTTGAAATTATCCCACATCCAACGTAATGTCTAATGCGAATGACAAATATTTGTCATCTAATCAAGATTTCACTTATATCAGTTATTCCTAATCGCATGGAGAAAACATTAAAAATCGATCTTCTATATTACCTTAAAGCCTTTCAACTTATAAATAATTGTCAATATGAATCCTGTCACCCAGAAACAAAAAGCATTCCTTATGTCACCCGCCTTGCGACAAATGGTTTGGAAAAGTTCGAATAGTCTCAAATGGTTACTCTTGATATCCAAGACAACTCGATCGGATTGGCACAAAGGCCTGTTAAGTTACCACCATTTGGTCTCACTTCTGCAACTGGGTTGATAGCTTTCTGTCTAAACGCACATTACATCTGATGGCAGATGACTCTTTTCCCTCAAACTGTACTAGTTTTCCTCCAGGATCAGTTCCTTCATTTAGCCTTTTTTATTCTGTATATCAACGACCTCGTAAAGTGGGGGAGCTACTTTGCCTTGAAGGAGAAGAATGATGTCAGTAGGTCCGACTCTGTCATGGTGTTTGCAATAGAACCATTTTTTTGTTTCTCGGGTATACAGAAATCTTATACATATTCCTGTACACACAAATATATACAGCTATTGAACACTATTCTTGCATTTTGGAGTGGTGCCTCTAAGAGCTGCTCCGTAAAATCCCTTAACTCAGTACAGAAGAGATCACCTAAGATGATTAATGACTCAGCAGTTCACTCTTTTGCACTGGCCTTCAGTTTCTATTGCTCATATTTTGTGCATGTTTTTCCATGGTGGTTGTTCATCAGAAATGGCTCCTCTGTATGTGTGTTAACAGATTAAGAGGAGAACATACTCACAGAATAACTTTTTTCTCCTCTTCATTCATCCCATCTGTTGCTGCCTTTTAGAGCAGATTTTCTCCTTATGTAATTTCAGAGTGCTTTAAATTTTAATAAATTTTATGTATAACAAGAGAGCTTTAAATCCAGTGATAGCTAGTTTTTCTTCTCTCTCCCTCAGTTTTCCCTGCAGTCATGCTACTGTTGTACTACTGTAAGATGAATTATGTGCAATCACAAAAAAAAAGACGCTTCAGTTTTTATTGTTTATTAATTTTTTTTCAGTTTAGTAAACCCATCAAGGGCTAAACGACCTAGCCTACTCTCTATACGCGAATAAAAGGCGCTAGCTGATTTTTTTAGAACAATAATTCCTAAGCACAAATCATTGGAATGATTTTAATATTAATCGAATCACATTTTGAATGAAGATATGACGCAATCAAACTAATCAACTTATTTAAATAAAACCTTAGAATAAATATTGACTTTAATCTTATATGTCAGTGTAACATATACCACAAAAAAAAGAGATTTAGTGAATAGCAAACACGCTGAGGACAAAGTTTATCACAAGACTTTACGGCTAATATTTCTCTTTTGTCACACCCGCATCGTCAGAGCAACAGGGAATTGAGGTAAACAATCTAGGTAACAATTCCCATTGCTTGCTGGTTTGTCTTCAGTCCCTGTTGCTCTGGCGATTCTAGCGCGACAGGAGTTAAATTAAAAAGAAAACACAGAAACTAAACTCCAAATATAGCTTGTTCACAGGTTCGTATCCCAGGATATTTCATATGAAACGTAACCCATAAAAAACTTTAGCCAAAGATAAAAATAACACTTCAAAACATCTTGCTCGCAATATACAAATTGAAACATACTTTCACTAACTACTTTATTAAATATACTTTAACTTCTTTCATTCATTTATATTTTTTAAACTTTTGGGATATCTGAATTTAAAAATAGATATCTTACAATGTACCAAACACTCATACAGAAGTAGGCTTGACGTATAACAGTAGATTTTGAATATAAGGATAGCCTGTGTATGCATATTCAAGTCGTCATTAAATATGTACGTACGTAAACATGCATGTTTTGTACAGTACAACTACATTATGGGTGGGTCGTGCCCTTACCTCCTATTCGCGGCGCTTCCATGATGGAGTGCTAACTTCCGTCCTAATAGTTATCGCAAATGAACTACCATCCACCTTTACTAGGATTTCTCCGTTACCATTTTCTTTCCTTCCCACAGATGGTAACGGAGAAAATTTATCTGTCGCTTTCAGCTGCACTGAAAGCGACAGACAAATTAATAACTTCCCATTAATGCAATTTCAAATGAAAACATTTGCTGGCAGACAAATGGGATGCTTTTAAGCACGTACGCGAATTCTAGCAAATGTTTGGATACGTAGTTCTGTTCATGATACCGCTACTGTCAGAAAAAAAAAGTAAAGGATACATGACTACTCTTTGAGGGACTCCGTTTGGAAGGAAGAAGCAATTAAGGCTATGAGGGCTTCCAGTGTATTTTGCCTCCTAAACTGAAAAAAAAATAAAAAATAAAATTTCAGGAGCGGGAAAAAAAACCTACCATTGCCGAACGATCAACTAACCAGTTTCAGTGGAACAACCCTGCTGTGAAGGTTCTTCGTGTCTTAAAACGAGATACCTTCCAACCTTTCTTTCTCCCGTAAAGAAACTTGGAACTTGAGATGTCTCCAGCCGAAAGAAGGCGAATTGAGTCTTCACAAGGAGGCGCCTTTTGAGAGGTTTATGATCACCTACGAAGGAGGACATGAAATTCTCAACATTTCTGAAAAGAAAACCTTCCAAACGTAAAAATACTTATTTATTTGATTTTAAGACAGGCTTCGAAACCTTTTCACCGCTGTTTAGAATTCAGGTTATACTGTTTGGAAAAAAAAGAAAAAAAAAAGATAAACGAAGTTTGAAAAAATATCGCTGTCAAGTCGAATTAACCTAAAAATTTGAACACGCTGAATTTTTAAAATCTTTACTCGGCTTTCAAGCTTAAGTTCATTTTACTTATTCTTGAGGATATTTTAATCTAGCATTCTTTTTAACATGAATTTGTTTTTCGGATTTTTTTAAATTATCAGAACTTTACGAAAATGTTATTTTTATGTTTTTGATTTTTGGGGGGTTCGCTTGTGTGATTTTGTTCTTAAAACTGATGATTTAATTTAATAGAATGCTGATGTTATTTCATGAGAAAATATGAGTAAATGAAATGCATTCTCTGCTAAATGGGAATTGATAAAAACAGAAAAATTAAATAACCTACAGATTTCTCTACTCAAGGTCCAGTAGCAACTTCAAGGATAATAAAATTTGAAATTATGAAAAGTCCATGTCTCCTGTTGCAAAACATGATATTTTCTGTCTCAACTTTCGCGTATTGTCCTCAGTTAATTAATCGATATCTGCAATGCTCCAATATCTGGTGAGTAACTACCAGATATCTTGCGAAATCAGTCCTTGATTCATATTTGGAGTGAATAACTTCATTGAGTGGGTTGGGTGCTTTTGTTCTCGGCTTTGATGCATCCTCGAATCAATACAAATACATAGGCATAAGTAGAAAGGGGTAAAATAGCCGTTTTCTCTCAAAATATTTGAAAACGGAGACATTCCACCCGGGTCACAGGGTAGTGGCGCGCTTTTTCTTTCTCCTCCCATGAAACTCGGTTTTGTCACATTACAAAACAGCAGAAAACCACGCAGGATACGCACCCAATTTACGGACATAGTACACAGAACTCAGAGCTTTAGCTGCTTCGGCTGTAATTCCAAAACAAACCAGACATCCTCCCCGAGGCAAAAAATAATTTTCTCCCCAGGTGTAGGAAGGAAACTGAACATCACAAGGTTTAGGGAACAAAGCAGTATAATGTATTCTATTCCCTTCCCCCCAAAATCTTCACAAGCTTCATTTTCGAATGGGGAGAAAAACTCATTCACCGGTTTGTTTCTATACGGCAACATACTTGGAAGTCGACAAATGTACCGTAGATAGTTTTTAATTTACAAGGGTTGTAGCACTCAGTCGCTTGTCCAATAGAACAAGAAAGTCCCTATGCGACAATCTCACATTTCACAACAAACTGCACGGATACAATCATAGAGCATTAAGCAAACTACACTCTGTTTTTTCGTCAGTAAATATTCACTCATTAGCAGAAAACTTCTGTTTAAAGGCGAGAAAGTTTCCTGTATATAATTATATCTGAAGACGGTTGAACTAAAGTGGATAATGGGTGTTTAGGTGCAGCTCCCGACAAAATCTTTGAGCAAATGCATATTCTTTTGAATGAAATTCCAAATACTTAATCATTCAGAAAAATAAGAGGGTGCTTGGGAAAAGAAGTCTCCGTAACTCAAAAATCAGCAGGCAGCTGAAAATTTTCAGACGTGAAATGAAAGATCCAGGTCTCAGACTAGATTATACACAATTAGTCCCGTTAACTCTCAGGTTATAATCGAGGCTTCAGGAACTTCTCGATGCTTTTGACTGTCCTTCGCTATGCGTTCTTAGGCTGGTGTTTAAGCGGGTATCTTCCTACGAAACCAACTCGCCTTCTTTTGAAATATTTCCTTTTATTGCACGTAAATGCTTTCGCCTTTCATAATGAAGCAAGGCCGCTGTAATTCTCTGAGTGAATAACGCCTCTCCGATATCGAAGCAATAGGCTGTTGATTTGAATCTCACTGTCAGCATGTCTTTTTTTTTGGGGGGGGGGGGGCATTAATTTGATAACGTGAGACTAAAGTTCTGCTTAACAAAGGTTGGAAGTGGCTTTGAAGAGTTTTTCAGGTTTGGTCTCTGGAGATAAATTTCGGGATCTAAGGCTTGACATATTCACGATACACAATTTGCTGCAGTCTACCAGGCCTTATGGGATGCATACACATATAAGAGGATTCAAATTACCTTATTACATCAGTGCGCTTCAACAGTATTTTCTCTCATTTGCTTCGAGGTCAGAGCAACTAGTGGGCCAACAATTTTTATGCTCTCAAAATGAGTTAATTTGAGAAATTAACTCATTTTCATGAGTTAATTTCCCAAATCATGATAAATAAGCAACCTTGTTCGTTTCTTCATAATTATTCGCTGTTGTGTATGAAAGGAGAAAAGTATCAGTGCCTTATCCCGGCGCAATCTTAAAGAATCATTGAAGAAACCTTAAGCTAGATGCCTTATCTACATCCGTAGTCCAATATTTTTAAACAAAAGTCTTCAAAATGAACATAAATGATGATATAGAATCGAAGCAATCCTAGAAAATACTTGCAATTTATGCTTGGACAGCTACTTGTTGGAAGAAAAGTACGACTAGCCTCACTCGTCCATCCAGTATTTCAAATTCCTTCAATTTGTATATCATTTCAACTTTCAAAGCATTTCTGAAATCCTAGAAACTTTCCCAGAGTGACTGAGTAGGAAGTAAGGTGGATGGCTGACTGGTTAGAGTATCTGTTAACCACTCCGTCGATCACCCACTTGGTTGGAGAGCGGGGATGCTCTCCAAGCAATAGGCTGCCGCTTAGAATTCCACTATGTGCATAGATATTTGTGCTTGTCTTTAGATGGGAGATGAATTCCATCGTCCGTTGTGAGATTGCCACCTTGCTTATTGGAGGTTCGAAGTAGTTTGAAAAAGTTTAATATTTGGTCTCCAGAGTAGTGTTTTCGACTCGAGTAAAAAATGAATTAAAAATTAATAAAAATAGAAAAAACTTAAACTCTTCCATAATACTATTTTACCACAGGTTTACTCAAAGACATTTCTTGGGTAGGAGCTACATAAAAATAAAAAAAAAAGTCTGCCCATTGGCTAAATAGTATTTTTGGAAAAAAAAGTCCTCAAAAGATACTTTAGTAATAAGATAGGATTATATCGTAAATTTTAAGTCATTTTGGCATTTCAAAAATCTTCCCAATCATTTGAACAAATGCGAATGAAACACACCACATAAATAATTACAAAATGCTTAGAACATTTGCTTCAATGAGTACTCAGAGTATTTTAGAAGAAAGTACGCTTTTAATACTTTTGAATAGATGGCGATCTCAAAAACTCTAATTTGAATACAGTTATGCAGGGAAAAAAACACGTAATGAGTAAGATTTCTCATCTATTGTTTCTTGATTGCTAAATATTTCTATTCCCCTTTTTCCATCGTTCCATTTTTTGTTTTGCGTTTCTAGAATTCTCGCGAATGAAATGATCGTGCTACAGCAAATACTGGAGTGTAAGTCCATCATCTTAATTTCTGTGGGGATTTTTTCTATTTTATATGCAAATAAGCGAGATAAGGAATAAGCAGAACCTATTCGCGGGATTTTGCAATTCAATTGCCTTTTAATCAAAGTACGTTATCCAAATTCATAATAAAGCATCAGGAAAATGACGCGAGGCATTTAAAAGTTTCGCCACTGAAATGCGGGTTTCTTTCGGTTTTTATCGTTCGGCTATTTTAGTAAGATTAAAAGAACTCTTTGCGCGTGTCAAAACTTTTCGCCACTTCAAAACATATCCGAGGATTACTTTTCTGGCGGCTGGAGAGTGTCTTAAGAAGTTTTGATCCCAATTTGATTTCTCGCGAGAGAGAGATTTTTGCTGAATCCACCCTTCAAGTTGCGCTTTTGCTTAACAGTTGAAAATGTGTCAGCTCTAGAAAATATTGGAGCAAATACTTTAATCTCTTCTGTTTTCCTTCAGTGTTGCTTTCCACAAAATGAACTGTTTTCTCTTAACGTAAGAAGTAAATTGAATACTTTCTTAGAAACACGTTTACTTTACACCTGAGAACACTTCGTTGCTATTCGGGTATTGAATTTAGACGCATCTATTTTTTGTGTTGTTTTCTTTTCTTGTAATTTTTTATCATATTTAGAAAAAAAAACGCACGAAAGGACACTGCTAAATTATAAAGCTTTTTTATTGTTCAGTAGACTGCAAACAGTTTTGATCGGATCGTCACGGAAGTAGGTAAGACTTTGAGATCCAATCAATCTCTTCATTGTGCATGTTGTCGGGTCTGTTTTCAGTAGCATGTGGAATTAAAAACCCTGTTTCTGAGAGAAAAAAAAATTCCTGTCACTTCCATAAATGAGATATACAAACTCATCTTCTGATAAAGAGCCTTTACAAAGGGGCTTCACTTCTTAGACCGGATTCGAATTCAAGATCTTCCCAACACTAAAGTGATAACATCACGTTATCTTCGTGAGTAGGTTATGGTGGTCCTTTTATTTTACTAACGAAGATAACTATTCAAAAAATGAATGAAGAATAGAAAACGAACACACGGAAGTTAAACAAGTGTGTTCTCTCCCAGCCAACCTAATCTCGCTTTCTCGAGATGTGGACTGTTTCGGAACAAACCGACTGCTGGAGAATGCCACGAGTATTGTCGTCATTAAAGCAAACGAGTTCAACTCGAAATCTTTCCGCGTAAAAATCATTGGATTTTAGTTCATTATTTTCTTGGTTCAATATCTGCACATTAGTTTAGCAAATTCTACAATGCGTATATTTGCCTCTCGTTGGTAAAATCCTTGAAAAATGCATAAAATTATCACCATTATTATTATTTACTAATTTTAGAATTAAGAAATAGACTGATATCTTATGCAGACTCTTTCTTTAAAAAAGTGGAAAGTCAAACTCAATTGATATTGAGTTTGACATTTTAAAATTAAAACATGTCAAGGTGAACCTTTATCCTGATGTTCGTTTATTAGTGATTGCATTAATTCCAATAATTTGTATTATATTAATACGGTTGTGTTTTATTGTACTATATCATACTTCAACTTTTTTTCAGTTACGATTCCAAGGACCACCTAGTGTGAAGAGTATATTAAAATATTAAACATATTAAAATATGTTTAATATTTTCTAGTGAAAATTACGGATCTCTGAATCATATGCGTTGCCAAATTCATCTTATTTTAATGCTTGTTTCTTAAGAATAACTTTCTCACGCATCCAATGCAGTGCCTGCAGTCCCACTGCGAACCCAAAGTTGATTTAAAAACAACCTAAATGAAATCGCCAGCATTTATGTGCACAGAATTTTCTAGTAACGCGTGAGTTTCGCTTTGACAAGGTTGCATTTCTGAGGACATTGCCGATAAAACTCAATATTTTTCTTAATAAAAAGAACTCTTTCCTTCCTCTTTTTATTCTTCTTCTCGTCTCTAATAGACTAGACAAGATGAGATCTCTCCTCGGGACACTTTTAATCCGATCTTCCTTGTCATAAGCGTATCACAGGTAGATTACTCCTTCGGCATTCAACGGAAAACTGGGTTTTCTCTTTCGCTCCAGGCGTTGCTGTCTGAACATGCATTAATCTTCTACTAATCCCAAATAGATCCAACCATAGATTACAGTTCTCGCTCTACAGGGAGTCCCCGACAGCACTTTTAAACACTAAATGCACAAGGTTGAGTCCTTGCTCACTTTTAGTCCACACTACACTACAGAGAGTTCATTTCTGGAGGCGCATCCATTTTACGAAGGTCACAGTAGCTTTTATCTAGAATGGAAGCAGTTCCTGTACTTTAAACTTGGTCAATTTTTTTTTGCAGATCTCTCTTCTGCTTCATCTTTTATTCTATTTTTGAAAGAGCTTTTATGTGTATAATCAAAGTTTTAAAGCCCAGACCTATTTTAATACGATGTTAGTAAGTTCTTTCGTTCTCTCCAGTTTCCATTAGTATCGTCTTAATGTGCTATAAGCTAATTGTTTTTTTAGGATTTCTATGAAACCACAAAAGAAACAAATCCTATTACCAGTGAGTCCACGTATGATAGCACGATCCGAGCGATTGACGACAAAGTCGATGTAAAAATTAACTTTAATATTCTCTTGATGATGTTTCATTCATGTTAATGAATGATAATCTCACTACATTCGGAAGTGTTGAAGAAATTTCCACATACCAACTCCTGTAAACTTAACTCGGCTGCTGGATAAACTCGTTAATGTGTATAATAAATGCATCCGGTTTTCTGAGTTTAATGTGTAGAAGAAATCTATTTCTCTGGAATTGCTGAATTCTGTTTTATTTCTGACGACTGGCAGTAACTTTCGAGTTGAAATCTGTTGATGAGAGCAATTGGGGTTCATAATTTTTCGAACCCTGCAACTGAGAATTCTTTCATTTCTTTACAGAGAAGATCAGATTTATTAAACATCTGAAGAGGCTCATCAATATTTTGTGTTTGCTTTTTCTCCTGCAATTGACGCGAGGTTCTGGAAGCTCTGACTAAATTTTGCATTCACCGTATATTTAATTAAATAACTGTAGTTTAAACATATTTTAAACATTCCGTTGCAAATATAAAAATATTTAGTCGATCACAACAAATTTATTCGTAATAACCAGCAGCTGGAATGAGGTAAAGTAAATGCATTACTTTATCAATAATGTTTAGAATCCCCATTCTCAGCAGAAGCGCAAATGCGAACGACATGCAAATAGCGGCTTTGCCAACCATGTAAATACCGTTCGAGGATGATAACGTTAAGTTCCGTTTGAATGACCGCAGAGCAGAATTTTACGAAATTGAACCTGATGAAAACAGCGCATGCTTGGTAACGGTTGCTTCAACCTTAGAAACTAACTCTGGACAACAAAAAGATTATGTACGTTGAAGCAATGGATTTGGACACAATTGTTTTCACCCGATAAGAGCACCTACGAACACTTTCAGTACGAGACTGCATTTTCTAAATGTAAAACATGAAGATGGAAGAGTGTGCATCTGTCGAGGAGATTCCCTGTATCGGGATTGGTGATTCAGAAACACAATGTCTGATGCGTAGTGGCATGTATGGGGAATCGTCATCGAGACATTGAAGACGATTTAACTCAAGACAGTCGCCTACGTATATGTTATAGCGAACACTAGGAAACATCCAATGCTACTTTCAGTGGTCAAATTAGAAATATCTAAGGTTGACACAACTAGTTTTAACTGGAGCAAACCAGAAATTGCTAAAATTCTTAACAAAATCACGGATACTTAGCAATATTAGTTTACCCTTACTTTTGTTTTAATAAAAAAATAGTTTTTAAACTGTATTAGTAAGAAGAGGGAATTATTGATATCATCCTTTCTCATTTTTGGTATATTTTTTATAATCAATTTTACAATAGTAACCTAGTACCTAAATTTAAAAGTTTAATGATTTATTATAATAATAAATATACAGCACAATATTTTTATCGGCATTGTTCACATTAATTATTGGGGACGTCGCTAGATCCTAAGCACATGTGGGATTTTACTTTTATAAGCGCTGCCGTTGCCATACAAACTTAACAAAGCTGTTCTATTCGTGAGTGAAGCAACCCTGTATATGTGAAGCAACCCTGTCCAATATACAAGGGAATGCGATATTCCCTTCGTTACATCGATATCAATTAGGTTCACACTATTTTGCAGCAACAAAATTCAAAATTATTCTTTTGTCTTTTCCACACAACATTTCGAAAAGAAGTATTTGGTCGATGCAATGTTAGTGGTGGATTTTGTTTCACCTCCTTCGTCTGTTGTTGTAAACGCGAGATAGCATTCTGTAGAGAATTTCATTTTTCCGTCAAATGTATTTTAATTTTGATTTATTTCCTTCATCTCGATTCTATTCATTGTTAAAAGTGAAGGGAAACCGTGGGTTCTCGACGACTCTCCTCGCAAAAAATCTACCGAAACTTGCTTGCTTCCTGTTAAGTTTTCTTTTGACTATTCAAAATTCCTTCAGTGTCTTTCTGTTGCCGCAAATTAAAATTCTTTCTTGTAAAAATGACTAATTTTGCAAGACCAATCCTTCGTTCTATATCGAAATTGCCTTATGCAAGATTATTTATGCCGAAATATTTGCCTAGATTTTTCATAAATTAATCGAAAGGTCACTTTTCCGTGCTTTGTATTGAAATACATTTACGATGGCTTCGTCGTGCAGTTTCTACGTACCAATTCAAGTTCTGGCTGTATATTTCAAAGTTAAAGGTTCTATACATTACGGTGTGCACACGCAAAGAGACCAATTGTAAAAGTGTGATGTAAATCAAATTATATATATATATATTAATAAAACGTCGTCTTGGACTTTTTCCTGAACTATCCTTTCATTTTTTTTTTCTGAACAGTGGTATAACATGTTGTAATGGCTAACAAATATCAATAACTTTCTACAGTGGCATTCTCAAATATTATCATCCGCGTTGTCGATGATGACGCTAAGATTACATGGAATTTGTTTCTGTTTTTTTTTTTTTATTCTCAAACAGTTCTTTCAGGTGTGTCTTGAAGCGTGCGTTCTGCTGCGATCAAAACATTTGTTTAATAAAAGGTGGACAAAGCAAGGGATCGCGAAGATTAGCTCCATCTCAAGAGATGACTTACAAATAGCTTACAATTAAATAATTAAAGGCATGTACACAGGAGATAGAAGGTGCGGTTATGTTCCTTTGGAAGTCATTTACGCTACCCAATTTTTTCTGGTGTTCTTCGTGGATTATGTGTGTATTAGGTAGTGGATGACTTTCATTATCCGTTATAAGAGACTGCTATTCTGCTTATGGGAAGCCCGAAAGAGCTAGGCTTCTGGATTACCTATCCGTTATAATAATGTATGATAGATTTGAAACTTTATTCACATGGAGAAAATGTTTGAATTAAGACATTTTGAAATATTTGCAATTTTCTGGGATTTAGAAGAGATCCTTCGTTTGTGTGATGTATGAATCAAAATGATGTGAGTCAATTCCAAAAGGTTTTCGGAAGTGCTAGGGAGGAGGATGCGGTAGATAAATGAGCACATTCTGGAATGCAGAGAATGTCCTGACCACTGAGAAAATGGAAACCATGCCGTATCATGGTTTTCTGGAAATTCTCGAGGAGATTTTTTGTTGTTGTTTTAAATTACAGAATCACTTCTCTCTGAAAATAGGAATATACTACTTGTAATGTTGGACCTAATAACGCAAGGGTAAAGGGAAATAGAAGCACACGTGCTAAGTATAAGCAAGCCTCTGAGTGAAGACAAGTTCCGGTACTGTTCAGCACATAGTTTGAAAGCATTTCAACGTACTCCTTCGGAAAGCATACGTCATTCCTTGAAATTGCACAGGAAGATTTAAAGTCAGTTAATTATGAGAGAAAGACGATTGTCTAGAATCAGTTTTCTCTCGAAGACCCAACTCATTAATGAACACGAACTCGTGCGAACTAATGATGCCTTTCTATTTACACGAGCAGTTCCTTGATCTGCACCACATTTTCATTCGATTTATTCATTTATGAACGCTCGACATCACCAACGGAGAAAACAGAGCTTGGAAATTGGATCAAATGCGTGACTTCCACTCGGTGTTTCTTCTCGAGAAGAAAGCTTTGTTATCTTTCGGGTTCCAGTGGCACTTGTCCCAGTTTGAAGCCGAATTTGATGCATGACTTTCCTGAACAATTCCCCAATTTATATTAAAGAGGAACACAACACGCAACGGACATAATCACAACGTCCGAGGTATTTCTCTTCAACATTGCACACTGCAAATTAGAGAATCTATACCTTTGCCACAGTAAGTAACTTATTGTATTTAAAAGGTATTCGGTGTAAATATCTTACGAAAACTGTTCGTAGTTCTATCTATTTTGTGAATATGATGGTAATTATAAACCTGTTCATCCTCTTTTTGACAGTCACTTACAATGCGCTTGCATGTACGATCTTATCAGTCTTGTAATAATTAGATAATGTCGTACTTCGTATACGAAAATAGCATGGTTATCCGATATTCAAACTATCGTGTAGTGTCACTGTAATCATGGGTGAATTTTATTGTATTCTGTCCCCAATTATCACAAATCCAATATAAAGAAATTGACTCTGACAGACCTCTTATTTTCATAATATCGCTAATCACATTTAAGCATTTGTTCCTACACATTTTCTTAGTGGCTATGGAAGATGCTCACTTGAATCTTCTCTTCATTAGGCGTCTGTGCAACTAACACTCGTGGTGTGCATGCTTGGACATTACTTGTTATTATTATTTTATAGTTTTATTATTGCTGTTATTATGAAGTCTCTCTACCAATATACAAATGGGCGATGGATTCCTATCGATGCGATACAGACGTTGGATTCCTCCCTCCCTCTCCTATTCGAGTTCCACCATATATGATTGCCTAGTGTCATGTTGCGGTTAATGGTTCATTCATTTCATTTCTATGGTGATTCAAGGGCCGTGATCCCCTTTTACGGGTATCACCTCAATCTCCCCTATTTTTATCCGGGCTCGGGACCAGCATAGTTGACAATTCAGACCTGTGGTTGGAGGGACTGTCTTAAGTATTCCTGACTGTATCCGTGTGTGTTCACGGGGCCGGTTTGCGGGATGGAAAACTCCAGATAAACTGGGAGAAAAACCCTGCTGTCCACGCCCAAGACCAGCTAACTTGGCTATGGCTGAAGAATATCCTTCAGCTCCTTACATCGTCGACGGGAATCGAACCTAGGCTTCCCCAAGCATATGGTTTTCGAAGCGCATAGCCACTAGGCTTACCGCGCGGACGCGGTTAATAGTACAGTCGTGTGATATCCATGCGATACTACCTTGTCATCGTAGGCGGGAGACGCCCTCTTCAAACTATCCCACCCCCCTTCGTCAAACGAATGCGATGTGATAGTACCTATTTTCGAAACGTCTTCGTATTAATTACCTAATTTTTTTGCTAATAAATTTCGTCAGCGAGTCCAAAATATTTGTTTCGAAACGTCTCTCCATTATCAAGTGCTTGTCTGACTGGCGTGATTTGAATATATAAGTCACGGTTCTAACGAATCCGATCCCATATCGTAGTCAGCACTTTACTTTCGGAAATCAGGTATTATATGCTGAACGTAGCGCCTCTCTTAAAATGACATAAGGTGTATTATATTAATCTGGCATTTAACTTTCGTAAATTACTGCATGAAAATGAGGAAAGAGATCATTCGCGCAACATTACGTTTAGGCAGACTTGGGGAAAGGAAGATGTATCATGTTTTCTCGAGTACACTTTAGAATCCCGTGCACGTTATTCGTGCGACATGAAATCCTACTCCGTCTTCAATAAGCCACATTCTTTCTTATTTTTTATGTCCGGCATTTGTTAATTAGAACCGATATCAAATTTCAGGAAAATCTTGAAATGTTAAAAGGAAAGCTTGCCAGATGGCAGTGTACAACATAAATTGGAATTATCCATTCAGCTCTTTGTAGCGCGTGCTGAAATGTGTTTTCTAGTGTATTTTTTTTAGTTGACTTCGACCCGTGTTTTTGTTATTGTGCTATTTGATTATGTGAAATTACTCGAATAATTCATACTTAGGAATTCACATTAATGAAATATTCTGATGAAACCACCGGCATGCAGACGTCGCTCTAAAACTCTCAGGTAAGGTAAGGTAAACTTACAACAGTTCATTATGTTGGCTGCGCTGGTTGATTGATGTATTATCAATATGTTAACTGTAGTAGGGAAGGAAAACATTCATTAATATCGCAAAGTTAGCGTGAGTGAAGTCTGTATGCTATGCTATGCTTAGGAAGTTCACTTTCTAATCCGACTAAATAATCAAAGGAAAACTGTTTTATTTGTTAATTAAAACAACTTTCCATACTTCTATCAGTAATATTCGCTAGATTGCAGTCCATTTCTGCGAAATGTTATAAGCTTTTAATAATTTCGAAGTAACAATAGCCCCCCCCCCTCCTCAATAGACTGCTGACGTTATAGCGGTGGTGACCTCGTAGCTGAATAAAACGTAGGGGAGAATCCGTTTATGCATCTCATCGACCGGTGTTTATTTTCAGGTGTGCCCGCACTCTTTTGTCTGCCCGCGAATGTGTGGAGTAACGTTTGAAAGATGCGAACTTAATCAAGTTTTTAAACAAAGCATTCATACTCGCTTTGGTAATTTAGTTAATTAAAACTTCTCCTTAACGATATAAGAAATGCAGAACTTCCAAACGTTAGTGGTGGCTCTTAAACGGGGGGGGGGGGCATAGTAACAAAACTTCGGTGCGCTGCAAATGAGGAAACGAAGCAGACACCCGATTTAAGAAAAAGTAGAACACCGCAAAGAATACAATAGTCATTCCGTTAATTTGTCGAAGCAGTGAATCTAACAAACCGATGTTATACTCCCTCTTAAATGTACATTTCTTTTGTCTGTATGAAACAAATTGAATCGAGCACGCTGCTCTAAACATTTTTTTTTTTTTTGCTCACAGTTTTTGTACTGGAAAACTAATTCATACGATGAGCCGAGAGAACTTTGCATTATCTTTACTTGAAATAAAACGTAAAGATGTTTTTGTTTCAATATCAACTCTTCAGTTGTGTGTGTGTGGGGTGGGGTGGTAGTAGAAGCGTAAGATTAGCTGCTTTGGCTATAATTTTGAACAACAGTAATATAAATGCTCAGTTAAAATATCGAAAATACCCTTTTTTTTTAAAATAGTGATTTAACAGCACGTGTGGTGTATTTTACAGTATTAGAGGACCAGAAATTTAAAGATGTGGTGGATGCCGTGTTAAATGCGAAGTATTGGTCATGATACCATCGCCACTTACTGGTTTAAAAAAAAAAAAGAAATCCGCGACACTTTTTCGGGCCTGGACTCATCAGTTAACTTTGGGAAAAAAAAAAAAAAAACACCTTCAACCAGAGGACAGTGGGTTTTGATCTCACCGAGAGCATGGATGTCTATGAATATCTTTAGGTGGGATTTGAATCTCGGTGCAAGATCTCAACCCTGCTTACTGGAAGTCCACGTGGTTTCTCGTATGTTAATTTCCATAATAAAAAACGTTCGTTCAATTTTACTGTGAATTGTCTCATTCCATTTTCACCACACGATCACACAAAACCGAGGTTGGGTTTTCCAGAGTAAGGGACTAGGAGGAGCGCTTACTCATGCCAGTACCACATTGCGCACAAGAGTATACTATTTTGCAAGTAGCCTGAAAAAACAGTACCAGTAATAACTGCCGAGAAGAAATAACGTCTACCATAAGGAGAATTAATGACTGCCTGCCTACTCTAAGTACTGCATTCAGTAAGCTACAATAACTCCCTCCCTCCCTCTTGGTGCAGGAGGTAGTCGCCCAAAGTAGGAATTTTTATCGATAGCCAGTTCTAAATTCTGAAGGAAAGTTAGTGCTGATAGCCTGCACGTTTTGAGAAGTGCTGCTGTGTGTTCTCGGTATCAAATGAAGTGGTTCGCATTATAATTACTGCAGTCCTTTCTGATGTATGCCTCGATTCTTATTGGAAATTATGTGATTACACGAGAAACCACACCGTAGGCCATCCCAGTCGAATAGTTTGATGGCAACTTTTTACCGCAATGGATAATTCATGCAGCAGAAGACCACATTCTCACCTGAGCGATAACCTTTTAATCACTCGTTAAGTATTTGAAAATCTTCTTTCACTTTAGAGACACTTTGCACCTCTTCGCTATTCGAAGCGTCATCCTCGGACACACCGACGTCATCCAGTGTTTTTTTTTTCTGTGGTGGCAAAGTAATTAGTTCCTTTTGTTGTTGCCATTCCAATAAAGTAGCTGGGCCCCTCCCCCATGATCTCGGGCACTCGATTGTAATTGCAACTATCCCTCTGAGAGAAGTACTGTAAGGAAATTCCCAGGTTACTGATGAATCACTTCCCGATATGCCCCCCCCTGCAGGAGTGTTTCAGGATTGCTGTGATAGCCCAACACAATTAACTTTTCTTTATTATTTCATTATGGCAAGAATGAATTGGATTCTGAACTTCATTTTATTTAGAATTCATTTCCCAGCAGGAGGCCCAGGGATTGTAAAAGGTAATTACCTTCCAAAATCCAGCTCGCACGCAAAGCATCTCCAGTCTAGTCGTATTGATTTGATACGGAAATTAAAACGGGAACAATTCGATGGGTTTTCCTGATTAACTTCCTAATCGTCGAAAGAGTTACACGAAATAAAGCACTGATATAATAAGATATCTTTATCTGAATGCTTTATGGTCAGTTTAATTTTAAATCTTTTGATTTTTTTTTCTTTTGGAGTGGACATCAGCAATGCTTTTTTTTTTTTTTTTTTAATGAAACACTGCAGACTATTTGTAACAAAATAGGGCGCTGTCGTACTTAAGTAGTGAGATTTAATTTTCTTAGGGTTCAGTAATGAATGATCTCCTCCCTACATGATAATATACGCCCATTATTTTTTCTTACAGTTTCTGTAAGAATACCTTATTATTTTGGTTGAGTAAGGGATGATAGAATGAAATATTTTATACTGTACTCCAGAATGAGTAGTTAAGATAGTTAAAAGAACAACAATGAACATGAGTTAGCTGATCATCTCATACAGAAGTGGAAGGACTTTTAAATCCGCAAACCAGCCATTGAACACACAAGCAATCGATATAGCTTTAGTTACGTCAGCAGTAATTCCAGTCTGAAATGGGAAGACAACTGAATTTCTACAAGTAAAAGACAGAAGACGTCAACGAAGCCTTTAGTAGCATAAAACTAAACTGAATAAACTCGGAGATAATAAATTGAAAAAAATTATCCTCGCAGTAAATATTACGGGCACAGTTTCTAACACGGTAGAAATCATTAAACTCGAAGGAACAAAAATATCGATGGAACGAATGTTTTTAAATGGTGAGAATTATTTAATTGCTATGTAACATTCTGTAAAAAACAAAATCTTTATAATTAGTAAATGGCATTCAAAAGGATAAAGAACCAAATAGTTCCTTCTACCCCCCAAAAAAAAAAATTAAATTGGAAAAAGTAGCTGTAAAGACTCAGACTTTCATGAAAGTCTTAAAAATGTCAATACAACTTGGAAATGCACCAAGTTCCTTTACTGAATTCTCCTAGATTTTTGTTAAATTGTGAATCGCATATAATGAATTATATAAATAGCTTCTAATTCAAATCGTGTTCCTTCAGGAATCCTGCTGCTCTTGCAACAATTTTGTTCGCGGTTTTATTTCAGAGAATGTCCTACGTTTATCATGAAAATGTACAATTTTAGACATATTTTTCACGTCTGTTTTTTTTTTTTTTTCGACGAGGCGCAAGCTATATTGAAAGGCACATTTGAAAACGGACACAAACTAGTTCCACTAAAACAAACCTTTCAATAACACCAAATTCCCAATCCTTTATACTTGTGGTAGTTATCTTTTGCGTATTAATATTGTTTACCTATGGAACGTTGTCTCTTAATATCGTTGCGTGTGTGAGCGCTCTTCATTTTGCAATCCGAATGGTTCTTTGATTACACGCATGCCATCAATACCTTCTTGAAATTGAGATGTGAAACTTGAGAAATAAATTCGTGTTGTCTAAAATAAATTAGCTAAACACCTTTTATTGCTGGGAAAGATAAAATGTGTTTCATCATTTGGCAGATTTGCTGTAGAAATCGTAAATGTGTGGATGGCGTGTTTCTCTCCAGAAAGAAAAATATTTGTTCTGTCTGTCTGTTGCATCTCCTTGTGACCTTCCCGCCTCATATTGCGTTACGATTGCCGAGATTTTTTTTTATCTTATCCGATTTAGGGATTGTTATAATTCGTTTGTAGATGGTGCACCAAAGTCGTATTTGTTTCATTAACTCCACTTTGAGAATTTGTTGAGAAAATGGATACATCATCACCCCCCCCCTCCTTCCTTCCTTTCAAAGCAATTCTTAGTGCGTGGTTCTCACTTTGGTTCTCAAGCATATCGCTGCATTTCTTGAAATTTTGTAAAAAACGTACTGAAATCCAAATGTCGTCATTGCCGTTGAGATTTGAACTCAAGTATTTCCAAATGAAACTCACCCGAAATCTATCTGCAGCATCATGCAAAAGAAGAGCCAAATATTCTCGCAAGGGCACTCTTGTAGCAATCATTAACTATTTTCCCTTTACCGGGCAATTATTAATAAGATAAAAATTGAAGTTATTACATCTTGCATCGCTTCTTTAATTTGCTGATGGCCTTGACTTCTATGTGCTGCTTAAAATAATAGTACGGTGTGGGATAATAAAGCTGAATTACATTTTGATTTATTCTTATCCAAGCACGTGTCAAGAATGCTCTTAAACTTTCTCCCTGTAAAAATAGCAGGGAAAAGTAGCGTCGAATGTTGTGAGTGGCGATATAGCTTTTATACTATATCGCCGCTCAAAATAGTATACTTTTATACTATTATACGCAGATAATAAAGTACAATTTATACTTTATTATCTGTGCAAAAACATTAATTCTTGAAATGCTACAGGAAGATAATGAACATATTTCATGTTGCCCCAGAAAATTTAAACAGTTTTAGCTTCTAAATATATCTGAGCTAAATAGTATTACAAAGAAAATACTGAATACAATTTCTCCTCCTAAAATTCAGGAAACTATCACCCGCACTACTAAACCTTTTTAGTATCAGAATGTTATTCCAATCATTTAAATGAAATCTCCATCCACGAGATGGATCGAAGATTCACCGAGTCTACTTTTACTTCCTTTTATAGGAATTTATACCACTCCATGTACATGAAGATTTGAACAGTTAGAAAGCTGTCAGAGCAATTCTATTTTGAAAAAGTGGTTACAGAATATTGATTTTAATTAATTTAAATTTAATTGAAACTGTGATGTGCAGATCAGCGTTAATTCAACTAGCAAAGGCACGAGATAGTCTCGGAATAGAAAAAAATCGCGCATGACTTTCCAGCCTCAAAACACGCCTTTTCCATCAGGTGAATATTTCGTTACATGCTGACAGCTCGTGAACTTTTCTGAATGTGCTCATAATTCCAAAATAAGTTTCGCTGGAAAGGTCGGTCTGATGTGTTAATTTTCTGCAGCGTAACTGCATAATTCGGAAACACATTCAGATGTGTTGCTTTCATATGAGTTGGTAGTGATGTTCCACAAAATTGTGCTAAACTGCAATGGGATTTATGTTTTGTTTAAATAACTTCCTGGGTTTACGAAATGATTTCAGGCGGTTATTAGTTTCTTGATTTCATCCTTGCCATTTACTATTGAGAACAATTCTAACGTTTTTATAGTGTGAAGATGTATAATTCTTTTGTTATTAAAAGAGTCCAACTTAAACGATAAATTTCAATAGTTTAATTTCGGTCCAAATTTCACATATGAAGAAATCATAATTTTGAATTATATTTTGAACATGAAAAATCCTTTGCGAGTAAAATGGAATTACAATGAAAAAAATTGTTGCACTGATTTGTTTGGACCCGAGTATTGCTTAAACAACAATTATTACACCGAGGCTTACCCAAATGGCGAAATGGTGTTGCACCCTGATATCTTAAGAATGCAAAATTCTCAGTTATCATGGTGTAACATGAAGAGCAAATAAATTAAAAACCCTGCATTAAAGCTAAAAGATGAATTATTTAAAAGAAAAAGAAATATCCTTGCATCCAATAAAATATAAAGGTGTTTGGTTGAACTAACTAACAAAAAGAAAGAATATATTAATGTTGTAATATGATATAAAAGAGAAAATTTAACTAAATTAGGCAGAAAAGGATTAGTCATAAGATATGGTATATGAGAGGCTAGAGAATTGAATATTAAGTGAATTCATAGAGAAAAACAACAGAAAATCGCTTAGGGTCAATTCCCGGATTGAGACTTCGTAATGGGCTCGCCGATCAAAGGACGTTTGGAGAAAAACGCCACCCTAATTGGTCGGTAAAGTCAAGTCAAGGAGGGGGGTGGAGAGAAGAAGTTAGAGAAGGTGCCGTTAGGAGAGAGAGGACATAAAAGGGTTAGGAACCCCCCCACGAAGCTTTTTTGAGAGACTCTTTTGGTTTTGGTTCTGTTCCAGTAGAGTTCTTCGCGAGCTCTTTCGTATGGATTTCACGGGGTTTTCCTGAGTGGTGAGATAGGGTTATATCTCCATCGTCACAACACAGAAACGAAAGTGAGCGGGATTTCGATTCAGTACTTCCTATGTATAAAGTGAGGAATGCCATATAGTCAAAGAAAAGAAAGCATATTCTTTGTGTTTCAACTCCAGTGTCAACTACGAGAAAGGGAAAGAAGTAAAGAAATCGATGTCCACATCGCGAGTTGTACAGCCGTTATATAGAT
Organism: Typopeltis vanoorti; assembly: GCF_054136105.1. Lineage (NCBI taxonomy): Eukaryota > Metazoa > Arthropoda > Arachnida > Uropygi > Thelyphonidae > Typopeltis > Typopeltis vanoorti. The sequence continues at coordinate 143,988,679 of NC_143556.1, forward strand.
GATTCAAAGTGTGTCCTAAGTTACGAGAGGTTAAGGCCGCGTAAGCATAGTTCAATTCCAAAAGGAACGTAGGAGAAACAGATTATCGGAGAGGTTATACCAAGATAGTTCGATCAGAAAAAGGTAGGGGCCCATATGGAAAATTCAAGAAAGAAAGGTACTGTAAATTATATCTCGTGTTAACAAAGATTCGTCTGTATTAGTTATCATTATTCTAATACTGAACTGTTGAAGTGACCAAGAAAACAATACTAGGACTTTAGTATATGACAGAATATAATGAAAGTAAGCTTACTAATGTTAATATTATGAGTAATTAAGTGTCCTGAGAATTTTGCATGTCTATTATATTGTATAAGAAAGTTTAAATGTCATAGTTATGTGTTAGTGCAGTAAATGGTTTAGTTAATCTACTTAAGTTTGGATAGTTAAATAGTGTGAATTAATCTTATATGTCCGTGTCAAATGAATTTACGTGTTGAATGTGTATGGCGGCATGATCGTAATACCCATTATAGGATCATAGCTTAATTATTTATGATAAGCTGATGTCAGATTGTAAATATTTAGTATAGCATTGAATTGAGTAATAACTAAAATTTGAATTGTACCATGTTAAGGAATTTAATAAACCTTTTGTCCAATGATAAAACAGTTGTCTGAAATTGCTGTCCAATGCACCACTTGAAAAATTACGAACCTAATCACGCGGGAAATTAATGTGTTAAGAAACGAGATAAAGTGTCACGACTGCAACATTGTTGCAGACATATTTGAGTTCTTTCTCCTTGTTTTTGTATATAATATCTTAAACTAAATGTCCCAAAAGGCGCAGCATAATACAAATATTAGGGATACTAAGGGAAGAATTAACGTAAGTATTAGTAAAAATTTTGGTGATATTTTGGTGATAGATAATAGTAGAACATAGATAAGAGGAAATTACTAGATAGAATAAAAATCGTAAAATGGGACGCAACAATGGGCACAGCGACAGTCAGTTCTTATAATTACTTGCAACAAAGGCATAAAGTTTTCAAGTGGAATTCTCGAACTTCGATATTTCGGGAGAATTTAACTATCATGTCATACGAGGTTAGGGAATATATTTGAATTATTGAAAGTCGAGTGGCGATGGTATTCACACAACTGCAAACTCGCCCTACAAGTTTTAACGCTTTCCATTAACATTTTAGCCATTTTTAGCTGAGGTATCAGAGGCAGTTTTATTTTGTCACTACAATTCATCGTCTGTTGAACAAGTTTTATTAATCATAATCAAGTTTCATTGAATTTTTATCCAGTTGGTGTATGATGGATTTTAATATCGTTCCTAATCACTTTGCCAACAAAACTGCCCCTTGAACCATAAGGACGTTCTCGTTTGGACATTGAGGATGCTTTAATATTCCAAATATCACCACCAGATCTCTCAATGAAGTTTCATACGCAAATTTGGGCCATTTTAGATAAATGCCCGTAGTATGGATTGGAAAACGCGTTTCTATGCACGCGAGAGACATTTAAGGAAACGTATGCATCAAAATGAGTCTTGTCTTTAGTGCTTTCAGGAGATTAAAATTGCAATTAACGCAAATCTGCTTTCCGAATTCTTCAAACAGATGGCACTGTGAGCGTCGAATTGTTTTGAGGAGCATACATTTTAGGGAGTTGGAGGAAATTAGACAACATACCGATAGTTTTCTTAATATTGGTACTTTATTGCTTTGATCTTACTCTATAAAATTAGTACAGCCGTCTCCTGGTGGAGTTGAATCCGACTGTGCTTTTTTTCTATATGGATCTCGCCCATCAGGAGCTGTCTAACTAAACAACAGATTATTTAACTATGCCTCCAATGAGCAGTATCGCTGTCACTGTGGTCGTTGAAGCTACCTACCACTCAAGTACAACATTCACAAAACACCCGTGTCTTCCGTGGATTTTGGACCCGCAGCCTGTTGGATGGAAGTGGATACACTGTCACTCGGCCAACCAGGCCTGCAAACCCTCAATAAACCAATGAGACTAATTACACGATGCGATTACAACCATTTGTGTCGGGATCGCAAGACGAAATAAGACTACGGTGTTTTTTTGTGGTATTAAAATAAATTTCATATACATGCACCGTTAGAAATCTTTTTTTTTTTTTTTCATTTCTTTCTTATAACCTCACACGACACGCTGCCGTTCCATGTTCAAAATTAATTTTCTTCCGTTCTTTTTTCTCCTTGTTCCGCGGAATTGCGATGTAAGCTTACAGTCGCAACCCGAAACTATTCCCAGTCGTCACTGGAGCAACATCAGGTGAAGTATTGTTTCGAACTTTCTTCCGTCACGTGTTCTTTGGTTTCTTGCTTCTCTCCTGTACGGTCCAGTTAAGCCACGCAATATCGGAAACGTTGTCTTCCAGCCCGTGCGTCGACCTGCGACGTTCTAACAGCGTTCGATATCAGACTGTCATTAGGAGAGACCGACGGAATGGACTTTTCCCTCGCTGTTTATTTTTGCCCAGCTATTCATACCGAAAGAACTTTGCCGGATGGTTCTGATCATTCCTTCCCCCCCTAAGATACAACAACCCCCACCATTCCTTATTCTTTATTAAATTTTAGAGATATTAAAGAAGTTTTAACGTTGGACGCATCCTGAGGTTGCCTCGATTCCAAATGAATGGAGTGCGAACTTGCGTTTCTCCTTTGTTATACAATTGCTTTGGCATGAGTGAGCACACAGTTAAGAAGGATGCCTCAATCAGTTCTCCTAAATCGAGACTTCGTTACGATCATTTAAATTGAGAAATTGCATTTTTTCACGAAAAGTTCTCTGTAATACTGCTTCTCAATGCTATATAAAATAGCAGAAAATTAATTCTACATAAATTCTAGAGTGATGTAGAAATTTTAAATGACTTATGCATACGATATGACCCTTCTATATAATGTTCGTTAATAAACTTGTATTTCCAGACGATACTTCAGCTGTTTTACCCATAAAACATATTGAATAATTCTGAGATGCATTAAGAAATCTAACGAGAAATACCTATTTCAGAATGAATAGCGTGCAAATAAGACTTTAAATACCTTTTTAGACTCTTCCATCTCCTGTGATGAGATTTCTATCAGATATAAAACCAAAACTAAATTTGGCCAAAAAGGCATTTTTCAATGGAAGGAACGTTTTTACAACGAACGTTTTTACTAATAAAGGACTCGGCTTTCAATTAAAAAAGATTCTGGTGAAAACATACATATGAAGCACAGCATTACATGGTTGTGTGGCTTGAACAAAACAAGACACTAAAAAGTTGGAGGCATTTGAACTGAGATTCTGGAGAAGAATGAGGAGAATTAGTTGGAGAGAAAGAAAGGCTAATGGAGACATGTTGAACATGATTCAAGAAGAGCAGTTACTACTGAACCACATAAATAAGAGAAAAAAAGCCTAATTGGACACCACTTGAGGCATGGAGGACTGATTACAGAAATAATGGAGGGGACGGTGCTGGAGTTAAAAGCTATGAAGAAATAAAAAGAAGAGTAGAGGGTAGAATGCTGTGACGTACTGCTGCCACCAGCCGATCTTCGAATTTACGCATCCAAGAAGAAATCTCTGTAAAATCTCAGCGGGAGGAGATTTGATGTTTTTCATTGCCTGGTGTGAGCCACTTCAAGCCTCTCATTTCGAGGCTTGAAGTGGCTTGATAGAAAAAAAAAACATTATTTTCTAGAGCTCGGAAACGGGATTATTTAATGCGCATTTGTTGAGACATCTAGTGGATGGGATTCGTATATAAAGGTTAATTTTTTTAGGGAGAAGGGTTTCAGCAAAAGTGAACTAATAGATTACATTGTGCATTTTCAATTAAATGTCACAAGGCTAAAGACGATAATTTTCTTGGATCCCCATGATTTCTGAAACCAAAACGGTTAAATTCTGAAGGCTTTTTAACGGTGATAAAGGTATGATTTATTTCTCCGGCGTTCGACTATCAAATAAAAAAAATATGCAATTGCCACGTTTTGACTGAAACAAAGTCGTGTTCGAGTTCATAATTTGTTTCTTAGGGGTAATATTAACGGACTTGTTAAAGGGAAATTAGTCGGTCCCCTCCCCTGTATATATGCACTGCAAGCAGTGTGAATTCGCATATCATTAATCCCTCATTTTCGAAAGTGATCCTGTTTGACGGTAGAAAGACTGTAACCTACACGTGAGTCGGAAATTTTTCAACCCGAAGAGTCGAAATACAATCTCCAAATCTTGCATTTTATGCCATTTTTCTGCTCAAACTCCTCCTTAAGAGATAGTGTATAATTTAAAAATTATCTCCTAAAAATGTTAAATTTATTGTTAAAATATTGACTGCAGTTTGGTTTCATTGCTGGTTGTTCATGAGTCGCCCCATCCAGTTGGCAACTGCTTATGCAACAGTTAAGAATAACGCTTATAAGCCATACTCTTCCCTACTTCCCATCCAGAAAACACCTAACCTTGTAGGATTTACATGTTTTTCACATGTAAATCTTCTTTCTTACATGGTTTTTAACGCGAGCAGCAGGAAAATGTCGAATCTTCTTTACTTTCCAGTAAAGCGCATTCTTTCCACGTTACGTTTCATCACGAGATGATTACCGCGTGTGTGTGTATGTATGTATGTATGTGTGTATATATATATATATACTCGATTTAAAATAAGGGAAATTGAAATGGCAAAGTAATAACTCTGCTGCTGCAAGAAAGTTTGACATAACCGAGAAGATGGTGAGGGAATGGAGGAGGAAAGAAGATATTTTAAAAAACTTGTCAAAGAAAAAATGTGCGATGAGAACTGGGATCACCCGATGGCCGCAACTGGAAAATCACGTTGCAGAATGGGTATTCGAACAGAGGCAGAATGGTTATCTTGTTACAAGAAATAATTAGAGCATATGCACTAAAATGGTGAAGTTGAATCCGGATGAAAGTATAGAATTTCAAACTACTTCAGGATGATGTAATCGTTTTATGAACAGAAAAACTGGTAATACGACAAAAAACGAAAATTGCTCAAAAACTACCAGCAGATCTTGACCAAACTTACCAGTTTCCATAAATTAATTATTCAGCTGAGACAAGAACATAAATTTCTATTGTCAAATATTGGAAATATGGATGAAACTCCTATGAGCTTTGATATGATAAGCAATGAAACAGTGGAGTCTAAAGTGGTCATGAAAAAACAAGGTTTACGGTTGTGTTATGTTTGGCTGATGGAACCAAGTTAAAACCAATGATCATCTTCAAACATAAAACTAAACGTAAGATAAAATTTCCTTCAGGTGTTTTTGCACATTTTCACTAAAAAGGATGGATAGACGAAAATGGTGTGAAATTATGTATAAATAATGTTCAAGCGGACGTTTAGTGGTTGCAATATAGAAGTTAAACCACCTGGTATAACAGCACTTTTTGTGTTTTTTTTTTCTATAAGACTTTTAGTATTCTCAGTTAAATAACTACGAAACATATCCCATACTAATAAACTGCGTTTCTTCATTATATCGCCCAGGCGGTATAATGTCCAAATTTAAGAAATGTCAGCTTTAACGACTGTGCGTGCAATTAATAACAAATACGAAACCATTCATTATACCGCCTGGTCGCCCAGGCGGTATAATGAAGAAATGCAGTTTATTAGTGTGAGATATGTTTCGTAGTCATTTAACTGAGAATACTAAAAGTCTTAGAAAAAAAAAACACAAAGTGCTGTTATACCAGGTGGTTTAACTTGTATATTGCAACCACCAGACGTCCGCTTGAACAAACCATTTAAAGATCACATGAGAGAAGAGTGGAATAATTGGATGTCGACTGGTGAAAAATCATTTACAAAGGGTGGATCTATGCGTCACTTGATATGTTGTGCAATTTTGTGATCAAAGCATGGAATAAAGTAAAAGTAGAGACTGTAATGAAATCATTTAAAAAGTGTGGTATCTCTAATCTTATGGATGGTACGGAAGATGATCTGTTGTAGGACACATGAAAACGAAATATCAATTAACCGGATTCGAACTGGGATCCATATGACGATCATTTAAAAATTAATCTGAAGAACTATTTTCAACAGACGAAGAAAATTAACATGAAAATTGTGGTTAATAAATCTTATTTGTTTTTTAAGACTTACATCGATTGTAATATTTTAAACAAATTTATGTAACAAAAGATTAATCTGATTTGTTTATAAACACTGTCTATTTTCTTATATATAACGATGTATTGTAACTACCTAAATGTTTATCCGAGAAATGAAGCTTCCCTTTTTATACTCGCCTTATAAGAAGACCCGTGATTTCGAGGGGTTTTCTGTAGTATTTGAGAGTCGTCTTATACGCTGACACATACGGTACTTCAAAACAGTAATGACAACTTCTGCATTGCATAAAACTAAGTATATTAGCAGCCAAAGATATAAAAATGCAATAAAATTGATTAACATTATTATCACTAACGATTTTTTGAACATTTGCATTGCTGAAAGTGAATCGACTTGATTACTAACCAAATTAAATTTTGCTTAGTAATAAAGTCGATTCACTTTTTTTCTCACCATTGCTTGCGTACCTTACTTTGTGAATATTGAATCATTGCTTTTTTTCTACATTATTATAAATTATGTTAATTACAAATTACCAAACCCAGTACATACGTACATACATCGCTCAATATAGAGAAGTGTAGAACTCCTCTATAATTACCACTTTGATAGAAAGCGAAAAATCCATTTCCAAACATTAAAAATGTGATTTCTAACTACCAATTGCAGGATTGGAACTTCATAAATATTCGGAGAATTGTTAATGCAGTTGAACTGATAAACTTTGTGCTGAGTTGCCCGTTGGATATCATTTTTGGTTTTCAGTTAAGGATGCAAGTTCAGATCAATCCATGGCACTGATGTTTGTTGGTTTGCGTCATCTTTAGGTGGTAGATTACATTCAGTACCCGCTTCACCTATTAATAAATTTGCTTCAAAAAATTATCAGGTTTGACATTTAATATATCTCAGAAATTCCAAATTATGTCATCTTCTTTTGTGTTTTGATCAAGAATGGCTACGTGAATAATAACGACTCAGTGCCGTGGATAGCCATTAAGTCTCTATTTTAACCATTTGCCGGTAGATTATCGTGAAAATACTCAAAACTTCTAAAAGCTGATTTATATTACAATTTTTTAGACTCGCCGATTGTTCATGTACCTTTACTTGCTCAATTATGTAAATGCATCAAATTACATTTTAAGCTTAAATTCAACATAGCGAAGGAAAGTATCAACTTGAACGCTAAAAACATGATTCGTAAGAGTTCATTAAGAAAATAGTCGTTTTGTTTAGGGCATAAGTAAATGATAAATAAAAAAAGAATATTTAAAACTTCTTTTTACGGTCACTCCATACATGGGAGGATGAACTGTCAACCTTTTGGATGGGCAGAGAGTTGAAGAGCGACAAGAAACATATTCACATTAGATTTTAACTACTTGTGTATTGTATTCCTTGTGAGGTAAAATAATACATCGAATGAAGAGAAATCCTAATTTCTTTTTTTATTTTGAGGAAACAATAATTGTAATAAGTTTATGCCAATAGAAATTCGATGTTAATATTTTCCAGCAATAGAAATTTAATTCTGTTTTCATATATAGGTTATATGAAAACATAAATAGTAAAACCGGGATGTAGAATTGACCGACAAGGTTTTTGTGGGAAAAAAGCGAGATTGTTTTGCTAGCTGATGAGTTTATCAGATCCCCAGAGAAGAATCGTTTTGACGTCGGAATTTAGGCTAGTAGAGGTTGATGTTCTGCAGAAGAAGATGGCTTTACATAATTCAAGGTTTGTTGAATGACAAGGAGTGTGGTGTGCTGATATCATCACAACGGTGTAAATGATTGGCAGTCGACTAAGTAGATCACTACTTAGTCGACTGCCAATCAATTATATAGGAAGAAAGGGGCTGGGTGAGAGAACTGAGCGCAATGAGACCGCGCTTTGGTTTCAAAGTTAATAGATAAGGAGCCGTCCACCAGCCCAGGTGGTGCATACCTATTCAGGAAGCCTGTAACCCAGTTGCAGAAGTCACGGACAGCTCAAATTATGGGACTTTATTTGAAAGATCTTGTACCAGTATGTCCAATTATAATCCATACTAGTGAATTGATTTACTGTTGGCTTCCAAGGTACTGTGTTATAGGAATTGGGACAATTAATTCGGAGAGAATTGAGGTGAGAATTTTATAGCATGCATCTACCACCTTTCTTGGAAATGGGATGTACAATGGCCGTTTCCCAGATTATGGCTTAAAGGAGTCAACTCAGTCAATATAAATGTTTCCACAGCGATAAAGATTTCTTCAATGATAAATTCGGTGTATGTGTTTCAATTGTAAAGCCGAAAACAAGAATCCAACTCGGGTATAGAAGGTGGTAAGAACATAAGAACATTCCACTTGTCATATCTTGTAATGCTTTAATTGAAGAAAAAAAAACGTAGGCAAATGTGAAGATTACATGATTGAATATAAAAACCTAATTCCAATCAGTAATGCCAGGGAGTCGCTAATGGTAATTTTTCTTTATGAAAAGGGCTCACGGATAAAACGTTAGAGCCTGTGACCTAAAGGTTAAACAACATTCTTACTATACGTGCAAGAGATCAGGATTATAGGAGAGTACTTGGATTATTTGGTAGGCTTGAAAAAAAATTGTAAGGTCATTGGCGATAGCAAATCTGTTTGGTATCTGGGCAGTTGGAAGAGGAAAAGCAGTAGGGATTGCGAACAGAATAAAATCTCTGAGTAAGATGATTTCCCTATTAGGGAAATTGACTTGAGAAAATTAGATTAAGGACAGGAAGTGGAAAATGTTACGTTGGCGGCGTTAGGACAACAAATGAATTTTATAGAGCTGGGGAGAGATTTTTCAGCCAAAGGAGGCCATCTTCTTGGCATGGTAAATCTGAATGAATCTACACAGAAAGCCGCCTTCGCGATGGAATGTGTAACTGTGATAGCCGAGATGAGTTGTGCTTGAGTGAATCTTCAGAAACACTTAACTATGAGGATCTTCATCAGAATTTCGCGCAAACCGAACCGTGTGTACACATATCCGTGATTATTTTGTATTATTAAGAATTTCTAGTATGTCCTGGAGAATCGAGAAGTCAGCATTTACAGTTGCTCATCTGTTGGGAATTTCTTGGCATCTAAACGATACATCACTACAAAGTAAGAGGTAGTGATTAACTTCATATGCAGAGAATAAAATATCTACTCAAAAATGCAGGATTTTGTTGTTTACAGAAATTTCTTTTATAACAGTCATAATACTGAAAATATATGAAGATGCAGTGTCATCATTCACTTTTAAGGGGCAATATGGCACCACGATTATTAGGGTTTTGCCACATCGCCTAAAAAACAGTTCGCAGATTTGGAAAAGGAGTATTTGTATAACGAAGATCAGGAACAGGATGATGTGAACATCGTAAAGATTGCCACTTGCTCTATAAAACTGTTTATTTGAAGACGAAAAATGAAATGAGTTGTATTTTATTTTATTCATTATATTTTTTGAGTTCTTTTAATGTCAAAAGGTAAACTTTAAAATTCAAGATATCTCTTTTGGTTTTTGAATTATTATTTTTTTTAAATTTTGAGATATTTACCGAGAAATCAGTTTGAATCGTCGATCACGAAATTGAATCCCTGCAGTATTTGTTCTTGAAATAATCTTTAATAAACATAAGAAAAGAAACAGAACATGTCATCAAGACAAGACAGCGTGCTGGCGATCGATTTAGCATGAAATGATTCATCACACGAAGACGGATTCATTAAAAATAATTTTGTGCTGTTTATTCTTGATGAGAAACTTTGAATTCCTTTTCCATCACTGGAGTACGTGCATAGTAAATAAAAATAGAGAGCACTGAGATTCGAAAATAAACATCACGTAGTCGACTTTTCTCAAATAAAGAAGTCGGTAAATCGAAACATCGAATAAGTTGAACTAATATGAAAGCAGTAAATATTTCAAATAAGATAATTTCACGTATTTGGTGTTTTTTATCCTCTCAAAAGCAAACCTTAATTAGCTTTTGCATCTCCACTGCTAACATCCACTGGCCCACATCTCCCCCGCGTGCATATATACAAACAGGTTCTCGTATAAGTTAGCCAGTGAGCAACTAAATATAGTATTCCCTTTTGGAATATAAGATGGATTCTTGAATAAAGGTTTTAGCCCACACTGGCTTTTCTGCTACCTCATTCGTGTTACCGTCTTGAATTTTGGTTGCATTTCTTCGTGAAATTTTATCAATCTGTTCACTGACAGTCTGGAAGATGCGTCCCAAGAAGAAGAAGAATTGATTTTCTGCAGTACGGAAGACACTTTCTTCGATATTTTTCTCATTCTCCAAACCAAACCATCCTCACGAAATGATTATTAATTTATAAAACAAAGAACATTACTAATCAGAATTGTCTTATAATTCAAACTTTTAATGTCATTTGGCACTTCGGAAATCGTTTTTTTTCTCTCTCAACTCTCGATAAATCTGTCAGTTTTTGAACAGAGGAATTTCGTATCACATGTTAACCTATGAGCACCGTTGTTGATTCAACAACGAAAGGAATTTGTTGCCAATTAAAACGTGTGTCATTCAAATGGCTGTTTATTTTCAAATTGTAATAATGTGTATTTTAAATTACGAACATAATTCTTCTTTTAGGCGTTCTTTGCTCACAAAACCAGAGCCTCCGCAGCTCAGTCGATCATGATCGTTTCCCATTGCTTAGAAAGATTCAGGCGCAAATCCATCGGGTCACAAAGATTCGTCTCACGAGAATCAAATAGCATCGCCTTCCGAATACTTCTCATACTGTATGCGTCTTATCTCTTACGAAAATTAAGATTTCTAATTCCCATGATTTGTGATGTTCATGAATTTCAGTATAAGAAATGAATTTTGGTAGAAAGTGAAAAATGTCCTCCTCATTTCACTTGAAAAGAAGCAATGTTTACTGCCCTTGGATGAAATTTTGAATGAGTGCATTGAGAAGAATTAATCACTCTGCATTTATAAAATCTGCGTCATTTAAATATTGAAAACAATATACGAAAATACTCCACTGCTTAGTTATAATGCTGCTTTTATATCAGATCTGATGTATGTCTATTATCTGCCTTTACTCTCGAAGAACTGCACACACTGAATCAGCAGAACTGTGCTGACAGCTAATCTGAAGTAAATTAGCACAGACACTGCTGTAGGAAGAGAAAGAGGCTTCTAACTGACGAACCATGCGGGACGATATCTCATCACTCACCCTCTAAACGTAACCTGAATACGGAATGAAGTGAGTGCTGGAAACCTGAGTAAGCCTTTTCCATAGTGCCTTGATTTGATACAACGAGGATGTTTATTAAATATATAATTAAGACATTTTTACATATGTAATATCGATGTAGAAAACTAGCTATGGAAGAAAGGGAAAAACCTACATTCAAGTGAATCACATTCGTTAGTCATGAAATATTCATAATCGCATTTCATTTAATTATTCTTGAGTTTCATTATTCGCAAACTAATTCGATATTACAAATATTCATTACTATTTATAGGTGTTGTAATATCGAGCAAGTTTAATAACGTGTGTGCAGAGGTTCTATTTAAAAAATTCCTTATTTGATGGCATAGCAATACTATAATGTTAAGCATTCAGTAAATGTTAAACCTCAAGGACTCACTTTAGTGAGTACGGGCATGCCAAACCCGAGGTACTAGATGCTTGACCATGCCTTACTTTATGTAATATACATCTGTTATATTATTCTGTAGACTGGTCCCTCCCCTTCTTTCTTTGTTTCTTTCTGCTCTCCTTGCTCCTTTCCCCCTGATGCTATTAGAGGATTCGAGGGCTAGGGGTGAATCTATCTTGCTAAGGCATTTCGTCTTATGCAGCCACCGAAGGAGGCAAGCTACCCTCAATAGGTGCCGGTCCCAAGCCCTGATAAATGGTGAGGGTTGATGTCAGGAAGGGCATACCCCTTAAGCGACGCGCATCCACATCACCCTACAGCTACGAGAAGTGGACGAGGGCTACCGCATCAAGGGCGGGCGCGGCTAAAGAAGCGGGCCCAGCAGGAGGAGAGGATGTTGCGAGTGGGAACACTGAATCTTGGAAGCATGACCGGAAGGGGAAGAGAGGTGGCAGACATGATGAGGAAGAGGAAGTTGGACATTTTATGTGTGCAGGAGACAAGGGGGAAAGGCAAAGGAACTGGGAGATAGTGATAAATTGCTCTACTCTGGAGCGAATAACGAGGGAAGAAATGGTGTAGGAATTGTGGTGTGTGGCAGAATGAAGGGCGAAGTACTGGAAGTGGGTAGAAGGAACTACAGGATCATGCGAATGAAATTGGGTCTTGGAGAAGAGCGGGTGGTCGTATTATGTGTATATGCCCCGCAAGTTGGCTATACAGCAGAGGAGAAAGATGAGTTCTGGAACGTGTTAGACGAAGAAATGAGGGAACTGGAAGAAAACGAGATGGTGATTGTCGGAGGAGACTTGAACGGAAACATAGGGAGACAGAATAGAGACTGTGAAAGGGTGCATGGTGGCCTCGGACTGGGAATGATGAACCAGGAATGAGAGAGGGTTGTGGACTTTGCAGTAGCGTTTGATCTGGCAATTGTGAACTCATTTTTCTACAAGAGGGAAGAACATTTGAAAACATTTAGGAGTGGTAACAGCAGTTCACAAATTGACTTCATTTTGACTAGAAGAAAACAACTCAAGGTTGTGACAAATTGTAAAGTAATTCCAACAGATCAAGTGGCACAGCAACACCGACTGCTGTGCGCAGACTTTAAAATAAGATTGAAGATAAGAACCTCTGGAAGCCATGGAATAAAGACAATTAAGTGGTTTCGCTTAAAAGAAGAGAGTGTGAGGAATCGTTTTAGGAGAGGGTGTTAGAGAGGATTTCGGATGGACTGGAAAGTGTACAAGATTGGTGGAAACATAATTCAAAAGTAATCCTGAGCTATGCAATCAAGGTGCTTAGTGATACGTCTGGAAAGATTAGAGAGCAGGAGGAGGGTTGGTGGTGGAATAATAATGTACAAGTGGCAGTGACAGCTAAGAGGAAGGCAAAGCAGAAGTGGGATGAGTCAAGAGTGGAAGAGGACAGAGAGAGAAAGCAAGAAACCAAGAGAGTTGTGGCACAGGCGAAGGCTATGGCATATCAAGATCTGTGTGATCAATTAGAAACAAAGGAAGGACAGAGAAAAATTTACCAACTAGCGAAATGTAGAAATAAAACAGCAAAGAACATCTTACATGTGAGGCAGATCAAAGACGCTGAAGGAAGAGTATTATGGAGGGATGTGGATATAAGAAACAGATGGAGAATATACTTCGAGGGAATTTTGAATGAGGAAAATGCACGGACTCACAGAGAAGATGGGCAGCCTTCCTTCTGAGGGGATGGTGCGGAACATCAGTAGAGTGGAAGTGACAGAGGCCATGAAGAGGATGAGGAATGGAAAATCGATGGGCCCCTACAGGATTCCAGTGGAGGCATGGAAGGCACTGGGGAAAGAGGGAATTGACCTGCTGTGGGACTTGTTCATGAAAGTTTGCCAACAGGAAAATATACCCGAGGAATGGAGGGAGAGTACCCTTCTCCCCATCTACAAGGGTAAAGGGTATGCACAAGACTGTAAAAATTACAGAGGAATGAAGTTGATGTCCCACACAATGAAAATACTAGAAAGGATTCTTGATGGAAGATTGAGGAAGAAGGTGGAGATTGCAAAGGAAAAATTTGGTTTCATGCCTGGTAGATCAACAACAGATGCTATCTTTGGGTTACGGCAGATGATGGAAAAGTTTCGAGAGAAACAGCGGGAGCTACATCTGGCATTTATTGATCTGGAAAAAGCATACGATAGAGTGCCAAGGTAAGAGGTCTGGAGGTGTCTGAGGGAGAAGAAAGTTCCGGAGAAATATGTCAGGTTGGTGCGGGAGATGTACAGAAATGTGAAGACAAGTGTTTCGGACCTTTCTGGGACAGACAGAAAGTTTTCAAGTAACAGTTGGCGTGCATCAAGGGTCAGCATTAAATCCGTTTCTGTTTAACATTGTGATGGAGGTGGTGACGGAGGAGGTGAGAGAAGATGCGCCTTGGACAATGTTGTATGCAGATGACATCTTGCTATGTGCAGATTCAAGAGAAGAAGCGGGAACTAAACTGGAATGATGGAGAAAAGTACTAGAAAAGAGAGAGGTATGAGACTGAGCAGAAGTAAGACAGAGTATATGTGCTGCACAGTGGGTGGCGGCCAGGAGATAGTCTGGAGCTGGAAGAAAATATCATCAGGAAGGTGAGGGACTTTAGATACTTAGGTTCAACAGTGGAAGAAGATGGAGGAGCTGAGAAGGAAGTGGGATGCAGGATACAAGCGGGTTGGAGGAACTGGAGGGAGATGGCTGGAGTGTTATAAGAGGGTGCCGATCAATCTGAAAGGCAAAATCTATAGGACAGTAGTGAGGCCAACTATGACGTATGCTATAGAAACTGTGGCCCTGAGGAAAAATAACATCAGCAGGATGGAAGTAGCAGAGATGAGAATGCTTAGGTGGATGTGCGGTGTGACCAGAAAGGGCCGTCTGAGAAATGACTATGTCAGGGGAACAGTGAAAGTTACGAACTTAGGAGCGAAGATACAGGAGGCAAGGTTGAGACGGTTTGGTCATGTGATGAGGAGGGAGGACGAATATATGGGAAGAAGGGTCATACAGATGGACGTGCAAGGAAGGAGGAAGCGTAAGTGGCCAAAGAGGAGATGGAAGGAGCTGGTAGAAGAGGACTTGAGGATGAAGAACTTGGATGGGTGACAGCCCAAGACAGGAGGATGTGGAGGAGACTTATCACCAACTGTGACCACACTTAAGTGGGAGAAGTTGCAGAAAAAGAAGAAGAAGATTCAGTAAATGTTAAAGGATAGCTTTAAAGTACCATTTAAAAAATCAATATCCATCAATAAATAAGTTATATATGTGATGTTGTATTTTTGCTATATACGTTTTAGCGAATCCCACCTAAACGTCAGGTGGGCGTTTAATTTCATTACCAAGTATGAGACCATTTCTCCGTTCACTTGGAAGTCTGATTTTTGGCTTGACTAAAATCTCACATGTTTGGTCTGTAGATTGAAGGTTTGACAACCAAGAAACCTTAATCTCATACATTTTTGGTTAAATTATGGATTTGGTAAAATCACAATTTCATGAATGGTTTCGTATTTGTTATTAATTGTACGCACAGTCGTTAAAGCTGACATTTCTTAAATTTGGACAATTATAGTGTTAAGATGCAATATCCTACAAAATGGATCGGTTATTTTAACTAATTGAGGTATCCCAAAATCTTATCACTAATTTATAGTCACCAAGATTTAGAAAAAGTAAATATCAGTGAAGATTGGGAGATTTACGAAAATTAAAAAGGCTGATATTCTGCCTTTTTTATACTGACCTTTGTCCAGAATATTTTGTTGGAGCAACCAACCCGAAACAACGAGTGTAGCATTACAAACATTTTAGGAATAACAAGTCTGTTCCTTCGACTTGTCCAGGAAAAACTTCCTCCCAATCTCCACTCTAAAATCTTGAATAATTTCTGCATTCATACCTAACGTACAGTAGCCGAACTGATCATTTTATCTCATCCAATCCAAAAAAAAAAAAAAAATCCAGGCTTTCAATGTTAGATTTATTAGCCATGATAACTAAAGAATTTAATGAAATGTCTGGCCATCTGAGGCAAAGGCTTTTAGGAATTGCCCCCCCCCCCCACCTCTCCTTGAAAAAAAAAAAAATTCGATACCTTGGAACAGGAGCAGAATTACGTTTTGCAACGAAAGAGGTTTTTTTTTTGTCCCACCCACGAGAGGAATTAAACGTATAGTGCAATTAGCAACGAGGGCGGACTAAGAATTATTTCTATTTATGATATTATATATTATAAATTTTAAAAAAAATCCGGAAAGCCTGCTCCAAAGACTACACAGAATTTTTTAACCATTTCAAGGCCCTGAATAAGCTGAGAGTGCCGATAATACCGTCAATCCTGCACCTAAAATGCACAACACTTTCGAAAGAGGAATGAAAAACGTGCACTTGCTCAACGTATTAAAAGTTGTGATTACTTCATAAAGTGGAATTAAAAAAGGTCGCTGAAAATACCAATTTAACTTCACTGGAAACAACGGAGATGATAAAAACTGTTAAGCTGTAAGATATGGCGCAGAACCTTCTTTGCAAGGGGAAACATGACCTCGTTCATGTTTCGCTCCGAAAGAAATGCAAGAGTCGTGCGCAGTTCGCACACCAGTCGAGAACTGCATAGCTTGATTTTCAAGCAAGGGAGCACTTTGTTTTAGAAATTTGCATTTTTGGTTGAGGGTGCATGAGAGCTGCATATTTTCCCGTTTTTGTACGCTGCCGGGTGAACGACGAATATCCGTTATTAGTTCCTGAACTATTTCATTTGTAATGTGTGCGATGTATTCCTCATATTGGGAATAAAGAATTTTGTGTCCCAAACTGCTTTCGCGAGTCAGTTCTCCAAGTGGAATTCTGAATATGAACGGCATGTAGCAATTTCGAGGTAGAAGCCTGAAAAACTGGGAAGTTGGTTTCATTTTATAGGGCTTACGAAGCAATAATAATAAAAATAAACCTTCTTCTACTCGAACAGTAAGAAAGTGCCATTCTTGTGGTAATATGGTGATGGAAAAGTTTTTTCCTGAGAGCTATAAAAACACCCGTTAGAGAACACAGTATTGGCAAGGCTAAACGAATCTTTCTTATGTGATAACGCATGACTGAAGATTCATTTAGCTTTGCCGATACAAGTATGAAACGTAAAAGGAAAACATTTATTTACCAACTTCGACAGCGAAACTTCGGGTTTTGGGGCTTAAGTA
Source organism: Typopeltis vanoorti (assembly GCF_054136105.1). Lineage (NCBI taxonomy): Eukaryota > Metazoa > Arthropoda > Arachnida > Uropygi > Thelyphonidae > Typopeltis > Typopeltis vanoorti. The sequence continues at coordinate 144,005,733 of NC_143556.1, forward strand.
TGAGTGATGATTTAAAAAGGTAAAATATTTACTCCAGAATACGTGCGGTCTGCCACTCTTTAAGTTCACACTGCCATTAAATTAGTAGACATCAGAGGTTAAGTGAGAAACGGCGTTTAATCCCCCGCAACAATTTTTCTAAAGATACATACTTGTTGCGGGAATTGTTTTCTTCATGAAGCTTTCTTCTCTTTATTTGTGTTTCAACCACGGGTATTCATACTTTTCGTTTATGCTTAAATAACTGAGTGCAGAATAAGAACTCTTTCAAAAATTCTCTGCAAGAAAAACAATTTCTTTTAGAGTTGTCTTGAGTGAGCTCGGGAATTAGGAAGCTTCAATTTTATCACGGACGCTTCTTCAGTGGTTCGATTGCCTATAAGTATTCAGTGTTTTGGGAATGAAACTGTTTTATTACAGTTAATATTACAATATGGAGTGAGCTATTCTAACATTCTACGTTCCTTTAGTGATATTGCACTGAGAAAGGTTATGCATTTTGATAATTCCGACATTTGAACTCTTCATGACCGTTGTCGCAATGTGCTTTAACTGCTGTAACACGTCCTAGAATTTTAATTTTAATAATAGTCGATGTTGGATCTGTATCAAGGAATAGTGTTGACCTGATTCGTTGCCAACTTTAGTCCCGTTCTGTCGGAGCTGAGGTGCTGCAGCTGTGCTGATATCGAACTGACTTGAAGCACGCATTATGACACTGTTCTGTGCGCTCATTGTGCAGGCCACGTGATGCGTTTGCTGTGAGCATCAGCCGAACGGAATTAGTTTCGAACGTGAAGGATTTGGAATTCTACTTCACCACACCCACGAGGTCTTCTGCCATTACTGGACATAAGGGAAAGCGCCATCTATCATGCTAATCCCGCTGTGAAGATAATTGCATTTCCGTGGGCTCAGTGCAGCTCAGCTGACATTCTATTAAAAACATGGATGGTATATCGAACCTTGGACAACCCAAGACAGATAATTACTCACCTCATGACGACAGAAGAGAAGAATGAATAGAAAAAAAATGATCGTTCTAGTTTTATTGAGAAATGCATATCATAATGATGACGCATCGAATACAAAGTTTGAATTCCCTTAATTCACAAAATAGCCATAATTTCAGTTTTTTTTAGTCTACGGATGAAGAATGCATGTATGTTGGTACATGTCGAATACATTATACAGATACATTTTTAAGTGTTGCTTCTACTTATTTTTTTTTTAATTTGAATTCCTCACCACGAAATGCTTTGAGCCTGTAGTATATCAGTACTGTAATAGTGCTCAAACTTCTAATCCAGCGGTAGTGTTGTAGAGAACAAATATGGTGCTTTTCTCTAGTTCGATAAGCTACGTAGCGTCTCACGCTTGGCGACGAAAATCCTATCACCTGAAGATCGTCTCAAACATCCCTGCTCATGGTGGATATTGAATCCACAGTCTGCTGATTGGAAAACGGCAGCCGAGTCAGCGACAATTTGTCCATAATGTTGTGCTAATGCTAATTTTCTGTATTATCACCACCAGCGGAATTTAATACTATTATTCTGTAACTGCGGCAGCGAGAATCTTCTTGCTGTTCGTGTGCGTATAACTGTACATAGTAAAAATAATTACTATAATTCCCTAAAGTGTGAAATGCCACTGCACATTTAACCTTTCTGTAATAACTGAATATTGTTTTATTAAATTATTTTATTGGGTTATTAATTTTATATTGAAAAGCAGTAATTTTTTAATAAAGGACGTCGAGGACAAATAAGTTGCAGTTCGTTCATTGACTCCTCGTCGCAATCGGAGAAACGGGCAGCCATTGAGTGGATAAAATTAAGCATTTATTTCTTTCAAATGTATGTTAATCGACGAAGAAAGAAATTTTCGAAATGCTGTACTTCATAGTTCGTCTTTCTTTCGACATTTGTGTGTGGTTTCGGTTTAATCCGCTGATATCAATGCATTTATCGAAACAAAATTCCCCTAACATTAGACTAGTTATTAAAAATGGCACTTGCTCGATTTCTTTTGAAATATAATTGATTGATTTAGTGATTTTAGTTTTCTATTTGTTTAAATTTTGTCGTTTCGGGGGAAAAATGTTAATCGAAAAGATGGGGCTCATTAAGCTAAAATTTAAGAACGTGTTGTTCGATTTCTGTTAAAGATTGTTCAAGTCCCCTCCCCGAGGGAGGGACATTTGAGATTTCTTTTAAAGTACAGTGGTCTTTAACTGCGTCAAGGTTAATTGAGGGTTCATAGCAATTATCGATGAAAGTTTTTTAAAGCATAAAACGATATTCTGTAGACCTTTGGCTGCCAAAGAACCTCAGGAAAAACCGGCCGATGCTTAATGAAATTCAAACATGACTACTGTTTGATCAAACAAGTTACGAGCAAAAGTTTCCTTTCAATTACAGTGCTCAACACGGAAGTATTCTCGTGCGTAAGAAAGCAACAAGTCGTAGAGTGAAGATGCAAAAGGTCAATTAGCGAAGGGTACATTGGCCACCGGATGATAAATATGTGGTTGACTAATGTCTCGGGCGCTTTATTAATGATGGCAAGCGTGCTCTTGACTAAGCTCATTAATTAAGTGAGGCTTGATGGAGATAGCGTGAGAAATGGGCTACACGTGTTCCAGCTGTGTTGAGGCACACACACAACCCTTATCACCTCCACATCTTCTCGCTGAGTTACGTTAAAGAACACGATGCAGACCTTCTGTAGTCGGAAACTAAACAGTCACAAAGTCACGAAAACAGTCGTTCTTAAAACTATTTAAAACTGGAAGTACTCATGAAGTTAACCTGCAACCTGAATCAGAAGACTGCGTGCATCATCAGTGTTGAAGGTGGACTTTTAAAGTCACTGAGAAAGATCGAACTTTAAAAGTTCTTCTACGTGGATGAAGACTTTATTGGCCTGTTCGCGCTTAACGCGTTGTAGTTATGCATTTTAGAGAGTAGCGATGTGGATGGCTATCGTGATAGAGGAAGATCATTTATTGTTGTTGATCAGTACTCAATATTTAAGAGAATGATGAATGTAGGGGATAGTTCGGAAGGAAGAGTGGCTTCTGTAAGTTTTATAACCGTTCAGAAGTAAAATAATACCCACAGCCGAAATAAAATATTTGAAATGATAAAGTTCTAAAATCAGTGAAGTAAATAATACAAACTGTTATTCTTTTAAGACTAACTTAAGTGAAAGAGAAGCATTTGATCTTTACATATTTTTTGAACCAAGGAAAACGCATGAACAACGGAGAAAATCTCATTTGTTATTAAACAACTCCAAAATACACACACGTAGCCGAGGATGTTAACGTGAAACGACTTAAAGGAAAACAACAGGAAATTGTCCTTTCAGGCAGACGGAGGAGAAATTTCCGTGATTACCTTTGAAGGATGATTGGGCAAGAAAATATAAATGGTGTGATGATGGTTCGAATATTATGTTTGAAAATGACTCCTTTGTACTGCAGGGGGGGGGTGCACAATTTTGAGAAAGTTCAAGTATCCTTCCTGATTCACTCTTAGGCTTATTTATTTAGTTAGCACGGAAAAAGTGACTTTTCAAGAGCGCTCTTATTGCGTTCACCAAAATTTCTACTTTATTCAAAGCATAATATCCATTCGCCACCATTATTTCACTGGAGGTATTTAACAGAGGTAATTAAACCTGAAGAGTTAAATCCAATGAACAGGAATAATAATAAACTAGAAACTTCGTAATAGCTATAAATGCTCAAACAGTTTCATTTTCTCATTCTATTCATCCATAGCAGATGCCATTCTCATTGGTCGCATTGTCTGATCGATTCCGATAGTGCTAAATGTATTCTGAAGAATTCAATTCATAGCACTGAAATTCAAAAGGGTAAAAAGGGGAATCGTTCCATTCTCAGATGTACAATCTCATTGTTCAGTTGATTTAAACTACATTTCGGAATATTGTAATTTCGTATGTCGTTCATGCTTCCATGAGAATTTCTTCCCAAATCGGACCAAACAACGGGGCGATAAAGGGAAGAAATGCTTCCTTCGCAGATACCGATACGGATCACATCGTTCAATCCACTCCGACCAAATTTAGAATGTATCTGCTTGTAATATGGCATGAGATCCTCCGAACAAATTCAACCTGGTTAGCGGCACCTTTATGACACGGTGCATTGTTTTGCTGAAAGGGACAATGATCAGTTCCGTGGAAACGCCACAAAGTAGGAATATCGCATTATTCCCAATGTTCAGATACCTCTCGGAGTTCAATGTTCGTGGAAGCACAAACAGAAGTCCGAGGCCAAACCTGGAAAGAAGGAGAATTGTAAAATTCTCCTTCTTTTCCGCCACCTCCGAATTTCATAGTTGTGGTTACTCACTCTGGTAATAGGCGTTCACCGAGTCTGCCACCCACCCCGGTCCATCTACTCGGTAGAGGGTGTAGCGTGATTCGTCTCTCCATAACACAGCTTTCCAAGCTTCCGCATCCCACCACTGTACACGCATTTGTATCACTGAAGACGACTCTGAAAGTTGGTTCGGGATGTGAGGCTTGCATAATGCGGTCCTACTGTGAAAAACCATGTTTTGAGCTCGGTTCTGGGTGTTTTTGTGCAGATTTGTGTTCCAACCGATGCCCGAAATTGTACATTCAACGTGTCGGACGACGAATGACTATTTCACATATTATCATTCGCGGCACCCTACGGCCACGTTCGGTGAGTGTGGCGGGTCGTCCACTGTGGATAGCACAAGCAGTTGACTCCGTGCGCTTTCATCTCATTATGGTATCATTGATTGTTGACCCGGGATGGCCCAATTTATAAATAACTTGCCTAGCAGACAAGCCTGCAACATGTCATTCTATCACAACGCCTCTTTCAAACTCCGTCAGTTCCCTTCTCACAGCCATTTAATCCGGATACAGTTGCACTGACCTCGCAGCATCATATTTCTTCAATTTATACCGGCTACCAATACATGACTCGCAATGGGCATGGCACGATATACTTTGCCCATAGGGTATCAGTTGACAATCTCTGAACGACTCGCAATATATTAGTATGTCCGATAAACGTCACCTTCCTCTACACAAGAATCACTGAGTTCGTTTTCTCTTCAACCTCTCTTATATAGTAGATCCACCGAAGTAATCCCCTATGAACAAAGTGTACAACATTAAATCTCTTTAGATTTCAAGTGGCATCTTCACTCATCCAGATCCAATTTAGAAAAAGTACCCAAAGAGATGTATTATCTTCTGCATTTAAATTAAATGATCAAAAAATTACTTTCGTCTTGTATTCACTCTGTCATTTATATTCATTAACTCTCATAAGGTAAATAAATACACGAATAAATGATATATTATAGAGAGTTTAAGGCCTGAGAGAGGTTTAAGGTCACTCAAATTTTAAGTTGGGGAAATATGATTGCTCCTCTTCTCGAGTACACTTTTATTTGAATCTTGCCATACTCATAAACAATAATTCATTCCATAAAACTTATCTCATTAACCTGCACTGCACCATGACTGCCTGAAACTCGTCCATAGTAAATAATTCCATCTCATCCAAAGCACACCTGGTTTCCTCTTTCTCCAACTGACTATCACCGAGTGTCTTCCATAAATATCTTTCCCCCTTTTTTGTTTCCGTTGTTAGAACCTCCCCACCGAAAGAAAACAGTTTTTATTTTTGCCCCCACTGTAACACAGAATTCTCTGTCCTTCACTAAACAACACTTCAGGGTACTCCTTACCTCCCCTTCCCAGTCCGATTAATCTGTTTTATTAATTCTGTATCCACTAATTACCAGTTAAATAAGGTTGGCGAATTCTTCTGTTTTCCTAAAGCTTTTCTATGGTAACTCTTCTTGGATTCAGAATGAAATTAAAGTGAAGAATGGATTGTTACTGATTTTTAAAAAATGCATCCACATTTCGACCAACTGGGTTACGATTAAAAAGCACTTAACTCTTGCGTCCACTATCTGTTATTTACATTAATTTCTTATTTTCGCGGTGGCAGAATTCCTTTAATTTTTAATTTAAAATTACTCTCTGTTTCTTTTTAATTGTAACTAATTGCGCTTGGAATTGAGAGCGTTTGTTTTAAAAATTAATGTTTTGTGTTTGACGCGATGCGTAGTCACAAAAACTTGAACCCCGCAGCAATGGATTGCAGCATCGATGCCATATGTAAATCAATGACAAATTCATGCAAAAATTCTTTATTTTCATTAAACGACACTGCAGCGATTCATATAAAGAGACTCTGAAAAAAACTTATTTGCAGAAGCAATTTCGGCACAAATAAAATTATTTCGTCACTTTAGATTTTCTGAATCGCAATGGAATCAAGGTTAAAGCAGTTATCGGACTTTAAAGAAGACTTAAGCCACTCACTGCGTTGCCATCTGCAATTTGTCTCCACAGAGAAGAATCCTTTGTTGCTGCATTTAAATCGTTCTAAAAGTGACCATTTAAAACTCTGGTTAGAAAACATATTGCATTAAATGAGTTTGTTGCCAAATAAAAACTCGGGTTAAGCACGAGGATGTAGCTTTTCTTCTCACGAAAGCTAAATTAAAAGGCTCAAGATCGAAATTAAATTTGATGGTTTCGCCTTTGTGAAATGCACAAATTTTGATCTCCTTCCCAAACACACAGAAACAAAAAGCTCTTAGATTCACACGCAATTCTTTAATCTTTAGATTAAAGCAATACGATTACAATTTTCTTTACCTTTTCATTGGCAATGGGAAATTATAATGACAGTTTAAAACACTTTCTTAAAATCTCCATCTTTTACTCTCCAAACTTTGTTGTTTAAACATTCTTGTGTCCATGCATTCGAAAACCTATTCAATTAAAGGATTCAGACTTTTTTTTATTGTAAATTGCAACTGCTCTTCGTATAGCATCTATAGGAAGTCCACGAGGTTAGTCATTCGTTGTGGTTTGAAAACAGAAACCCGTTTTCATTTTGTTTCCGTTTTCAATATTTTCTTTATAATTGGAGGTAAGACATTTTGCTGAAGCGCAAAATGGAAGAAAATGAAGCGCAAACGTGCGCTTCATTTTCTTCCATCTAAACCAGAGTTCAATTCTATATATCAAAAACAATGCCTTGCATATTATGTTACACGCATTATAACAAGCTACTCAAATTCATGTGAAAAAAAAAACACGCCTCACCTTAGTTTCTCTTATTTTTTGTCGTTGCTCATATCATTAGATAAAGTCCATCCTCATTCTGTTCTGGCGTTTTTACTCCACCAGTTTGACACAAATGTCTCACCTAAGCATCTCCACGCTTTAAAAAAAAAAACTGCTATATGTTCCTTTCTAGACGGTGCTCTATCCCTTTTGCTATTCTTCAGGGGAAGGAGAAAAATCAGGCTAAATTGTTGATGATTTTACACTCTATCAGATAGTTTCTGATGCTTCTATTGCACGGTTCTTTCACTGTGTTTGTCACTCATTCATAATTCCTCCACTTGCCTCTCGATCACTGTTTCCATACAGAGAATCGCCCATTGAACCAACATGGCTTCCACTTCTTACATTCTCTTTCATCGTCGTTTGGAGTAGTGCTTATTCCCCTTTACACTTTCCTATCGAAGGATGACAAACACCCCTTGTTCAGGAATCCGAAATATCTTTTTCTCACTTATGCAAAACAACTATGTCTTTTGGAGGTATACAACCATTTGGTAAAGTTAGATAATTTAAGTGAACTAGCTTTAGACGTTAATTGCGTAGCTACGGAGTTGAGACATAGTTGAAGACAATGTGATGTGCCGACAAATTAATCGACTGATGAAACATCTTTCGGCAGAAGAAAAAATGATGCAATATCTTTAGACTCGCAAGAGAGAGAGAGAGAGAGATTTACTTCGTCGAAAATATAACGATTCTTCATGCAGTGCAGTTTTAGCTCATAAAATGTTGTTTCCCGAAAAAGGGGAAACAACATTTTATCAACATCTTAAGGAGAAAAAGCAGAGCAGATAAAATCCGTCTGGGAACATAACTTATAGAAAACTAGACTCGTCACCGTGACCTTAGCGTAGTATTTATAAACAACAGACATAAAGGTCAAATGTAGGGAGTAGAGAGTTGCCAAACCTTGGAAGATTAATAATTATCTTCGATTAGTTGACGGGTGAGTTTGGAATGTATCAAACGGCGATTAAGTTTAGCGAATTGTGATGAAAAAGACACGGAATATCCCCAGGAAAAGGAATGATCTCTCGAATGTATCTGAAGAAATGAATACAAGGATAGAATTCATGTAGCATCAGAAAGATTATCTAATAACTGAAGCATTTTTCTTTCAAGTGTAAACTGTTCTTGACTTTCAGTAAACGGCAGTTGTTTATATCCAGTCAAAATATACTTTGTTTGTCATAGCTGCTCGAAGTTTTCCACCGCTTCCCTGCAGTTCATTATAGCGAAGTTCTATTTCTGTTTTTACTAATAAAAATAAAACGACTCGACATGTACGAAAGAATTATTTAGGAACATTTTTGCTCTGGGATTTCAGTCAAGATTTAAAAATGAACTTCTTTCGATACTGTTCTTTATTATATCTGTACAAGTACATGCGTAAACACTGTTCGCCTCATACTAAAGCACTCACCGGATTTCCCACTTGGATTGCAGGCATCTTCGAGTATTTCTGGTGTACGTCATTGTGTTCGTTTATTTTTATAGCGCACAAATATAGCGATACGAAAAGGAAATTTTTCTGTCATCTGTCGGAGTTCTTGTTGCAGAAGTCTTCATGAATTCTCCTGGCATTTTTAACAACAGAGCTTGATTATATTGAAGGCAAGACTGCTTCGTTTCCATCTCTAAAGGCTCTTTTGTGAGCTCTGTCACTATAAAAGTCGAGTTTTTATATTTTTGTATTTTGTTTGTATTAGTTTAAAATATGAAGTGATATCGACGTAATGAAAATCGTGTCATTTTTTTAAAATTAATATTATTTAAAAAAAAAGCTAAGCTCGGAAGTTTGTATTTTAGAAAATCACTTTCGTGTAGCTCAATTTTTTTTAAATTAATACACTAGAGCCAAGCTTGCTGAAGAGGAGCTGATCTCATCACTAAACCACGAGGCGTGAAAAGGCTTTGGAAAAATGGTCATTCATTTCTTAACATATCAGACCGAGAAGAGAGGACGAAATCTTTTGACACTGAAACATGTGTCATGTCTGAATGGAGTGAGTCTACTTTTCGATGAGGATTCCACACTTTGACTTTATTATTTCTGCTATTTATACTATTATTTCCATAACAAGATTGATTAGAAGTTTGTACTTCTCCATATATAAATAAAAGCGTTACGAAATATTATTTTTCAGCAACTGGGAGCATCACAGTATTCAGCGTAACAATTGAAGCAGTATGTAGAGAAATTTTATGTTCAAAATAAAATATATATTTCATGTTATGCATAAATTTATTGCACTGCAATTATCTTAATATATTCGAATAACAGTTCGAACGTTTTCTCCAAATATATTCGAAAACTTTCTAGCGGATTAGTTAATCGAAGAGGCCAAATGAGTAAGGAAAATTTCGTATATACCGTAGTGAGAGTTCCTCCAATCGCCGACTATCTCTACTCGGCGATTGGAGGAACTGTACCACCGTCTTTTGTGTGAGTGATAGTCTGTTATTATGGAACCAAAATCAAAATTTCCACAAGGCACCTTAAAGTCCCCCAATTCCTCCTATTTTCGTTTTTAGATTTCTGTTCATACTAAGTACATACGTTTCTTTTTGTTCTGCGAAAAATTACATTTTACATGAAGTGAATTACTGTGACTTTCATGTAACTAACTCGATAGCAGTATATTGGTATTTCCTTTTTTCTCAATGGAACTGACTTGGGTTGACCGAGCTTATCAGAGGACTATCTTCTGGTGTGAGTTGCCTGAAGATTGCACCACTAAAACGACGATGAATACTGCACAGGAAACCACTGTGCTTTTCATGTTGTTACTGAAAGGTTTCGTTGGATCTAGAGAGATTTTGAGATCTCACTGCAGATTCGAGATCACAACGTAAACCAACAGTCCCAAGAAACTGTCTTTAAAATTCTTAATAAAAAGAGGATGCGTAGGCTTTCTAGGCTGAAAATGGTATGGTCGCCTTTTAAGTAGTGTAACTTTCATGCCGATCGTAATACGTTTGAAGATCTCGGATGGATTATACCTGATAGACCAGCGCAGAAGCAGTTCTTTAGTCTAGCCCTCCTCGATCTCTCTGAGACATCTAATCTTAGCTTCTTATTACGGTCCATTTGCCAGGTTTCTTTTAAAACCGGGCTCAGGTTTATGATAACTCTCTAATTCAGGTCCTACCTGAGCGTATTCCAATGTAAATTCATGTATCCATCAGACGCCGCAGCCAAGGCGGCATTTGTGCCGAACTCTCGGTCACATTCGAAGCTACTTTTAGATTTTATACACATTATTTTTCAACCTGGCAATAACACAAGATGGATGCTCATCACTTAAAAATACATAACACCTTTCAGACGTGACTTCAAACGGTAGTTAGGGACAAAGTAGAATTATTCTCTTTCCAAGGTAGTACAACGAAGACTTCAAGTAAAGATTTGTCTATTTACTAACAAAAACTAATCCAGCTATGTATGTTTTTATGCTGATGACATGTGTACATTCATTGCTGTATCGATCATAAAGAATGCAGTGACATCGATAGACATTATAACTTAAATTCTTTATTTTATTATACATTCAAAGACAGATATGTGTCACTTATGGATATAAGTAATGCAGATAAAAACAGAATGTGATTAACTGGTAAACAACTCTTTCCGAATAAAACCGTCAAACTGTTGCGGTAGAAAGATAATCGCACTGTGTGTCGTAGCGTGATGTCATCTTATATGCAGATCGCGCTGTGTTCCTCTTGGTTGCGATATCGTATCGTAAAGTTCCGCAGCACTTCCTGCTCTTGATGATCGCTATGAATCCTCTTCGGAACTTTTTGTTGAAGAAGGCATAGAGAACTGGGTTAATACAACTGTTGGATGCGCCAAGCCACTGCGCAATGGGAGCGGTTATTAAAAGAGCGCGCTCCTCAAAACTGTGAGATTCGATTGGACCTCCTAACTTTATCCTGGTGAAGATGATGTAAAGGGGAAGCCAGGAGATCACGAACAGAATCACCACGACCAGCATCATTTTTACAACTTTCAGTTTCGATCGCTGCATCACGTGATCGAGATTGGTTCCCTTGGTTTCTCCGGGGATATTTCTTCGCCACACTTTGATCCATATTCCCAGGTAACAGGCGGTGATGACACACAGAGGAAGCAGGTAACAAAGAACGAGATTTGCGATGAGGAAATAGAGCGTCTCGGAGTCCTCGTGAGGCCACATCTCCATGCACAGGTGAATTTCCGGTAGAGAAGGATCGATGGGGATCAGCCTGAAATACAAGGCCCATGGCAACGTAATGAGAAGCGAAAACACCCAGATGACGAAGATAATTCTTCGTGCGCTGCGAGTGGAAAGTTGACATTTCAGCGGATAGCAGATCGCCAGGAATCTGTAAAAAGAAAGCGGATTCAGAAACAGCTCCATTGAAGTGTATTTAGAAACTGCATATTCGACTAGAGTTTGATGTTTACACAAGCTAAAGACAAACAAAAGTGAGCGTTTTTGAAAGAAATGTTTCGTTTCTTTCCTGATCCCATCTTACAAAAAGCAGGGAAGCTTCAACTCGCTCCAGCTTCCTTTCATTTTTAGACTGTGCAACGAGGCGAAGAATTTTCTCAAGGCTAAAGTAATTCGTTTACTTTCATTTTATTTACAGTTTTTGGAGTAATAAACCTTTTGACATTCGTTTTACTATCCAGTAACACGAACCGGTTTCTCTTAATACAGTTGAATTTTAATATTTGGCAATTTTGACTTCATTATTTGTATCGGTTGTTATTATTTTAAAGTGGTTTTTAGTGTGTTCTATCAGTCGGTCTGAATTCAGTTTTTCAGCAAGTTCAAGTGAATGAATGCGCCGTAAAACATTCAGGTTGCAGATTCTGTAAAACTTGTGAAACACTGCACATATTTCGGCATTAAAGAAGCGAATCGCGTTTTAATAATATAAATTAAATTAAAAGCGAATAATTAAATATAAGCAATATTTTTACTCACGTTTAAGCAGCAATTTTCAGATTGAGTTAATTTTTTTTTCACGTTTTCTGTAATTAAATAGCATAAAATTGGTTCTTGTTTTATTTTCTTTGCTTTTCTTATTTAAACAATTCAAGTTGAATTGTGCAAAAACACCGAAAGAGAAAGGCTTAACAATTCATATTAGAAGGTGGATTGCGTTGATTTCTTTCAATTACAGACTGGTTGTCAGAGCAAGTAAATCGTTCCTGTCAACTGTGAACGTTCTCAGTCCGGTTTGTTTTCAGGGTAAAAAATCTCAAGCTCCTTTTTAAAATGGCTAACTTGCTTTGTTAGTTTCGTTCCCAATTCATAGAGCACTTATAAAGACTATCTCCTTTATTTAATTCCAGAGCGATCATATTATGCAAACATTGCTTGGGCGTAATTTACACAGACTGATTGTCATTCAAGTTCTTAACGATTGCAGAAAGTGTCGGTTATTTTTAATTAGAGGGATGTGGTTGAGTTGTTATCGTTACGACGTAAAGAGTGATTTATCGCTGCCAACGTGGTGCAGTATTTCCTCATTTGAACATGGTTCCGCAAAGATAAACGATGATGAATAAGATTACTAATGATGTTGCAAAATCAGAGCGACAATGCAGCATCACTTCTGATGTTTCTGTTTTGCGCCAAAAAGCCAATAGTGCATTAAAGAAACCTTCGCCATGCAAATTCGATATTTTAAGAATCTCAATTCTTAGTGGAGTTATTCACGGTTATGTTATTCACGGCCCTGTCGATCCAGATGCCATTCGATATTTCAGCACTGAGAAAATTTTGAATTGCTGCTAATTTCCAAACGTCAGTTGAGATATTTCAACAGTGCAGTAAGACACGTGTCCTGTGGCTGGAGAAGAACTTCTTACAAGTCTGTCAAAGAAACGAAGAATGAAAGGTTACCCCCCACCACCACCACGAAAATTCAGATGTTTCCTCCTGCGAAACACACACAATGGCCTGAGAGTGCATTATGTTTAAGAATTGTTTATCAAAGAGATAATTACAGCAACCCCCCCCATCGCTCAGTATCGTGTTTACATAATACTCTCACTCTTTAATCTTAACTTTCTCGATATTTATCTTGAGTGGCCCTTATCTGATGCCCTCTATGCGGTATCTCCCTTATCGACTTGAAAATCAGTAGAGGGAATTTCTGCACACACTATCTCATTTACGTTAACCGAACTATACCGCTAAACACGACGTGACACTATTATTTCCGGACACTTCCGGCGGGTCTTGCGATCTTCCCGGCCAGTGATCTCTTTACTGACCATGCCCTAATATTAGTTTCGGCAGAGCCAGTAGCAATTTTTTTCGACCAACTCTGAAGGCGCTTCGTGCGACGGTTCTGTCTCCCGCCACGGATTGTTTCAATTTCCACCGTTTCTCCAGCCCTAGGTCCGCCTGATCAATGTTGGTCAGATGCTGCAGCTTCGCCTTACGTCGATTAGGTTGGCTACTGCTCTCGCTTCATGAGGTCCGCGCACGATCGGCACTCGTCCGGAAAAGTCCACGCAACAACGCGCTCTCATTTTAAAGCGTTGGCAGCAATGAATATGCCTCGTATTCCGCTTGTTTCTATCGGCATTAATTCGCATGGCAGATAGAAATATCGCATCACATTTAATGATCCGTTCGCTAAAATTACCAGAATTCTTACAGTGAAATACATTCTTTAACTTGTACCCAATTAAAATGAAAAAAAAAAAAACTTAACATACAGTATTGCAACTTTAAAATTCATCATACCATTAAAAAAAAACACAACAGAAGAATAAAAGGATCATTTCATTTTTTTTATTGACCTGCTGTTTTGTTTGGTTATTATGAAGCATTTGTCGCATGTGCCTTCATACAGTTAGCTGATACTTATGAGACTTGGAGGATGTATCTCGTAGCCGTGGACATCCTGAAATGACAAACTCTGCGATTCGTTGTGCTTGTATTAAATGACATCTTGTAAGGGGAAGCAACATTTATACTATCTATTTGTCGATATGTTAAATGCTATTCAATATTTCCAAGGTCTTAAACATTACCTGCTTACTTTTAGAGGTAATTTATACTGTAAGTTTCGTTGCATAGTCAGTGAAGATGGGGAGACGAATGGTTGCAAAAGAAGTAGTTCCGAAATTCTCACTCATGTGAGATCAATTGCAGTGGAATATGCATTTTGCACTTGTATGAGTAAACAACATTCCTAGTACTCAGCCAAATGACTGAATAAGTGATGTAAATTTTCTTTAACATTTCCTTCCACGTTAAGATCATATTAAGGTATAAAATGACGCACAACGTGGCAGAGAGATTCGAGCATTTTAATAGCCAAGGACCAATATTCGTTACTGAAGCGAAAACAAGTAGCACATATCATCTTCATCCCATTACGTCTTGATTTCGTTATTCGCTTCTTTTTAAATGTATGCATAAACAGGCACACAATGTTGTTAATACAATTAGCAAGTTGTCTTAATTATGGGAAACGTTTGCAAATTGACCTGATCGATCATGACAGATTTTCAGAATCACCTACTTTCCACTAATTGAAAGGAAAATTAGAAGAGAAGGTGAAAATTCATGAAAGCATCGCGAAACTAATTTGCAATTTAAATTAGAATCTCCAACACCACGGTTAAAAATAATGCAGTTTTGTATCTTAAATTAGAAGATATTTACCATCGCATAGGAAACAACAGCAAATTTTCAAACGTATTGAGACAATTTCAGACAAATGCTGAAATTTGGCTCAAATTGTCTATTGGATTAGTTGCTGGACAGGTTAAAGAACTTATGCACGTTCTTCTAGGTACACGAGCGAGGGTAGTAGTTCGACTCCTTGGTACTATTCCAACAAAGCAGGATTCTGTTTGCGTGGCAGTTCCTGACTTGTGCCTTTTTCACTTTTCTTAACTAAATAAGTTATTGAAAAGAGAATTGTGGAAATCATAGATTAATGTGTGGCACAGGTTTTAGTAGCAAGAAATGTATTCATCTTTTTATTGATTACCACATTTATACTCTTTGAGCACTTCTAGGATAATGTGCGTTTAAAGTTTAACGAGATACTCGACTTGAATAATCTCGAATTAGTTTATTCTTAAAGATACAGTAGCTGAAATACCAAATTAGGTATGATGTAAGGGACGATCTGCAAATAAACGGAGAAATATATACATTGAATAAGGCACATACACATTATTAAAGGATATTACGAAAGTAATAACCAAGTTTTTTTTTAAAGTCTTATTGCTTATTCCCTGGCCTCTTATTGCAGAACTTCAAAATGCTTCTTTAAAGCATTTTAAATCAAAATTCACGCAAACATTTTAAGAAAACTCTTCCTGGTTAATATTTGAGTTTTCAATTAAAAGTTTTGTATTTGTGGAGTAGCTATAGAGTAATAAAAGCAACCTCGAACACACCTCTAGCTTACTGTTTATCTGCACTCTAAATCAGGCATAAAACAGGAAGTTCGTGCTACTCCACCTGAGGCTGTGTTGTCTCCAGGTGAAAGACCAGCAGTAATAGTATGAAACAGTAACGTGGAGACGGTAATAAAATTTTATTCTTTCTTTAAATGTAAAAAGTAAGATTGAAGCAAGCCATGAATCGTGGAGTTGTTTCTTGATAACAACCCACTATCTGAGATTATCTACTGAAGCCTGATTTAACAGCGCAGTTGGCGCATGCTATTTGTTTTATTGCAACTCCTAATCTTACATAAGTAAAACGTTAAAGGTTTACTCTAGAAGAGATGTTCTAGTTCGGAAGACTTTTTTAAAATCTCGTTTCACATTTGCTTTATTCGATTAAGGCTACGATAGTATGGTCATCCTATCTGGTGTGTGTGTGTGTGTGTCATTTATTTACACTCTTGTATTTTCTGGCCTGTTTTTTTCCGATTGAAAAGACCCGGTCACCTATAGGACAATTAACGGGTCTTCGTGTCCTAGACTGGATTCATAAGAGGATTTTTCTTCCAGCCAAAGGCTATCATTCTTTAAACTGCCTTTTTGATACTCAAGACATCAATATTTATGTCATTTAAGCTGCTGTGGCGATTCAAGCTGGATACCTTTTTACCAGAAATGGCAAAAACACTATTTCGATTAGAGGTAAACTGAGAAAAGAGAAAGCCGCGTAAAAATATACTTACCTATCTAGCGAAATTGCCACGAGCGTGTTGATGGATGCACTCACTGACACTCCTTGTAAGTATGAGACACTCTTGCACATAAACCACCCTAAAATCCAAGCTGAAATAAACAGAAAGTTTCAAACATTATTGGGAATATCCGTAAATTTTGTTTTACAAAAAAAAACGAGACTTCGACGTGCGCGTTTACCGTAATTCGATACAAACAAAATGCGACAAGCGGTTTAATGAAAAGCGAATTAACATGAGTTACTCACTCAGCATACTCCAACGACCATACGCAATGTATAATTATATAAAGTACATCAACATGATGTACAATGTAAGTTACTTAATATAGAACGAAATGAAAATATATTTATTGACGATATCTTACGATATCATCGTAACAACTGTGATAAATAAACATTCCGATTACTACGCTATCTGGTAGACTGGAGCAGAACCCATTCTTACTATGGAAGCGTGGAAAATTATTCATTCAAAAAGAATGTTTCATTTATGAATAAATTTGAGTACGCGGGCGCTAAAATATTGTCAACTTTTTTTAATTTAAAACGAAGGGCTGTAGTTTCTTTCACATGTAGAATGTGTGGAAATAGAAGTGGCCATCTTATCCACCTCTTCCATGGAAACTTGGACGTATTAAGGAGCATACATACCGAAAATATAAAATTGTAATTCAGGTAGTTTTAACATTTAACCTATCTCGTGAGTATTTCAGGATTCTCACTCTACATTCTGCCGTGAGTCAGGTGACGAAAGATTGTGTTCACTGAGATTTTTCATCAACCTGTTATTCTGTATTGGCGAGAGGGGAAACGTGCTCTTATAATTAGCAGGTAAACTGTGTCCTGATTCGACAAATCCTGTTTGTCGAATCAGGATTTTTCGTTTGTCGAGAAGCTGCGTAAATTATAGCACCGCGATGAAACTAGATGTTGTTTTAATTTTCTTCAAGAATTGGAAGTTGTTGTTGTTGGGAACATCTCAACGTGTCCCCAATAACTACAGCTCTGCTGGGTTAGCAAACTGTCTTCTCCACGATATGAGTTGTACTTTTAAATTTGTTAGAAGTATCAACGAGTTCTTTGTTTAATTGCACGAAAACGTCTTCTTGGGAAATTATGAAAGGCATGCTTTTTTTTTAGCTACTAACGTTTGCTGGGACTGAGGATGTCCCCATAATAATAATTAAGGTAGGATAATTTCATGTGATTAGCATAATGTTGATAACAAACGCATCGAGCTTTCTAATTAAAACTTAAAGTAATTAAGTTAATGGAACATAATTTAAAATACATTACTGATTTATGAAAGAGGGATGAATATTTAAATGCTTTTGTTGTTAGCAAGGCGTTACTTCGTGGTCTCGTAGAAGATTATTTAAGAGCTCTTAGCACGATATTTTGCAATGAAAGGAGATTGCCCTGGAGGCATCAAGAACTTTCATTTCCAAGCTTCTCAAAAAAGATGCCTCACTTAAACCGCTTTCCCCGCATGGACCATCTGCTCTTATTTAAATACTCGAAAACTAAATGACATTCAAATTAATGATCGCGATAAGGAATACGCAGTAGCCTGAAACTGATGATTATCTTTAGACATCGAAACTGATGTTCGAATGCATCATCTGGAGAAATATTCTGCGTGACACGATTAGCTTCCTAAATGACCATCACAGCAAATGCTTTTTCTTACGAGCAGCAATGGAAGCAAAGCAAGAGGAAGATATTGAACATATTGCTGTACTGACATGCTCAAGAACAGCTAGGGTTTCAGTCTTCTAGTTTGAAAGGAAAACCTAATGACAGAAAATAAACATAAAAAAGTTTAACTGAACGAAGTAGTTTTATGAAATTTGAAAATGTTGTTGTTCTTGATGGGGAGATTAACTGGCGTTCCTGATGTTTTCCAGCTAATCCAAATCAAAAGGTCTTCCATTTTCCGAAACGCTGATGGTCCAATTTTAAATTTGAGAATACAGATTTTAATCTTTCTATTATTTATTGTAGTTCTTGCATACTGATATTGGCATATCCACAAGCGATGCACATCTGCGATAGTTCCTAAATGAATACACTTAAGTAAATGTCCCAATCTTCAATATTTCTACCAATAAAAATATATAGAAATTGAAACACAAAGTTTTCGTTAGCACAGAATTACTTCAACATAAGTTTCGCTACATATTATAAGATCAGTTAAATTTTCCGCATATTTAATTGCATTAGGATATTTAAATTATTCCATAGTAATTAATGTTCTATATAAATTATTCTATGATATATTATATTTAAATGCTTATTTAAGTTTCAACTTTCCATTATTCTATGGATAAAAAAGACATTCCATTTAATATTTCAGTACCACTAATAATTGAAATTGATGCATAAAGCGACACCCCACTAAGCTAGGGCGAGAGGTTTTCCAACGTGGTCTTCTGAGATTTTTTTTTTCATTCGTCGGCAATTTAAGTTTTGCTTCTCAATTTCAGTTCGAAAGCATGTCACAAGTGTCCATCGCTTGCTTCCTTGAATTAAGCTTTATCTCTTTCATTTGCATACCTGATGAATATGATTGAGACGTCATTGGCTTTTAACACCGAATTCTCGAACTGACCAAATTAAATTCGCATGAAATTAATTTGGTTAATTATCCAAATTAATTTGAATTTGGAAAATTAACACCATGGGTTAATTATCGAACCATTCGAATTTGTGCCTTATTTTACTGTATCATTTAGTTATATAACAGTTCGGAATTGGCTTCTTTATTGCGTGATTGCAACGTTTTCAGGTTATAACTCAGTGATTCCAAGTTGACTGCACGCAATGCTTTCTTTGCATTTTGTTTAAAATATTCATTTGACAAGAAGAGCAGATAGAATACTCTGTTTTCATAAGTGCTTTTGCACTTATAAAAGCGAATCCAATCCATTTAGTTATTAAAAAACTACTTAAAAGTCTCATTTCAAAAGCATGAAACACCCGAGTTTCAGGGAGGAAAACCCAGCCAATTCTTTATGAAACGGGCTAAGGGCATTGTGGATAGCGCATGAGCTGCAGAGGCTTCCACGAATGCAGCAACCATGTCTTATTCCTGGAAAGAACTATGTACATTTCGCGGAATGTCTTTTAGGAAAACAGAAAACTTTATCATTATTTGAAATGTCGTCCTCGTATATCTGTATTTACCCATCTCACACTGCCACAGTTCAATCCTTTCTAGTCCCTTAAAATAATACATTACAGTTATTAAAATTAACCTGTTTTATACTGTAGATACAATATAAAAGAAAGAAAATCTATCCATCTGACGAATTATTAACTTAATGAAATATTCACAACCTTTGCAAATGATGCTATTTTGCATTACATTTGATTGTTAATATTTCCAACCTTCATTAAATTATATCATCAAAATCCTGTTTAATATCAATTTTAATAAGCAGAAAGAGTTGGTTACTGAAGTCGCGACTTTGCGCTTCGTATGATAATTACGAGAAATGGAACTGCCACCTGGCGCTTAATAAATGAGTTATTAAATGACTTGTTTAGAAAATTAATGTAGTTTCTAGAATTAAATTATTGAAATAGATTTCGCTATTTAAGCAGAATTTAGTTTTTACTTAAATAAAAAAAAAATGTATGGGAGCACTGCATATCATCGATAATTGGTAATTCTGTTTCTCACTATAACAATATTTTATTTTGCTTCAAAATAATGACTATAATCGTTTTCCCTCCCATTTTTTCTGGTGACATTTTACCCTTTGGAAATGCACCACGTATTTCTATTGTCACAATAAAGAACTCGAATTTGTATTGCAAGAAAAAAAAAAAACTTAAATTAAGAAGTGGAATGCTGCTTCCATCTCAACGTCGTGAAATACATTTTCTTTGAATAACAGTTTCCGGCTAGCGGATTTAAGTGTGCACCATTGACGGTCAGTTACCGTGTGTAATTGCAGTTTGATCTCGTGGGTTACCGTATGATATCGACGAATATGCGCAAAAAACTGTTTTTCAGTTTAGACTTTCAAAAGTGGGCTACTGCAGACATTCTTTGAGGACGCGAGACTACCATTGGCGCGTGCAAATCGTATATTGCTCGATTGCACACACAAACACACACACACACACGGAGACGTTTCTCGCAGGGCGGTATCAATTTGCTAAGATGACTCCCAAGGGATTGCCAAAATAACTTCGAGATTTAAGTGAAAAAGATTGAAACAAACATCAGACATACTGCTTCGTGTTTTGTTTGTTTTTCATATCGCTCAACAGAACTCCCAATTTGATTCATCTTTCTGAAAGATTCAGAATCTGACAAACATGCCTGCTACTTAAATAGTAATTGTTTTACTTTCACTTTGTTTTCATCTGCTTTTGCACTCTGCTAGCAATATCATGAATTATAATTAATGATATTTATTCTCATGACTTCTCGTGTCAGTAATAATTATTACTGACAGAGAAGTCGCTATTTATCATATATTAATGGACTTTTTTGTTAGAAGAAATGATAATGAGGCGTAAGAACTTTATCACATATAGACAGTCGATTATTTGTTCCAGGTACCATAATGGAGATAGGTACTTACTGGAAACTGTGAGGGTTCTCATTTTGTGTTTTCATACAATGCCACAGGAACACACGAACTAGTCAGTTAGCAAAACATTCACCCTGTGAATGTATTTCTGCTGCAGTACTTGTCTGCAATCCAAACATTTTAAACATATACATATTATTGACCTTGTCCTAATTTGACCATGGGAGAGAACACGTTTAAAATCTTTGGAATATTTTTGAACTCCGTCATCCTAATTGACGAATGTTCTTGTTTCATACATTTTTGCTTATATCACCAAACACGTTGCCTTTTAATCTTTTTTATTCCGCAAAGAATTGCAAACAAGAATCATTCTGTAATGACTAACATGTTTGCGTTTTCAAAACTTTATTTATTTATTGAAATTGAAATTTGTAATTTATTAAGACTGAAACAGTAACAAAAGTGATGATATAAATATAATACAACCGTGATTCAGGTATTACAGCAAAACTAAAGCACCCGTAATAATATCGAGATTGATATTGTGAATAAAGAACAGAAAAAGGAAATAGACTTGAGAAACTATACAATGCACGTAACCGAAGTTTTTTTTTTTTTTTTTTTTGTATAAAGACATACTTCAATTTTTATAAAATTATGGATTTATTAAGATTGATTTTTTAAGGATAATGCCAGATTAAGAGTTACTTGTATAATAATTAAGAGTAAAACAAGCTTATTAATATGAAAAAACTAAACCGAAAATTTCACAATAAGAAAGGCGCTTAAAGACTGAGCTTCCTAATCACTTGATATTTAATAGAAATGATTGAATCAAATACGCGGTTATTTAAGTGTGTGTGTGACTGTAATATATAATTTACTTAATTTTGGACGTAATTAAGTTTACAAAAACGTAATGCTTAGTTCTGAAACTTTTAATGCCAAGAAATTTTCCGATGTGTCGTCATGCATTACTTCAGCCATTCTCGTGTTGCAATCCCCAAAATGGATTCGTTTAATCGAGCATTGCAGACGGAAGGGAATAACAAGAGATGTTGGTGTAGACTACAATATCGAATTAATATAACATTTTCTCTGAAAACCCAAGTAAAAGTTTAATTAATCAGTAATATAACTGCACACTTTATAAATGCAGTAATCTGCAGATCCTAATTAGTTGCTTTTAACGTCTTTCGTATGCTCTTCTTTGATGCACGACAAAGTCTATCAGAAGATTTTGAACAAAAGATCCTCAATTATTTTCAAGACCGAGCGTTTATTGTGAGTTGGCTTTACGATTTTCATAATACACTTAATTGGCAGTTATAATTATCAATTATAATTGCCAATTACGTTTCATTTATTATTAATTAATGCTGTTGTAAATTTCCAAACAAATAAGAATTAAGGATTGCATTTTACTGCCTTCAGTAAAATGCAATCGTGTTGGCTGAATCCACCTGCAGATTCGTAAATAAACCTTCATATAAATCACAGTTGACATTCTAGAAACTATCACACTTGTATTTGCAACTCCTATCAGGTATTCGTAGTTGTATATGAAAGATTTTAAACTGTTCTGTTATTAAATCTCACAAATGGTTACTTAAGGAAGTTAATTCAGTAACTTAATGAGAACTACGTAGCGTATTTGATTATATTCATTTCCTAGACCACGTTATGTTTATTTAGAGAGAGAACTAGGTGTTGTATTCGCAGATCATAACATAATGGAAAGACTTCAGATTAATTTATAACAGGTCCTCACAAGTTTAATTAAAACATTTCTCAAATTCAGTATCCTCTCGTAAAAATGATTATTCTTCAATTAACCAAAATGAAAATATTAAATAGCAATTTTGTCATCCAAGATATCTAGCAAATGCTGCTGTGTCAGCGGTCTTGCTGAACATCTTATTTGAAAGTTAAATATTTGAGCAACATCTGTAGTTAGAAGCACACAAGAGGAAGACGGCTGTTTGGCGATGCGCGTAATTCAAAGCGTAATGAATGGAGATATTTGCGAAACGTAACTTCAGGTGTCAGGTTAAAACGCACCTTTCAGCCTAGAAACGTTTACTTTGATCTTTCTTCAGATGAATAAATGAGATTCATTACCGAAGAGAACTGCTGTTGATTTTAAGATTACTGATTCAGAAACAAGTGTTTCATCTTGTCCGTATGAGATTTTAAATCGAGGATTTTTGGTTACTTACAGTGCACTGTTTGTTCATCCATAATAAAGGGCGACGCCTGGATAATTACGTATACTTTACCATAGCAGAAATGGTACACAACGATAAAGCACACAAAACGTACGAGTTACATCAGACTTGAGAAGAGGACTCGAAATATTTCAGAAGTGATCACCAATATTCAAATCTCATTAAATAATCAATAGGAGCGAATTTAAGGGTAATTTTAGTAGATTGATATTTCAGAAATCTGCTAATAATCTAACAATTATCCTAATAATTTTAAGATAATTGCTAGTGGAGTTCCGAAATATCAAATTAAAAGACGTCCAGCCAAACTACATTCTGTATACGTACTCACAAACATGCGCTTATGAATGTTTAAACGGTATCTTAAAAACAATCTGAAATAAAAATAGTGAATGACATACTGAAGAGTAATGCAAAATGAAATAGAGTAGGAATAAAAAGCCCTAGAATGCAAACTTTTTACGTCTTTCCCATGCAGATCCCATGCTTATTAGTTTGCTTCCACAATATACTTGAAAGTCCGAAGTACGTACTTCTATTAGAATTCATGTTTTTCTATTAGAAAGACATGAGTTCGAATTTCATCTGGGGATGCCAGGAAGAGACGAAACGTATCCTTCCACTGCCTGAAAGTTAGCCACTGGATTGCATGAGCTTTTTCTCCAGAAACCGTGTCCTCCTCCTCCTCTGTTCTTGCTTGATAAACGAGAAGAGATCAGTTAATAGGCACAATGCACTTAGTGCGTCGTTACCTTTGCTGTAGTACTGTCGATTTCATAGCGAATTTAAACCAAGTACTTTAGAATCCTGTTTTTTATTCGAAAACGACATAACATTCTTTGCAAAGTGAGAAGCATGCACTTCAGTAGATAAAAATATTTCAGTAGAATCTATCTTGAAAATTAACTCATTTAAACCCATTTATGAGAAGAGCTAAAATATGCGACTCCAAATCATCTTTCTAAAGAAATAGAAAAAAGCATTAACAGTTAATCAACTTTCACATCACTTGTGTACATTTCTTGTAATAAATGATTCGCTATACGAGTCCTCTTACTCTGTACAAATTCAGTGGAATAGTTGGGAATATCGTTGATTGCTCTTGTTATCTCTAAGGGTAATTTGATCTGGCTTTAGTTTAAAGGCGTGCCGAGTTAAATTCCCATCATATCTTCTGCAAGTGAATTGTAATCTTTCTGTCTAGACGGACGTTATATGTGAGTGTTTCTGGATAGACCTTTAACCCGAAGCTTTGCAACTAAGGCTGATATCCACAGGGATCTGTTCTTTCACCTACTCCTCCTTCTATACATCATTTACTGCCCACAGTTGATTGCAAATCCATTACAGTTTTGCTGATCACAGTACACTGCGTTCATCTTTTTCATCTAACGATCTCGCAATACATAAATCATTGAACTTCCAAAATATGTTGTAGTCTAATCGTCAAATCATTCTTCAAATGAATCTCATAACGATAATATTGTTAATTTTATTCTTAGCACAAATTCTGTTATATTCCACAAAAAAAAGAATAATTTTCTTCCGATTTATATTTCTGCAAATACCGAAATCATAGAAAAATAAGATTTCTCTTCTTGGGATAAGATCTTTCTTGGCACAAATATCTTACAATTTATCATTCTTGAAATTAAAAAAAAACGTTTTCTGCTTTGCTCGAATGTTACTAATCTCTGTTCAGCTCTTGGCTTTATATCAAATCCGTTCAACCACTGAATAGTGTTCCCTAAAAATGTAGGCATCATCCCCAAAAAAAATGTAATGTCCTACAAATCTGCGCTAATAACTGCGCTCTCCTCTACAAATAGTAGAGGAGAGCGCTGTTAAGATGATAACAAGCTCTCAATAATTCACCGTCTTTTATATATGTTCAATTTCTGCTGCTTGAAATTTCTACAGCTCTCTTCACGATTAAACTTCATCAGCGTTAACATAAAAATGCCTCCCCTCCCTCCCAATTTTAAATCTGTTATGACTTGTATGAGCAAACACGCAAATTACAATCTCGGAGAACATTTCCTTCTACTCATCCCTTCTGATGTATTTCGAAAGAGCGTCATTACAAATCTTGAAATCAAATTGCAGGGAGCTTCTTCCTTTTCCTCAGTCATCTTCATTCATGTTAATATGCTATAAACTTAAGAATCTCTTGTACATAAGATTACCATAACATTTATTTTATGACTGCTATAGGACACTTCACATTATGAGGCTTTTTGTTAATTTAATATTTATCAATGGAAATAATGTTTTGCTGTTCATAAATGTTCAACAGATGTTGAAGCTACAAATGGCATTTATTGTTATTATAAAAAAAGCAGTCTAAAATATTCGGCTGTTCATATCGTAATGTTCTTACCAAATCAGATTTACTTGCATTTGTTCATATTCAGTTTACCCCCCCCCCCCTTCCGTGTCCTCTCTTCCAATCTTACGTACATTATTTAATCAGTGAGGTCATCCGAAAAACCGTCTCTCTAACCCAACATCGCTTCACATCAAAGGATTTTTTTCCTCAATATTTGAATCAAAACCATCTTAAATACATTAAATGACTAAAAGATTGATAATATAAAAATTCTTTAAGGATTTAAAAAGGTGCGCATCTAAAACTGAAATTAGTGGCTCTGCAGAGTGATCATTTCAGGACATGTTTTGTTGCTAGTTAATGCAGTTAACTAGCAATTTATTGTTTAATGGTGTTTAACAATAATATTGCTTATTGCTAGTTAAATAAATTCGGCAGCAGTCATATTTGAAGATCCTTGCGTTGTTGGCCACCTTAGCATTCTATCGACAGAGCATTTTCAAGTTACAATTCCTATTCGTATTGTCTGTCGAAGAAATGAAGACTTTCCAGTGCGTTTCCAGAAATATTTTACTCTGCTACGTAATCATTGGTTACGAACTTCAAGATGAAATTGAATTTAATATCAGATGGAAAGTTTGAAGACTTACCTTTCAAAATATTCTTTTTTTTTTTTATTGTTATCGAACTGCGTGTGATTCCTTAACATTACCATGTAATAAGCGGTTCACACTTTAGAAATCTTATTATATGCGAATATAAAGATAAACCAGTGTTCGTATGCTATACTGTACTGACTCACTACATCCATCCGTAAATCTTCAAATTTTCGTGTCTTCATACATTTTTTTCAATGATGTATAATCAACGTAGGTTGATTTTCTAGAGTTCGCTCGAAATTATAAGATTTCTACTCTACACAAGACTATTGAAAAACAACATCAGAGCAACCATGCAATGCACATTAAGAAAGTATTTCACTCCTTTAGGAGCTAACCCTCAACAGCTTTCACTGTTCTTATACAGAAGCAATATGTGAAACATTTTTTCTAATGATTCTTTCTAATTTCGATGAGCTTTCCTCATCGAAAATTATCTAACAATGGAAACTGGTCTATTCGGTTAAAATATTGCTTCGCACAATAAATCAGCCATTTTATTATAATGGATCAATGCACGTCTAATAACATTTATTTATTATTATTATTATTATTATAGATGAAATGTTTCATCAGTGTTTGATCAATATAATAGCAGAGTTTGTGTAATCAAAATCTTGGTGAAATTGTCCATTGAAATAAGCTGATTCGTTAATGTATGTTGTTTGTACTTTTTTCATCAGCTGGCTTCTTCTGCGCTCACGATGTTCCGACCTTTCTGGTTCTCTCCTTAATATTCCGGACTTTCCTTGCTTGACAGTGTACAGAATTTTTCAAGTCATGACTTTTTTTTTTTAAGTGGACGTTTGTGTGATTTCTTTTATCATTGGCATGTTTGCTCATCGTTGGTTCCTGTTCTTGCATTGAACATATCGTTTTTATTTATCTTTTAACAGATTTTTATTTATATACTACACCATATTTCTGAAGTGACATTATTGCTATTAAAATGATAAAAATACTTATTGTAAAATTAATAGATATACACAAAGAAGTGAGTGGATCTATTAATTCACTTAACTCTTAAAGAGTTGGGTAAAAGATAAAATATCTTTGCTTCTTTTTTTTGTGATAATCTGCATGTTCTTCACTAAGGCACACTAAAATACTTATCATTACGTATATAATAAGCAGCACATTTGCATTATAAACAAACAAGCAATGGTATCTAAATAGAAAAACACAAAGCAGTGTAAAAAGCATGCCAGTTTTTGGAGTAACTGCACGACGAATCTAAATAATGGCTGCCTGCTTGTGTGAGTACAACATATGTGCAAACCAGAAAACGAATATTCCATTGATAATTGTGCATGGAATCTTAACTAAATTCCATAAGGCGAGAGGCCATGTCTGCTCTCTGATTGCCTCGAATTTCACCTAAACGAAGAAAATTCTTCATGAGTATTCAACTTGAAGTGAGTTGGTCAACTTCATATGCCAACAGTTCTCTCACAACGAAAAAATGAACTGGCTGGTGAACACACTTAGTAGTCTTCGTTGCTTTTGTTGTCTTAAACAACAGAACACGCTTTCTTTTTACATTCGCACGAAAATAGAGAATACAAAATACGTTGGCAAATTCGTAAACAAATTGATTCAAAAGTATATTTTAACAATTTTATTACTTCGTTAACCAAGCGACCTATATCACCTAGGGGGGAAAAATCATATTAATGTTTTAGATATGTCGTTCATGAAAAGTAAGCTACGCTTTCTTTTCAAGAGTTCTTTTCATCTCGTTTTGAAATTTCATACGATGCACAACACAAAGGCCACGAGATAAGTAAACGAAAATAATTGTATTAAACACACAGATACTGTGCATGACTTAGGAATTGTTGCTCTACAAAATGTTCCGCTACATCGGAATGAGCTCATTTCATGAGCTAAATAATCCACTTTCGTTTTAAAACTTGTACGCAAATTATCTTCAATGGTATTGAGTTGAAATGCGCGCTTTCACCTATGCAAATTCCATTTATACGTCGTGTTAATCGGATTACATATTATTATACCACGCGGGAAACCTGCAGCAGTAAAAGAGCAAAATAAAGGTACGCGCAACCGAAGCACACGACACCCAAGTGAGAAGAATGCGTTTTAATTTAATGTAATTGGACATTACTGAAAGGAAGCAAAATTCTCCTGCGCCATCTGCATTATCTTGCAACCAGAGGACAATTATTGTTGGCCCGCTGCTGGTAAGAAGGGGAGAACAGAAAATACTTGTAGCTTGTTTACCTTCATGTTGTTTCATTTATTAATTTTTTTCATTTGAAAAAAATTAATAAATGAACTAAAAAAATAGTCTAATTTCACTCTTGAACACATCTAATTGAATACGACCAAACACAATGATTGCAACTTGCTGTCAAATTTTCAGATATTCTCCCGTTACCAAATAATAAACGTTGTCCACATGATTGAAAATGCTTCAATCATGTGGACAACGTCTACATGATTGAAGCATTTTACATCTGTTTATTCGAAAAGAGGGATCCACTCGAGTGCACATACTTCGTCTTGAAAGTTATAAGAATATTTTTGATCTCACTTTATAATTTTAAGTTTTCTTTCACTGAGTTAGTTGGTAAAAGTTCTAAAACTTTATCACTTCAGCATATAAACAAGCGCGTACATGCACTTGCAACAAGACTGTTTGTTTCATGCAGCTGTCTCGATATTTCTCAAAATGCGAAAAGCGTGACAAGGAAGTTGAGTTTTGAAACATTTTCCTTATAAAGAAGAATCGTCAAGCCCACATTACGACATTTACGTTAAAACTTCTTTTATTCTCAGACTTTGGCTAGAATCAGCCAGATGAAGTATAGGGGGACAATAGTCGTAACAGTTGAAGACACGACGTTAGTAAGAACCTCAGTTAATGTGCTTGCCCAGGTTTCAAAAGACGCAAGACTTAGAGATTTTGAGGGGAACACTTGACATCAAAGTAGTGCTGTGAAAGGTTGTGTACTAAATTAAGATTCGACCAAGTATGCTAAGGAAGTCCACTTTTGTTGGTGAAAAGGGTGTTTCAGGAATATTTTTAAGTTCAACGAAAATTAAACACAGAATCGTGGTTACATTTTGAATTCCATTCTTGTATCCGGAAACGAGACTCAACATAACACGAACTTCCATCTAACAAAATAGGTTCCTAATTCTGTGATTTTATTCAAGTTATAGAATTACATTTCTCATTTCTCAGCAATGAGATATTGGATATTCTAGCACTGTAATATAATAGCCGTGTTTTTGGAAAATTAAATTTACATACCCTTCTCCATCAGGAGAAAACACGAGAATCGTCCCAAGTGAGCCAGTACTGAAAACAGTTAGTTAGTATATCGGAAAAGAAAATTTAACACAATAACAAACTTTATCCGTAACTTTAGTAACTGGCTCTCATTTTCCCGGCACACAATGCTGACGTGCTTCTTATATGAAGATTTAAAAAAAATAGAAATCGGTTTTATATTATGAAAGGCTATGAAATATTAAACTCCTATTTTTCATGATAGCTCAGAGAATATTTTTATGCAGAAATCATTTGTTTATCTTTCGAGTAGATATCATCACCCATTATTTTTATAGCCAGATTAAATCTGGGAGATGAGTGACACAAAAGTTCTTAAGGATATACAGGAACATAAGTACTTACGTGTTTCTTAAAACACATAACTATTAATTAAATTTCTATCAGATCTTACTTACTTTCTATATAACTGAACATTTCTTAATGCAAAGCAAAGTAATCTCAGTAGAGCAACTGATAGTCATATCTGACTGATTCCTGCAAAATTTGATTGCCAGGCATCGGTGCGCCTAGGCAACCAAGTTTTGCAGACACACTGACAACTGTTACTTCACTGTCTTTGCGTCTCTAAGAACATGAGCAAACATCTGGTCAACACCCACTTATTGTTCAGATCGAAATCTACGAAACCAATTACTTTTCTCCCCTTCATTCGATATCCCTATGTTCTTTAGACTTTCTCATATTTTTTCCTTAGGGATTACACTCATTCACGAAACACATCACCTTTTTTCTTTAACCACTTTCCAAATAGAGCAGACCGGGGTATAATTTCGCATCCTTCTCAGAGTGTAAAAGATTTTTCTGTTCCATTCTACCCACAGAAAGGTTTATAGATGTGGCGTATTCTGTTAAACATGCTTTCTTTTGTGTTCATTGATATCATCGCCATAGTTTTCGACCACCTTAATCTGTAATGCGCGAAAGACAATGAAACTCTCTGCACATTTTGGAGACACTTGGATAATTTTGCACTAACATTTGTCATCATTACCACCATAAAACATAACATATTGAACATTAACAAGAGAGAAAGAAATAAACTACTTATATAATCAATATCTCAACTGCGAGAGCGCCGTAGAAACCGTTACACACACACACACACACACACACACACACACACACACACACACACACACACACACAAAGAAACTATAATGCTTCAATCTACACTTCAGAAACTCTCTACAGTACTTAAGGGAGATATCCCCTTGTTTCGTTTATAAAAATAGTCTTTATTAAAAGATTTAAATGTTAATTTATAAACCAATCCAAATAACGACGCAGTCTCCTTATTGTTTTCTTAAGATAATAGTTCTCCTCAGAATTGCTCGAGTATCGATAAAATCTCTTGTTCCTTAAAGGTCTTAAAATGAACATTCAGAGGGGGAGTATAAAATTAGGGAGAACGAACAGTGTAGTGATACAATGCAGCTGTTTCATCGTCTGCAACCACATCAGCTATTATGTCACATTACTTTGAGATGTGCATAGTAGCTGTGTTCTCTTCTTAACCCGTCCGTTAAAGGACTCTATTGAGCTTATTTGCTCAGATGGAATTCTGAAAAAGGAACAAAGACTTTGGCATGACGTATACGAGTCTCTTATTATATCATATAGCACTTTAAACCTTAATTACCAAACAGATTTAATTACCAAGGAGAGAGAGAGAGAGAGAGAGAGATTATAACAATGCGATTTTCTATTCTATTTTGTATTCTGTTTCCCGTAACCTGATGAAGCTGCAAAATATTTATGTCGCCAAATCGCTTTGTAGCTTAATGACGGCAATAATTCAGCCTTGCATATTTTTAAATACGATATTGCGTTATCTGATGGTCACTATATTCTACTTAATAGGCAGGTCAGTACTTTTGTCTTAATAAACAGACGGATTTATAGTCGGGTGAGATACAGAATGCATGAAACTTCATAAAACTGCAAACGGATAAAACTGTAATGAGCTAGAAATGCGCTTGTGTTCCGGGAGGTGGTGTGACCGAAGAGTCGCGGATAGTAGTTGTTTTAATGGAGAAACGGAGCACACATTTCTCATTTGCTGGCTTGAATTACGTCTGTAGTATTCCCTATTACGGTATCTTCATGATGACCTAGATTCGGTAATACACAGTTTTCAGCAGTTCGCCAAGTACTTTAGTTCAGTTTAGACAGCGGCTTCGCATTTGCTACGATGACCGCATGAACGGAATACACATAATCCAGCACGCGGTGCGCTTGCCCTCCAGCTTTTGACCTTAGCTGTCATCAGCAGCACCGCATAATACGGCATCCGCCGGTGTTGTCCGTCTCACTTTCTGATCTCAGAAATCCTGCGAGTGAACTTCGTAATAAAAGCAGACCGCGAAGTATCTCTTTGTACACACGGACACCTGCCTTTAACTGCATTCCAGCTGCTAATGCAACTACGGAACTTGGAGCGAAATAATCAGTGGAGTTTGGTTAGGAGGCGGAGTCACAGGGGCCATCTTTGTTAACTGAAAGCTGCAGCATCATGTCACAGAAAGCGATAGATTGCAGAACGTTTTCTGTTTATTCTATGCATGAAAATAAAATACAAACATTCACTGCAGTCTACGCCTCAAACATGCAACTTTGCCTTCAACAATTTAAAACTCAGATTTTTTTCTCGTTGCTAGTCTCATTACCTAATGGTCAGTACAAACTAGAAAAGAACTGGACATCGCCGTCCTCTTGTTCTGTCCATTTATTTTCATAGGTCTTCAAACGTCTAGTTATATCCATATATGGCTATTATAATACTAGATTTGATTGATCTTACTTCATCCATGTAGCAGTGATCCATAAGTCCATTTAAAAAAATTAACACTAAACTATACCGAGACACTCGTTCTTAGAATAACGCACGAAATCAGCTCTGAAATTTTGGTCTAAAACTCTCGGGTCATTTGCATAACCATTTCTATCAACCATTCTTCCAAAATGTAGCTTGTTCAGAAATATCACACCAATAATGTATTGACGTTGGGGGACTACGAGATCAGGGAAGTTGGCTACCGTACTTTCTCCCTAAATCATTGATAACCTTAGTACGAAACAATTTGTTTCTTTAAAAAAATTGTCAGTTCAGTATTTCTAAGATGCTTATACTATCCACGGGTGAATGTTTCACTGCAATATAGCATCATCTGTTGGGGTGGAGATTATTATAAAAACCTGCTTCCTTTGACTGGAATACAAAAGAAAATAATCAGATCTATAGCCATCACTAATATTTTCGCATATTCAGCTAGTGACCTGTTTGATATTCTTAATTTTGCCATCATAGAAACTTTATCCATATAACTATATGTAATAAATAACATTGTAACTTTTTCTGTATATAACGTAAACTATGATTTTTTGTTGTGGCCCGAACTTGCTGGTAGTTCCCAAAGAAATGTTTTCACAAATCATTTGAACACTCAGCAACAAGCAACTACAATAAATTGCCTAAAGAATTGAAGTCTGTATATCATCAGATTACACTCTCAAAAAAAGACGTAAAAGAGTATCTCATAGGAATAAATAATGTTGACTTTTATTTTAAAAGCATATCATAGAAAATTACTCTAATTTGTGTGTGTGTGCGTGCGTGCGCGTGCGTGCGCGCGCGTGTATATAATGCCTCAATTATTTTCTATAATAAATTTAGTTTAATCCTTTATCCAAGTGTGAGCAAACAAAGTTTGCGCCTGAAAGTATCTTCAGGACTGGGGTAAGGTAGTACAACACCGGGAAACTCGTTGCAAAGGTGGAGCAAGCTAACATTACTCCTATCTCAGTATCTCCCATAATGCAAAACACACCCCCTTGCGGATATGTATAATGTTATGCATTAAGGGAAGGGCCACTACCCACCCAGACTAATTTCGACCTTTATTGAAGTCTCTTCAGTGGGAGCCAGGCCCAAGTGAAGATACCAATTATCAATTTTTCTGTATGTTTTCGTGTGCCCTCATAGATACAGTCATTTAAAATTGAAGTCAATGTATCGCCTACATTTGTATCCTATAGTCACTGTATGGTAATGGATCTTGGTTACACAAATTGTACAGCTCTTTCTAATCTATTTCCGTTTTCTTATTCCTAAGTAATATCCTGTATTATCAATCTCTATATTACCACTTGGAAAATAATTGTAGAATATACATAATATTATATCATATATAGTATTACTGTTTACTAATATATTATTTATCAGCTGTATTTTTCTAAATACTTGATGCATCTGTTGTATTATATTTTCATTTGTGCCACTTATTCAGTGTTTTAACAAATTACGTTTTTATTTACTCCCAGAATCTAAGCCATGTAGTTTGCTTTGGTCCCAGTCCACGTTTCTTCATTTTACCTTTGTTGCTTCCTCCCTTTGGTTTGTAATTTATCTTTTTCTTTTTTATATATTCTTTGTTCTTTTTCTTTTTGTATTTCCATTACTGGTATTTGGCTTAGTTTTTTTTTGTTGTTGTTTGTTTGTTTCAAATGACTTCACTTCGCCTTTTATCTGTATAACCTGCTTCTTCTTACATATCTCATTTCTATCACGGTGATTCTTTCCTTATTGTCACGCCTAACCCCTTTAGGGAATAAGGGCGTTAGAGGACTTATTTGGGATTTTTATTTACACGTGATATGCTGTTGGCTTAGTGTAGCATAAAAGCATAAACGTTATATCTCACTTAATCTACCGAAACAGAAATATTTTATTATACGTGGAGATGGGAGTTTAGGAGCGAGATATGTTTTCCCCTCACTGTGTTGAATATTTATCAGCACTGATTTGCGAAGATGCAACAATACTTGCAAAGCTGCTCATAGCGACAACAAGAATAGACTTAATTGAATAGAAACATATCGCATTCTACTCTAAGCTCGATCACCAACTCCCTCTCAAAGACAAATGTAACATTTGAAGTCGATAATAGCACTTCAGCAGTTAAGGATATGTTTTTGTTTTTCATTCGGAAACATTAAAACCAAGAGACAGCCTTTAAAAAAACAAAACGAAAACCACTAACGTGTCTCAGGAATTCCTCAAATAAAATGAAAATAAAATAAAGTTATGGTAAGCAGGTTTAGCCACCACCGATCAATTAATCTTGTCAGAAACTCGATTCTGGAAATTGCGGAAGATAGATGCCCGTCTCCCAGATGGAAACAGTCAGTCTTCATCTGGAAAATGAATAAACGCAAACTGGGATAAATCTCATTCCCGAAGGTGGCATTCAGATATAGTAGGGAACTACTGATGGGCTGCGTGTTTCTGTTCTGTATTTTCATGTGACGAAGAGATTTCCGCAGTGTTCATAAACCAAAGAGAATATCGATTTACTAACATTCCCCGAGATGAATCGTTTAAACATTTATTTTTAGTCGGTGTTTTACAGCTGCTCAGATACCATCAGCTACGCATTATTTGATGATATCTTCACATGATAATGAGCTTGGTTTGTAGTCCCTGACACTCTCACAAATTCCGTGAAACTATATAGTAAAACTACACCGGTTCTTTAGTCGGAAAGAGGGGTTCGAGTTACGTGTAAAACACGAGGAGCTCTTATAAAAACACTACTATTGAAGATCA
Organism: Typopeltis vanoorti; assembly: GCF_054136105.1. Lineage (NCBI taxonomy): Eukaryota > Metazoa > Arthropoda > Arachnida > Uropygi > Thelyphonidae > Typopeltis > Typopeltis vanoorti. The sequence continues at coordinate 144,040,823 of NC_143556.1, forward strand.
TTTCGCAGTCTAATGGTAACAGAATTTCCCGCACATAAACCATTTTCCGATAATGTGCACTCGGCTACCCAACATAATGCACTTTCCTGAGCTGCTTCGACCCGTCCCTAGGCATATCTTTTACACTTTTGAAAGTGTTGTGACATTTCAGTTAATTTAATAACCACACTGTGCGGTAATATGCGAGGCACTTGCTCGAGCTAGAAAACTGATGCTGAAGGGATGCATGGATGATATTAAATAATCGAGGCTAAAACAATAAGGAAAATGAGGACCAATTTGCGTATGTTTTAAATAAGCACCTACGCTACACTCTTAAAGATTGCCCTCTAAATAAGCTTTTGAATTATTCTTCTTTTCATGCGTGACTATTTCCGAATTAGTTTAGAAAACGCCGAGCCACTTTGTCTTCTTATATTTCAAGTGAACAGGGCTTGTCTCTTGAATTAATACGAACGAGGCCGCGGTGCTCCTGGAAGCGTGGCCGTATGTTCTTGTTGTACTGTCATCTGCAGGCGTCCTTAAATTTCTGTCCAGAGTGCTTTACACAAACCTCAAGAATCGGCTTTTCATCTTTTTCTCTCCTGCAGAAATGGAATCAGCAAGGCATTCTGCTTCTTTTTGTCTGATAAAAATCTATTAGATGCGACTTTTCCGACTAATGATGACAACCACATCAAAGAAAGGAAGCGAAAGTTTCTTTCTCAAGTGATTAAATAAAATTTCGTAATCAAACTATTTGATGCACTCTGAGGACCATAAATAAGGACATTTCTTGCATCTTTAAACCCACTACGAACACATTTGAGTATTATTCCTTTAAAATAAAAATCTTTCAATAAGACTATCTCATCCTCAAACTTCACGAACAACCCTTCGCTTTTGTAGTTCTTATCTAAAATATCTAGTTCTTATCTAGCCTTGAAAGAGGAAAACTTAAAAGAATTACAACAGTAAGATTCAGGCACGTAAGTTTAAACCGAAAGCCCTTGCTACTCAGATCTTCACGGTTGTTTATGCGCTTTCCTATTGGTTCCCCTCTAGTCTTTCTTTTTCTGAAGCTCCCCTGCAGTTCTCTGATCATAAAATGTCTAATTGCCTTCTCGCTTTCGTTTTAATTTCCTGTTCACTTCTTTTGTGAGCAAACTGAAACACAACACTACAACAATCGCTCTTCCACTTTAAAAGCACTTCAACAGTATTCCATGCTATCAAATTTCTTTTCAGATCCCGCGCCATCCTTGAATCGAGCCGATGCACTTCAATACAGACGAGTGTTTTTATTCCACATATCTTTTTATTACTCTTAGTAAATAAATAACAGAATTTTGTTAAATTGGATTTCGCACGAGCTTATTTTTAAAGGAATCGTTTATGCGTCTTTCTAGTTTGCAGAATATTGCAATCATTTTTATTTTTGCGATCCGAAAGTAGAAATGTACTCTACTCGACATCATGTGAAAAAACAGTACATTTCTAAAAAGAGAAGTTCGTTTCTCAATGTGTGTTCTCGTACTTTTAGTACGAGATATACATATATTTGAATATATTAGGATATAGTTTTGGATATATTCATGCTCACAGGAGCACATGATTTCATAGACCATCAGGGGAAAAATCCACTTCACGGCAAGTCATGAACGAATCGCCTACACAACTCTTGATAGTTGTGAAAATGAGTCATTCAGTTCACTTTTGAGTAGCACAAAGATGATAGTTCAAGGTGTGAACTCCGGGTAGAATGTTGAATAACTTTACAGTGAAACCTCTAGAGTGTTTCTAACAGTTTGCTTCGAAGTGCAGGAGTGGATTTCTCCCGCAACAACAACACACATCTTGTGACAGCAATCTTCAATAATTACTCAGAAACGTTGGTTTCAGATTATCATTCGGTGTCTCATCGATGATCCTCATGCGCTTTTCCTGACAAAAACAGGGAAAGTCGTGAGCGTCTCTTTTCCTGCCGGAGGTTACGATTTGAACTTTTTCTTCTCAGAGGGCATCAATTTTCAGTGTGCGCTGTCATTTTCTCTTCGGCCTGTATGAGTGAATGCACCAGTGACAATTAGCCTCATCAAAGCTGCCCTTTCGGACGATACCGTAACCTCTCGAAACGGTTACTGATGTGCAAATCCGCCACCTCATGGTAGTAGCAGTCCTGCTGGTAAGAATTCGTGTCCGGGATTTTCAGTGTTCTCATCAGCCGGTGATGTGAATGAGAATACTGACCATTCTTGCTTTAAATAGTAATTTTTAATAATTGAAATACTTTCCTAACCACGGTATGGCATTAAGGTATTAGACACTACAACGTATAGGGGATGGAAGTTAAGAAAACAATCGAAGCACTTGTTCATCACTAAAATAACTGCAAACTGTTTTCTTCGCACATAATCAGCAAATTGGTCATGTTTATGCATGTTTAAGCGGCACAAAAACCGGTGAAGACAGTTACTTGTTTAAATAACAGCGATATTTCATGATTAAGTTTCTTTCATTTCGTAGGTGAGGTTCTGTCAAAAAAAAAAAAAAACATACTTTCTGGCTAACCATTGGATTTTTATTGGCAAGCAGCGGTGTAGTACTTCTTAGAATCATATATTAGTCAATGTAGAAAGTTTTTACTTACGCTTCCCGGTTCAGAACTCTTCGTAATGTAAGTATAATTATTTTCTTCGTCCCCCCATTTCTTAAAAAATGTATACGAATTAAAATCGCAACCACTCCGCGATATATACTGCCCTGTGACTCAAAGATGATAAGGTCCAGTTCCATCTTCTTCAGTTAGCCATCTGCTTTGCTATTAACTTTTCCAGCTCTCTTAGGCCAGAGCTTCTTAAACTGTGGGTCGCGAATAATTTGTCAACAGCAAAAGGCTTCTGAAAGCGCAACGACCAAAATTTAATTCAGATTCGAGGCTATTGTTTGTAATTTTTATGTAAATGGTAAAATTATACCAAAGAATTGTTTTAAAATAAATTTCTTTGATTTATTATCGGTAAATGTTTGATTTGTATATACCCGGGGTCGAAAAAAATCGGTTTCCCTAGAGAATAGCCCTTCGGTTGGTGGATTGTCAGACCTCCAGGAACGATGTTTTGGCAGCATCGTTTCAGAGTATGTAAAATTCAGATATTAAAACAGGTAAATTTAAAAAACTAGTCCCCCTACTCTCTACTGATGTACTAGAACTTTTCAACCTTTTCGTAGGTGAGTTATATATAATGTGCGTTCTGGAATTAGATGAGTATTGAAATGAATTCCATTGACATGTTTTCCAGAGCAACTACACACAAATACTGTTGACATTTGATGTCCAGCATAGTTAATATAGTGTTGTCTAGAAAATATCCGTCAAATAGTTATTTATATGAAAATAACTTTTAGTTTAGTTAAACCATGACGCAGAAAAGCGCTGTATTTAGATAATGTTCAGGAACGAAACAGTGGAAGGAACACTAAAAAAAATCGCGGTTGAGACAGTCCAATGCCCTTCATGAAAAGTGTGACGGTAGCGGTTTGATTTTATCGATCATAATATACGCTTGTGGCATTTAGGTGATGTATAGAGTAAACCATATAGGTAAGAACTTATAACACTTCACAAAACTTCTAGACCAGTGTGCTGGCTCAACAGGGAGGTTGTCCATCAACTATTCTTCGGCAACACATGCGACACTGCTCATTATTTATCCCGTTAAGTGTCCTTCACATGCAGGATACACTTTCAGCACGAAGGAGTATACTTGGCTGGAAATGTTTTGCTTGCGCCATTTAGTCTTTACTGCACTGTTATAAGAGAGACTGACTTGTGGCGGCATCGCTTGACCACCATTGCCATACGATACTGTGATAGCACAAAAAGACGACAATGTCTTCGTGTTATCTCCTGCCTTTTCTCTTCATCAGAAAGAAATAAATTCAATCATAATTCCACTCCTTAAGATTTTTCTTCGCTCCTTCACTTTCTGCTAATTTTCCTTCTCCCACCTTAGCCATAGTTCATTGCCTTGGTTAGACAAGAATGGTCGCGTCATGAATTATCAGCTGTTCGGAGTATCACTCGTCCAAGGTGAGTTCATTTATACTCTATTCACTCCTTAAATGCACACTGCTCAGTTTTTTTAATCACTTATACAGTATTTATTGGACTTGAAGATTATTATTATCGACGTCGGTGGTTCTAATATATTGGCCACTGGACGTATATAAAACTTTGTCGCAAGATCATCGATTGGGAGGTTAGAATTCTGCAGTCAATCACGGCGAGTAAAAGATGAGCATTGCAAGCCTTTCCCACTGATATTAGCAAGGCAAGTTGGTTCATTCTGGATAAATTGCACTACTGATCTTACTGTTTACGCCGTAGGTGGCACACTTACTTTCTTGTAAGTGGTAAGATGAGAACAAAAAAAGTCTTCATCTTTTGGATTTCAATTTCTTTTGAGTTGAGTCTGTTTTGTACTCAGATAGCGGGAGATTGCGCTGACCGCACTCTTGTTTTTCTCATTTTGTCTGAAAGTCCTTGTAGACCAATCTCACGCGAGTACCTCCCTTTTGTTTAATTATTGAGCAACTCTAATTATAAATGAATATGAATGAGAAACTGCGGGAGAATGCCAGAAAAGCCTGACTTCTTTTATGACTGAAGCGATCATCCTGGGCCTGAAAGAAAGCCCTGATTCGCACTTCACCCCACAACGCCCTTCACAGGAAGTCGTTCGCGATAACGGGCTTCGTTGTGTTCGATGCGAATAACAATGGCGACGAGTGACCTTCATAATTACCACACCTAAATCCTGAAAGAAGATTGCAGCATTTCGTGCTGTGCTCAAGAGTGAGTGGTTTGTGATGGAGCACATGCCGGTTTTCATAAAGAAACGTAATTAGAAATGTCACAAAATGTTGTTTGTCCTTTATTCAGAAGTTTCTCGTCAGTTGGCATGTGAAGAAATCATACGGAGCTGTTATTTGTGAATAATAACTGACCTTTTAATTCCTAATTTAACAGTATGATAAATGATTGTCGCTTGAAACAATATATTGCAGTAGTTGCCTCAGTGGTTTCAAATAAGCTCTTTGCTCTGTGAAAGAAATAAAAGTTAGATAGGGTGGAAGAAATAACTGTTTACGTTTGAGGGAGTTTTTTCTTCCCCAACTATATGAAGTAAAACACACCGAATTATTGCTTATTGAAATTATTCAAAACGTTTCTCTCCCAAGAACGTCTGCGCAATTGGAGGAATGCGAAGGTGATGCAGCACAAAGAACGTGCATCCATCTTGACAGGAAAAGCTGCTGCCATAAAAGAGAATTTAAGAATATTTCTTTTATACATTTCCATTAATGGTTCTTTTGAATAATGCATAATACTTTCAGATCTCACTTTATATTGCACATATATTTTTTGAACTTTGCACTAACTTCATATATTCCCCGCTCACTCTGAATGCTAGATGTAGTTAGCATTCAGAGTTAGCATATGGCCGATAGTAGTATTGAAAATTCCTCTGCAAAATGTACCAAATTTCTCTTCTTTGTAAAGTTAGAGGGAAATATGATCCATTCTTTATTTGTTATAAGAAAAAACAACTAAGATTATCATTTTAAGCAATAAAAAAGAGATTCTCTCCAAATAATATTAATTACGAGGCAGGCAGTAAATTCGCCACCACTGTTATTAATTAAATTCTGTGCAGTTTACGAGTTAATGTTTAATTCTTTTTAAGACTATAATCGAAAACTTCAGAGAAAAGAAGTCTCGAGTAATCGTATTACAGGAGAGCAACGTTTTGGTGGAAACGTTGCTCGTGTGACAAAATGTCGCCAATGGTTAGCAGTTCAATTGTCACTTGATAGGAACGACAAGTGTTTGGAGGTAAACTTGAAGTTTCTGTAGTGTCGTCAAGTAAGCATAAAGATTGGCAAAGTCAGAAGGCCTTGAAAAAGACCGAGATTTCGAGGAAATTATAAAGAAGTCCCGAAAAGAATATTAAATGTATTTTTGGATGGCTTGAGAGTAGCTTTTCGAATGACTATGCAAGCAAACATGCAGCTGTCAGGACGAAGTTGATGAGTTTGTTGTTTGCCCAAAATCTATCGATCAAGCATTTCAGCGAAATATTCTTCGGATAATTTTCTTTCAAGAAATAACGACCTGGACTTCATTCTGCGATGCATTTTCGAAGATATTGTTTATTTTAGTTATCCTTAAAGTTGAGCTTTGCAAAGACGCTGGAATTTGAGTTCATGTGCCATCGAGGGAAAAGAAAACTTGAACGAATAAATGCATTACTTGGTTGTAATGTTAAAAGCCTAGAAATTCTCTCCTCTATCCCTCTTGGCATTTTCAAATTTTCCAGTTCCGTGTGTGATTCATTTCCCGATAATGAAAGGAATAAAACTGGGTCGTTCCGTCAGCTTGAACGCGTTAAAAAGGACAGAAGAAAAATGATGCCGAGCAGCCTATAAATGACTTCACTGTTGAAGCACAAGATTTCGAAGCGTGTGGGGAAAGTTACTCAGGATCGGATGGTTATTTAAAAAGGGTAAATGATTATTTGGCATTGTTAATAATCTGTGAATTACATTTACGTTGTCAGTCTTTTTTTATGACTGAAGGGAGACAATTTATGTTGACAAAATATGGCGATTTGAAACTTGTTTTGTTAAATGTATTGGAATTTCTCTTTGGCCAACAGTCGTGATATAAAGATTCAGTTCGTTCATATAAAGAAATGGGTTTTGTCTGTGCAATGACATTTATCTCTGTTTATGGTAATTCACAATATTAGCATTATGGTTCCCTAGCGAAGCTATCTGTTTATGTAGCTAATCATCTTGAAACCTACCTAGAAATGTATTTTTTTTTAAGTTAAGAAACTAAACCTAAAATTTTGTATCATTTAGCCATCTGACAATTCTTCGAGCATACAGATTACTGCATTTGTATAAAATTTCTATAAATCTTTTAACGTTTCTGCAAAACAGTAATGCTATTTCCAAAACTCTGTTAAAATAACGAGCGAGTTTCTTTGCAGATAATCTTTCATCTCAACTTTCTCCTTCTGTTTCAATCGGCGATGATTATTTCAGCCCTCCACGTGCATATCTCACCATGCTAGCGAAAAATAACGCATATTCTATTTTACACGCAATAAAGCGTTTCACACATCCTAATATCACCTTGAAGATCTGACATGGCACCTGGAAGCTGCATCGTCACGAAAATGAAGGCAGATGCGACTGCGTTAGTGCCGATTCCAATATTAGTGGTTTAACAACCAACACACTTTTTCTTGCTTGCATACTTTACTCGAATTATATTATAACAGGAAAGTTATTTTTTCTCTTTGCTGTGTTGCGTATGATAGATGTAAGTTGTATGTTAAATTGTGTAATATAAAAACAAAGTTTTGGGAAATAACTTTCTCACAGAGCGATCAGTTTCTTGGAGGTAGAATAAAATATTTAATCCAATAAATAAAAATCGCTTCTTTCGTGAGTCTTTTTGTGGTCTATTTCTATCGCTAGTGCCCATAATCTCCGGTATATGATCTCAGACATTGATGGAAGAGTTCCATTTTTTTTTTTTTTTTTTTTTGTAAGAAGTATATATGAAATAAGATTTACCGAAGTGGCCATATCCATTTACAACGTTTGAGTTAATACAATAACAATTGTAATACAATAACTGTGACATTTTTATGATTCCTGAATATTGGAGACATTGTGGTGCGAGTACTTCGCCTGGAATTTTGGAATTCAGGAATTTTGCGAATTCCTGAAAAACAAAATATAAATTTCATGTTAGAGATAGATACTGAAACCTGGGTCGCTGCCCAAGAGACCTAATACGAAATGAACACATCGACTGCGCAAGGTACACCATTCATCCTCGCTGAGTTTGCTGATTGAACACCGAAGATCCTCTTAAATTTTCGAAGAAAATTAATAAGAGATTTAAGCAGTAGAAGAAATCTATACTACATAATTATGGACAAAAATGACGTATAATGAAATTAGATGAGGCATTAAGTTCTAAGATCCTACCGCTTCCTCCTTGAAAATATTTTCAGAAGACCGTCTAAGGACTGGAAGCTAACTAGCGTGGTATTAATCTGTAAGGAGATCGAAAGAATTGATTGTGAGAACAAATTAATGTTTCAGCAAAGTAAAATCGTAAAGAAGGAACAATCAGAATTCAGTTCTTTAGTTAATTAAAGCAGGGGGGGGGTTGTTTCCATTGTTTAATGAATGCTCATTAAGATGTCACATGTTGAAGTTTCAATACGGAATATGATTAATGCCTACTGACACACCGCTTCTCCACCATAAAGCATCTTCCTGTGACAAAAGAGGTTACAATGACCAAACGGCACCTCCATGAAGTCTTATGACTCATCGCGAGGAATCCACTTTACTTATATTCTTCGCCAGTTTAACTGCGTGTATTCTTTAGCTAGTGCGTTCCTTTTTAGAGGGGGAGAAATTTTTACAGGAGGCTTTCTGCCTACTAGAATTCGATTTTAATAGAATTCTCTCATCTGGCCTTCAAAGGAAAAATCTCATATCAGAATTCCTCACGTCATTACGAAAATCGAACCCGCACCTTTTTCAGTGGAAGAGCTAATGCCTCCGATCTTCATTTTTTTATTTCAACTGCGTTAAAAAGGTGCATAAACACACAATACTCGTAAGTGTTTCGGCCATTGGTATTTAATATTCATTTCAAGCTATCGCAAACACTGCAGAAGTAATTGAATCCAAAGAGCTGCAATTCGCCAAATAAGAACGATGAGTGATTATTTCAAGTTCGTAATCTTTCTGTTAAACTTCTTGTTACCAGTTGACTCAGTTTTAATAGTGTATTTAGTTCATTTAGTTCCGTTAAACATTTATTTCATATTTCATTTAAAAACACTTAGAAAAAAAAGCTTTACTTTCTAAAAAATCCATTCCTCCTAACAGTTTTAGAGTCTCATAAGAAAAGCAAATCCGCTGCCGTTTTGACACCAATCTGTCACGATGTTTAATATTACTGAGGTGTCACCGTCGACAGTGAGGCATGGACTTGATCAAATGTTGATGCATTTGAGGCTTTCGTAAAAGAATTTCGTGTTCCGAATTCTGCATGTGCTCTTGAGAGATGCGAGGCCAAAGAAGAAGAAGAAGATTTAACTTTTTGCGAATTCTTGATTTTTCCGAAGTTTCGTCACACACAAACTAAGGGAGATTTAAAAGAAACAGTAAGAAAACGCATTTCCTCAGTTTCCAAATCATGCAAGGACACCGGAGCATAACCGAAGACATTTTCGAAAGGCATCGATCATATCTGCGATGAAACACGAGAGAACAATTTCCCACGAAATACGAGGTCCCTCCGCAGGCTTAATGCAGCACCGCTGTTTTTTTTCTCTCTCTCTCTCCACGTGGAGGATTTTTTCTGAAGCATCCGAACTCGGATACAACAGAATGACAGTTTTGCATTTTTGTTTTAAAAAAAAAAAATTCGTTTGAAATCGGAGGTGGGGAGGGGGGTGAAACTCTCCAAGCAAAATAAATGCGGAAACTGTCAGCAACGGCTCGCACCAAATATTTATTTGTTCAAATATTTATGTTAAATGCACTTTTATATACATATGAAACGGCAGAGGGGGGGGGGGCGATCGCGATGAGAAAGCCGAACTGTTTGTTAGAAGAGGGGTTAAAATAAACACACCACGCGGAAGAATAACTTCAAAACATTGACGCATTGTGTGGTTGGCTGAGTAAGTATTAAAGTAATTTTATTATTTTTGTGACTACATTTCCTTTGAGGTCTTACAGCGCACTTGAAGAATACGAAACGATGGTTGTAAACTACGACGATATTTCCCTGCTAGCACTCAATGTTAATCTCTTTTTTTTCTTATTTGTGTAGAGGAATTGCAATTTTCAGGAAGCCATTTTCTTCCGCAAATTATAAACGCGCTCTTTATTTCACGAAGAGCGCGCTTATAATTTGTAGCCCGTAATTGTATAATTATTCAAAAAAAGGTTTCGTTAATCAGTTTCTTTTGCACGGTAATGGCTTCACCCCATGATCTTCCGTTGGAATCATCAGCATTTTTATCAGCAGATTATAACTGAAAGTATGCGTTCCTCATCACTATGCACGATTAACAAGAAGGAGATGTCGTATTACAGGCATCGTTGCATTCAATTGTGCAGAATTATTGGAAGAAATTCAGAAGAATGTGGGTTTCTTTCCCTAAGTGAAACGAAATATATCGGTGAAAGAAAACAACTCGGTTGTTAGAATGAATATATATATTAAAAATATTTCAGAGAAATACTTTTTCTTAAATATTTTAACAGAAATATTTTAACGTGAACGAAACTGCGTATTTAATAATTTTTTAAGTTTATACAGAAATCTATCTCTTGATTAGCATTAGAAAATGCTAATAACCATGATTTGTGTTAAGTATCTTTTTGTTGGTGTGTTATTGCATGCATTTCATGAATTTTCTGCCGATTGGTTTGTTTTGCGGGATAAACACCCGAATTTCTGGATGTAAAATCCGTCACCTTCCTATGAGACCAGCTAACTCACGTTTATTTGAAAAGCCCTTAAGTTGTTGCCCTCCCCCACCCCACCAAATGGGAATCACAAAATAAGTTTATTCTGAATTTCATATTTTAGCCCACATTTAAAATAATCGTATCTGTGTAACCTAAGAGCAACAGCTCGTCCAGGTTACGATAATATGCAAAAGCTTAAGAGAGTCATGTAATCCATCGTTGACATCATAATTATCTACACATTTCCTCGTATATACTCAGAGAAGAAGCTAACATGCAATCAGAAACAAACATAAATTATACCATGTTAATTTGATTTTGGAACAAATTATGTAAAGCTAAGCAAAGTAATTGCTGTGCTAAGCTTTGGTCTGAACCCAGACTGATTCTTTGAAAAGAACTTTTTATATGCAAAAATTACAGTAGACTATTTTTACCAGTATCCCTAATATTTTCTAAAAAAAACCTATAGAAGGAGAGATTGGTTTATATTTTTTGAAGTAATTTTTCCCTTTTTATCCATGGGTAATGGATCCAACGCCTGTTGGTGTCTGATGCTTGTTTCACCATTCTTTGCCACTTTTCTGTCCATTTCCAGGTGATTCAAACCATGCAAACCCTTTCCATACCATTTCTTCACATCATCTACCTACTCTCACCTTGGATGCCCTCTTCTGTGTGTGTGTGTGTGTGTGTGTGTGTGTGTGTGTGTGTGTGTGTGTGTGTGTGTGTGTATATATATATATATATATACTGTATATATATATATATACATACACACCGTCCCATGTTCCAAGGATAAAAGTTTTTATCTTTCTACTGTTATTCATTTTGTCGATATGTCAAAAAAAAAAAAATTGTCGTTTCCTTTTAATTATCTAGCGCATCGGATTCTCCTTGATGTTTACGTTGCGATGCAGTTCTTCATTTGTTACCTTTTGCCTATACAATTCGTAGATTCTTTCCTAATATGTACTTTCGCAAGTCAATACTTTTTTCAAAAGTTTTTAACCATTACCCATGATTCTCTAACATAGAGAGAGAACTTGGGAATATGTATGTTTCCAGCAGTCTCAGCTTTATGGGGAGGCTCACTGATTTACTTTTCTTTACCTTGTTCATTGCCTGTAGATTTACTTTCACGTTTATTATCCGAAAGAACAGATTTTTCAGTCTAAATCGTGCGCCATGTTGCTCCCTACGTAAGTGAAATTCCTAATCCCTTCCGGCTCTTGTCTATTGACCTTTTATTTGCTCTTTTTCATTCTCCTCTTCTCTCCGAATATCACCGTTTGTTTTGATTTTATCGATGTTCATTATCAACTCATAATTCTTTCCTTCTTCCCTTAACTTCAACACTCTTCGTTCTACTTTCGCTTCATCATGTTCAAGAACGAGTGTCATCTGCAAATCGTAAACTTCATTTTCTTGAATTGAAATTCCCCTTATATTATCATTTATGGCATCCATTGTTCTTTCCAAAACCATGATAAAAATGCTTAGATATTACTGGATCTGGGTCTCCTTGTCTTCTCTTGCCTCTTATTGTCCGGAACCATCTTCCTATTTCCCCTTAGTTTCTCACAACAGTTGCTTCATTGTTATTAATGTTCTGCAAGATACATATCAGGTTCCTGTCCACTCATGGAGTAGATAGAAACCTGATATGCACTCTCTGAATCTGTACTGTCGAATTCTTTGTGAAAGTCAACAAAACAGGTATTAACTTTTTTTATGTAGAGCTTTCTCGAACATTAATCTTAACATTAATATTTGTTGCGCAGCACTTCTGTTCTAAATTATGCGTGCTCATCTGTATTTTCTTCCTTATTCTTTCTGTTAATATCATCATATAAGTACATCCTATAAGTACTTTTCCCAAACGACTCGTTAGAGCAATGAGTCTAAAATGTACATCAAGGATTCCAAAATGTATTCTGACATTTCTATAATGCTTATGTTAACACCGTCATATCCTGGAGTTGTAGCTGTTTTTACGCTATCTTTCACTACTTTTGATAACAGATTTGTTAACAGAGTTTGTGACGCATCGTTATGATTGTATGTACATAGTGTATACGTTGTTGTTGTTGTTTGGGGGGGGATGGGAGGACGAACGGACGGTACACAATTTTACGGCGTACTTGCACCTCAATTAAAATCAGTGGCGTTAAACATAAGCATGCGATACATTTTGAAATTTGTAATATTTAGCAATTATTTTACGCGGTTATCTATTATTCAAATAATACTTTAATTAACTTTTGCACTTTTACTACGCCTATTGTGAAGATATTGATATAATTGTGTTTAGGATTTTAAATTACTTTCATGTTTATATATTAACACGTTCACGCCTGGCTGCGTCTCGCGCGAGTTGCCCTCAAGCAGGACTGTATTTCAGTGCGACAATAAAAGTGTTACTTCGTTTGGCTTGCAAGGATGCAGTGTAGTGTTAACTCTAGTTGTTTCTAATTAAACTAAATACCCTAATTACTATATTTTTGAACTAAATATATTGTACGTTGACTTTGTCTGTGTGCTGATTTTAGTGTTTCTATAAAAACTTACTTTGTTTTGCTTGCATCCGCGCAGTACATTGCTTGTAGTGGAAGATCATTTTAGTATTAAACTATTAATATATACCGGATACGTAAACAGAAAGCAGTGGACAATTTTTCCTGTTTTCTGCATGAAGTTCATGCACAACACGAATCAATTTGTCTCTTTCCCTCGCGAACGTGTTAAGTAAATAATTTTCTTAGGTTTTATCCGACGTGAGCAGATGTTCAGTTCGTCTAAGAAGTAATTTAAAAATACTTTAAATTGTAGAGTAATAAAATGAAAAGGATTACTAGCCTTAGTAAAGGATTACTAAAATGAAAAAGATTACTAGCTTTTTCCCCCTTCCACAGTTAAGAAGTTAAAAACAAGTGAGAAAACGAGCGAAGTGTTAACTACAGAGGCTGTGTTAAAGCCTGTTATGTTCATGATGGTATCAGAGTCCAGCCGCAAGGAATCGCTGATATTCATGCGTGGTCAGCTTGTTGGACAGTTGATCAAAAAATTGACTTCTGTGCGAAGTAAACTGGCTAAATTATCAAAATGAGGCGCTTGGATGCAGGACCATTGTTAGGCGTATGTCATCTCTAAATTCAAGAATAATAATAAAAAAAAATATGATTTTTTAATGGTTTGGGTACGAGATTTTGTCTCCCTTCAAGCCCGCTGCAACGCATTGTCTTAGTTCCTTAGCGGTTACGACGGCCTGCTTGAATGCACATTATGGGAATGAGTGAGAAAGAAGAAAGGCGTGAAGATTTCTAAGGAATGGGCGACAAATGAAGTTGCATATTTTTGGCGAAAGCAGTCAGCAACAGCTACTATCTTTAAGAAAGAAAACATTATCACGGTAAGAAGTAATTGTATAAATAAATACTTTTTAGTTTTCTTTTCATATCCTTTAAATATTGTTTTCCTGGTAGCAAAAAAAGAGTACCGCACCTTTTTTGAGAAAAAAAAAAAAAAACGCACACAGAGAGAAGTGGGGAACAGATACATGGAGTTAATAATTCTTTGAGCAGTGTAATTCACAAGGGTGAGTTTTAACATTCCTTAGAATATTTTCTCTGACTGTGACAAAATGATTATGAATTAATCTTCTATATTTGCATTGAGAAGTGGGGGAAAGGTTCACGCATGTCTTTGTCGATTAATTTATTCACAAACTCAATTTGTTTTCTGGAATTGCAAGGCATTTTAGGAACTCATTTCTGTGGTATACGTTTCTTTTTTTTCTTTTAATTCAGCGTTAGATTTCTGTAATACTTGAAATTATTTTCATAATGTTGATCATGAGAATCTTATTTTAAACTTTTTATACACTTTATCTCTAATTTGTATGTAATGGTTTGATTTCCTCTGTAATCCAGGACTTAGTTTCTTTCATTTTGTCTATTTTTTAAACCGACGCTTGTATTTTACTGATTAATATAGCAACAAATTTATGATACGCGGTAACAATATTTGTTTCTGTCGTTATCTTTTCTCAAGAGACAGTTCCCTATTATCTTGAGAGGAGCCCCTATTCTTCAACAAGCCACTATTCATATCCCAATTGTGAAAAAGTCTTCAATTTTGATATCGTCTAGAATGTACTCCCGTTTTTGTATAAAGTTGGACTTCGTATAGAGCAATCATACGTGCATTATGATAATCTAAATATAATTTGACATTTTCAACGTATTTTCATATTTTATGTTACTGATATTGTTTATAGATATAGAATTTCGAATGAAAGATATTGCACCTATAGAACTATTTTCATCTCTATGCTGATTTGTTTTTAATTCGCTGAAATAGTACAAATCAACTTCTTCATTTTTAACCCATATTTCTATTAATGTGATAACATCTAGCCGATAATACAGGTTACCTAGAAGCAATTCTATGCATTGTATTTTATCTCGAATACTTCTATTTATATGCAATATTTTTACAGTACTTGGTGTCGGCGAACGGAAAGTTCCTTGAACAGGTACACAAACAGGACCACCATTCAGACTCAGAAACAGCAGCAGTAATGCATGTTGAATTCAAGTTCTCATGCGCTCATACTCAAGTTTTGAACATTGCAAATTACCCTGGGTTAGAAGAAATACTCCTTATCCTTAGAAAAGGTTTTTCAATGATCACCGAATCTGTCTGCTCTATTGCGGTATTTTGTGTCACTCAAAAGATGAATAAAGGAGAAAACACTGTCTTCCCCCCTTTCGAAATGAACTCTTCACATTCTATGTCGAAACATGGTGACATTTGCTGTCCTTAGCCTGTCTGAAGTAAAACAATTCGCGTGAGATGTAAACAGACGGTCCTTATCAAGCCAACGCTTTTCTTTTGGTCGAAATTATTCTTATTACTGATTTCTTAGGTAAGATTCTTTTTCCAATCTACTGCGGTGATTTCAGACTTTCCCTTTTGTTTCTGAGATGGGATCACTTCATTCAGTGACACACACACCACTAAGAGGTGCTTCTGCCTTTAAAGATGTTCCTAATGTGCATCGGACAGATTCTCTCTACGAGAGAATCTCGCTCGAGCATAATGAACCGCACCCGATATTAATTTCTTTCTTTAATCCAGACATTGAATTTCAGGTATTTAATAATTTATTCTCTCCTTCCGTCCATTTCTTCCCTCCGACCAAGACTGGCTGAGTCTCCTTATTAGGGGTTTAGGTAATTAATGCAGCCCGCTTGCCACTCCTCTGCTGCATCTGCTAAGAGTTGCTGTTTTATGTCTGAAAATCTGTGTTCCTAGCCCAGTTCATTTGTTTTGAAGGACGGAAATTAGTTTTTTAATTCCTGATAAAAGGCCTAAGAATGGTTTTTGACGTCATAGACGGGATTCGGATCCAGATCTTTCCAACCAAAGGACTTATAAACCAGTTGAGATAAGGAGGCTCAATAACTGATTTAACACATTATGACAATCTTAACTCGAATCATAATTAGCAGTTAAAATCCGGGTCGGTTTCATTTAATTTATTTTTAACATGACGAGGAAGTTGCATAAAAAACAAAAGAATACAAAAATGCTTCTTGTTTGCATAACAGATTTTACTAACGGTTTATTAAAATTATGGCGACTTTTTGGCGTCCGTATAACTCATTGGCAATTCGAGGAAGAATTTTAAAGTGCCATGCGTCGTTTCATTCACTGAATGAGTGGCGTAGCAAAAGTTCTTGCAAGGCCAGCAGCGCGAGTCCGTGAGAAAGTCTCCGAGTGAAAGAGCTTTTCACAAATATTACCCAGAAAAGCGTGTTCTCGTTACTAGATTTGTTTGCTTCAAATCTTTGGATTAGATAAAAGAAAACAAATCACTATTGCAAGTAACAGAATAAAAGGCAGCTCACAAACTTCCTGTATTTCTTATCTCAGACGGACATCATCCTTCAAAAAACATAAATGTTGCTTTATTCATTCATATTTTAGTTTAAATTTTCCAAACACTAATCGGTAAGTCAGCGATTCTTTGGGAGAGTTGGTGAATTAGTCCATATAATAAACGGGCCTAAAATTAAGCATTTTGTCATTGCATATAACTCAAACATAATTGCATGATTGCATTGAGAATTATTTGTACATAACGTGAAAAGGTGTTTAGAGTTGCGATCTACTCTCCAAATACGTAAGCATTAAATTAGTTAAGAACAAAACCATTTAGCTTCCTCGTCATTTTGGGAGGGGAGGCTAGTTTTTTTTTCTCTCTACATTAATGCACATTAAGCCATAGTTTGCACTGATGGATCAGAAAATGTCGTTCGAAAGTGTTCTGTTTAAAGCACAGAACTTTTATCGTGCTCTTAAACTATGATAATTCAAGTATTTCGAACTATTTCAGAGTAGAATTCAAAGTTCCTTGGCAGCTGTCACTACTGAATATAAAACGATTTTGTAAGAAAATGAAAACTTAAGAAACCTAGCTCCTTAAGACTAAATAGAGAACTGCAACTCTCGACGGATACTTCGTGCCAGTGAATTAAGTTCTGTTTAAAATTAGTCATTTAAAATTTTCTGGAATCTCAAACACAAAAAGCTGTTATCGTACAGTACAATAGCGTTTGTGCCTTCTGACTGTTAGATGCTTCGGAAACATTGCACTAGAGACCGAACATAGTACGTTTTCAAGCCATTCCGGTGGAGATTAACTCAGTCTTCTACTGAGTTCATCTCTACCACCGAAAGACAATCAGAAACATGCACTTCACGGTTGATTCGAACCCGCAGTCCAATGGTTGGAGAGCCAGTGCGCTAATTCAGCCAACCAAGGCGGTAACCTCGTTAGGATGCTGATGCGAGTCTCACTGATGGTACAAACTAAAAAACAAGAATTCCAAAGAGATGGGAAGCATACCTAACTCCACTGACTGAAGATGCCCTCTGGTTGGAAAGTGGGGATTTGATTCATTCCCCATGAGACACGTAAAAATGTGCATGAAATAGCAAAGAAAATTGTACATAAAATTAAGGTCAGCTATACTGAAGATAATGTTAAGGCGGATATGAGTAGAGAAAAAAAGCAATACTCATAATTATAAAATAAATCAAAAGCAATTAAGGACATGTGGTGGTTAGGACACAAGAGTATTAAGTATAGACTAAAGTACACTGATGAATGACCATTCAAAGTACAGCAAATTATATCTAAATGAACCCCTGAATAAAAATCTCAAAAGTAAACTACAAGTAACCATGAGAGTTAAAGACCTGGCTGACGAGAATAAAAATAACTGTGATGACACTGTATATTTTCGCAAATGTACATTGTCATGATTTAGTATAATTTATAGGAAGGAAGGTAGTTGGCGGTTTCTCTTGGATAGTCAAAATCGCATCCTGACTGCTCATGTTGTGATTCTAACGCTGTACAAAATTTCGACTCTTATTGAAAATGTTCGCGGGAATTTAATGCAGAACAACAACAATGAATTCTCACACATTCCTGGCTAGTAATCTTCTTGTGGAGTGATGCATAATAGCCTTTTTCAGAAGCATATCATAGACATTGCGAACAGACTTACCCAGAGATATGTTGCTGGATGAGTAGTTCATAATCCGTCTAGAGATTGCATCCACTTCCTGGCCAGGACTCCACGTGGAAGCAGTTTTAAAGGATGGGTAGTCTGCTTCAAGGGTGGTCCTCTGAGTAAGGATTCATCTTTGGTTTGTAGCTCTAGCCTAAAATCTAAGATTATGATATTCGTGGGTTGACATAACATCTCAAGTGCCGATATGTCAATAACTATTACTACTACTGAAAACAGTTCCCTAACTCTCGCGCACAATGCAAGTTTCTCCAATTCTTTCCCCGAAGTTCGCAGATCGCTTCCTACTGGCAGACTTGTGGACCTTTTAACAAAAATTACTTTTAGATTGGAAAAACAAGTAGGTTTGAATTCCCGTGTAGAAGAGCGAGGAATCTTTACAAGGAATTTACGGCAAAATTAAAATAAGGTATGAAGCGCAGAATGTCACCATAGAGTTCGTGCTTGCTTGCAAGGGACCAAATAGAATGGCGAATTAGTAATGTTTTCCTAAAATGCGTTCCACATAAACCGGTAGATCAAACTGCAATAATGCACTATAAGCAAGGTTTGCTAATATGGATCTCTAGATTAAGCAGCTCATGCCCTTGACATGAGCTGCTTAATTTGGTTTTATTTAAATTAAGTTTGGCTTAATTAAAACAAGATCGTGTTTAATAATACGAAACTGAGTGGCGTGCGCATGTGTAGAATTCCAGGGTTTCCTATTGCGTTTGTTTCAAACTAGGACAGGTTGTTCGTCAATCTCTGCTCTAAACCAATTGTAGTAAAGTGATTCTGTATGCATCCGTACTTCGTGCAAATTTCCGACATTTCGACGACGTTTCCAGTTTACCGGATTCCAAAGAGACTGTTTAACATATTCACTTAATGAGATCGTCGTTAAAATCGTATTGTCCTGTAATATTGTATGTAGCGACTCGCCGTTCAGAGAGCCAAGCCGATCGGAGCAACTTGATTAAAGTCGCAGCTGCTCGTATAAGATTTTAAAATTCTATACATATGTTCGAGTAATACTTTTTTAAAAAAAAAAATTCTTGGCGTATTAAACAAATGTCACTGAATAAAGAACAGTGAAGGACAACACTCTTTTCCTCCTTAAATCGTTTCCAGGTTTGTGTAAGTTATTGAATGTTGCGGCTCACTACTTCATCAGCAATCTGCTGATGAAGCTCCTCATTTGCATGTATTGTATTCGATATAGGAGAGCTCATTTGCGTAAGGCAAATCTCCAGTTTTTACAAGAGAGGAAATTAATCTTGAATAGAAAGCAAGTCCTATTCTGCTTGAAAATTGGACTGTGAAGGAAAAAAAACCCCTAAGATGGTACTCGATCTGTTCAGCAAGTATCGTAATGAGTTCAGCAAGTATCGTATTCGAAGTCACTTTATTATAACATCACAGATACAAATTTAGGCAAGTCAAGCCTTATTTGGCCTTACAGAGAAATCCATCGATCACGGCGATTCAATAACAGTAAACGCGTTTGTTTCGTGGAGAAGATCGTCGCGATGCCCGGAGCGAGGCGTTTGAATTAATTTTGTTTTAAAAGCTGGAAAAACGAAAAACATTTGACTTAAAAAGACATGTGGTGATTCTGCTATGAGACACGCAGCAAATTTGACTGATTTCTTCAGTTTCTAATGACAGAAAAAATATAGAAATATGCGATATTGTTATAGTAGTAATGTAGCTGAGTAGCATTCTTAACTATTCATTGTCTATTTGGACTTTCCTTCGACTCATTAGACTAAGACGATGATGAACCAGCTATATTTCAATAATTTTGTTTTCTCAGTAAACGCCTATTCGTTCACCTGCGTGGGATTTGCGACATTTTCTTCGGCACTCAAAAAGCAGAAGGGATTTCCTTTGAAGCAGATTGAACTCAGAATTCTCAAAGGCTTTTTTCCCGTGAATAATCGAATCGGGATTCTTGTTCAAGAGACCGCACCTCATCATGACTGCACTCCGCTGCGTGACATTTTTAAGATCTCGTTTCACATACGCCGAGTAGCAACGTTATGCAAAACCACCACAAGCGGAACCAGGAAAATTGCTAACTTACGCTATTTCAACTACATTTTTGTATTTATTTTTAAATGTTACGCCCGTGATTGCAGTCGCTCGGACGATTCTATATTTATCCTTCGGATGGAAATATCTGCATGATTGAATCGCATCTAGGAAGAGAGAAAAATTCACAAGGACTTTTTAAGGCGAGTTACGTGGGTCCAAAACGGAGGTTAAAGGAGCGTTTCCCTCCTGGGAATTCGGGTTTTCCATCTTGCAACACAGACAAACTTCTCGATTAATTCATGCAAGCAGAAGCAATACTAGTAATTGGTAACATTTATATTAATAAAAACCTCGAAAAAAGGTAAGATATATCTCGTACTCGGAAAGATCTTTGACAATTTTGGAGAGAAGTAGTCCCCTCTTCTGTTTGAAACAATTTTATTAAAATAGAATTAATATTTTCGTTTGGTATATTATCAACATGCGTCACTTCTAAGATATGTCATATAATTTAATTTTTAGTGTCTAGCAGGCGAAGCTAATATAAACGAAATAAAAAAAAATTTAGCTTTGTGAATTATTGAATTTGACAGAACTCACACTTTCACTATGATCAGTTCGTGATTCAAGTTAATTAAATCTCTCATCGATTAAGCTTTCAATGTTTTCTTTTTGCCATGATATGGTTTGAAATTTTGTGGGACATTCGCTTTACACTTAGTTTTTAATTGGTTTAAAACTGTTCTCAATCATAGTTGTGTTTGCATAGATTATCTACTTGATTTTATAAGCTGAGGGAAATGTAACAAATTAATTTGGCGTAACGTCAGTTGTTAGTACGAAACCTCGCAAACCTAAACATCGAGGTCATTTTACACTTTAACAACAATTTATTTTCATTCCTTGCTACAACTTTTTCTAATGTACAGTGTATACATCAGGATCATTTTTCTTTTCGTTTTTCTTAAATTGTGCTATCTTCGTTACATTAACGTCGCTAATTAGCAATTTAAATGGCTTTCTTTGTTTACTCATTGCTGCAATTTCCCTATTGATTTTTTGCAAGGATATTATTAAAAACGTTATCTTTCGAATGCAAGCTCAATTCCATGATGGTTTTAAAAGCACATTAAATATCCGTGAATAGAAGGAGTGCGCACGTTTTGCAACGAATGAACCGCTACAAAAAATTGCTCAGCAGCTTCAAAATGGATAAAGTTTACGTTCCCGTGAGAATCGCCTGAAAATCACTCAGAATCCATAACGGCAATACGAGCAAGTATTAACTGACTTGATGGAACACACTTTCTTTGATATTGTAGTTATCAAGGAAGAATGAATTCATTTTTTGGTTTCCCTTCCTAATCAGTTTTGTTTTTTTTTCCCTTAACGAACAAAAAACATCGGCCGATGTATGTATGTGTTTTTAAAGGTATTTTAACATGCATTAAAAGAAATTTAAGGCTAATTTACTTTCGTTATTGTTCATCGAAATTTCCCCGAATATCAACTCCAATATGCAATTAATGTGGATTACACGTTGCTGAATAAAACTTGTTTTTCACGCTGCATCTGAATTGGTATTTCAAAGGGATTTAAACGAATAGAATGAAACAAAATAAAATATAATTAATTGTTTAATGCAAGCATTTCCATCCAAAGAATGTGAAACAGAACTGCACCATATTCGGAATTAGGATCATATAAACCAAGATTTTTTTTTTTTGAGTGTGTGCTTTTTATCCTTTCTCGTTTCAAATGTTTCCTGATCACATGGAACAGTGCAATGCAGGTTTTTTTTATCCCAAGCTGAAGGGCCTTTTGATTTTCCTATCACTGTTCTGTTTCACAACGCACAGGCGGTATATCTTGTAGATTTACGATTATTATCCAGTTGATGCGTCGGTCCATGTATCTTCTGGGTGCAAATTATTGTTCCATAACATTTGTCTATTAATTAGTAGCAGTTACCATGACATAAGTCAGTTGTTGACACTTATTGGTGGTAGTTAAACCATCAATACGTTAGTGAACTCAATGAAGAAAACGAATAAAAGAGTCGCTCCTTTTAGCGCGTGCGTTTTTTCAAAATCCGTCGTTTACTTTGTGGAAGTGTTTTGAACCTCCATTTCCGTAGGGCGAAAGGTGAGTAATACGAATGCAATGCTCCTGGAAATCTCCAGATTCCATAAGCTTCCTTAACTGTCACGTAGCTCCAAACTTGGTGTAGGGAACCGTCAACGGTGCTGGTGCACTAACTACGTGCCCTTTCTACTACAATTAAACCGAGGATTACGTTCTGCTAAAGCTATTAATATATATGATATCTGCTTGACACCACCTGCAACATTCTCATGAAATCCGCATTGATTTCAACTAATTACCGTTGCATTCCACTTCACCTGTGATAATAAGTGAGCTGCATCACACACGCGGCGCAAACACATGTCCAGTTTATAACTACCAAATTGCAATTGTTATAACATGTAAAGGTTGTACAACAATAACTTAAGCTTGTCCATGTCGTGTAAATAAGGATTATAATGCTTATAAACGAACATTCAGGTCGGAATATTTTTCATGTATGCTGCAAAATTAATCAGTCTAGGTTTAGTCAAATTAGCGCAAAGGAGAGTGAAATCCGCACATTTGTATCAAGACTTAATGATACTGAATTTCCACTTTTAGGCCATAGAATTAAGTATGGATCATTAATACCGCGAGCAAGGAACCATATCAGGATTAGAATGGAATCTCTTCGACGACTGCATTCGTCGCCCAGTCATCACATTTACCCTGCGTTAGATTTCGTCTAGGACCCAGTTAACCTTTGCAAGAGATTTTTATTTCCGAAGGAGAGTTGGTAAGTCTCGTGTGAAGGTGGTAAGATTTTGCTTTTGATTTCCTGTAAACACCGGCAGAGTAAATACAGCCAAGTTGAATGGCTTTTGGAAGGATGAAAGATATCTTCAAAGGTGATATTCCCATTAGTTCGAAGAGGAAAGCTTTCGATCAGTGTGTGTGTTAACTGTAATTGCATATAGCAGTGAAAGCTGTAAATTAACTATTTACAAAATATGATTAACTTACTCAGAGAAGAATGGAAAGGAATATGCTTGGTGTGATATTGAAGGACAGGATAGCCTCCCATTTGATAAGTCGATAAAAGGTGTACGGCTATATTATGCATTCAAAATGGAAAAGCTGAACGCATTGCAATATACAGTAACGCAAGATGGCCTTAATTATTGACAAAATGGAAGACAGGGAAGAGGTGGTAAGATGAAACTGCAGGATGGCTGGAATGCTGTGGTTTAAAAGCGGAAACTAGAACGAAATTGAAAAAATGGGAGAGACCCTCTTCCAACAATGGACTGATTCAGGTTGAAGAAGAAGAAGCAGGCAAACTACTCAAAGAACAAGCTTCTGACATAATTCCCTCGCCGCATATCATTAGTCGCATAAGCAGAAATTCCAACCACCTAATCTCTTATTCCTTCATCTCAATAGCATGCCTAGAGAGGTCTTCCATGTGGTTTGCTGAATTGATTTTGGGGAAGGGGGGGGATCCTGGTGTTACCATTGTCTCAACATGTAAACCAACACACTATTTGCGTGTGTGACCGAAATATTGAGTTTAATTTAGTGAAATTTGCAAAAATAAATTTAGTTTTCGATTGATCAGAAAATAAGATATATCCCACAAGAATATCTTCATTTGTCTTGAGGAACCTTCCAAATAACTTTTCTAATGAAGACGAAGTTAGTTGGTCTCAAACTGGTAGGAAAGCATTTTGCTGCCGAAAATTAGTTTTTCGTTCGACAATCAGGTAAATTGGCCAGAGCACATGCAGTTAACAGACAGTCTCGTAGTTGACTGACAATAATTTTACCGAGAATTAATTACGGTCTCTTTAAATCGAATGAAGGGTATAGAAGCGGGGTTGTTCTGCGGCAATGGAATTCAAATATATATGGTTAATTGCCCATGTATTCGTAATTATATTGTCTACAAATATTCAACTGTCGTTTTAATAATTCAAGTATATACTGAGCGCGAAAATGACCACTTTCTTCCCCTCCCCTTTATAACCATACGCGATTCATCAAAAAAAAATCGTGTTTTTTTATATATTAGAATAAAACCAAATGTAACATTTTAATTAAATTTTTGTATTATCGAATTATAATTATGACAGAATTTTGGATTTCACTAAAAGTAAAAAAAGTTTATGAATATGCATAAAGTGGCCGTAAAACAGCAGTCATTCTAAAGCTGCTTTCTCTGTTTAATTTTTCATTTTCAATTACACTGATTTCAATCAGAGTTTATGCAAATAGTGCTGACGTTTGTTATGACGTGTGGGATAGTTTCGTGGTGAGAAAGAGGAAACACATCACAGAATTAGTAAAAATACGATTACTCAGAGTAAAAAATCATTAGGAAAAACTTCGTATTTAAATATAACTTTGAAATCAGTGAAGCAAACTTAAATACCAGCAAGTTACTGGAATGCATACTCCGTGAACAAGTTGCCAACACTAATTTTCACCTTTCAAAACATAATGAGAACATTTGCTGGAGTGAATGTGTCTACGAATGGGCATCTTAAAAAAGAGAAAAACTTATTTAAATCAGGACTTCAAGAGTTTCCATCACAAACGCAGAAAATAAATAATAATATTGATTAGAATTTAATTTAATTTTCGTTTTTCTTTCGCTTTATTCAGCAGCTAGAGACCGAGATAAGTCAGGAAAATAATTATGATCCCCCACCCCAAAAAAAAAAAAAATTTGCATTTACCTTCCAGTTAATAAGGCCGATTTTTTCCCGGTAGTGGTCTCTGATTGACCTAATTACTGAACTTTATTTGTTTTTTGGTAGTGGAGATTTTACTTCGACGACAAATAGAGAATTTTGAAAGATGTTGCATTGAAAACAGCAACTCGCAGTTATCTCACGTAGCAAAAATAAATGTTTTTATCTTTCAAGTAGTTCGTGCAGAAGAAGCATGTCCTCAAATACATTACAAGATAATGATATTTCAACGCCTAGTAGTTAATTCGGCGATTGGTTTATACATTACTAAAGACAGCAGCAGTTGACCCCGGAATTCCGTAAAGAAATTAGGCTTACAAATGTATTCCGACAAAGCAAAAAGGAATTCTTTCCCTTCTCTCATTTCCTTAGAGACCTTGCTAAGACATTAGTTTTCCATTTCCATTTACGAATACCAACCAGCTGTTAGCCGCCAATGATAGTAATTATTAGCTGCGCCCTCCCTGCAAAGTACCGTCCTGTAGATGTCTTTCGTTGTGCCTCCCATTGTCAAATATTTATTTTTAATGTCTGTTTGCTTTGCTTTTCTCCCGTCATCCACGGATGAATGCGCGATCACTTAAGCGTAAAAATTGAGCTGATCTCCGATGTTCTACAGCTTAAATGTATACTGCTCTGTGTGAAATCAGAAACAGAAGTTCCGTATCGATCGTAACAACTAATCAACTCTGTAGTGTCGCCTGTGCGACACACCTATTTTAAGTCATCTGTGAAGGAGTCTTTTCTGGAATCAGACTTATGTCAGGAAAGTTGTGTTTGTTGTGCTTCTAACTTTCCAACTATTTCATCCCCTAACGTATATTAAATCCTTGCTTAATGCCTTCTTGCCAAGAATAATATCTCCGTAGAATTCCTCAACGGGATGACCTTTATTGAAGATGCTAAGCGATACTAATTAGCGGGATATTGACAGCCCTTAATGACGTATCAGAATTAATCTGTAAGGAAATAATACCGAGAAACGAACGGTGAAAGAAGCTAAATTAAAGTGCGATGCAAAGCTCCTCCTGGCTTGTACTCGCCAGTGAAAAAAGAGGAAATCAAATCCTTCACCGGAAGAAGCTAAATGAGGTTTCGAACACGTCAGGATGAGAAGTAATCGTTCTAATACTCCATCGCATATTGATTTTTATCTGAAGTTTTCTTTATTTAATTAGAAATAGTGCTATCTATAGCAAAATAAAACGCCGTTAAAGAACGACAATGAATGAAAGAAGGATGTGTTTCTTTTCGACACACTAATTTGATTGCATCGAAATTCATGAAAGTAACTTCTGTGCAAAGGTGTCATCACTGGAAAAAAAACTTGTTTCTCCATCTCAGTCCTGCCCGATTGTATTAAATTTCGGGGAAACGAATGCATAGCTCTCATTTTCTCTTTCTTTCTACGTATGCAGAAAATGCACTGCAGATCGTCAAAAAAGCGATTTATGCGAAATAGTTTGTAGGAATTTCTCAGCCTGCTCTCTACTAATACTTGAGATAACAACCGCTTAATTCAAAGTGTTTGCCGGCGACGTTTGGTTTATTATCACGAGAAAACTTTTGTTATCACTGAAAACTTTTTTTTTTTTACAAAGAACATACGCACTGTCCATCTTTGAATGCGCGAATGACTAGCACTGAGGTATAAATGTATTTATCCCCAAAGTCTAATAATTGGTTTTCACTATTTAAACTTTTAACAAAATATGAAATGATCCAGTTTTACTCACGCAAATCCAGTTGAAATAGTTTTGCTTTGTTACGCTCTCGTTACTGTTTTAATGCAAATCCCACCATGAAGAGTTGTAAACGTATCATACTTTAGTGTTGTAAATGGGCCGAGGGATAGATTATCTGGGAACAGTGCTATAGAGAACAAACAGGGATCCATCAAGCCACTGCACGCGTCCGGTAAGCGGAGGAGGGGGGTCTCGCACTGAATGCGGAAATTCATCTTTCTCCCCCTACTACGATCAGAAGAAATGAATTACATTTAGAAGTAGGTGAAGGATTCTTGTTTCAAATAACTATTTGATTGTCTTTTGAGACTGAATGTGATTAATTTTCAAACATTAAATTTTTGAAGCAGAAAAAAATTTGAAGTGATCTTAGGTAGGCATTCCGTTATTTCCAATCAGATGAAATCCACAGCACAGAATAACGTAAATTAGGTTTTTTCCCCCCACGTCTGTCCAATAATGAAATCTTCAATAATAATTAGAATTCTTCATCTAAACTCCAGTCATCTGAAGTAAATAAAAAACAAAAAATTAAGTAATCTTGATACAGTAGCCAAATTACTGAAATGGTTTGCCCTCAAAACATTCCCTTTGCATATTTCAAAGGAGTTCATGCACCATCACCTTAACCTTATTCAATCTGGAGAATTTGTAGAATTCAGAAATGAGCTGCAAATTTTTGTGTGGCTACCACCCGCGAAATGTGGTAAATCTAAAGTTTTTTATTTTTTTTATATCTTTTATATTACCTAATGTAATCCAGAAACCCAGCTTCATATTCCAGATATAGAACTTTTTCAGGCGACTTCAGACCTGGGTAGTGGTGTCACATCGAGCAATGATAATCCGTTTTCCACTTAAAGGCAATCTTATTTTATGTAAGATTTTCCTAGATATTTTGTTCGCCTGCCAAAGTATATTCCATGTATAACATGCACTGTAATGATTATTCAAAACATCCTCGCTGTAGATCCATGGTCTCTATATACTCATATGTAACGTAGCTGCCAAACTGGCATGTCAAGAAAACCTTCGATTTCTTGATTTATGCAAATTATTTTTATTAATGCAACGTAGTAATAATAAATAAAATACCGAAATCACATGTATATTATGAGAATTAATAGTAAGTTTCATTCGTATAGTATAAAATGCGCAATCGCACTTTTCAAATAAATTTATTTTTTCCTACTGATGGAGCATCTGGAAATTCCGAGTGATGACTTTTTTTTTCTTGTGTTAAAGCCAAAATTAATGTGATGGATGTCCTAAGGCCGACCTTGATTTTATCCATGCTTACCAATGTTAGTGGACACACCCCTCTGCCAATAGACAAAGAGAAAAAGAAACATCTGATTCTGCAATAAGGAGCTGAAGTTAAAGAGCGAAGCTGACTGACGACATTCTCAGCAGATCTAATTGGATTCCCAAAAGGGAAACGAACGAAGCATCTTCAAGGTCGAATGCAATAAAAGCAGTAAAAATCTTGGGATCAAAAAAGTCATGTTAGATTATATACCAAGGATGCTTTCTTCGTTGACAGGAAAGAAAGCTAAAATAATACAATTTATTATTGAGGCCGCTGGTAACATGAGATTAAAGATTAATAATAGTTCTGAATAATAAAAAAAACCCATTAACATCGCAGGAATTAGAGCAGTCATCTAATCAAAGTCATCTGTTGCTAAGCTGTTTTTAGATTCATAAAAATAAGTTCGATAGTCTCAATGAGATATTTGCAATTTTTTAATTCAGTCACAGTTCAAATAGCGGTACAGCACTTTAATCTCGTATTTGACTGTTCCTTTATGACAATGAGCGCTTGAAATGGAAGACCCTTTAGAATCTTCAGGAATGTGTTTCGAATATCTTAGAAAGATAAAAATCTCTTTTTAAACCAACGCAGACGATAAACAAGCGTCTGCATCCTGAAACAAATACCTTGGTTGGTTTGAGCAGGGAGTACATTTCAGACATAATTGAACAGAAAGAATCGTCCTTCCCTAGGAAAACATTATTTTCATAGTTACACCGTTCGTTTGGCTATTTGATGGCATGGAGGGATGAAGTGGTTCTGTAGGGTTAGTATAGTCTTTCAGAAAATACCCTTTGCTTTTTTACTAAATTGGAATTATTTTTAATTATAATCACATAATATAAGGGCTTATAATTAAACCACTCGGCCGGCCTTGTTGATCGAGTGGTTAGCATATCCGCTCTCCAGCCAAGAGGCTGCTGGTTCGAATCCCACTCAAGGGCATGGATGTTTGTGATTCTCTTTCACCTTCATGCATTAATTCATCCAAGTATCTACACACTCTCTTCTCAAGATGGACTGGGCCACCATGGGAGTAGTAGACCCACCCCTACTGCAATGGGAGAGGTCTTCACTCTGTAGTGGGTAGAAAAAAAAACAGGCTGATTATCATCATCACATAGTTGTTCTCTACCAAGGCTCTATCGGCTGCAGCCACTAACACAGCCCTGGTGATGACAATATTGGAATTCTGGCGAAGGGAACGTAGCGCTTGAACCTCTGAGAAGGGTATATTTAAAGGAGGTCGTTTTGTTTGTACAGAATTTGGGCAATATCAAAACGTAATTCATTAGCTTCATCTGTGCGTAATTCTCTGATACCTTTTTCCACATTTGCCATGACTTCTATGGAATATTTCAAAGGGACACGGAAAAACCTTTAGGTCATCATTTGTTAGTGGTCTGTTTGTTAATTTTATAATCCAGTTGTTGCGGTTAGACTCAGTTATTGGTTGAATATTGTGGCGGATTCTTCCTACTAATAATTTAAAC
This sequence comes from Typopeltis vanoorti, assembly GCF_054136105.1. Classification (NCBI taxonomy): domain Eukaryota; kingdom Metazoa; phylum Arthropoda; class Arachnida; order Uropygi; family Thelyphonidae; genus Typopeltis; species Typopeltis vanoorti. Next base: position 144,070,388 of record NC_143556.1, read on the forward strand.
TTGTATAATCTACGTTTATGGTTGAAATGCGCTCGTCTGGACAAAGATAGCAAAATACTAAAAATTAATTCAAAATGGTCTTGATTAAGAATGCTTTTTTAAATTATTTACAAATAGCCCACTAACAAATGAACTAAATGTTTTGTCTAAAGTTCTCGATTTTGCCCTGTCACTTTGACGTATACGAAACTTACATATCACAGTACGTGTAGAAAAAAAAAGGTATTAGAGAATTACACACTGATGAAGTAAAAAAAAAGAAGCCGTCCACCTCGCGTCGCTATGGTCTTCCAAACGTACATAAGATATACCCTTCTCGAAAGTGCAAGCTCTACGTTCTGTTTGCCAGGACACCAATATTGTCATCACGAAGGCTGACAAAGGTAATGCCACTATTGTCATGGATACTACAGAATATAATCGTAAAATTAATGTCTTAATAAGAGATAAGTCAATATACAGAGTTACAGCAGAGATCCAACAAAAAAGTCAAAGTAAACAAATTATTAGACAATGTATAATCATGGGATGCTACTACTGTCGAGAAACTACGAATTCATATCTGTCCGACTCGTCTCTATGGTCTTCCAAAAACACATAAGAATGACAACCCACTAAGCCTTATAGTGAACTGATTGAATCTCCCACTTACTACCTTGCAAAACATCTCTCTCGTCATCTTCAGAATTTCACTGGCCATGCAAGTTCTTATATCAAAAACAGTCTTGACTTTAAAGACAAAATAAAACAAAAATGAGAACTCACTTTTCACCACATTACTACTAAAAGGCTCTTCGGTTTTTAGAATTTGATTTCCTAGAGGATATTATTAGCCTATTTAAATTCACCATCAATGTAGGTTATTTTAACTGGAATAATAAGTTATTCAAGCACATAGAAGGGACAACGATGGGCAGTCCTGTCTCACCAGCCTTAGATTATTTTATGAATCATCTAGAAAAAGAACTCTATGACACTATATTTCCTCAGTTCGTATTATCTTGATGTTCTTCAATTCTAATCAAGGTAGAATGGCCAGTCTGTCCAAAATAGCAAAGATGGCATGAGTACGGTACTTGGACACCTGGTAAGGAAAGAGGTTGCTAATGCACCCTTTGTGGATGGAAGACGTTTTACAAGCTGGTTTACGAAGAATCCTTGTTATAAAATAATGGTTACGTTTAGTTGATGGTATACTCGCGATCTAGTTCCACACGGATTCAGAATTACTTCAGTTCCTAGAGAAGTTAAACTCATTGTACCTCCTACCAAGTTCACTATCGAGCGTGAGTCCAATAACTAATTACCCTTTTTGGATGCCTTAATTATTTGTAATCCCACAGATCATGTTGAATTTTCAGTTTATCGTAAGCCATGTTTTACTTGGAGATACATTCACTCATCTTCCTACCACCATTCATCGACTTTTCAGTTTATCGTAAACCATGTTTTACTTAGAGATACATTTACTCATCCTCCTACCATCATTCATCGCAAAAAATAGATATCACCAAGACTCTTGTGATCCTCTTTCTTTAGATGAAATGAATAAATTATGAAGCAATCTGATATGTAAAAAAATACATGAAACTACCGTTCAAGACTTCTTGATAATTATTATTCTTCCACAAGATTACAATCTGATGTGAAAAGAATTTCAATACCATGTCTTAAAGGAACCTCGGAACAGATAGCAAGGATTCTTCGTAAATTCAATTTACACACTTCCTTCAAACCAGTTTGTAAACCATCTTTCTTCCTACCATCCACCAGGTGTCTATCAAGTACCCTACTCATGCCATCTTTGCTATTTTGAATAGACTGGACGTTGTGCTTTGATTAGAATTGAAGAACATCAGGAGACTATTTTACATTTTTTGAATCTGACAAGACTGGCCTTGCCTTGATTCTCACGCTATTGATACTAGGCATAGATTTCTTTGGAACCAGACTCTAGAGGAAACACTTTTGTCTGTCTGTCGTAGGTGCAGGAATGCTTGGGTTCTTACTGTTCTTGTGGACTGAATCAGAAACAGTTTGCATGGTGAAGATTCGTAGTGGTGTGGAGAGGGCTGCAAGTTTAGATTCAGTTAAGAAATGATGCTGAACTTTGATAGATGAGATGCAAATTATGTGGTATGATGTATCAATTACGTTCGTGTTCACTCACTACGTATACTCACTAAATGGATGTCGAAATCCTTTTGTTGGAGTTTTATTGTTTTGTTTGCAATTGGCGCGGAAGGTTTTGTATTCATAGAATTAAAATTTTTGTTTTCCGTGATGTCGGTACGAGAGGCGGAATGCGAGGCAGCACTTATGCATTGGTCGCCTAAAACCTAAAGAGCACAAATCTCCTTGCCCTGACGACGGTTCTCGACGTTCCCAACCACGTACCATTGCACAGCTTCCATGAGCGCATGATCTTGCAGAGTAAATGGTAGTAAGATTAACCGATAGCGGTGCAGAAGTTGACTAATGGTTTATCATTAGGTTCTGTGCATGTAAAGTCTAGCATCTAATCTGCAGAAGCACTATTTGCTGTATTCCAGAGTAGCAGAGAGAGAGAGAGAGAGAGAGAGAGAGAGAGAGGTGCTAGTTCTTCATATTTATGTGTGCTCTGACCTTGAAAAGCGCTGCTCACATAACTCGTAAGAGGAGAGAAAAGCTGAATATTGTCAAGAAGTTTAGTCTCTAATAAGCAAGTATATGGTGTTTCGGAGGCACGTGAAGGCCATCTTTCACTAGGGAAGCTAGTCACATTTCCTTTAGCTAAGGAAGATACGCATTTAATGGAGTACTTCTCGCCAGGAACATGAGCCTGGCCACGAAATACGCCAGCGACGTAGTTGTCCAACCACACAACCGGGAAAGCGAAATTGGTAATTGACAAAGAGAAGTGGCTGAATACTGCGTTCTGTGTTACTCGTTAACGGTCTTATGTCGAGGCCACCGAAGGGCTGCGCGTGTGTGTTGTTGTAAATTCTTGTTCTGGTTCTCTTATCTACTGGACGTAAAAGGAGAGCTGAACTTGCTTACACACACAGACACAATGGAAACTACCATGTCGGGTTAAAATTACTTCATTTAAATAGTTGATCGAGGTTTAAATTTGTAATCATATGTAACTAATTGATGTGTGGCCAATGGATTTTAATTAATTTCGACAAAGTTTAATAAAATAAAGAAAGTTAAATAATGAAAAATAGTTAAAAGATAAGGTAAACTGTATTACAAATTTCGGACAGAAAGAAAATTCTGTTGCATATTTCAGCTTAAATAGGTTCGGAGTTTTGGTAGCTTTTCACGTAGGGACTAGTAGTTGTTACTTCCAAATCCACACAGTGAGGTTTAAGTCGTTTAAATTTCTTCTATTTAGAAAACTGTTTGCGGGGATGGAAAGTTGGAAGGAATGAAAAGAGATTGCCAGAAATACTTCGCACTGCGAACTCTTCTTATTGCGGCTACCATTACAGATGAAATCTTTCGGATTGCTAAATATAATCCCAATATATGAGGGTTCGTGTTTTTTTCTGCAAATATTGCTAGTACGATCTCTTACTGTTCACCTAATAATGAGAACGCTGAGTTGCGAAAAAAAATCAATATTGCTCGATTAGGTTAAGTTTACAAAATGCCAAGTTTCTCTTTGTCAGTCTTGTGGACAACGGATGGGTAGGTTTCATTCATTAAAATTAAGTATTTGGAACCTCGCAAATTTGTCGAACCATTGTGTTCGAGAGTGAGACCGAAAGAAACACGAAGGGAGGTGGGGGGGGGGAACATGTTAAAATGATATTGCAGCAAACTCCTCTCATGATGAATAGAATTACCATGCAAATTAGAATATATGCGATAAGGTGTCGATTAGAATCAATTGGTTTTGATCTGGGGTTTCTTTGGGAAAATATCACCAAATTTCTCCAACTGATATTAATAATAATTCCAAACTGGATTAGTGAAATAAATTTTAAAAATTTGGAATTTACGATTTCTGTTGAATTTGAAAAAAGAATTGTTTCTACTGTTCGAATCCTAACAATTTTGTTTTGGTTTCCATTCGCTATTTGAAGTCACAAAATCAGATGCATTTATGTCTGCAGTACAAAACCCAAGAAAGTCAACGTGTTATAAAGCATATTCTAAGATTTGACACATTTTTTGGATTTCTCAAAAAAAATAAATAAAATAAAAAATACAACCAGTCTACGGAGTTATCAGAGACGTCATGAAGAGGTGCACGAAAACAACGAATTCAATCACGAGATTGAACTCGAAAGATTTTCAAAAAATAAACCAAATATTCAATCTAACACATTCATAAAAAATCTTTAAACCAGTTAACACCGTTAATCCACTCTTCTACATGTTTTATAGTATATTTCGTTATTGATGGCGTCTGAAAATGTTAATTTTCTTCTTTCTTTCATCTTTTTCCAGAAACAATAGGACCATATTAGTGCTGTAATTGGGAAAAGAAAAGTCTACAGTTCTATCTTCAATTATTGCCCCAAAAATTATTATAAAAGAATATGTTATTAATACTATTTGTATGGTTGTCTGCATCATTTCCTTGCATGTTGTTTGCTGACTCCCCCTTCCTCTCTCCCTCCCCCGCTCCCCCGCTCCCTCCCCCTCTTTCTAGTATGTTTCGGTCTAGACCGAATTCATCGTAATAATCTGGCTATTTTCCAGTTGGACCGCATTGATATGACCACCGTGTCTGTTTCGGGATTTTTAATGGCTTAAACGTTTTAGATGGCCAATGTTTCTCATCTGCCAATCTGTTTACAAAATTTTTCTTTTGTATTATATCCGTCGTTTGAGAATTTGAATTACGAGATTCTTATGAACATTTTTCATTTTTTATTAGCTTTTTTGTTTTTCTTCTAATTGATTCCCATCACTTCCTTCTCCTTGCATTTCTTAAAGAGCTTTTTACCTTCTCTAATTTGCTTCTGTTTTTTTCTCTCCATTAAAGCTGCGTGTTATCTCACTTTGGTGTTGCTCTTTGAAGTTGATGCCACTGAGTTTACTTGCGATGAAATTTTTCAGGTTTTTTTGTTTGTTTATTGATTTTAGACGTTTTGAAGAAAAGTCTTAAAGTTTCTTCATTAGCCTCTCCTATAGTAGGGTTGTTTAAATGTGTCAAAGTTTTTACGAAAAAGCAGCAGGCACAGAACCACGATGTTACTTAACGGAGGCTCGCATTAATATGAAATGTTTTGCTTCTTGGTTATTAAATACACGCAGTAACATTATTACCCTTCTTAAATTTCTTGATTCGACAACGCCACCAACATGCTGCTGGTGTCCCACTTTTTCCTGATTCTTGACAAAGGTAAATATATGTTAAGTGTAAATACATAACATATGATTATGTTCAATATAACATGGTGTTATTCACATAAGTAAACTGCAACCTGAAAAACTCCCAGGAACCTATCAGTGCAAACCGGATAATACTTTTTGCAAAATACTTTCATGTCCTCTCAAGTTGCTGAAGAGCTCTCCTGGAACATTCCTCTTGCTAATCGCTTTCCGTCTAAAGCTCTAATCGTAAGGTGCAAGACTACAATAGCTCTAAGAGATGAAGATGGTGAGGTTGGTAAAGATACAGAACTTAATATTCTGAGCTGCGATTCACCAAACTTCAGCGAGTGCTGATGCAGACAAGCAACTCTCGTTCCTAAATTGATTCGTATTAAATAAAAATTATGTTTACTGTTGATGGATAAACTCTTTCGGCCATCCTCTCGGGAAACATCCGTTAACACTTTCATGAAAAGCTGAATTAGTATTGCCATGTAACTTATGAACTACTGAAGTGTGGAAATTTTTGAGATCTTTTAATTCTTCAACTGTTCTCTATAAGTTTATGACAGACTCGGGTGTGGATATTTTCTTTTAATCTACAACTTATTTGTATTCAGAATTGCTGCATGTTGCCTATGCTAAAAGTGTTAGAAGAAATTTTTAAATAAGTAACTACAGCTCTGATATATGATGTTCATTTTTTTGCCAAATATCAATTTTTCATTCCGATAAAATTATGGATTTGACAAAAATAAACACGCTTTTATTCAAGTTTAAATTAGATGACTAGTCCTAGAAAAAAAATTCGACACATTTTCAACGAAAAAGAGCTTAATTCTCCCTAGTTATTTAACCACAACAAGAGTACACTCTGAAACCATTTATTTTTCCAGGATGTGCCTGGACAATGCAACCTTTTTAGAGCATTGCAACATTTTCAATATTCTTACATTAAAAAAGTATTTTTATTTAAATGAGGGTTGCTATAGTAACTGTCCTCAATGTTGACTAATAATTAATATTCTAGAAAGAAAAAGCTGTTCATCGAATTAACCTCATAGCGCAGTAATTAGAGATATGTATAATAGGAAGCTTAAATTACTGTTTTTAAATTTATATTAGAATAATTTAATTTCAATATGGGAAGAAATTCGAAATTGATGTGTTAAATAAATACGAAATAAGTTATAAAATGCTTACAAGACGTATTTTATAACTTATTTCGTAAACACTCGCTGGAATAGTAAATTCTAGCTCAAGGATCTTGCATGCTCATCTCTGGTTTAAGGGCATAACATAATTTATAATGCTAACAGTTGCCAAACAGAATGGTATTTACCTCTATGCCAAAGGAGAACATAACTCGATAGACTACGTAGCGTGTGGCCATTGAGAACAGTGACTTATTTTAAGAATCTACTGCTGTTGTGAGCCTCAGAACAATATTACTGATGGGATAACAAGGGGCCGTTTAGTTGCCATGCGAGCGGTATTTCATTCTGCCTACAGGGGTTCTTCCTATTCTATAACATCATTCGCTGAAATTCAATTAGATCTCTCTCTCTCTCTCTCTCTCTCTCTCTCTCTATATATATATATATATACAGTGAATTTTTCATGCATTCGGCTAGCCTGTTTATCTAAAAAAAAAAAAAAAAACCTACATCGGTCGGTATATCATTATGGTAATATTTCCTACGGCGAGTCAGTGGTCGAATACGCAGGAGAAATACCCCCTATTAGCATCTCATCTCTGTAGAATATGTGCATAGCAATATCAAATCATACTGTTGCTGTTGGGATGCGATTTTGTATTTCAATTCACTCCGCAATTTGCTGCCTGGTATGATCACCAAGGGAGCAGTCAGAAGAGTAAAACGTACTGAAATTAAATAAGGAAATATTTTCTCCTACGCCTAAACATGCAAACACCCTTTCATTATTCTGTTATTATCAAGGCTACTTTCAATTTGAACAACCTGCTTATTTTACAAAAAAAAAGCTGAATTGTATTGAATTACGGAGAATAAACTAAGGTTATGAAGCCAATATATTATGGTGTCAGATTGATGTAGTTTGCTAACTTAAAAAAATGTACCTCAAGTGAGGAAAAAACATTTCCACCTCCGTTTAGTACCGGCTAATTCATTTTTATCTGAAAGAATTTGCAAAGATTCCTCGAGTCCTAAGATAGGTTTCGAACGCGATTCTTCCTACCTAAAGGATAAATGTGGTTTGGCGTGTTGGACAACACATCTGCTCACACTGGTCATGAAACCCAACAGACAATACACAACTTCGGCTTTCAATATCTGTCTCACCCACCTTATTCGCCAAATCTGGCCCCATCTGACTATTTTCTATTCCCAAATTTAAAGAAACACTTGAGTGGTGCCCTTTGCGACTGCGCTGTGGAGATACTGCTTTCAGTCAGTCACCCGCACTTTATGCAGGCGAAGCGTCACTGAAAATAAGTTTTTGACCATTAATTTCGGTTAAACTAATTAGCCTGTATAATATAGATGTAAACAGGAGCAGGAAAGTTAATTGCGAATTAAAAACTTAATTAATGCATTTGGGATTATGACGTGTTAGCGAACCGTTCCCCTGTAAATCTCAGCCCCTCAAGTAGATTGGAATCTGATATTTCTGTAATCAGGGATTATGACTGATCCTTTATCCTCTGGCTAAAACTTTCAGAATGCATGTTTTAAGCGGCCGGCCGTGATATGGCCAGGTGTCGATTATAACATAAAGGTGAAGTGCACCATCGGGGGGGGGGGCAGCTATAAAATGGCATGAATACGAAGTCTAAGATAGTTAAATAAACTATAACATTTTTTTTCTGGTTCGAGTAACAGAGTGGTTTATGCCATAAACACATTTCCTTATACACTGTCAGTCCAGTATGAATCTGGTGCAGTGGAGATCGCCCCTCATAGGCGAAGAGGCAAACCAGCCAGAAGGTGCGCCTAATTAACGGACTCAAAACGCAGGTTGCGTCTGCCTGATGCGTTTTGATAAATAAAACGCTTCAGATGAGACGATGCGAAATGAACAGAATGCAGAGGAGTTGCAAGGAGGGAAGTCAGCAGCGCAGTATCCTAGATTTGAAGTAGTAAATATTTTTGAAACAGTCGCTGCACAACCATTGTGAGGAGTGAGTTCTCCATCTGCGTATAGTGCGATGGAGTCTTACGTTATTGAACGTGACACCGAGAGACATTAACTGTCGCTCAGTAGCGATACACTGCAATATACATTCTGCTATTTGTTACGGATCTCAGTCGCTTCTTCTGCTTCCGTAAATCACATTCATACAGTTACGTGCTTGAGCGACAGTTGACAACCTAAGAAATCGCTTCCAGGAGATCGCATTATCCCTCGAGAGTACGGACTTTAAGTAGTAAAAATAACTGGTGATCCTATTCATAGAAGAGTTCTACAGCGCGAGCATCATCCTTATACACTCGCACAGTCATTCTGCGAGAGAATCGTTGTCGAATTCTCAAAATATCACTCATGACTAAGTTTTTATTGATCCCATTAATAATAAAGTATTTCTGCTGGAGAACACAGTTTAAAACCATCTGAACCACATTTCGCATGTGCGGTAATAATAGTTACGTAGATGTTGTCGATCAATAATGCATTTTAAATCTCAAAGGAGTCCTATTGCAAGTTAAATTACTATTGAATAATCTGAAGTGCGTTTTGTTATGTACAAGTGTACTAATTATTTTCTAAATTCACGTTTCAACGAATTCTCGTTTGTGGCATTGCATTCGTCGTATCCTGTGCATTCAGATATAAGTAAACCGACGAATTCAGCCGATGGCGATCGATCCCTTAGAGTGTGAATAATTCATAGGCAGATTGCGCAGACATGAATTGAGATAACACGGCAGCCCCCTTCGATAAGAGATTCGCCGAAGGAATGTAATCTGTGCAAAACAATGTCGTCGATTCGTTTCCCAATGGAAACTTTAGCCAAGAGGCAGATGGTCCCGAAAATCTTCAGCGGCACGGGATCGCCGATAATTCCTTTTTAACAAGTGCTTCGCATGCCATAGGAAATCCAGTTTGCGAAATGATAAATGATTCTTCGCTAACTTCTGCATGAAGAAAACAATGTCTTAAGATATCGCCAAGGGTCTTATCCTAAGAGACACTGCTCAGTTGTATGGGATCATTAAAACACGTTCTGTCGAGAGGTGAACTCTGCTAAAGTGAAACTCGATTTGCATGAAATAATTATTTCGCCTCGCTACCGAGATGATTCCTCAATGATCACTGAAGATTTCATTACTTCCGAATTTTTTTTCCTTTACTGCGTTCACTCAGTTTCAGAAACTTCATAAAATTCTTATTATTCCTGGTTTGTAAAAGCAAGATCCAATAAATTTTTATGGTAATATTACCCGGAACTAAACAGAGAAGAAAAAGCAGTTTTTATTCATAGTTAGTTTAATTATTCCTTTTCAAGATTTTTTTCTCCTATTCTTAATGCACGTGAAACCAATCTTGAGGAAGAGATAAAATCAAACAAATTGTATGAAGCTTAACCCGAATATCTCTATGCCCATGTTAAAAATATATACCGAAAATATACTCTCTTAGGCTGCTTCTGCGCAGTCCTAACCCATCGGTGTTCATCCCTTTAACAAGGATTGACTTTTGCCGAGAGTAGAACATGGAAGATAATTCATTCTTTAGAGACGCATGAATTTTCTTCGTCATGAAAGCGGAGTAAGAGTGCGTCTCGCACCGAGTAAGAAGGCTGCTTTTCTACAAACTTTGCTGCTGCACTAAAGGCCGAAACATTAGCGTGAGTTCCTTTCTTTTATTTTCAAAAATGTTTGCAGAAGACCTTTGAAGTCCTAAAACCCATCTTAATCAAAGGGTTTTCGGAGAAGATCATACCAATGAACAGATGGGATTTCCTCGTAGTATCAATCTTGCTAAATTCCAAACACAAGACAGTTTTCATGTTTCGAATAGCATTTTTAATACTTCCATTTTCTGTGTTTCCTCAAGAAAATTTCTCAAATAAAAACGCTTCACGTTAGGTTTTACGAATGTTGCATCAAGAAGCACGAAAATACTCAATTTTAAAAGAATCGGTGACGTATTAATCTGTCGGACGCTGGGAATTGTTCCAGTGAAACTGAAGCTCAGTTAGTCAGTCATACATATGTACATGACAGACGGAAGAATATAAAGATATCTTTTTTAAAAACGAGATTTAAAAAAATTAAATGTTCTAAATAGTTTTCAGTTTAATTTTTCTAGTGGTGTCGATTGAGAATGCACGCGTCGAGCGTTAGAAGAGTGCAGCTTTCCCTTGGGAGTTTCGCAACTTACTTGCGGTGGATTTGTTTCTTCCCCAACCTGCTACACAATTTCGTAAGACCCTGCTTCACTGCCTCTTTGATATTAATGCGCGTACTTGATGTTAGTGACGCTATTTCGACACTGCAGTTATAAAGTTGTCGGAAAATCTCAACTGGGGATGGAGTGATTATTTTGTTTTATTTATTCGTTCTTTCATATTTCTGTGAACTGCAAAAAATATCACGAATATCATTTGTGCGATATCCTTGAATAATCATACAGAAAGCCTTTTTGTTTTAAACGCTCGCTGTTGGATGTATCTTTGAGCATAATCAAACTTTGATTATCAAGACATTGTTCTTCTGTGTCAATACAAAACTGATTCGTGTTAGGAAAGGATTTCTTAATACTTCTTGTTTTGTAGCTCAGAAACATGGGGATAAATTTAATTACACAGAACGATCACTGTGAATCCGTTAACGGATGATCGAGTCTGTCTCGTGAGCTCTTCACTGCTTCGTTTCAAAACCGTAGATTCAAAACAGCAACGATGGTGGATTCCTGAATAGTTTTAAAAAATGTTTGTTCCCTATTTGACCTGAAACGATGACATAGTCAGCAAATGGACGTCCCTTTTTATGTGACCGCTCGAAAATCTGATTAATTTTCGATAGCAAAGAGGAGTCTCGGGATTACGCCGTTCATTATTTTTGTTTACTCTTATGAATTAAAAATGGAAATATCGTTCAAGGGATTAACTTTAATTTTCCTCGCTAATCTTGCAAGGAAATTGTCAAGCTGTTTTAAAGATATTTAATTAAAAGATTTTTCAGAATTTGATTGTAAACAAGATTAGTATAAATTCTACATAATCTGATGTTTTGATGCTCTTCAACTCCGCTTAAACGTATTCAGTGATGTACAAGAAGTTTCTTTAAGTTTCTTTGACTCATAAGAGTGCTTTCTTACTCATAAGAAAAATAAGAGTGCTGCCGGTACTAACCGGACTATTATTTTCTCCCTCCGCCCAAAACAAAGCACGGCATTAATTATATAGAATGCGAACTTGGGTGATCACGTGGGCAAGGCTCAGGATCCACCAGCAAAATCCTTCGGAAAGATGTCTCCCATGCAGCATCGTTGGATTAGCGATGATTCAAACTCACTTCGCTCTTATGGTCAGTTTTAAGCTGTTCATACATCGGTTTGAAGACGCATGATGCTTTTGATAATGCTAATATATAAAATCCCACTGAAACGTCGAATAGGGCACAGATTTTTTTTTTATTGGATTGATTGATTTATAGCAACGGTGGGAAAACTGCTGCTCGCGAGGCGCATGCGGCTCCCAAAGCTACTCTGTGTGGCTTCAGAGAAAATATTGGTTTTCGCTGCCATTTTTCCCAAACTTTTATATTAATAATCTATAGTAGTATAGTATGTAACCATATTATAATATTTTATTTCGTAAATGCTTTAAAGATAAGTAAAAAATATTTATTTTGAAACTTTACATTTTTAGCTTTTAAATGGTTCCGCTCAAAAGGGTTGTTAACGTCGATTTTATCATCGTATTTGGTTGGCAAACAGTGTTTCGACATTTGATGGCCTGTGTCGCTCTCGCCAAAATTAATTCCCAAAGTGACTACTATGATCGCTGCATTACCCACCGCCTTCATTGCAGAAAATAATATTTACTGCGAATCTTGAACATTCAGAAATATGTGAAAAGTATTATATGTGGCTCTTGTTATCGAAGAACTTGTCCACCCCTAATTTATAGTCTCGGTTTCTGTTTAGCTGGTTTATTCCGAACATGATGATTTAATAGAAACTTACTATTCTCTATTATCTCTCTCTCTCTCTCTCTCTGTGTGTGTGTGTGTGTGTGTGTGTGTGTGTGTGTGTGTGTGTGTGTGTGTGTGTGTGTGTGTGTAAGAGAGAGAGAGAGAGAGAGAGAGAGGGGTACTTTCAGATGTATAAATATAACCATCCACAAAATACATCGAGCATTTAAGGAAATTATCTACCATTAACGATTAATTATTGTATAATCGAAAGTATTGCAATTTAATTACTGTCTTTGTTTTCAGTTGCTTGTTCCGTATCCATTGGACGTGGTGTACAAATAGACAATATCGAAAACTACAGTTCTTGAGGCAAGCCCGATTGCTAAAAATGCTGCATGATCTGTATGGGCAAACGCATGCAAGTGGTGGCTGTTGTATTCGAAGATATACACGCACCCATATTGCATTATTCACGCAAATATTTGACACGGATTCCAACTCTGCATTTAATAGGCAGCACGCCTGAGTGCTAAAACGCGTTTCAAATTTCCACACTAATGCAAATCGGCCAATGATAATAGCGGATTGTTGCCATAGAAATGCTGCATGTAAATGATGAAATTCTGCCTGCTCTGTGTTCGTTGTTGTTTACTATTACTACTTTCGAGCGGCGTACATTCAAATAAGATCAATTCTACAGGCTACAGAAGGTAAACATTCCATTCCCGTTTGATAAAAGTTTCACGCCCTCTATCAGATTATGAGTCATCGCTATTTAATAGGGTCCTGTTGTCCTTGTGTAATGGTATAAGACTGGAAAAGTTTGCAGTTAGAATAAATAAACAAATATATTTACTTAAAAAGTTCCTTCTGTCACTGAGCCACTCGCAGATCTTCTTAGAGGCTGTGGAATTTGTTCCTAATAACATAAATTTATCATATAGATGAAGAGACTTCGAGTTTCGTTTTAACTGAACATGTGGAGCTGAATGTTGTCTGCCACTCCATTTTCTTAGATCTTCTTAGAACTGTTCGGTGCGTTAAAATTGGAACTAAAGAGATCCTCCTTAATATGCACTTAAAGCTAGAAAGCACATCACCGATTATTAGGTAAGATGCCCGATTTAGGGGTAATCATACATGCCAAACACTCTTAACTTAAAATAAATAAATATAATGTTTTGACTTAGATAAAACATCACATTTGTTTGAAGGAATAAGAACTGTGATTTCCAATGAATACTTTGTGTGTGTGTGTGTGTGGGGGGGGGGAGATGAAGAAAGATTCCACTCTGTCTCGAACATTACAATTGTCTGGTAACTTCCGCTGACGCGCACCCACAGTAATTCTTTTATCGAACTCCGAAAGATCCATAATTTTTCCCATTGGGATCAACGCTATTGACAATTACTGACCATCAGCATTCTTAAATAGTTGCCTAGAACACGTGTTACGTACATGGCCAAGTATTTTGCATATACGCCGTGTAAGTGACGTTTACGTGTATCTACATAAATGTTTCTAATTAGTGGGCGGCATGTCTGATTTATAATACCGAGTGAACGGAAGTTGAAAAGAAAGCATGCAGGTTCGTGTGTGCTTTAGTTCGTGAGAAGTAGAAGAGGATGAAATTATTAATTTTTAAATGGATTCGTAGACTGTTGAAGGAGATGAATGTTTAAGCTCTACACAGTGAATCATAGTGTAGTAGGATGTCTTATGATTCCTGAGGAAAATTCCTCAAATGATTAAAAGTGAGATTTGTGAAATTCGACAAAAAATATTGAGTACAAAAATTTCCTATGAAAACAAAGAGCAAATAGAGTTTGTGAATTCTTAAGAGCACGTGATAATTTCATGCCTGGATAAGGTTTGAGTGAATAAATTTTACATGTTTAAAATTAATTGTTCCGGTACTGAAATCATTTTCATGTAAGGCCAGTATACTAGAAGAAAAAAACGTATTCGTTCGATAGTTTTTTTTTTTCGAGGAATGAGTTACACACACACACCTTCATTATCGCCCCCTAAATAGAAAGTCTGCTTCCTTTACATAATCCTGCCCGAAGCTAGCTTTATTTTAAATTACAGCTTCACTTACCATGATCATGTGCCCTTCCCCAATTTTACACGCAGACTGCTTAAACTATCTTTCTGAATAAAAGATAATAATATATAATTATTATCTTTTATAATATATAATAATATATAATTTAGATAATAATATATAATTATTATCCAAAAAATATATAATTAAAAGCAAAAATTATATAACTGATATCATATAATTCACTTCCAGAAAATCCCATTGTTGGTGTAATCCAGCAAGCACCGTGAAAACTGCAGAAATTTCTGAGTACTAACATAAGAAAATGCAGATTTAGTCACTTCAAATGGAAATGAATATGCATGGAGGAATATGAAATGCGGAGTTTGGCAGTCATCTGCGGGTTTCTAAACCATTGGTTTTAGAGAAATACATAGGTTCGAATCCCGCTATGGGCGTGGATTTGTAATTGCCTTTTTAGATTGAAGGCCTGAAGGGGATTGAAAGAGTTCTGTGTTTGGTCTTCTAGAGCCAAAGTTTCGGGCTGTGCAATAAATAAATAAATAGATGAAATATCAAAAATACATATGTGACGTATAATTATTAAGAAAAAAATGCTTAACCTACCTACGGTACGAATGCACCATGGGTTTAAGAAAAATCTTTCTTGGGTGGCACTACTTAAATTTAAAAGAAACTTAATATATAGAAATGAGAGTGTTATGATGCGAAATGCAGAACGAGAATCAAAGGTCAGGTCTTCATCGAAGGATTGCTGACAACTTAAGCTATTCTGGGATTCCAGCTATCTAAAAGTTGCAGCTTTAGATTTTCTCAGATCTTTCTCGTCCCCTATTGCGATCCATTCCATTTTGAATTCAAGCTGTTAAAGAACGTGGAAGTCCTGGACGATCGGAAGAGATTTATTTTTCCTAACCAGGCACAGCAGAGATAACAGAACCTCCCTGCTTCCCCCTCCCCCCACGCAAACACACACACCGAGCTTATTGTACACTTCATATCATTAATAAGCAGCGTGAATTCTTTTACTAAAATCTTTGATCAAAGCGATTGAAAACGGCCACCATCGTACAAAGCGGTCATTTTTAAGCTAATATGGATTCGAGTGGATGGAGTTCGCTCTCCAACCATCGGATTATAGGTTCGAATGAATCCCCCCCTTCTGGGAATGAATGAATGGATGTTTGCGAATGCCATTAAGTTGGATACGAATTTCACCACATGATAAGAGCAGCGCCCTCTTTATTGAGGGCCTAAAGTGCTTCAAAAAAAGTTCCATGTTTGATCTCCAGGTCCTGAATATTCTTGATTGTAATATATGTAAAACAATCCAGGTTAAATGTATATTTCGAATCAGTTAATCCCTCTTTTGTTATGACGTTGAAGAAATGCATGTGACAGCATATCATCAGGTTGTTATAGTGAAAACTAATTTCAATAGAGCGTACGTGTTTTCAATTTAGTAATTTTATTAATTTAGCAAATTCCTAGTTTTGTTAAATAGGTTTGAAAACGGCTCACTAAATAAGTAATTTATTGAAAATAATATGTAGGCATGCTGTAGACAGAGGGAGCTTCTTCTTCTGTTTTTTTTTTAATATTTGTGGAGTCATGACATCGTATCCGAATAATTTTTGAAGTCCTGGTCTTCATTTCCTGTGTAAAATGAAAGTTTCAATTAATTAATGCTCCCCGTGATCATATTTGGATGATGCATTGTATCGAAATGTTTCCCTTCCCGTCTAGGGTTGTTACTGAAATCCAGAGCAGACATTTGCTTCATTGCCACTGCTGAAGATAAATGTCTCGACGGTAGTGAATAAAACACGCTTGTGTGAATATCGCATGCATTTTATTTTTTATATAATCATATATTATAATAATGCACGAAAGATTAAATTACTAGTTCCAGTAATTATCTATGTTTTTTTTTTATTCTTTCTGTAATTATGAGGCATGTGCGTAAAGGGATTAATTTTATATGTACCGAAATTACATTTAAAAAATGACTAGCATCTATTCAGCCAAATAAAAATAAATCATGTGCTTTTTTACTTGTTAAGAAGAGAGAATGGACTAAAATTGTCGAGGTAAGTAAGTAAATTATAAGTTGTTTTCATTTGTACGTAATTTAACAGCTGTTTGAAGTTCTATTTGAACAACTAATTGAGCAATTTGCAGTGTCCTTGAAGATATTAGCATAACTCTACGCGATGCGTGATTCTACCAGGAATAATTAGTTTGATCATCATTATGTGTATCTTGTGCTGTTCTCGCAAAAAGAACAGCAGCATCTAATTGATCTTGTCATATAATTGATTTCGATTACGTTGATCGAAATAAATTAGCCATCTTGCAGACCTCGGTTGCTTTCTGTTTAATCAGGTGCCCTCAAGAATTATCGCGTCGTCAAGATTGCTGACATTCCTCTGAGTGCGCCAATTAAACCTAACGGTGTCTCTCGCGAGGTTCCCGAAAAGAGCAAACATTGGGAGACGAAAATAACCAAATTATAGCGTTAGGATACCTTTTAGACTAGAAAATCTGCAGCGGGAATCATCTGAAGACAGTGCTGTTGCGTGGAGTAATTGATACTGTGCTGAATTCATTGGTTACGTAATGGCATTAAATTTACAAGACCCAGCGTGGGTGGGTGTGCGTGTCATTAGTTTTTAAGGAAAGGTGACTTCGAACACTTTATACAACTTTTCAGAACAAGCAGTTAAACTCCACTCAATAGCGTTTCGTATATGACAAAAATGATTCTCTATATAATAAAAGAGTTGTCCTGGTGTGTTTGCCCTTGAATAAGATGCATGCAACGTCATACTTGCTTCCTGGAAATATTCTGTTAATTCGTACTTCGATAGAATCCCACTGAACAAAGAGAAAAGGAAGTAAGAAAAAAAATTACCAGCAGACGATATTTTCGAGACAACTTGTCTCTTGAGTGACTCCATGATGTTATTATGGTACACACCGAAACATCGTTAAAATGCTTTAAAATCTGCAAAAAAATAAATGAAAGAAACAATTACGCGGTGAAAGTTTTCTAATTAAGATTGTTGGGAATTACGACAAACCTCATGGTTTGTCGTAATTCCCAAACCATGATCAAACTACGAAGCCAAGTATACTTGGCCTCGTAGTTTGATCACGACATAAAGGTTTCTGGTATGATTCAAAACAGTTAATGAAAAACAACAAGAAAGCTTTTCATCTCTATTCGTGTCCAAAATTTAAACTGGAAGATGACTTCAGTTGAAGTCTTTTTAATGCTGGATAATTTTGAATGCCGAATGGATAGATCTGATGATAATTTTGATCCGTTTCTGAAGCAAAGCTGCGCAGGAACGCTGTGTGTATGGAGGGACTTTCCATGTAAAAATAAATTCTAATTCAATAGAATATTATGTAACATCAGCTTGTTTTATAAGATTGGACGTAAATTCCTTTCGGCATTTTGTAACAGAATTTTGTGTAAGATATGTAGTCATCTCAAGTTACAATAGAACTACTATTAATACTTCTTTAATTCTTTAAAAAGAAGACTTTCTTTATTTTTTGTTGTTGTTTGTAATTCTTCTTATTTGCAGTTTTGTTTTGCAAAAGAAGACGCCATTTTTGTTATTAAGAGGGGAAAAAAATGAGGAATCAGAAGTGGAAAAAAAGTATTTGGTATTATTATGATAAGTAGAGTGGATACGAGATCCAGCATATTTCAGAGCCGAATGTAGAAACTATGAAAGTTTCGTAAAAATAAGTTGACCAGACAGCTTACAGGATTACACTCACCGGCATTCACGAGTTGCCTTAGCGAACACTGCTTAAAAAACATGGACGCCGCCCAAGCGTCTATATTCGCGTTCTGTTAGTATATTTTAATAAAGTTTCACTGGCTTGACAGCTGTTTCGAACTGAAATAGTCAGTGATTACATTTCATAGCATAATTATTTCCTGTTTTCGTTTGACTTTGGAATTAAACTATTGCAGCGTATTATTTTGCACTTTGTTTCGACAAGCATCCTCTCTCATCCCTTTTTTTTTTAACGAAATGGAGACACGACGCGGATTCTGAGCAGAAATGCGAGTTACATAAGTCTTCCTGGTGACATAAAAACAGCATCGAAGTAAATGATTTGTAGTCTTTGTTTTTATATCAAATGTGGAAATAAAAGCGGCTGTCATTGGGAACCGTAAAAATCGACCAGCTTTCTTTTTCTTAGATTGTGGACGTATAAAATATCTTCTTCTACCTGTCTTAGACATTTCTACACAATCATCGGTTATATTGAAGTTTATAGCTGTCAAGTATAAGACAAACGTTTTATTTTTCTTAGCTGTGAGCAATGGCGCGTTGTGACCGTCAAGGCAGCCAATTAGTTCTCAGGATGTTCGGAGTTAAAAAAAAAAAAAAATGACGATTCCTAACACTCTACTTTTCGTGTCCAGAAGTTTAACAATGATGTCATCGTCAGATCCTCTTCATTCAAACGACTCTCTCTCTCTGTGTGCGCTTCATACTTGCATTTAATAAGATGTAGAACGATTACCTTAAAGCGCCATCATCGATAGCTTTCCTATTCTAAGAGCAAAAACATCAGAAGGAAAGAAAGATGACGCTGAGAAAGCAATAATTTATGGCGATTCCGCGCTTTGAATTGGCAGCGACGATTTAGCTACAGTTGGTAAGTCCAAATATGTCTATCGCTTCCCTCGTGTCCATAAATATTCTTCCTCGGACTGTTTAGTTCATTTGCATGTTGGCATCGCCAGTAACTCGTCTGACAGGTTGCAAAGCACATTTCCGGTGAAATATTTTCGTTTATTCAGTCAAGTAAACGCGATATAAATGGTGGCGGCACTACCCAAACATAAAACTCAACTTAAAACGCACTTGCGTGTTGCTGTTTGAGGAGGAAATGTACAAAAAAAAAAAATATATATATATATATATATGAAGACCAACCAATAGTAACTAACATAAAAATTTACGAGACGATGGCTTATCCAGTGAATGATATTGGAACCATCGAATCCAATAATCTTAACGGGGAAAAATAAATCTTGATCGCTTTAAGAGCGGCTATGGTTAAATATTCAGAAACACTCTCTACCACTATTATTGTTGAACCCAACGTTTATTTATCAAAATACATTTCTAAGCCTTCGATCTATTTTCCCTTCTGCCTTGTCCAACGTTGGACCAAGTTTTTATTCCTGCCAGCAAACCGCAAGTTTTGACTTACGGAATAGATCACAAAGCAGAGTGAGTATTCGTTGGGTTTTAACCTCTTATGGTTTCAACTTTGATGTGTGAGCTCTGGCCGTTGAGCGATATCGGATTCTAAGTTAGAAGCATCTTTAATTTCTTATTTCGAATAAGAACATCAGAAACACGTTCGCCCACCCTCACCCTCGATTTCAGTTCACGCGATGGTGGAAACCATTGTGTTCCAGTGATCACGCATGCGCAGCTTGTAACACCTTTTGAAATGATTCCTCCTTTATTAAAAGGGTATTTCATAACTCGATTTTTTTGTAAGTCATTAAACTATGAAAATCAGAATTTTAAATCTTCAACTTAGTTTCACGTTCTTCGTTTTATTTCAGTTGTTCTCGGTCTAATGATTGAATATACAGAACATTATTTGTCTGTCGAACGTCTGTTTATTAGAACTGAGACAGTTAGCTGGTGGTTCGAAATTGTCCCGAAGGAACTAAAAGTATAGAGCCAGAGTAACTGCGTGTTTTCGTTGACCAATTTGGATGTTTTATTTATGTGAGATGAAACCCTCCATATGAGAATCAGCTAACTAGGGTGAAGTTGAAAAGCCTTTATGAAGATTATTCGAAACCAGGTCTGGGAATTGTGAACCTCTCCTGAGAGGTTCACAATAATCGTTATATATTTCCTTCTCCGTATGTTTTGCCACCGCTTTCAGTTCGGCTTTATCACATCTGAACGTTCATGGCGCCACGAATACGATCTGTGCTTTCAGCCGCCAATGGCCGTGTAAAAGTGATTGGCAACCTTACAGTTCAGCGCACGAGGATTAGCCTATTTTACGCCAAGGATAATATCGATTCGCCGTCTTCTTCCTTCCTTCTGGTCATCGTAAAATCTTTAGGATAACTATTGTTTACTGGTGAAATCGAGGCTTCTCTAGGTTAGGTGTCATTGGCTTCTATTCATTGCCAGACTGTGAGGTAATTGCAGTAACTCTGACTGACAGGCTGGCGATGTGATCAACTTACAAAAGAAACACGAAAAGAAAAGGGAGGTTCGCATTCTATAGCGACCGACTTCGGCAACTCTTTGTAAGAAATGTCAGAGATTTCTTTGAAGGGACGACTTCCTGCAGAGCATTTTAATTATTACGGCGCCAAGCCATTACGCTAAACATGGGGAATTAAATAATTCTGGAAGGTCTTTAAGTGACTGCTTTACTTCTTTAAATGAATCTTCGTACGTAAAATTTGTTTAAAGAACATTTTCCACTCTAAGAAATAAGACGGTTTTCAAAGAGATGTTCCCCCGCACTCAGTGCTATTCAATTTTCTTTAATCGGTATATTAGTTTGTACCAGTTCGCTACTAAAAACACGCTGGAAGTTTCCTGCAACATTAGATTATTTTAAACTGCAGAAAGTAAAAAATGAAAAAGAAAGAAAAACCGATTTATTGCTTAATTCTGTTCTAGCACCATTGGAAGGAGACCATTTTAGTTTAAAATTGCAATATCAATAACAGCGATGTAATGTCCTCAAATCTAAAGAACTGTGGAAGGTTTGAAAAGCAATAATTAAATTGGAGAAATGGACTTGTGATTTTTTTCGTTCTGTAAGTACAGTTTTGGATTGCAGGAAAAAATTACCAAAAAAAAAAAAATTAATAAAAGTTTAAACAAGATGTGCTGGAAGTTCGCCATTTGAATTCTTTAGGAAGAAGGGGAAAAATAAAGCGAATGATTGAAATCCAGGTGAAGTTACGGTATTCTTGTTTTTGCTCTGACAACCCGAAATTTGTTTGAAATCTGTATATCGATAATCAATAATTTATATCACTTATTTATTTTTTTTTTTCTGCAAAGCACCTCAAAATGTGCGTACCAGCTTCACGCTCTTCTACCACAGAAAGGAACACGATGTCATCCAGCAGCAAAAGTGTTTGTGAAGATAAAGTTTTCTAACTGTAAATTAAAAAGAATGATGATAACAAAATTAAGATGACGATAGCTTTCTGGTAATAGAGAATCGGACACTAATTACAATACCCAAATATAGCCTTCAGTGCTTCTCATCAAAAGATGCAGAGATCAACTTGCTTGTTTGTACGAAATAAAAAAAAAAACGAATGGTTGAAATATTAACCACTTTCTTAAAAATGTAATACAAATGAGATTATTTTAGATTCCCTGTTGGAAACAGTCTGCGCGCGCACACCGAGTGTCATATTTTCACCAAAAACACGTTTCATATGTCGCATATTTATTTTATAATGCATTTAGTTGTATTCGTACCTTTTTTGTTACTTTTATGCCTAAATTTCTTCAATTAGAAAAAGATTCGAGCTTCTTAGATGCATTTTTTCAAAACTCCTTTCAAAATGCAGAAGTGAGATTTTGTTGCATGTTCAGAAAGTTATACTTTTCAAAATACCTCCTTAATAATTTCATTTAATAGCAAATATGTTATGAAGTGGCATTCCTGCAAAAAAAATGCCAGTATCGGCAGATGTGAAAGGAATTTGTAAATCCGGAAGTGAATGAAAGGTTTGTCATAATTTATTCAAAAGAATAGCGATGCAACTTTATATGAATACGTTTTAATACTGTTCTTGAGCTGTGGGTGCACTTCTGTTGCTTGTACCGGAATAGCCGACCACTGAGGGATGAACAACCTTTTCCTCACTTGCTCCCTCTACAGAACTCAGCTAGTTTTATTCCTTCCACAACAGATCAGATCACGAGCGAAATTTTATGGAGGATGTTCTTTTGAATTTAGTTCTTCTTTGCTTAGTTATAAATTTCACGTTATCAGATTTGTTATTCTAACATAACATTCATTATCTTAGAATAACAAATCTGATAACGTGAAATTTATAACTAAGCAAAGAAGAACTAAATTCAAAAGAACATCCTCCATAAAATTTCGCTCGTGATCTGATCTGTTGTGGAAGGAATAAAACTAGCTGAGTTCTGTAGAGGGAGCAAGTGAGGAAAAGGTTGTTCATCCCTCAGTTGATCTTCTTCTGAAGATCAGCTGAGGGAAGATCAACTTACAAGGCTGCATCGCATTACAACGGGGGATTGAATATAAAACTAACCTGATGAATAAATTGCATGGAAATCCCTGGGCTAGGTCCGAAGTATGTAAGAGTTTAAGCGTCGTGTAACTGAGGTGGATTAAAATTTGCTTTTGTGGTTGCTTTAAATCGACCTGCTTACCGCTGAAATAGCTTAATTAGGTTTTCCTTTTGAAAAGGACTACCGACGTTGAGAATTTCGACAGAAACCGAACTACTCTTAATAACTAAGTATTGTGCAGAGTTATAATAAGTAGAATTCATAATCAGATTTTCATTTGCGTACTCAGTTTTGTTCCCAAAGAATAAAAATCTCTTTAGGTCATAAATAATTCATATTTCTACCAGTGAAATGCCGAATATATCTCTTGAGACTGGGGGGGGGGGGTCTAATCTGTTCCTTGCATCGCCTCAAGGTTTGTTTCTAATTCTTTCCACTCCGTGCGCGTTAACTGGAGGATGGAAATCTAAAAAGGGTTTTGAAGTTTCTGAAATACTTGAAATATTAAGCTGGCTTGAAGAAATTTATCTCTGCTTCAGTGTGTTCTCCACTGTCCCATTTAGCAGAAATTCTTCCTTCGCTTCTCCTCTCCTGACAAGTCACGTCATGCAACACATCAATCTGCTGAGCAGTGGAGAGTTGTTGAGAGAGCAGTTCGTGCTTATTCGTGTGCGATAATAAGTTAACATATTCTCTTATTTTCTGTTTTTAATCGCTGCCCTAATGTACAGCAAGAGAACAGCTATTAATAGCTTTAAATCAGATTATACAATGCGGAGCAATACAAATCTTCCATTTTTTATTATAAAAGAGGTCTTCATCCTCCTTATATCGCTAGATGTGCATTTTTCTATACACGTTTTTTTTTTTTTTTTTTTCATTTCAAAAGAGTTCATACTGGCTAACGCTATACCGAATTGTAGTTGCCCAATTCAGAAAGCTCTGTTTTAGTCCATAGGATAAAAGGTTTGTTTGTGTTTTTAACTAAAACCAGAAGTTCTCTTCGAGAGTAGCGACTTAATTCGGTTAGTAGAAATTTATTGACCAATTTTTCTGCTCCATTTAACATTTCGTTTTGAATGTATTTACCTTAAAATGGACAAATAAGCATTTATTTGAAATAAATAAAATGGGATTTTAACATTCATTGATTCCATAGAAGAATCATAATCCGTAACATGCATTTTCTTTTCATCCAATTTCATAGTCGGTTTTATAACATAAAACACGTTGATTCCTTTAGCGCACTTTTAGAGAAATGTACGCAAAAGACAACGAAGATTGAGATTTCAGAAAATGAATGAATACGTCATTTGACAAATCTTTATACAAAGATCGATTTCCAAAACTCGGTTTGTGCATCTAATTCAGCAGTGCCGTGAATTAGTATTGATGCATCCATCGTAAGTATGAATAATTAACTATACGAAATAAGTTTACTAAATGTTATTTAAGGGAACGGAGGGGGTGAGAGAGAGATGGCTACTTTTTCTTAAAATATTCAAGGGAGCTCTGGATCATCATGCAGTTTTAAGGAAAAAAAGAAATGAGCAAAAGTCGGGTCAACAAATTTTCCCGTAATCGCCTTGATCACAGAAACTTCAGAACGGTCATCGGGGATCTGAATCGTGTGATTTTAAGGACTCGGCGATCCTTCGTGTGGGATGTGCAGTTTGATTTCTTGCCTAACGGAACGCAAAGAAGGAAACATGGAGGATTTCATTAACCGAATTTCATTTTTTTTTTTTTTTAATTTCGCAGCTGTTATTTTTGCAGGAATAATCATTGCGACGAAGCATCCGTAAAACGCCTATCAGAAAGCAAGGCCATTGAGTTTTCTCGGTTACAGAGCGTTGCTTGGATGGTCTGGAATCGTCATCCCCGCATAAATGAGAGCATAATTAAAGCGAGATTGCGCTGCGGTATGAAGTAAGAGAAAGAACTTAATTAATCAACGAACAGAAAGAGTAATGAAGTAAAATTAGGGAACGCTATTACTAAGACACGTGTCCTAAATTTATGTTGCGCTATGGTTTAATTATGCTTTTCTATCAAGCAAGAACTTAACGACAAATACTTGAACGTTAATCTTATCATTAATTCAAGTTTCTTACCGAGATGAGTTCACTTTTGTAAACTCTTTTTCCTCACAAAGTTCTTAGCAGTTTCCAGCATTCGGCAACGAATCGTAAACTTTTAGGTGCGTTGCCAAACTGGAAATTAGTGGTAAAAGTGTTTACCTTCTGAATACTTCTGATTAGCACATTCATTTCGTGTTTCTAAGGTAGGTACGTTTCGCAAAATGCCTGAAGCAAAGGATTTCATTTCTTTCTTTCTACGTTAATTATTCCTGAATTCCTGGATTGTCACTGAAACTGGAATCCTTAAATATTTTTGCCTGCCCAGCTCACATTTCTTTGAAACCGGCCACTTGAAGGAACAAGCAAAGAGTCCAACGCGATGGAATTATCGATTCCACAACCTGCACTCTGTGTGGATGGAATTAATAATTTTGGACTCGTTAAATGAAAGTTAATAAAATTTAGAATCTGAGATCTTATTTTACGTATCTAGTCATTTCAGTTTTGGTTTCAAAAGAAGCATTTGTATTGGCAAAATGAATTGTATTCAGAAAAAAAAAAAAAAAAAAAAGCGTTGATATTCCCCAAATTTGTTATAGACATCATGTGAGCCCCTTGCGAAAAACAACCGAAATATCGACAAACAAAAATGAAACTTGTATGTAAACAATCATAAGCGCCCACTAGCTTGATATATATTTAGTCACATTGAGTATGCGCAGAAATGGTTGATTTTCATTCTTAAATTCAGGACTCGTGAAGAATGACTTCTTTTTGCTATCTTAAGCAGGACTAGAGGAATTTTTTCTTTTCTCTTTTTTTTTTTTTTTTGTCTCTATCATCGGATTATTTTTATTAGCAAAACGATTCAAAATGACAATAATGATTATTTTCGAACTGGATGGGCTTTATTCAGGTTGATATTTACGAAATTTCTATAACATTTCTCAAAGTTTTAATTTTTTTTTTTTTTTTTTATTTGTCAATTTTCGCTTCGACTTGTCTGTTTAAGTTGCAAACCTCGAATTCCAAATTTAGGCAAAACAAAATTATCACTACGAGGTTCGCTGCTGTAAAACGAAAAGATAAAACGCTCACTTATTGTAACAACGAAGTCTGTCGCTGTACAAGACGATCACGAGCCGTATTCTTTATGCCTTTCTATGATCATTTCCTTAGTTATTCCTTTTTTATTATATTTATGACTATCATTATGTTGATTAGTAAAATATGATCCTTTAAGGTCATCGGCCATTATCTAGCGGAAACGTTTAGTGGGATACTCTGCCAATTATCTAACGATTACTATAATTCTTGTAATTATTCGTAATTCATAAACTTTCTAGTTAACGATAATACAGTTTAATTATTTAAGATTGCCGATAACAAGCGACTACTAACCACAATATTTTCGCTCTTCACTAACTCTTAATTAATGAGTAATCTTGTTTAAAAAAGCAAATAAGTGGGAGTCACACATTAAAAATAAATAAATAAAATGAAAACGACTTGATCAGTGAAGCGAAAATAGGCTAAAATTCATGATTAACTTAATTAAATCTGCGTGCATTTGAATGCAGTTGTCCCTAATTTACGAACAAATATTCCCCGTGGGTACACATTGTAAATTAAAACGCATTTCATTTTAGTTTCCCAAAACATAAACACGTTATGATGTACGGTCGTTTAAATGAGTAGGACCGCGTTAAAGATCTTTGATGTACCAGCGAATGCATCGAGAAACAAAAACTGCAAACTGTGGTGATGATGCGAGAAAATGCCTTTTGACACTTCACAGGAAATTGCAGCAGCAGCTACGAAAACAAAATAAGATAACCCTACCTCACAAAATGCGTGAAGCTAATTAAGACGCATCTAAATGCTGTTCGCAGCTAACTACATTCACAGGTTTGACTCCATTTGCAGTTTATAAAGGAGGTCTGGGGATATCGAAAACATTTTACGAGATAAACATCTTTAATTAGTTTACACTGAACTCGCCGATCGCATTTTACGAAAATCTTACGAAGCAATGTTCGACGGTTGCTGTGGATGCATTTTTCTAAAGCTAAAATTAACTCTTTGAAAGGTGCCGCTGAGAAAATTCCTTCTCACCTTTTTGTATGCCCGAGTATTCAGCATCCTAATTTAATCTTTTTCTAGGGAAAGTGTCCCTCAAACTCTCAGCTGGGTTTTGTATTGGTTATTAACGAGCAGTTATCAAATGACATCAGACCGCCGGTCATATTTCCAGATAATGTCAATAAACATTGCCATAGTGTCATATTTCCACAAAATATCTCTAACGCAATGAAACTACCATGAAGACGCAGGCAGTAATTGGATCTGCAGCACAACAGCTATATCGTGGATCCATTTAAGGGTTCGTTTATTGAAAAATTATTATTATTATTGTACGAGCACCTCCATGGAATCATCGCGAGAGACCCAAAATATCTACGCAATCTATCGTACCTCTCCTTGAACCCACTAACAGAAAAAGCACTCACAACTGACTCTGGCAATCCATTCCACCCATTCACAACTCTCCAAGCAAAATATCTAGTCCTCACCTTCCCCTACTAACCACACTTTTACTCAATATCCAAGAATGATCCCCTTGTTCTGCCCCCCCCCTCTAGCCAATTGCTGAAACATTTCCCCTTACCATCTTGGTCACTCGCCTCCGAATCCTCTCCACCGCGTCCTCATCACCAAGAAACCCAGGAGGCCAGATCTGAGCACAGTAATCTAGATGTGTACGTATCAAGGCCATATAAAGAGGAATAACAACTTCCTTATCTCTACTTGTTAGTGTATTCTTCAACAGCCAAGTAATCTTATGAGCAACATTAGCAATATGTCCTCTAAACTTTAACCCCTCTGTCCACTACCACCCATAAATCTCCAGCTTCATCTATTTCGTGTAGTAGAGTTTCATCAATGTGGTACATAGCTGGTACTCAGACCAGAAGAATAGGGGGATAGGCGGGAGGTCATTTAAAGCAGTCTAGTGTTAGATCAAAACTAGTAAGACAAAATATGCAGTTGGTTGTTGCTATAGACCTGGGATTCCAGGGCTGATCTGAAAGATATGCATCGGCAAATTAGTACAATGAGTGCAGGTCGAGTGATTATCATGGGGGACTTCAACTATGGAGATATTAGCTGGAAGGAAGAAAGATCACATGCCACGAAGGGAGTGGAATTTATACACCCACTGAGAGAAAATTACTTGAGGCAGCACGTGATAGAGGGAATTAGGGTAGTGAAAGTATTTGACCTGGTCATAGGATTGGAAGAGCTGTCATAACCAAGGTGATCACATTGTTCCCAATTGGCGAAAGTGACCATGCGGTATTGACTTGGAAGATTGTGTATTGGAATAGGTATATGTGGAACTACAAGGCATGGGATATTGACAAGCTTAGAAAGAAACTTCAATCTGCGCCATGGCATAAAACACTGGAAGGCAGGGGCGGATTAAGCTGGCTGTGGGCAGCTGGCGGTAAAATTTACGGGGCCTCTAAAAAGTAGAACCAGGGCTTCACTATAACAAAACAAATTAAGCACACACAATATGCGATGTAATACTTTTATTTCTAAACATTGCAATAATCTGCAGATATAATTTCTTCTACATGTTCGATAATGATGCCTATGCATTCATCGCAAATATTATGTGATAAATATTTCCTCGTCCTCGATTACCGTATTTTTTAAATGTAATTTAAAAAAAAATTGTCCTATTCACTTAGGTATTCCAAGCATGTCAAGTAGTTTCCTTTTCTATTTGAGGTTTGACCTTCGTCATGACCTCTAAATGCTAGTCCTAATCGACTTATTAAATTTATAGTTTATGCTTCTCAACACTTCATACTAATAACTCTCTTCATGTTCTTTCTGCTGCTATAAATTAGTATCGATTCTGTTTAAAAATGAAGATCTTTTATATAAAATACACATAGATGACATACTTTCAAAAAGTAAGGTAGGTCGTAGTAAGTTTTCCAGTTTTGGAGCTTGGGCCCCTGGCGGCCACCAGCTTCGATACCTGCTTGATCCGCCTCTGCTGGAAGGGAAGGATGTTAGTAGTTAATGGGAGATAATTAAGAGGGATCTAGACGAAGCAATATCAAATTGTATGCCTAAGATAAGGAGGGTTAATCAGGTAGGAGTTAGATGCATGAGTAACATCATTAAGCATGAGCTACAGAAGAAGAAAATGCTGTGGAGGTTATACAGGAAGAAGGGAGACCAGCAAACTCATGTACAGTAAAAAGATTAGATAAACCAATTAGCAAAAGTTTCCCGAAATACATAAACGAAGACTTTTCCTACGAATCTGTGAAAAGACACGATAGTTATTGTTATTCGTGACACCGCCAAGGAGTCCGAAGACTCATCGCGGGAAAACACCTATTGTACAACTCTCCGTCTCCACCACTACACCGAACCTCTATTACCAATCATCAACTTCAGCGCCATCTACTGCCCACCACAGCTAGTATTTTTTGTCTGTAAATTGCGTGTGTTCTTAAGGGCAGATTTGTCTGTATGCGGGATGAAAAACCCGAGTTTCCGGGAGAAAAAAACCCCTGCTACCTCCGCATGAGATCGGCTAACTCACCTTCGATTGCAAAAGTCCATATAAAGATTCCTCCCGTCATGACGAGACTCAAACTTAGGCCTTTTCCAATTGAAGGGGGAAACGTACCGTCGTTCTTCCAATCGCGCCACGGAGACGCGTTCTAACATATTTAAGGAAAAAATTGTTGGAAAGTAGATCAATTAGAAATGTCAGAATAGGTGAAAAAAAATACTGCAATCATGAATTTGTGTTTGAGAGTTAGTGAAAATATTCTGTGGCTTGCTTTCTTTATTTCCACCACTTATCTGTTGTCTTTGTAATGGAAAACGAATAACGGAAAAGCCGAAATTTTTATGCAAATAGCGAGTCAAAAACGTTCTCAAAAATACGAATTACGCACTTCATGGAATCGGAGAGCTCTGTCGTGCCACAGCCTACCTTGTTTGCTCTGTCGGCCAACGAGGTCGGCTCTGGCCGAACATGAAAATTTCTCAATTTCAACAATCAATGTCGAGCCTTGTTACAGACTTGGTAAATATTTAGAAAATGCTCCAAGGAATATTTTAGGCGAATACTGAAATATATTCAGTTCAGTTCATAATTTAAAATAAAAAGCTATCATGAAAACTTTGTTTCCCTCTGAAATGTTAAAGATATCATTCTTTTGTTGTGTTTTTTCCGCCATAATGTTGCTTTAACGTCAACCGGTAAAAGTTTTTTCGTCTCGTGCTAACAAGTTGGCGGATGTCACTGTTTTTAAGCTACTTTCTAACATCACAAGATGCTGGTAGGGAGAAACGGTCTCCTGTGCAGATCTTCTGTGGAATGGGTAAAAAAATAATTTTTTACTTCGGTACCTCTCACGCTTCACTGACTAAAAATGTCACATTCGGTGATCTCAGCTACATGTGAGAAGATACGCCATAAAATGCACCTCAGATACCTTGTTGTCCTCGAAAACTAAAACCTGAAATTATTAATCAGGGAAGCGTGAAATGCACGACGAAGTACTCTCCCGTGGCGGAATACCTCACTGTGTGCGTGGTGCCGAAGATTTCAAGAGAGAATTTCTATTACCATTCGAAGATTGTCGCCATAAACATCATGGGGCTGAGTAACGTAAAAAGAAAATGAAAATCGGGATGACCACTCGACTATTAAACGCCGACCCGACCAACAAAGCAATCATCTATGAGATGAAATTCCCACTAATGTTAAAATACGAGTCGCTTTTTCTTTTGCGTTTTCTGAGCATTTTCCTGCAAGTGAGGACAACATTTTTACTAACATTCAAGTAGTTGTAGGAGTTCAAGAAAACTCCTAATTGACGGAACTACGTCTTCGCATCCATTTGACTACTTCCGTGTCTTCATTTAGATGACAAAGAAGTGGCAGATGGAGCCAAGTGTTTGCTGCGTCGAGGGAGGTGACTCAGAACAGTGACTCTAACGCATCAAATATCCGCATCAGTACGACACTTCTGCAAGATTTACATCTTTGACACGCAAAACCAACGGAGAGCACTACTAATGTGTAAACTCGTCAACGCAAAGTATTCACTCACTGAACATCCCTTAGCAGAATGCTCTCAATAGTCGGGAATTCAATCACTGCACTCTGTTTCATCAGTTAATGTCTCCTTTCATTGACATTCAGAGGCCTCTGTCGGGAGAGCAGCGAAACTTCTGAAAATCAAATACTTTCTCTTAATTAGTTATTACCATATTAGTATTTTTAAGAATGTCTGCTTTCAAATGATTTTCAGTACTTTTTTGTCAAACTTTCGGTTGCGTGCGTTACCTTCGATGTAAATTATAAGTAGAATTCTGTGTGAATGAAAGCTTTGAACTGAGACATTTCATTAAAAAAACGAAAAGTATATTCTATTGCACTATTAACCGGGATGTTGACTGTGGTCTTATTCATCCTATTTCAATGCGAAGGTAGCTTACGTAAGCAAGCACAGAAACAATGATCGCGGATTTCGAACTTGAATATGTTTCTTGTGTAGTATTGAAAGTTAAACTTTGTGAAACCCACTTTATTTAGTTCTTTGCAAGTCTTAAATTATTGTTATTTAACCAGCCACTATTCATGTCATTATTTTCACGTTTTCGTATCGTAACTTTAAACGTAAGTTTCTTTTTTCTTTTTTTTATAACAAATTGGTGTTCTGCTGATTTAATAACCTCTTTCGAAATGGCCCCAATTACGAGAGCATTCACTGATGTTATTATAAGCATCATCACAAAGCTCCTTTTGCGGCCCGCTACTTAACACCGAAAGAAGATTTTATTTTCCATGAATTTTTTCCATTGATTAAAACAGTATGGAATAAACTTTTCTTCTTCGTCCGCATAATCTTAACTATCCTGCAGCCCAAAAGGAAAACAAGGTGTCTTCTCGAAGTAATCAAGATAGATTGGACGATTGTGGTGGCCTCGACCTAAACTTCAGAAGTCGAAAACATTGACGGCAGTGATGTTCTGCATCCCACAGTGCGCTGTACTCCCCCACTTCGGTTTGCATCATCCAAATTCTGTGCTTTGGCAAATCGTTTGGACGCGTTATATCTTGTCTCTGAGATAAGAAACATTTCAGCTACGTCTGTACGAGACGAGATAACTTGTCTTCGGTTAAAGAACCTTTTATTATCGACAAATATTGTTCATGTCAGCGAAAAGAACGAACTGCGGTGTTTTCCAACCGAAGAGCAAGTCGTGTCATCGTACCAAATATGCTGTGTAAGCGCTACATGGCATAGGAATTAAAGTGAAATTAAACGAGATAACATTATTTATTTCGAGTTATATCGCATATTTGCAAGCAAGCATATTTTATTACTTATTGTCCTGTTTGTTTTACTTTTTTAAATAAATAATCGAACTTAAAATGTCTTTGTAGCTATGCGATGTAAAATAGGAGGAATATTGTTGAGATTTTCAATTAATATGGAAACGGCAGAGATTTCTTTTGCAAAGTGCGCACGCGCACACACAAGGTCTTACATAATACTTCCATTAATAACCTAGCTCATTGATTTTTTTTTTTTTTTTTTTTTTTTTTTTTTTTTTAATGCGGCTCCCACTTCCTAAAGTTTGTATCTGCAGTACATTATTATCATGAGCGGGAAAGGAGTGGATAATTTGGGAACCCTACTCTAGAAACCAAACACGAAATATTTTCATCCCTTCAGTGAGTAGGGTGGGGTCTCACGCAGACAATGGACTCTCACCTAAAGTGACGATCGCCAACATCCATACGAATTGTATGATTCACCCCCCCCACACACACACACTTATCGGTGGGAGAGTGGGGACACTATATACTCGTCATCCAGGCAGGCTGCTAACCAGAAGGACGAACCTTATTTACACACACACACACACACACACACACACACACACACACACACAATCGTGCCATGCGATGAAATGACTAATTTAATATGCAAAACCTTTTTCCATAATTGATCGATGGCCTCTGCTACTGATGGCACGCAAAAAGTTGAGCAAGCTTGAGCGCGGTTAGTTTTGGCGCGGAAGGGAACTAATCGTTCGATGCTGTTGGCACACTCTCCCTCGATGAGTCTTTGGACTCCCTGGAGGTGTCACATAATAATAATGTTCAACTTCGTTCAACTATGTATAATTATAATCATATACAGCACATTTTACCCAAATTTACAGAATTAATGTCTTTACATACACAATCTGATCAAAAATATTCTCGTCCCTACTCTTTGCTGCGATCTTCTGGGAAGGCGTTTAGATATACGCCTTCCCAAAAGATCGCAGTCCTTGTAATTCAAATTGATCACTGTGTTAATTACAACTATCGATTTGAATTACAATGGATTTTGCGAGGTTGCTGTGGTGATTTCCTGTCAGAACAAAATTAATGAGGTCGACCATTTATGTCAGGAGATTCAACCCGCTCGCAATCAGCATTCCAAATTCATCTCACACTGTCCGATTGTGTTGAGGTCAAGGTCTGTGCAAGCCAGTCAAGTTCTTTAACAACTGTCTAATTAAATCATCCTGCACAGATCACTGTGGAGAGGGAACATTGTCGTTGATACAGGAAAGGGCCTTCATCGAGCTGGTGCCACAAGTTGGAAGCACAGAATTATCTAGAATGTAATTATGTCGGCGTTAAGATTCCTCGTCACTGGAATAGGGGGTTCAGCCCAAACCGTGAAAAACTGTCCCAGACTGATGACTCTTCCAACAAACTTCACAGATGGTATAACACGTTTAGGCAGTTAGCATTCTCATAGCATCCACCAAACCCACACTCGTCTGTCGGATCGCCAGATGATGAAAAACGTGATTCCTCACTACAGAGAACGTTTCCGCTGTCCAGTGTCCAAAGTCGGCGAGCTTTACGCCACTCTACCCAACGCTTGTTGATATTAGGCTAGAGTGCGACTGCGAGGTCCTGGAAACTCATGTTCTTCGGCTCCCTCCAGCACCACGAAGAGTTGTGGTGCTGGCGTTGCTTGCAGAGGCATTTCAGAAATCGGTAGGAAGTATTCCAACTGAGTAGAGGTGATTTGATAGTTTTGTCTCGCCACTAGCTTCAACACTCGCTCTGAGATTACACCAGGTCCGGATTGTGCTGTTGTTGCTCCCAAGCGTTTCCACTACACAATAACATCACTTAAAGTTGATCGGGAAGCCGCAGCAGTGCAGAAATTTTCCGAACTGAGTTATTGCAAAAGTAGCATCCAATGAAAGTGCCACGCTGCAAGTCACTGAGCTCTTCCGATTCATTTTCCTGTTAATGTTTGTCTATAAAGATTACGGATGCTTCCTTTTTATATCTGTATTAGCCATGGTTGTAATGTATATAGCCATATCCTCCATTACGAAGGGGTGTCAGGATGTTTTTGATCAAACAGTGCACTCCATTATTGGCTTAGGGCTCCCCCTGTTGGCTGCAAGCTGTCTCGAAGTGCAATAATCCAGAAAATTTCAAGCATATGAAGGTCCTTTCTGTGAAAACTGCATCAATGATTTAATTCCTCATCACATTCACAGACATCGCAGAAGTGAATTGCAATCTTGGAAGTTCCTGCGATGCTGTAACAGTGCGAGTTCATTTTTTAGCAACATCTTTTTTACTTTACTTTTATCGTTGATTTCAATATGGAGAGAGATCAGAGAAGGCAGCCGCGACACTATCCGATCGATAAATCAGGATGGATAATCATTAATTGCTGAAAATCATTTGTCATTTCAAAAACTTAAACAACTTTTGTAAATCTTAATGGGCTCTTAAATGCTCACAATCCTTCCAGATATCTTCGGTTTTATTAACCATGATTCTATGATAAGATGATTTTTATCCCTATGTCTATAAATGTACTTTGAATGTCAATGGCGTTTGTTCTGACTAGTGGTTTGTCTGTATGCGAGATGAAAAACCCAAGTTTCTGGTGAAAAAAACCCTGCTTCCCCGTATGAGATCCACTAACTCACCTTCACTTGAAAAAGGCCTCATGAAAGTTCTTCACGTCCTTGAAGGGATTTGAAATCAGGTGTTTTCAACCCAAGTGCATCCTCGATACCGACTGAGCTACGAAGTCTTCAAAAACTCCTGCACCATGATGACTGTGCAAGGACATGCGCAACGGGGTTCGTTCCATAACGCGACAATTCATCGAACAATAATTATGAAAACAGCGATTCATTGAGCAACTATTCATCGATTGTCGATGAATTAGTTCAATAGTTTTTTAAATAGTTTATTGAAAAAACAAATCGCCCAATAATTGTTGGTGATTTCCTCTTCATAATTCGTTCAAACAGTCATTTCCTTACGAAATATTGATTTTCTGTTTTCGTCAAAATGAGCTAACATTACGTAAGATGCAAACAACATGATTAGGGGTTCATCGAGGATTTTAATATACTTTCTGTTCTACTCTATTATAGTATTCTGTACTTCCATATCTACAATACTGGGACTTCCACGATAGCTTGTTTATTCATGGAACAGAACTTAGAAGTGATACTGTAAAATACTCTTCGCCTGTTATGGATTTCTTTTCTTGAGAAAATGCAAATGCTGGGTTATAAAGCTTATTAAGTCAATCACTTTTACGTTATTTTTATGAGAGACAATTTACTCATGTATTAAAAAAAAAAAAAATGGAAGTGACCGCGCGGTTAGCCTAGTGGCTTTGCGCTTCGCAACCATATGCCTGGGGAAGGAGTGTCCCAGGTTCGATTCCCGTTGTAGACGTGAGGAATTTGAGGATCTTCCTCAAGCATAGCCAAGTTAGCCGGTCTTGGGCGCGGTTAGTAGGTTTTTTCCGCCAGTTTATCTGGCGTTTTTCATCCCGCAAACAGGCAAACCGGCCCGTGAACATACGCGTCTACAGTCAAAAATATATCCTCCCCCCAGCGGCAGACCAGGCGACGGGTCGGTTGGGAGTAGTACTAACAAGAGGTCGCATCTAAGTAACACGCGGACCCTGCATAGGAAGCGGGAATAACGCGTAGAAGAAGAAGAAGATTAAAAAAAAATGGAAGTGTAGGATTTAACTACAGCAAACTTATTTCAATCACTTCAGAATTATTTCAGCTTTCGAACTGAAAAATAAAGCAGATGAATCCTTCAATTTCTTTAATGCTTGTTGGCAGTGGGGTGTATTTGATATCTTCTCCCGGTAGGGTTATTCGGCAGAGAAGTTTGTTTATCACTTAGGAAAATGCGTCCTCTCCTTTATTTTGAAATATGTGCACTTCATCTCCCCAGGGACAGATTAAGAATTCTGCTGTCTCCTTTGGCCTTGGTAAGTGCCACCGGTATTGACTTGTTCGAGCGGTATATCACCTCCCCCCCCCCTTTCCTCCATACACACAGAAGGTTGCGAAACCTCTTGTCCATCCATGCCGCTTATAGATGTGGGTCAACTATGAATTAAATAAAATAAAATCATCGTAATTGGGGACAAGTATGAGTCACAAAACAGCGCATGCGTTGAGTGCGAATTGTGAATAAAAACTATAATTACTTTTCCAAACAATTAATTAAGGAATAAGAATTGCGGCAGGCGATTTATATAGGTGAACTTTTTTTTTTTGTTACAGCGCATTTTCTCATTTTTCGATTAATTGTGGTTTTTGAACAAATGCAATCGATCATTTGCTTTATCGACTATTTCAACGATTTTCTTTTTCTTTTCTTTGTTTCTTTATTTTTTCTTTAATCAATTATCGATCGATTAACTGCCTTTAAACTAGTTGTTTTCGGTGAACTTTCTGCATACCGCTAAAATCCCTACTATATATATCTTATACAAATACTCATGTGTGAGCGTCGGCTTTCATCGCTTGTGCATATCATTTTCATATTTTTACCCAATCCAGACAACACAAGCGGTGCTGTCTGGAATGGGTAAAACATCGGACCTGTTTCTTAATATACAGAAATACACTACATTAAAATAAGTATTGTCGCAGTGCTTGTTTTAAAATAAAGTATCTTGATACGCATATTTCCATCATCAAACATGTTCCATGATGCTGTGTAAAGCAAGCAGGCAAGTGCTCCCCTAAGTCGACTGTGCGTCACCAAAATGTCATAAATGGAGAGCACATATTAGATGATAACCCTCTTTTCTCAATCCACATCAGCAGCCTTTTTTCCAGTGCCGAGGGAAAGGTTATGACAACGTGATGCTTCTGCAAAGAAACTCGCAAAAAGAAAACTAATATGAGAACACAGGGTTCGGAAAGGTGGCACACAAATTTTGTAACTTTTTTTCTAGCAAAAAGGAGACCAAACTTTTTTAGCTCAATAAACGTTTTGAAATCTTAGGTTTTTAGTGACAGTCCTTACTTGTCACTATAGTTGAGTTCGCCACTCAAAATGAGATTTAAGACTTGGAGATGACAAGCGTATGGAAACAACTATCGCCATCTAGTGATCTCACTTTAACACTCGTATTGTTGTTTGAAACAGTGACAGTGGGGTTTTCCTTAGGAGGGATCAAAACCCAACGTTTCCATAGGAGAACCATTCTTGCCTGCGCAAAAGATTGTCACACTCGAAAACTGGCAGATTTTAAAGGTAAAGAAAGACTTTCTCTAGTCGTCTACCAAAATCGAAACTACTAAAAAAAAAAAAAAAACAGTTTTTGTCTCCACCTGTCCATGTCATGGATCACAAGAGTAGCGAAAAAAAGTAAACGTAATAAAGTCAAAACAGTAAATTCACTGACTTCCACTAATAAGTCTGGAATTTGCTTTCCAGCAGCCACGTTTGAATTCCCATTGTTTTTGTAAACAAACGTTTGATGCTGGACTGTATTCTTCCATGTTCCTCTTCCTTATTCGTAATTCTGTTATTCCCACAAACGGCAAGTCTTTGCTGCCCTCCTTGCAGCCTTTCGTGTGTGGGAGTCATATAAAAAAATGAAATAATTTCTCTCTTTGCGTTCAATTCTGAACATTCCTTTAATTGGATTTTATCACCGCGGTCCATACGGAAAACAAATAATTTACTGCTGTGTTTCGGCTGTGCTTGCAAGAGCTCACTTCGGAGTGCATTAAATCAAGTGGAGGTTGAGCGAACTGCTTCACAGGTGCGATAATATGGGCATTGCACGGGAAACACATCGCAGAATGCGAGATCATTAACGAAATTTATGGTTATGCAGTTAGCAGCGGATGAAACCATTTTGTAAACGATAAATTAAAACTTAGCCTCGGTTGAAGTTTGAGGTTTGTTGGTGTGTTCATTACCCAGGGAATGGGAAAAACAAGCACGGGCATTGGCCAGTCGTGTGTGTGTGTGTATTCGATGATAATTTAAGCACAAAAATTATGAGCATAAAAAGTGTGATTAGAACGACAGAAGACCGAGTGCGATTTCGAAAGTGAAAACTTTTGCGTTGGGTTTATTTCCAAAATGTTATCGGGACTTCCTGTTTCATTTCTTTTATTTATTTATCCCCCCCCACCTTATTCGATAACTAATCAATGCTGTTATTTTGATATTGAAAAATGAGTTTAATAGTGCGGGAGAAGAATACAAAGATCCGTGAACGAGATGACATATTTTCCTGGTATGGTCCAGAAGAAACACTTTAAGTTAGTCAAATAAAATTATATTTTTAATTTCTAAATTCAGAAAGTTCAATACAGAAAGATAAAATGCCTTGAAGTTTATCGCAAACACTCTAGTTTAAGAACTGGATTCAAGTTTTTTTTTTTTTGCGTAAATAGTAAATTAATTGACTTGGTTTATTTGAAGCAATATAGTTGATGTACTGCAGTCATTAAGGACTCAAGCAATTCACCAATGAGAACTTTGGAAAGACGTTTATTTATGCTTGGCATACAACATTCAGGTTTCAAACCAAAGCCACTCCATTCAAACACGACTTATTCTTGTTTCAAGAGACGACTGGAGCGAGTCTTACAAATGACTTCTTGTTGTTTAGGAAGGGAAAGGGATTTGCGTATGCTAAAATTAAACTTACTTCCACGCCAGAAGATCGTTTGTGACTTTGAACAATTTCAGACGTTTATTCATTATTTCTGCTTGAATCCGTTATTGTGACGACACACAAGGAAAACCTAATCAAAGAAGTGCAAAAAGAAACATCTTAACTCCAGAAATGATAAGGTTATTATCATTCATCCAAAATGCATTTGGTTAATTGATATTTCACGGCTTATAATAACTTGACACTTCATACAGTTTAGTTGGGAAGGCGTGAAAAGTAACGTTTGTTGAAATACTTGGAGCTGGTTTGATTTGAATTACGTTACACCAACTAATGCCACGAGAAAACACCAATATATTATGCCCTCCTCTGTCATGTATGGTATTCTGTCAGTTTATCTATTTTGTTGGAGTAAAAACTCATGTTTCTGGGAGGAAACATCTTTCGCCTTTCTATAAGTTAGACTAACTCGCATTTAGACTGGCTCATTACGAATTCGAATCTCATTTTCAAAACAAAGGGCAAGCACTGAATTTTGTCATTCTCACGCTGAATAACGCACGTAAGACGACTGCGAAAAAGTAGGAAGACAGCAGATGCTCATAATGATGTGGTATAAAAATGATAGCAGTGTCCTTTCAGAATTGGAAAGTAAATTCTAAAGTATTGATTTCGATTCATTAACACTTTTTATACTATGAGGCCCGATGTATTACAAAGCTAGTTTTTAAATTTTAATTTAAGATTCTCACTGTCTTCGAACTCGAGATTTATGCTGGTATAAAAGTACTCGTCCTGACATAGTGAGTCAACAAAAAAAAAGAAATAGAAATACGTGATTAAGAAGACTGACCGATAGGGAGTGGTGCATTCGCATCGCAAGTCACAAACAATAACAAGAACTGTTACCGAGATTGCAATAAGAGTGGCAGATCGTATAATACGACACGAAAGTTGTTTTGCATTTTGTAGTTCTGCTGTTACATAACTGCAATTGCTTTGAGCTCAAACATTTTATTGTAATCATCTTCATCTTTCATGATCATTTGAAGAAACTTGCAGTTCGAAAACGAACATCTTTTCTCTTGCGTTGTGAGACACAGTTTCACCAAAACTTCTAAATAATAGCAGCGATTCTGTGTCGAAGAAAGGGCTCCTCCCAGTACAGAGCATTCAAGTCAACGGGATGTTATTTGACTGGAAACACGTGAATTCTATCTAGAATGCAAGGGACCCTTGTAAATGTTTTATCTCTGGCGACTTCGCACTTTCAACGAATAGAAAAAACGAAAAATACCCTGATGTGTCGCACATAAGTCATGTGGCCCGTTGCGTTATTGGCCTCACGACATAATATCAAAAGCGCCACAACCCAAATAAAGGTCAACTTTGAATCAGATTGTGCAAGTGGTTGAAGGTACGAGGAGTGTTCGTGCCACATATGATGCGTGCAGTGTTTGCCCATTTCCTTGTTCCTTACGATATGTTGTGCGTATTTAAGCATTTAGTATTTAAATTAAAGATAGTTGCTTGTTCCACACGGAATTATTGAACATAATTCTTGCGAAAACAACTTTACTTTCCGACGTTCTATTAATAAGCACACGTTACCCGAAAGCTGTAATAAAACTATCTCGTATCCTATCGAAATGTCGGAGGAGCGAACGTGCAATGCCTTCGTATGATTGCCTTCCTATTACGTGCGTTCTTCGTTATTTTTTGCTTGCTTGTTATCGAGAGTACACCGAAAAGTTGGGAGTATTCATCCTTTCGGTAGAAGCGGACTTTCATTTCCCCTTCGCTATGTGATCCGACGCCGTCAGGTCGTATCGTTCTGTCTTAGTGTTCGAAATTCTTTTGATGTGAACGAAACTGACAGGAAGATGTGTTTTCCGCTTGGAAAAGGCTTGCTTTCAGCAAAAGAAAGAAGAATGAAAAAGATGCATTACTATTTCTATTTTGGCTCTCGTTCATGTGGTGCAAAATGGTAGAGGGAAGTGTTCACAAGCTCCTCCCCCAACGTCTGGCATTAGATTTGTCGGATTACTTTTGTGTGAGGTGCGCATTTATTAACCACGTTTTCATTTATATCGTTCGCGATATCCACAGGACGTGACGAGAGTGTATTATCATAATAATGCCAGAATAGTTATTGGGAACTTGACTTCTTTGGATTCATTCTCCCATTCACAATTGTAATTTCAAATGTCGGCGCCTTTTTGGCAATCATTACCCGATCCACATATAAAGTAAGCCTTTGATGGCTCCACTTCAGTAAATCCAGTTGTGACGCTTTCCAGTTATTTCAGCGAATCAGTACCCGAAAAGTGCTTTAGGATTGCATGTACGTGAAGGTAATACACGGTGATGTAGGACTTCTTTATTTTCTTCTTATTTCTTCTCAGAGAAAGAACTCATCTAAACGAGAACGTGGCCATTTCTTATTGACTTGTTTTGTCCTTTGTTTAAGGATCTTATACTTGTGGCGATTCTTTAATATGTAGGAATAACGCAAACTTATTTATCCATTCTAATTTGACATTTTGATCTGAATAACCGATTTGGATCGAAATCGATGCAACAATTTCTGACGATAATATGCAGGGCCTCAGTTAATGCAGCAAAACTATCCTGCATTCCACACTCAGTAACGTGATAATTTTTTTAAACAACAAACTCACTTTGCAAGTAGAATTTTGAGTTTCCTACTTCAATTCAGAAATACCGTAGTTCAGGCAAACAGCAACAAACGAAGAAAACCTCCAAAGATCAATATTTCGTTAAGGTTATGTTTAAGAAAAACCCCCAAAAATTTCGTAATGGAAATATCAGATCAAAGGAAAATCATGAGGTTAAATTATGTCGAATTCGAAGAAAAATTATGATTGAAAATGAAACATTAGCACAGATCACTGATTCCAAGACCTCGGATGTTTCGTTTTACATATAAAAGAAACTGACACCAAAATAATTTTTAAATCCGTTAATGATAACAATGAAGATAACATTTTTAAACCCCGATTCAAAGTTAAACCCCGATGAAGAATAACAGACTACAATATGGATCATGAAAACTATAGAAAAATAATAGGTGAAGAAATGAAATGCCTACGCACAATAGCAGGTTGCAGATTTTATTATTAAAATTATGCAAAAATAAAATATGCGAAGGGCTTAAATCTACAAATGTGAAAACGAAATGTACGGAATATGTTACGACACTCGAAAAGGTTCTCAGATGAAGAAAATAAGTCAATGATGGTGAATAATAAGATGATCGGAAACCGGCTAGTAAGCCTAAAATATCTGCCTGAGTGATGGACATGAGTTTTATATGAATAAATTGTCCTTTTCATGCATGCTTTAGCATAAGCCAAAAACTACATAAAACTGATCGTTCGAAATGGATGAATTTCGAAAGTGAGAGAAAGCAGCTGGAAAAATATCATCTGTGGAACACACACTTGAACAATAACTTCCTAACGTCTGCTGTAAGAAGAGAGAGAGAGAGCTGTGATCCCCCTTGTTATCACTTTGAAGAGTGAAGGAAAGAATCAATGAATAACAGAATGATTATGCTGCAGCGTACCATTTTTGCATCGGATAATATGAAAATTTTATACACTTTCACCTAACACTAAAGAAAGAAAAAAAAAACATTAATCTCTTGAGTGCTAATTTTTTCACCAACAACGAAGGGAAATTTAAGATAAATTCTCTCAAGAAAGATGCAGATTTTATGAATATGCACTCTTTTAAATGAATAATTTGTCCAAACATTAAAACATAATATTTCCACCTTTTATTTAGAAAATAGACTTCCAGGAAGTCAGGAACTCATCGATGGAAGCCACATATCAACCTCACCAACTGTCGTATATTTTTTGAATGCATTCACTACCTGCACTCGCAACACACTGGCATTCTATTCCAATCACGCGCCACTCTACGAGAGAAAAATCTAAATCTCACCCATTCTTGACTGCATTCAATTTCAATCCTCCACGGAAGCCCACTCGTCTTCTCCTCACCTTCCATAAAATAAACTTCCATCTACTGATTATCCTGCGTGTGACTTTTTCGAATCTTTGGAAGTCTCAATCTTATCATCCATCTTTCTCCTG
The DNA here is from genome assembly GCF_054136105.1 of Typopeltis vanoorti. NCBI lineage: Eukaryota > Metazoa > Arthropoda > Arachnida > Uropygi > Thelyphonidae > Typopeltis > Typopeltis vanoorti. The sequence goes on from NC_143556.1 coordinate 144,113,465, forward strand.
TTTGATGTGTATTTAAAACCTGCATTCCACAATCACGTTTAACACTTTTTGACTCTCTCTCTCCCCACCGTGTCAGCATCACCACGGAAACCAGAAGATGATCTGCACCGTAGTGCAAGTGAGGTCGTATCAAGCCCGTGCAAAGAGGCAAAATTCATTTATCTTTACACGTGAAGATGTTTAGCAGTGTTGTATTGTCTAATCATGCATTGTAATTCAAATATTCGAAGACGATATTAAATCAGATAGTCTGATTTAATCGCACCACCCCCTGAGTGAGTATATCTCGAGCTTTCATGACGAAAACGACATTTCGTCTGACAAAGTTTCGTCTGACAAGAAAAACAAAGCACCAGTGAATCAATGCTATGAGTGTCCTTTTAGGAAGTGCTTAATCCTCTTCATGCGTGCGGTCAGTCACAGATAGTGGTAAGGATGCCTTTTTCGAGACACCCACTTGCAAGAGGTAAACTGCTTAGCAGAATATACTTTGTTTCTAACTAATTACACATATTTATCAGCCCACTGAATTTTAAAAGTATAAGGTTAGACACAATACGCCACAATGACCGACATTCACATTTGAACAACTGCAGCTACATATTGTTGGAACCTTGCTAACAGAAAACATTAAAAAATAAATCATCACATTTTCTGAAAAAGAATAGGAACGCTCACTAACACAACACGTGAGCCAGTTTGCTTTTCTATCGTGCAATGCCTTTTTCTGCTTTTATTAAAAAAAAACTAGACGACATTTAGGCGTACATCCAATTATAACCAATTAACAGGGGATTAATTTGTAGAACGTACACGCACTTTTAAATCTGCATATTTTGTCTTTAAAAAAGAAACATTGAAATGAATTACTTTATAAGATGCGTTTTGACTGTTGTCAGGAAAAGCTAGCCTCCTTTTAAAATAAGCTGATGACACTAATTAATGCGTCACAGGAAACAAACAACAACTTTTCTGCTATTTGGATAATTAGTTAGTCATGCGGAACAGTTTGGGGTTGTCGTAGATAAACATTAATCCTGTCTTGACAAGATAAAATACAATGGGGGCCTCTTCACTTTCGGGATATTTAGATAAACGAGCTTCCAACACAAAGTAGTTCCACCATCTTTGACAGACCGCGTGACGTTAAGTGACACGAAATATTCTGCGCCGCGAATGAAACACATTGGCGTAGATGGAGCGACTTACTTGGCATTTGCAGCTCGACCAATTTGTCTGCTAGTACTCAGCTGTGCAGCTGGTCGTGTCGTAAACAAGTGGTGACATTTTATTTCTCTACCCATCCCTATGGAAATTACATCCGTTTCCATTCGTCACCTTTATTGTGCAATTGATATGCAAATTGCTTTCTTCTGAAGTCGCCATTTTGAAATATTTCATTTGACAATCGCAAAAAGCAGAAGCATCCTTTATTAAATTAATAACACGCGGACCCTGCATAGGAAGCGGGAATAACGTGTAGTGAAAGAAGAAGATCATTTATTAAATTAGGGGAAATGGGAGGAGGAAGTGTAAGGTTTATTCACTCTGACTTCCGGTTTGACTATCTCTTTCGTGATCATTACCAGATAAAATCTTTGAAAATTGCAATCAGTTGTTTTTATACGAACATTGCAGATGTCGTTTGGAGGCTTTTCTAAATTATTTGAATATTTAATAATATTCTTTCTCATTAAATGTTTGAAAATACTTTGACATTAATAATATAACTATTGTACTTCAATAAATACGTTTTTTGGATTATCTCAAGTTTTACAAAGCATTAATATGTGAACAAAGAACAACACAGCGTGTGACATAGATTAAGATCCTATTCTTTATGTATTAAGTTTATTTCTTTACCCAAAGTAAACTTTCGGTTCACTTTTAAAACATAAACAATAATGTGGTATCGAGTAGGTAACCAGTCAAGTTATAGGGGCTCTCTTAAGGATATGTTTTCTCTATTAGAATCGAAGGTAATGACAGAAATCCACAGTTTTTTCTAAGTATCATTATATTTTACAAAAGTAATGAACTTATAGTCGATTTCAATGCTATTCGAATGTTGTATTTTGTCTTAGAAGGGTTTCTCTTTAATTTTTTTTTTCATTTTGACTAGTGGCTAAGCGCATTCGTTTCAATGTGAAGTAAATCTTGTTAAGTCTCTTTCTGTTGAAATTGGGGAATGCCAGAACTTTTCATGCAGGACGTAACCTCTGAGGAGTAACGGAAAGACCCGGATCTGAATCCTGATCAGGATGTGAAGACCATTTCATAACGGCTTTTCATGCCGAGTAGCAGTCCATTAAACCCACTAAACAAACAACCCCTAAAAGGAAAAAAGCTTCCTTCTGCTCACACTAAATAAGGAAGTCATCGAAGACATTCGTGAAAAGGTGCATTTTGTAACAGCTTCATTATAAGAATAACTGAATGAGGGGGTTTTTAAATGAGTTTGCAAAACGCATAAATATCCGGAGTCAACCTATGGGTGGGTGGATTTTATTGAAATTATTTGCATAAAATATTTAACCTCCCTCCTTAATTTTGGTTTCAATCAAATTCAAGTGCATGGACAAGACGTTTTTCTTTCTTTTATTTTTTTTAAATTATACGTAGAAATGATTATGATCTGGCTTTTCGCCTGTGTATGAATGGAAATAAGTGTTTTGGCAATTACGCCACCTCAAAACAGTCCAATTATAACTCAAATTTAAGCTTGAGTACATTTGTTTTAATTCCTAATTAAATTAAACTAGAATATTCTTTATATCACTGCGAATTTTGCCAACACATTTTCGTAGATGCCACCTACCGAATATCACAAATTCCCTGCAGACACAGAAATGGAACTTCGAGCTTACTCATTTTATGAAAAGCACTTAAAATATTCTGGGTGTGTTTGGGTGGATGTTTTTTGTGGAGACCGTAAAAGCATCGGAGGAGTTTTATATGCAAATTACGGAGGGCAAAACTTACCCTTCTTATGCGCAAGTTATGAAAATGAATTGTTAGATAAGTAATCAACCATATTTAATTAAAAGTATTACATGTTAAGTTATCGGTGGTTTAGTTCTCGTGACTACGATTCAGAGAATCAAAAATATCAAATTTAAAATAATTCGGAGTGAAAATCTCTCCGCTCTGCAGCCAATGGACTGTGGGTTGGAATTCCCATAACTTGTCATTACGACTGGATATTTTTGAATGGGTTTACGTTGTAGACGAATCTCATGGTCTGGTATGAGATCACTGCGACTCAGATACTGTCAGGTCTGAAGAAGTAGAAAAACATTAAAGAATTTTCTTGATTACGTAATTTCTACGTAATTATTTTCTCAAAATGAGTCTGCTTCAACTTGTTTTATTTTCGCAAAAGTGTCGAACTGACTGGAAAGTAGTTTAATTACTACTACTGCCAGTGTTTGGCTGGCGGCAGAACTATCGCTAGTAGTCATGATTTATGTTGTTTTGGGTTCCAAAGAGACGGTGTCGCTTCGAAATAACCCCTTTATCTCATTCGCGACCCATCGCGTTTGTTAAATTACAGCACATTAATTTTCGACCGTTCTTTCAGTTTGGCTTCTTTATTTGCTCATTAAGTGACATTCGATAGTAGTCATTCTCTATCGCCGAGTGATTTACTACGCCTCCCCCCCCCCCGCTAGGAAATGGTAGTAACAACTAGAATTCAGAGTAATCAGGTTTTTACCGAGTGTTATGAGCCACTCTCGTTAACGATGAGATTTTATGCATTTATGAGCTGATGTAGCACAACTGAAGAGTCGCGAAAACCTTTTAATAGCAATCGAAGTGGCTGTCATCATATTAAGCGAACACACGGGTCGTTTATTGTTATTATTATTGTTTTATATGAAATCTTCACAGAGTCTGAACTCATTCCACGATGAGTTGGAATTTCCACAATGCTCATCATGCCTGTTTCTTTAAACTCGTTCACTGACGGAGCACTACGATCGCCTCTGGCAAACTGCTCCACTCATTCACTATAGTGAATGGTCATTCGTTGTGCTCCACTTCATGTTCTCTCCAGTTTAGTCATTTACTGAAAGATTTCTTCATCTCGTCTATAAAAAACATCCCTTTAGTAACTTGTGTGCATCTATCGCAGTCCCACTTTTCCAATCAGAAACAAGTTTCGTAATTCTCAAAACTTCACCTCATCCTCATGAAGAGTACTCTCCAAGCTACTCGCTATATTTGCCACACTGGCCGTATTTGATAGGACCACATCTGTGCAGATGTGGTCCTATCAAACAAAGAAGGTAACACCCATTTGATCTCTACTAGATCAGATGACCTATCAACTCCCATAGAGATCAGAGTTGATAGGTCAAGAGTACGTATTTAGAAGTATGAATTTGAAAACGGAACATCGAGTTGTGTAAAACGTTAGAGAACTCCACTTCAAATATACTTTGAACTCTGCGTGTCTTCGATGCCAAAAGAAGAAAGTTTTGGTCTTTGCAGTGCGATTGGAAACCGCTCGTTCGTATTCGGAGTGTTAAAGACATTACCCGAATCCGTAGGAACTGTCATTCTCTTATCTTAAATCGAATGGTTTTATTCAGAAGAAGTATTCCGGAAGTATCAAATATTTGTCTCCTAATACTCGCGTTTCGACCCAAAAAGAAAGACGAAGTTTAATTTTGTTCGCAGCGGATACTGTAAGGAAAAGTGCACCTCAAGAAACGTGCGATTTATGGATTAATTAACGCTGCGTGCAGCAGTAAATTAAATACATTTTCATTTCCAGCAGAGGGCGTCCTTGTGATATACGAAAGATAACTCCTGCCAGGAAATAACTTTTGTGCGTTTTCCTGGTCATACGACAGTAATCAGTTGAACTCTTGTAATCTTTATTTCGCGACAAAGATTACATCTGCTGTTACGAAGTGCTCCTTTAATCATGTTAATTGAGGCTAATTATGCGCTCTCACACAGCGCCTTAGTTACATTGTTTTTCATCACGTTGTGCAGATTATGATTCGTCGAATGCATGCTCAACAACAGCAACAGAAACATAACTGCTGCTTAGTATTATCATTTACATTAGGAAGCGCTAAACATTCATTACACAAATTGTCTTGTTCATTCAGTCTGCAATAGTCAGTTGTTATAATTATAGCTGGGAGAGGTTGTTTTGTTCGTCCATCAACCTTTGAACTTCAACGGATTAAACCACTGATAATTTATTCAAACTTCATTACGATATCCTGACTCTAAAACAAATGTTAAATTCGAAAGAAACAAGAATTTTCTACATATTTTCGAAACTAAATACTTGGAGAGAAGTAAAACTGATTTTAAGTATTCCCTCAGATAGTTGGGGGTTGAGATTGATTACACGGGAATATCTTCTATTCTAACTTTGAGAATCGAACTTGTCATTGCAAGAGTTCCGCTTGCTAAATGACTGTGATGAGAAAAATCAATCCAAGCCGCATTGACGCCATAACGTTTGCCCTTCTGTTGGAAACACCTGGATTAGAATCATGTCTAGGACGTAATGAACCTTCACCTTTTTCTCTTGGAGAGATGAGTCTCATACAGAAGACTTTCCCTTCTGGAAAGCTAGATGTTCTGATATTAACAGAAATCTGGGTTAAAGACGAAGAAATTGATTTGTACCAATTAAGCGGATTTAAAAATTATTATCAATGTAGAAATTATAACAACTCTGGAGGAGTAATTATCTTTATCCGAAATTCCATATCTGTTGATAACATTACTAACATAAAAATGAAAACGGCTGAAAATGTCAATTCATATTTAGAACATCATAATATATACATAATGGCTGTATAGGTCGCATTGTTACACAGAGTCCAACTTTATACAAGAACTCGACTGTAGTCTAGATGAGATCAGAAGTGATCTCATAATTGGGGATAATATGAATATTGACTTGTTGAGGAATAGCGAATCCTCTCAAGATTATCTAGATCTACTTGCCATGCATATATTAACAATATATTAATGTCCCCACGAGAGAATTCGATGGTGGTAGAACGTGTCTAGATCATGTAGTCGGGATAACATTAAGTGGAAACAAAATCCAAGCAGCAGTTCTGCGCCAACCCCTCGCGGATCACTTTCCAATCGGTATTAAAATGCATTTGCAAGTACAGCACAAAGATTGTACAACTGAAAACATTCCCTACACAACAATTGACTCCAGAGTATTGAAACGTAACTTAAGCACTGTCTCCTGGGAAGATATAATGACAGAAACAAATATTGATACCTCTTATCATAAATTTATTGCAATATTGAACAATAAATTACATAACTCGATTAAAGTTAAAATAATAGACAAAATGAAAGAAACAAAGCCCTGGATTACAGGAAATCAGACATTACATAAAAATTAGAGATAAAGTATATAAAAAGTTTAAAGAATACCCGCACAATCAATATTATGAACACAGTTTCAACTACTGTAGGAATCTGATACATCATAAATTAAAAGAAAGTAAAAACGAGTACTACAGAAATAAATTCCTAAAATGCCAGGGAAACCCCAGAAAACAATGGAAGTTTGTGAATAAATTAATCGGTAAAGATACACACAAACAAAACCTTCCCTTACTTGAAGATATCGATAGGAATAGAGAAAATGGAGACAGAGGATTAGCTGAAGAATTCAATAACCATTTTACCACAGTCAGTGAAAGCATTCTGAAAAATGCTAAACCCACCCCTCAGAATTGCACTCTCAAGAGAATAACTCCATATATCTTTTCCCTACTTGTGAAAACGAAATCAAAAATGTTATAGCTAGCCTAAAAACAACCAGAATGTCAGGATACGATGGTATTAACACAAACATTGTGAAAGAATGCCAAATGCACATCATAAAGCTGCTAATGTACATTTTTAACTTATCACTGATGAAAGGCACGTTTCCATCAGATTTTAAGAAAGCCGTAGTTGCACCTATTTTAAAAAAGGGGAAACAAAAACAACTTCTTTTCAAAGAATCAATTTGAGTTCAGGCAAAAGTTTAGCACAGAACATGCTTTACTGAACTTCACAAACACAGTTTATACCCCTCTTGACGAACATAAACTAACGTTAGCAGTATTTCTAGATATACACAAAGCTTTTGACTCTGCACCGCATGAAATTTTAATAAAAAAATTAGAAGTCATAGGAATACGAGTTACTGCCCTAAACTGGTTCAGAAATTACTTAAATGCCAGATCACAAATTGTAAAAATAAACAACTGCGGTGTGCCACAAGGATCTGACTTGAGACCAATTTTATTTAATATTTATATCAATGACTTCTGCAGTCTTAAACTAAACAGTAAAATAAATACTTGAGCAGCTGATACAGTGCTAATTTTCTCTACAGGCACAGCAGAACAAATGAAAAAAAACCATCGCGAATTCTGATCTTTTGAAAGTAACAAATTGGTTCCAGTCAAACAAATTCAGTCTGAATGTCTCAAAAACTAAATATGTAAATTTTAACTTGCGAAATACAACTGGAAAAATGAACATCACTGCATAATTAATTTTGCGTGATTGGAATTGCAGGACCAATTCAAACTGCAACTGCGAGAAAATAGAAAAAGTCAGTGTAATAACTTACTTGGGATTAAAAATTGACAGTCATTTAACCGCATATTACCGATGTCGTAAATAAAGGAGGGATTATGTTAAACAGACTTTACTACCTAAAAAGATTCTTAAATTTAAATATGCTAAAAATATTATATTCTGCATGGATTCAAAGCGCACTACAATATGGTATATTAAGTCGGGAAGGAATCTATCGCACTACGCTGAAACTTTTAGTCTCGACTCAGAATAAAGTAATTAAAATCTTAACTAGAAACAAATATAAGGATACTGCAATGTGTAATAAATACACCATACTAAACATACTACCCCTTAGATATTTATACGACTATAGGTTTCAATTATTCATAAAAAACGACAACGAATACGTAAATATCAAACGAGATACTTTCTTTAGTAGACATAAGGGCCTAAAATATTTAGTTACAAAAGCAAATAAAGAAGCAAATAAACAAACATTATACTTATTTAGCGCCAAAAGTATTCAACATCTTTAACAATAAGAAATGAAACTAACTCAAACAAGTACAAAACTCTAATCAAAGAGTATTTATTTTCCCACAGAAATGAGGAAGCTCTGTTCAAAGTAATTGTATAAATTATTAGTTTTTTAGCATATTTGTATTCAAGATCCAGTCTTATGCGTAAAACGTAAAATTTAAATTCTATTTAACTGCTTTGTTTTATTTTGTTCCTAATAAAATTGTTATGCAACTTACTCTGTATGATGAAATTTTATTTTATCTGCGATTTTATTTTGTAATTATATTATAATAATATGTAATATGTACATTATATGAATGTACATATGTGTATATAATGAAAATGCATTACATAAATTTTAGTAACTTTATGCATATCGTAACCTGGATGAGCTGTTGCTCTTAGGTTACACATATTATGATTGTGCAACATTTTGTACTCTTAGGAAGCTTACAAATAAACATGATTTTTTTTATTTGATTTTTGATTTGAAAACAGAAGTCCAGCCGGAAATCACCGCTCTCATGACCTTAGCAACTTTGCCATAATTCCAAACTACTCGACCTAGCTCTGATACCGGCTTATTTATCGGTCGCGGCAAATTCCCATTGCTACTATATTTCCTGAAACCCAGAAGACCAGACGTGTACACTGTGATCTAGGATGCTGTTGCTCTCAATGAAATCATTATAAAGAAGAAAATGTTCTTAATCCCACTCATCATTTTACTTCTCAGCAAATCAGTTAACCTTCTATCGACTTGACTACCTTAACAATTTTCTCCTGAAGTTCAAGTCGCTGTCGCTATGACAGCTACATCCCTAACCACCTCAATATATGATAAACAATCGAAATATCACTCATATGATTAAAAAAAACTTCAATCTCTTTAGTCCAGAATGCAGAATCTTAGACGATGACAGCAACAAGTTTTTATTCTTCGCTGCCGGTCCACACTGTCAATTTTTTTACCGTCATTCTGAAATGATAATCTATCATATTGGAGTCATTTCGTACCTGCTTTTAGCTTTTTTATCATCGCGCACAAATCATAATCCGTATTGTTGATTTTCAAATTAAATAGTAGTGTCCCGGGGAAAGGACAGCGGAATCTCACTTGCCGCTTAGTTTTTCTTTGACCCTTTCTTCTGTACGCTATTCGGCAACTATCCAATGGTCATCCTAATTTATGCAATAATCTGCAGTGCGGCATTTTATCAGATCATTGCAGAGACCAGTAATATCGTAGCGTAGCTTTATCTAATTCAACTGTCACTTTATTAAAATATAAGTAGATCTCTAAGATAAACCATAAGAAAGTTTCCTAAAAAGTTTCACATCACGCTTTAATAACTTGTCTTAACCAAGATTTTCAAGACTTCAATAACCACCCCAGAAATATTAACTGGCCTATAATTTTCCGCCTCCCTTTTGGCACCACCCATGTGCGATGGGACTATTCTGCCTTCTTTCCAGCCCTTTGGCACACCGCCAAGAGTTAAGATGCAAAGCAAACCTGACATCCCAACCAGTCTTATTGCCCTATTTACTTTTAGAATTTGGAATATTTTGAAGACCTGTAGCTCATCACATCCATTCTCTCTCCTGTGTCAGGTATTATTATCATTTCCGCTTGGACGATGTACGCTGAGAGAAGGGTTGTTCATTAACTCAGCGGCCACTACTGCAGTCGCTTTACTTCATCTGAATTGTGAAAGAACTTTACCGAGTTTTCTTTAGCCTGCTCAGATGACTTCCTCTTAAAATCTGATTTCGCTTTCCTTAGAATGTCGCATGGCTTAATCCTTTTTTCGTGTTTCCTCAACACACCAGCTTATTTTAATGTAGTTCCTTTTTTAAAGACCCCATTCATCTATTTAATATTGCACTTTTCAAATATCGGTTGACTGTTGCCCACTCGTCTTTAACGTCTAGTTCTTCCCGCTGTGATGATGTCCAGAGCTACTCTTTAAGCCGACCATAAATTACTGTTCTGTGTCTTTTAACCGGATTGATATTTCCTAAAAGAAATTTCCCGTGCCCTGATCGTAAGGCTGCTCTTTCCAACCGAAGGTGGGAGGACCATCTCATTTATAGTCCCATCTACTGATGCTATACAAATCCAAAAATCTTGCACCCCTATGGTATCAGAGCTCTTCTCTTGTTGGTGAAGATGATTATTCGTCAACTGTACACATTTCCTTTATTTCTTCTGATATGTTTTTTCTTCCTTCTGGTGTATGTTTTCATGTTTTTTCTTCCTTCTGGTGTATGTTTTCATGTATTCTCTGTCTCTTGGTAGCTTCTCAGTTATGTTACTTTGCTAGTGCATTTCATTTCCACCTGTCCTTCCCACAAGTTTTCAAACTACGTCTAATTTTACCAGAAACTCGCATCTCAGCTTCTTCAAATCCCTATTCATCTCATTTCTTCTCATTACATTCTCCCTTTTTCTTTTCGTCTCAAACGTGCGAATATGTTCCCTCTTACATGCCATGCGAGAGAGCTTCTAAATTAGAATCGTCTCTTTTTGATTTTCTTCGGCTAAAACTCTCATCTCCATTCAATCTGATTGGTTCTATGATTCTAATGACACCAGGCCAGGTGAACTTTAGAAATTATTTTCTTTAAATATTGATTTTCTCCCGTCCACCTCTTCTAATAGTGAGGTCATCTGTTCTGCAGATTGTAATGTTCACAACTTCAACTGGATTTCCTCTTCCAAATTCACAGATCAAGAAGGTGGAAACATTGAGACATTTGGTTATAAATATTGGTCTTACAAAAATTCTTTACCCGCCTAGTTTATCCGTAGCATTGTCCATATTTCTTCCTCATTCACCAGCCATATTGTGGATGTTTTTTCGTCTACGAAATTTAGATCACAATACAGAATGATTTCTTTTCCCATGTAGCAAAACTCGCACATCCTACTTTCTTGCACATTTTGTCCGGTATAAGAATGGCAATCATCATCATGATCATCATCCCAATTTTGTGATTCATTTCCTTGATTAGATATTGTTTTCAATTGTTATTCGACGGCAGGACCTTATCCTCTAGAAAGCTAGGTGTTTTCATCTGTTTCAAAACAGGCACGATGACCAGAAGAACATAACCAGGGTATAATATACTGACTAATATGACCTCGGTGCCCTCGACCATAATTCCAAAACCAAACTGATATATTTTCAGTTTATGGATCCAAACTTTTGCACCGAACGTATCACTGAAACGACTGTTATTGGTACAGAAACATTTATTTCTATTTTAGTTTAAAGTTTTCTCTGCTATCGCCTTGGTTCTCGAAGAAATGTTTCAAGGCTGTATGAGCAAAGAACTGGGCATATAGCAATTGGCTTCAAAGAAAACTAAATTTTCCTTTTCTGTTTATACCAAACCTAAAATAGCTGAAAGCAAACTGAACTGCACAATTTTGAAAGGGCTAAGCGTAGGAAACTCGCATCCTGTTCAAATGTCAGCCATGCATTTTGGTCCCTCCGCTTCTAATATCCTGGCTCCTTACCTTTCCTCTAATACTGCATAGACGATTTTGGTAAATGACCTGTGAATCCGAACACACAACACTCGATGCTTATTTTACTTTTTCGATATATATAGAGATAGAGAGATTAGAAAAAAAACTTGTTCAAACTGGGTCCCCAAAGCTTCAGATCCAATTCTGATTGTTCTGACTATCTCTGCTCCAGAATTAACTTCTATCCCGTGTCTGCTTTTTATTATTGGCTATTCCACTGGTTGTTCTCCTTTTTATTCTCCTATTCCACATTAGTTTTGCAATCTAATTGCCGCCCAGCGTTGGTTGCTTAAGTTTTCAAGTAATGGAGAGAACCACTAACACTCTTCATTATTACTGTAAAGCCATTTACACAATAATTGATCATCGTATGGATTACGGAACTGTTGGCCAATCGGAGATATTTTTGCTTATATTATCCACGTTTCGATAGATGTAGATGCCATGACAAAGTGGATGAATCTGAAGTGGTTTATGTCCTCTTGATATTTGTAAAACGCATCAGGTTTGGCGTAAAAAGCCTATTCGCAAAGCTTCCATGTAGTGGGCTAACTTCCGCAACCGGGTTGCCAAAGTTCTATCTGTACGCATATTATACATGATGCATCTTTATCCTCACAATGTACCAAAAGCTGGTACATCGTGAGGACTTTCCACAAGGTTCTATTTCCCCCCTATCCTCTTCCTTCTGTATATCAACGACCAATTTGCTCCAGTAAACTGCAAATCCAGCAGAGTTTTTCTGGTGATAATCCGCTACATTCCTCCGTCTCATTTCACAAGTGCTGCACTACAGAAATCGCCAAAACGTACATAACACTTCTTACATCTGATTCCAAACTCACAAAACATATTTTTCTTTCTTTTCGTTCATTCCTTCCACTGCTGTTACTTGGAGTAATCCTCTCTCTCTCTCTCTTATGTATTTCGTAAAAAGTTAAATCTATAGTCTTCAGATCAAACTCTCCGCATTGCTGTTTCTTCTTTCTCTTCTCATCTCTGTGCCATCCATAGTACTATGTGCTATAGGCTGCACAATCTCTCGTATACTATAAAAATATATTTAGTGTGAAGCAGAGGTTAATAAGTATATTATTTCCTATTAACCTCCATTTTCCTTCAAACTAAGCATTTCCAAAGCCATTGTGATTTCTTGAATCACTTCTTCTTCTGTTACCTGTAACACTTCTCTTACTCTCCTCAAAAAATACCGTACTCTTCATATTCCATCACCGTTTCCTCTTCCTCTGTTCATCAGGATTTGCTAATGCCATATCATTTCCAAACAATTCGTACCGATGAATATCCCAAACCCCTTCTTTGTTCCTGATATTTCTGGAAGTATTGAACAAGTATAAGAATTCTCCCCCAGACATACAGATATTTGTATTATTCGGTAATTTCCCATGCAATTCTCTTCCCGATTCTTTTTCCGAGTCGAGTACACTTGTCACTACTGATGTAAAACATATCCGATTCAACAATTCTCGTGGTCATTCATCTTTTCCATTCTGTCACCTATCATTCGTACTATTACTATTAATTTCACTCATATCTGTTTATGTATCCCAAATTTTTCCGTCGTGTCCCTCGCAACTCTGGTTTCGCGACTGTTAGTGTCTACTTTTGCGTCATTAGCGGATGCAGTTGTTGTAATACAAAACCATTTCAGTATGAACGAGCACGCTGATATAAATCTTTTTCGCATCAAACTCCTTCCATTCATGAGCATACTGAACATCATGTACCTACACAGTCTACGTAAGGAGCCATGAGCAATACTAGCACTCCCCCCACCAATACACATATATATGCCGGTAGTGTATATTCAATATCTTACCGCTTTCACTCTTCTGTACCACTAGTTTTAATAATTCTGTGTGTGTCACCGTGCAAATCATTTTCCCCTAACTAAACAGTCATCCCTTTCATTAGCCGCCCTGCATTCAGACACTCTTTCATCACCCACGTTCCTAATCACAGAACCTCCGTCCTACACAATCGCCTTTTCTCCCTCCTACATCGTCATTCTGTTTTTGCATTCCCACGCATACCCCACTCGTTTCACAGTCCTCTTCGATCGCCTTTCCAATCAATGAATATCTGCGAGCCGACTTTCCATTTCTTTCGTGAGTTTCGTTAAAGAAGGTGTACTTCTGTAACGATTTAGTCCGATGCTTATTCGAATAATTGACTAATCTTTCAGGAAAATACGATTTCCTTCAATGCAGGGTATTTCACTAGTTTAAAGTTACATTTTCTAATAAGCAGTTCCTGGGGAAATATAACTTGTTATAATTCAACGCGTTGAAATACTTAACGGCTTTATAAACTTCAGTTAGATTCTCCCTTGTTCATTTTATTTCTAAGGCTATTAACCTGCGAAATGGAAGTCCTTCGTAAAGCGTCCGCCTGGGTGGCTTTTCTCAGCACTTGCTGAGAAAAGCCAACCTGCTGTTGAACAGCATATTCAGCAGCGAAGTTAAGCTCGGCTAAGTTTTTATGTAGAAGTTTCGTTATCGATTATCGAATGATTTTCATGCTTATTATTTTTGTTCGGTTTTTATTATCTTTCTTTCACTTTTACTACTCTTTTACATAGTAAAAGATACAGAGAATTCGTCACATATGAAGTCAATTTGTCTTTATACAAATAACCGCCATATATGAGCTATTATTAGAAACTTAAACTGCGCACTTTCCTTGCCGACAAGCCAGTCAGTGAAGCAAGACCATATCTGGCTTGCAGAAAGCCAAAATCTGTTTCTTTTCATTTCTCTGTTTGTTCAAAAATGACAAATCAAATAGGAAGCAGTAACAAAGCGCTCTCTGAATGGATGATAGCTTACAAGTGCATTTTGAAACCTCATAACATGGAAATTCCTATCATGGATTTACTTGCGTGTGTGTGTGGGGGGGACTCATTCTTGAATTATCCGGAAGCACATTTCCGAGATATGCAGCGGGCGTCGATTTACGGAGCTCAAAATTGCTTTCCGCATTTCCATTTAGGATGTTTTCTTGTTAGATTTCAGACAATACGAATGAAGATCTTTTTTGTTTCTCAAGTCTCGTAAGATAAATGTGATCCGCGGTATTATGATTTCCATCAATGTACATGGATGACGAACTCCAGACGGTGGTCTAACGATATTTTCATTTATTGCTGTGTCTGCTACTTGTCGAACTTTCAAATAGCCAATTTCATCGAGAAAATATATTTTCGGTGATTCCTCTGCGAAGGTCCTTTTTGTTTCTTTATCTTACTTCAAGAGAGTAAAAAAGGATTTTCAACATTTTAAACGAAGTAAGCTAATAATCAAAAGCGAGGACAACTTCGATGAAGGTAGAAATTATTCTCATTTGTAATAAGGATGGTCTGTCCTAAATAAATTGGAACCAACTTTTCGTTCTGAATCTATTTAATCAAACGAATCATTATTATAAGGCAAACAAAATGACAGCACTGCAATTTGTCAAATAAACTTAAAAGAATTCATGAATGCGTTTACTCATTTGTGAATTCAAGCTTCCCTAAGTGTTCAACTCCATCTTTTCGATTTTTTTCTAAAAAAGAAAGCCAAAATGTGTATTTGGTATCTCCAAAGAAAGAGGCAAGAACTGAACCTGTAGAACATAAGAGAAATGTGAACAGGTTCTCCAAGTTCCCCAGTTAACTAGACTGCAGTAGAAGAAATATTGGCATGTTTCCCCAAGAGAGCGTTCGTTGCATTATTGACTAAGAATTTTATGGCTTAAATAATGTGTTCAGTTTCTTTCATTACGAAGCGTATAAATGAGATGATGCATTTCATTTGCTTTAGCTCAAGGTCTGGCTTTGATAAAAAGAAGACTATCGCAGAGAAATTATAGCAAAAATATTTTTCTGTAAATTTTTTTTTAATTAAGAACAGATTTTTGCCTTCTGTTTAATAGAATGTCAAAGTGCTCACTTATTTCCTCCCAAGGCGATTTTTCAAAGTATTTTCGTATTACCAAACACAGGGAAGAGAAGTCTTCGTTTAGAAATAAGCCAAATAATTTTCTGAAGCTCGTTCTGAGCTGCTTTCTCAAAACGTTGCATCCAAACATGAACTTATACATGATGGAACTCTCGAAGCGAGGAAGATTTACAGGAGGCTTGCCAACTGAAGGTGAGTCAGTCGATCTCATAAACGAGGTGGCAGGGGTTTGTCCTCCGTACAAAATCCTTCGGTTATTAGACTTAGTTACTTCAATCAAAATGACAAGCAACCTGACAGGTTCAATCCAATCGTGATTCTATTCAATCGCTGTTCTTCAGTTGGAATGCCAGAGCACATTACCACGATGTCCACTTCAATTTTTAACATCAAATACGAAACGAGTATCTCCTTTTTGTTGGATTTATTTGTAACTTTCTCCTTTGCTGTGTTTTTTTGGGATATTATCGATTGTATCCTGGAAAAATATTCGGGACTCCGAAATGATATTTCTCTTACAAAGTTTAGAATAAATATGTGGCTTGAAATTCGCTTGTGGTAAATATATCCTGTACAATTGAAGGGAAAAATTCATTTCTAGTAGAGATTAACAAAAAAAATAAAAATAAATAAAAACTTAACAAGAAATAAATATTGAGAAAATTAGATTTAAGGCCAAAATCTTCAACTACTGCTCATATTGGAACTTGAAATCATCCAACTGATAAAACGAATTAAATACATGAATGAGCATCAAAACTGGCCCAATTTTGAACAGTCGTTTCCCTTCTGTGCGCAATTCCATCACACATCAGTCCGTGTTTCGATGCAAAGTTTTCGGAAAGCAACGAGCTTCAGAAAATTATTTAGGTTATTTCTGAACAAAGCCTTCGCTTCCTTGTGATTGGTAATAAGGAAATACTTTGAAAAATCGCCTTGGGGAGAAATAAGTGAACACTTTGACATTCTGTTAAACAGAAGGCAAATATCTGTTCTTCACATACTTCTCAGAAGAGCATCGCAACTCTGCTAGAAGCATCCGTTAAATAGCAAGTAGATGTTGGCACACTTTGTCTAATATCCACTAGCCAGGGGCAGATTCATATACTGGATATAAGGGCTTCAATAGAAGGATCCAGAAATCTTGATGATTACTTCCGAAGCTTCGTTTACTACGTATTTTATGCACATGATATTAATATCGTCTGTTATAAATGAAGTTATTGTAGAAAAGAGGTTGTTTCTGGAATGGATGGAGATTGCGTGTGTGTTAATTATAAATTCACCAGAGATAAATGCACATAGTTGTTTCTAGTAAATATTTTTTTCCCATTTAATACATTGCGCAATTTATTTCCATTTCGAATCCCCTTCATATCATTGAGGGTATTTTCTAACTGAATTCGGTCAATTTTTCGGAGAGTGTTAATTAACAGTTCTGTTAGAATTATGTTTAAAAATTAAGTTTCTAGATCCCAACAAAATTCTCTCTCGGTTTACAAACATACAAAACTTGTGTGAATGCAAGCATTGCAGATCTGTCTCTACACGTACATTCGCAAGTACCGAAATGAACTTTCCCCATTCAGAAAAAAGAAATGCACTGTTTGATGTAGATTTCGTTCCTTACAATAATTTGTTGCTGGTGTAGTTGGCAGAGTGAGTGGTATTTGTGCTTTATTGCTTGCTGATCATGGATTCAACTCTTCTGACATTAATCCGCGAGGGTCTTTTGGCAGTAGATAAAGTTCGGTCTGTGAGAATGACCAAGTTGCTTATCAGAGGCTTTAAGTGAATGAAGGAGTTTAATGTTCAACGTGTCTCTGGAGCAGGGTTTCCGGCAATTAGCTCACTCGCAGTACCAACAGATTATAAAATACCACCTGCCACGAGTGGGTTCGATATGTAAAGTCATTATTTTCGTTATGAAAAGTTTAACTGTGTGCTAATAGTTCAAACTGTGGCGCTTGCTAACTGTGAATGACTTTCGTACACACAGACTAGTCTTCTAGTTTCTAATACATTCTTTTAGAAAACCAGAAGATCCTTCCAGAGGGCTCTGACATTCTAGGAGAGCCCCATTCTCGCATCCTCACAAATGCTTTATTTACTTATATGTTATACTTGGGTTAGATTCCGGTTTACTAGGAGAGGCTCTTTTATGAATTTTTCAGCCGAAGGCCTATCATAGCAAAGGCAGCATTTTGCTCCTAAAACCTCGAGTTTTCTATTTCTCGCAATAAGCAGCTTGCTTCAGAAAACCCTCCCAGTTTTGCAAGCTTAATACACTCGCTTTCTCTATTCAGTTGCATTGATTCGCGGGTTGTTTATGATTACACCACTGTTTTATTTCTTATATATTTTCCAGCTCTTGTGTAACATCCACCTCCAAAAGACACACACACACACTCGCACAAACAACTTTTGGCATCATCATTCATACTAAAACGCAAGAGTGAAAAGCCCATCAAGTCAACAGCTCTCCGTTTGACCGGAGTTGACACTGGACAGCTCGTCCTTCCAGAGGACTCAGCCGAGGTATCTCGTACAGCATCCATCAACGTAGTGCAAAGTCTGGTGCTCGTATTTCGTGCATACTGACTGGAGAGAATAAGTCCAACTCACTTAAAACGACTCACTTAAAAGCGCTATTGGAGATACTGCTGACTGGAGTGTCGAGTTCACAGACATTGTAGTTGGAAGGCGATAAGTGAACCGACGTGGACATCGTTACAAACAGAAACGTGGTGAACACGTACTATACAATTGCTTTTTTCTAAAATTTCAAGTGCGGTATGTTTGTTTGTTTGTCCACATTCTAGTTGTTTCAAAGGAAATAGAAAGAAATAAACAGAATTAAAAAGAGGTTTAAAAAGTTTGAATAAAAGATAAGGCAGTCATGCAAGGTGGATCTCATGGCAGAGAAATGATGCCGAATAACGAAGGCAGTTCAAAAATGGAGGAGAAAATAAATAGCTGAAGGCTTCAACAGAATTTTCGTGACAAAATAGTACAAACAATGAAGCGCGAATAAGAACGTCAACAAATATTAAAGTTCTCCGAGGAAATAAAAATTTACATGCAGAAAACAAAATGCCCCGGAAAGTGCAAACACTATTCCGAAGAAACGAAGGAATAATAATGAGCAACGCGACTGCATACGATACAGTTCCGAGTACTTGCGAAAACTATTTTAATAATGATTTGAAATGTTTACGTTTTCTAAGCTTATTAATTATTGAAAGGTGGCTTCGAAATCGAGTAATTCTGTTGAGCTTCAGTTGTAATTTCTAAAGCAGAAAATAAATCATTAATTTCCCCCTCTTTATAAGAACAAGATTCTGTCTTTAACTAATTTAACTCAGTGATGCTTATTCGTTTCTTTGTCTAAACAACTATTGCGTAGAATAACAATAAAATATTAATAGTTATTAAATCATTTGAGAATCGCAAATTCCCCTTAACGAAAAATGCGTGCTTCTAACATTTGCCTCTCCCCACCATAACACGTTTTCCATTTTATTATGGAAAATATGGTTAGCCGAGCAGATCGCTTTTATGCTGTCCAAGATCATGTTGTGGGGTCCAATCGTACCGTGGGCAAAGATGTTTACGAATGTCTTGGATGCGTTTCATCGATTGCTTATTTTTAGACTAAAGCGGATTTTAAAAATAAATCCGTCTTTTCTTTTCGGAAAGGGTTTCTGAATTTTCTGTCTCTTAGACCATCTGGATAGAATTTCCATTTTACGAAAGATTTGATAGTTTACTTTTTAATGGTGGGAATAAAATAAATAAACTTAAAAATCATGGGATTGTGTTACCAGCAAGGAATTCCATAGCACTCGAGTGATATAGGTTCTCAAGCTCTCGTAGGAGAGCTTTCATGTGAAAAAACAAAAAAATTTGAATTAAGAGCGAGTGATGCGTGTTTGGCAAGCATTAGTTGATACAGAGATCGAAACCAACTACTGAAAAGTACTTTTAACCTGATACCACCAGCATGACATGCCTTTCATAAAATTATTTTAAATTACATGTTTAAATGACTGTTTTATTTTATTTTATTTTTTATTTTAAAATCGAATTCTTAACTCTGGAGAGGGAATTAAAATCAGGAAAGTTTATTTTGTTCATAATTTGCTTTGTGGTGCATCGTCGCCACCCTAGCGGACTGAAGTCGAGTTTGGTGGCAACGGTAAGAACTCTACGAAGTACATTACCACGAAAAGTGTTCCGTGTCGGTTTTCTTATATTGCTGCATGTAAAACTGACGTCTGTTGACGCAGTGAATAAAATTGCATTCACATAAGCAACAACGCTGATATTGTGACCGACTGCATCCTCTCAAGTAAGAACTGCGTATCTTTGATAAGGTAGACATCCGTCCTCTGTTCGTCCTTTTCATTCAACCATTTCTTTTCTTGCTACCACCATAACTAGCGATTGTACTCTAGCAAGGAATGCTGAAACGGTTCTGTTCTATCAAGATATCACTTTGCTCTCGCTTCTCGAGCCGCTTTTTTCTGTCAACAACAAAGAACAGAAAATAAGAGGTAAACAAATGCATTTTCCGCGTTTAGCTCGTAGGAAAACCTTGCATTGAAACATGTACAAACAAACGATTATTCTCCGACGAAGATATTAGATTCACGCGATTATGTGGAAACAAAAACATTAAAAAATAAATAAAAATGGTTGCCGTTAGCTTTTTCACAACGCATGCGCAACGAGCATGTACAACAGTGATCAGATTACGAGGTAACCAACACGTCCAGATGAGATAGTGTCAGAAGAGACGTTTTTATTTACGTTAGAAAAGAGGAAAAGATTTCAGAAAAGTACAGTGACACACTTTACCAAAATGAATTTGTGTAGCCTTGACTGGACGTGCGATTGAATTGCTCACCAAGACGTTCACTTTTTTAATTGTATGAAAGCCCATCCAATGCAATATTCATCTTAAATAACTGCATTTCAGTAAACTGCATTGTTTTATTAATCCAAATTACAAAAATAAAAAAAAAACTACAAATTAAATGCTATAAAACATCTGTTCCCTAATACCTCATTCATTCGGTCTCATCTTGTTCTCCAGGAAGGTTGCATTAAGCAGGAAAATGAAGAATTAAAATATGTACTCGACATAAACACGAGTAACGATAAAGCAGGAAAGTGAACGTAATGGCTGTTGCATGTTCTTGAAATTAACCAGCAGATGGCACGTTCAACTGACGTTGTTTACAACTTTTACGGAAACTTGGGATTCGGTGCAGAACCGAAAAATGCACGGTACAGCAGCCACGCTCGCGCAAGAGACTGTGATGTATGAAAATAAGATATGGTCCCCACTGTTGGTTTTTCTCGCCATTCTCGCCCTGCTGATGTACGCACTCTGGCTGCTTGTTATATGAGATGTTAGCGTAGCGCCAACTTCAAGGAGTCTACAAAGAAAAGGAAACATTAAATATATAGCCAACGCAGCCTTGCTCTATTTCGCTCATCCGTGCATAATTACGGGCTGTCGAGTCCGTGCTTATTATGACTTCCTTCTCGTTGACTCCTGATGAGTACTTGTGGGAGCACAAACGTTAAGGAAAACAAGTAACGAGGGAAAGAAAAGCAAGTATTAGACTAAGTATGCAGCAGATAATCTGCGCATGCGAACCGAGACGATCTCATTAAAACACACGGAAGAATATTAAATCTTTTAGTTTCAGACGCTAATTAATAAACAAAATAGGAGAACAATATCTTATTATAATAAATTGATATCTTCAGTATATATACAAAAAGGGACGGGGAGAATCTCAAGCATCTTTATAAAAAAATAGTGCAGTCTATTACATTGTTTCTAGATTTAAAGTTCCCCAAAATGCTTCGATTAAATACTCGAAGTGCTTCAAGTATAGCATGCACATAGATGTAATGAATATTCGCGCTTTATTTGGCTAAAATACAGCTGTTGTGACTATTTAAATACTGCAGCGAATTGCCATGGTTCAGCAGAATACTTGATGTGCATGTCTTGCTAGTAGGTTTGTAAATGGCCAACGAAGTTCATTCTTGTAACAACGGCAATGAAAAAAATTATTTTTATGCAATTCAATTCCGTATGATATCCCAGAAGGTTTTAACATATTCTAGTGTCACATGACTCTGAAAATCATGCAAATATCGGTATAAAGACTTACTGAATAATTTACTCGTTACATCTAAAACCAAGGAATCAAAAATAAGAAGGTATAATGTGAATCCTGGGGATGTTTCATCCGAATGTCGTTTCCCAAGAGCCCCACAAACCACTTTTGGATTTGTTTTCGACAGCAGTTCTGAATTTGCATTAATGCTATCGTGAAGTGCGTAACATTGTTTTAAAACGCAACTGGAAGCACAATTCTACAAAACTGTCATATGAATTGTTAGAATGAAAACTGGAATGAAATATCTACTAACCGTACAAGAGGGAAGGCGAAAAAACTGCTCCACTGAGAGACATTCTAAATTCGATATCTTTCTTTGCATTCCGTCGCATCTACAGAACTGCAGTCAGATAAAGGTGATGATGCGTTTATCACCTTTATTCAGTTTGTGCATCAGACAGAAAGGAAAGAGAATTTTCATTTTGTTAACAAGAATGTTTAGATTGTTATATTCTGTTATTATAATTTCATGAATAGAAGTTAAACTTCAAGGAAAATTCTCTCCATATTAAACAAAACGCTGACATTCGTTTGATACATGTGTGTGTGTCTGTGTGTGTACCAATCTTCATCAGATTTAACGTGGTGATATGAAAACAGTTACGAATGTTTCAGTTATTTTTAATGTAAATGCACGGAATGAGGAGGGAAAACATTAACTGGGATTAAAACAGTATCGGAGTTAATTGATTTAAATCTCTAAACATGCAAGGCATTAAATAAACTCCGAAAAGAACAGACCGAAGGATCCAGAAGAAGAGAATTAACAGTCAAAGCCATCAGGCTGAAAATTCATTCCCGGCCGTTAAACACGGCGGAGTTGGATTTGGTCGTAGGTTGTGATGCTCAGAACAAGGCCGAAGAAACAACTTCATTAGAGAGTTGTATCTGAAGTAAAAGATACTTCTTTTGACGCTCAAACTCTTTTTTAACGGAAAGTAAGTGATACTTTTTACGGATACTTTTTTTTTCAGATAAAGATTTTCGCTTTTTTCCATCTGCCACGAAGTTCTTTCCTGTGGTTTTATTTACCCTCTTGATCGGAGATCGTAACGAATAAGCGACTAGAACGGTAATACTGTTAGCGCTCCCGAAGCCTGTTCTGCGTACATTTGGGCGTTTTACAATCATCCGAATGACTTGATTTTCTTCCTTTTGGATGGAAATGAAGCCATTTCGAGACTTTCTTTCTCCGTGGCGAAACTCGCATCCTATGAAAAGTGTAACCCCGCAGATCGTGTAATAGCCACTTAACGTGGAGTTTCACAGAAAACGACTCTTATCACCGACATAATGACTGCGCCATAACTTCTGCTTAAATACGTTGCATATCGCGTTGAAGCCTGTTACGGCGAACCCTATGGTTAAGCACTCCAATCTTTAGAATCTGTTCTCACTTGTCCCTTATTACTTGCCTTCCTGAGCCATTTCTTCGAGTGAGGATTCCTTTGCTTTGTGGCAAGTACGTAAAGAGCTACCAACGTTCCAAATTATTTTAATCTTCTTAAGAAAAAAAAAAAGATGCTAACGATGGCGTTTTAGATAGAATCCAGATAACATTTGTTCGATTTGTAATGCGCACGTGCAGATCGTTTGTGCATTGTTGGCTTGAACGAAATATCTGAAGCATCATGCAAGATATCAAACTATACCAATCCAAGATGTGCAATGCATCTGACTCAATAATTTCTAAAAGTTCGGAGTACACATTACAGTGCCATCTACGGGATGTTTATTCTACTCCATATGATTATTATTATCTATTCTCAAATGCATGCTACTGGAAGTGTTTTTTTTTAATCATCTGGAAACCCTCCTCCCTTTCTCAAAAAAAAAAAAGGACGATTTAATCAACTTTCAGTAATCTCTCTTTTGACCGAAACTGAATGCTATCGAGATCTACAGATCTGTAGATCAGTTTCATCATGAGTACAGTTTTTACTCAACTCCCTCAATAAATTGCCTTACACCATTTAACCAAACATTGGCACATCACCTTTCGAAGTTTTTGCCAATAACATTTACAGGTGTTCGGAGCCTGATCAGAAACGTATGTTTTCTCAATTAACCAGGTTTTGGCATTTATTTTACTTCTATGTTTTTTTTCTTCATCTTTTCTATACAGTATATTAAATAATTCAGAAGAAAAATCCCAAAAGAGAAAACCATGAATTTTCCATGAATTTCGCATCTATTTGCGTGGCATACCAACAAGAAACAGAAAATAAGACGAATTCTGTGTGAAACGAAACAAAAGTTGTTTAATGCAGACGCTCTTAACACACTCGATTAAATATACTTCTATACAATTTCGGTGCTTTAACTTACAATGACCTACAACGCAGGTTTAAGTTAACATTTTAATTTGTTTAGAGTAGTTTTAACTGAATAAAAGTTGAAGGTTAAGCACATTGACCCACACTCTCTCTACTAGGCTTTCTGGATAAACTATTTATACTTTTGTTTAGTGAAAACCGCTTTAAAAATGAGAGTTCACCGGATGGGATATTGATAATGATAACATTTTTCTCTTCTTTGGTGTTTGCTAAAAGAAGGGTTCCGAATATAAGAAATTGCATGTTTGTATATTCAATACATTGATTCATTCAGTGTAGAAAGAATTCCACATATATCCTCATCAAGATAATCCAGGCAGAGGGAATTACAGATGGAAAAATAAATCTACGCTGTTGCTACAAAACACACTCCAAAATCCATAGAGAAAACCCCTCCATTCGATGGCATTTTCCGAGGCCCTGCTTGGCGGAGTTAACAGCATGCTTATGAGCAGCCTCATATGCAAGTTGCTTTGATTCCGGTTCCAAATGAACAGCTCTGATGATAGCAGGTGATGGTACTGTGAAGATTCCCTGTTTATTTCTGGGGTTAAAGTAGTCTGAGCTGAAGTTGAGCGTCCGATTTTTCCCCACATGCAATCTGTGCAGCGGCTTCGTTTTTATTCTTCGTAAACTTCACGTTGCATGTGTTTGAGATTTTCTAGTAATTATTGAATATCCATCAAGAACAAATTAAGTAGCGGTGAATCAGGTAAGGGACGAAGGAAAAAAGCAATCGAGTTGAGAAACGATCACTTTTTCCCATAGTTTCATTCGCGCCTCGTCAAATTTATCAGAAACGGAATCTCCAGCAACCGTTGGATTCCTACCGTGCGAAATCTAAAAGTCAATTTTAAAACGCTAATCCTTACTAAAATCGTCTAGTGAAATATGATTATTCTTTCTTAGGATAAAAAAAGCACCAGTGAGATTTTTCCGTGAGTGTAGTCTAATTTTGACCGTGTGTTAGGTGTTATTCGGTAGCTCGAAGTGAAAATCACATTTGATGCTAAAATGTGAATGGCGAAACTGCGATACTAACTTCGCTTCTTGCCGAAGCAAAGCTTTAATTACCTTTAATAAAATACGATGTCAGAAGAATTACTTCCATATTAGTGAAGCAGTGAGGGTTGGTGATTAATGGAGTACTAATTACAGCCACACAGGAGAACGTGTCTCACTTTAATGCGGAGATGCCAGAGTGAGTCCATTAAACGCGGACTTCCTACCTGCAGCGATCAGCAGAAAAATATCGGACCATTACGTTAAGGACGCCACTCCTGGGATAAATGCGAGTCGCAATGTAACGCTTCACACAGAAAGATGTCCGAAGAAAGATTTCAGCTGAAGAATTACGCCAGACTCCAGCTGCCAATTTCCGTTTTACTTCTTCTTCCATCGTCTATTATTTTATTGATTTTTTTTTTAATCGCAAGAACCTCCGTAAAATCTCTTCTCCATAAATGAGTTACTCAAACTCGTGTAGCGTAAAATTAATGACGGTTTTCATTTGGCACGCGCAAATGTTAATGCTCGCGAACTTTTTTTCTAGCCAGCAAAATGTCAGAAATGCGATGTTTTCACGGTAGGTGGTAAAGATTAAGCACGCGCTGAATTTTCATAGAGCGGCCAAGGTACATCATCCAGTCGACTTTAATTATTTCTGCTCCCCTTGAAACTCATATCTTAATTAATTCTCTCGATAGCAATCATTTTTTAACAAAATTCCTCAAGCCATTTACATTTATGTAAAAAGTAACCCACTTCTGACCGGAAAGTAACAAACTTTGGGATTTTAAACCTCTTCTAAAACTAGTCCAATTATCTCGATTTTGATTTCATGTGAACCATTTCAACGAAATAATTAGCCAAAATAAAATTATTCGGTCGACAACACATCCACCAAAACATCTCTAAGTTCAATGGCTGAAATGCATGAAATCAATGCAAGAATTGCCTCGTGAAAAACGTTTTTCGGTTTCGGTGAAATCGAGAGTTTTATTTTTAGGCATAAATATTTAGTAACATTTATTGTTATTAATATTTATTTTATTTATTATTTATTTCTGTATGCTAAATATTAACCACTGTCAGGAGGCGTTGCAATGCTGGTACACACAGTAGGGCTAAGCAAGGAAAGCGATTGAAGAAAATCAAGAACATGTTTATGGTGTTTTTGAACAGCTGAGTGTTGTAATATTCGGGAAAAAAAACAGTATGGTAAAGACTGTTCCAAAGAGGTAGATGGAAAGAAACGTTGGTAAGGCAGATTTGAATCTGAAGTGCAACTGGATGTTGACTGCAGTTGCTTGCGTGTGTTTTACAGACAGTAATTGGTGGAAAGATGGTGGCCACGAAAGGCAAAAGAAACCGAAGTGATTCAAGTGAATATATGAGGGGGGGGGGAATCATCTATTAATCAGATGTCCTTCTTCAGGATAGCAGCGGTAATTTTGATTCGCATGTTCAGGAGTGATGTGATGTGCTATGAAATACTGCAGAAGCAAGTCAGCCTGAGAAGGGAAATATATACGGGTGTTAGCAAAGGTGAGGGAGAGTAAAGGGAGATCCTCCTTTCAAGAGAGAAAAAGGAACTGTGTTTTGGTCGCATTAAAGTTGAAAAAGTTGTCGTTTTCATTTGACAAACTTTGCAGTGCTCAAACATTCCACGCTTAAGAATCTTCCATACCGATAGCTTAAACGCTGATCTCTTCCACTGGAATTTGGAAATTTCTATTGTAAAAGAAATTACTCCAAACCATGAATCCAATGTCATGTTCATTTACATGGTGTTTTTTGAGAGACCAGAAAGAAAAGTGATAATCCAACAGCAAAAGCAGACTATATATAAATATAGCAATTTGACAAGTAGATCTCTCTTTCTCAGATCAGTTCAAATATCTGAAAATATCAAGTGGATTACTCGAGTTTCTTCAAGCCTGTCTATCGCATGTATCTTCTAACGAGGATAACGTTGGTTACGAGATTTGCTGTGAACCAAGAATACTGGAATCTGTTTTATTGATGACCTTGGCACTTGTCTTAAAGGAAAAAGAGAGTGATGGGATGATACTTTAATTGTTGTCTCTTATCCTCGTTTCTTTTTAGTATTTGTTTTATTTATTTATTTAGAATGGACTATCATATTCTTCTGGTACATGTGAAACGAGTATGGTAATAGCTAATAGAAAACATAGGATTCGTTTGCGATTCTGGAATAAAAATGTCGGATATAAAAAATAACAGCGAATATTTATTTCTCTTCCGTTTAACAATAAGGCATTAATACCTTGGTTTTATTTATTAGAGTTATTAGCTCTTATAATATTGCTGTTATTGATTTACTAGGGAATTTCACGACTTATTAATGATAACAGGTGGAATAAACGACTAAAGAGCTTTAAGAGATGCATGTGATTATCGCTTCGTAGTATTCATGAAATTCTTGTAAATATCCCTAATAACTCACCAGCACCGATAAAAGAAATTACAGTTCCTTAATACTTTTCCCCCCGGTTGCGAGAATCGCTAATGACTGGCGCATTTCGAACAATTTGTGAGTGCTCGGATATTAAACAGTTCATAAAAAAGGATGAAAAATATCTTCAAGATTACAGATCCATCTTCCTACACACGATTTTCCCTAAAATGGTAGGTAAATTTAGAGAACGTTAGAAAACTAAATATTTTATGGGGAAAAAAAAAACTGCCCGAAACTTCGCATTCCGACGGACACTAAGTGCAGAGGACGGAATTTTGAACTTAAAAGCTTCATTTATTCCTCGCAAGATAATTACAGCCTAAACTTAGCAATTCTTTCAGGCCTACAGAACGCTTTCAACACTGCATCCCATGATATTTTATGCGACACAGTCACCGTTTTAAAAGCACGTTCATTAACTTCTGAATCCCGAACAGTGAAAATTCAAAATTAGCTTCTTTAAGTCAAATGATGGAAAAAATCAAAAACTATGGCCTTTAAAGGACAAGATCCGGCAAGGACAAAAATAGTAATAGATAACAAGATCTTAGAACAGGTGAATTCATTTAACTACCTAGGATGTATGATCACTTACGAAAATGAAAAAGATATAAACATAAAAATTGCAAAATATTTAAAAATAACAGGAGTAATTAACTCTATATTTAAACCAAACCTAGTTCAAAAACAAACCAGGCTAAAAGTATACAATACATTAGCCCTACCCGTCTTAATGTATGGAAGCGAAATCTGAACAATAAAACAAAAAGACAAACAAAGATTAACAACAGCAGAAATGAAGTTTATGAGAAAAACTGCAAAGTAAACCCTATTTGATCACACAAGAAACGAAGATATTATGAAAGAATTAAACCAAGAACCAGTAATAGAAAAAATTAAAAAATATAAACATAAATGGATGGAACACGTTCAAAGAATGAAAACAGAAAGATTACCAAAACAAGCCTTAAAGTACAAGCCATTAGGAAAAAGAAAACTAGGACGTCCTCTTAAACGATTCAACGATGACTTCTAAGGCAGGAACAGGCCATGCTAGGACT
The DNA here is from genome assembly GCF_054136105.1 of Typopeltis vanoorti. NCBI lineage: Eukaryota > Metazoa > Arthropoda > Arachnida > Uropygi > Thelyphonidae > Typopeltis > Typopeltis vanoorti. The sequence goes on from NC_143556.1 coordinate 144,142,143, forward strand.
AAATCCTTGATACGCATGATGATGATGAAGTCAAATGATGGTTTTCCGAATGGACAAGCGCAGTATTCATCAAAGATTTCTGTGAGCTGTAATTATCAAGTGAAAGAAACACCTTTGCAGACAACACTGCATTGATCTGCGCTGCAGATTCTGTAATAAATAAAATGAAAATGTAACACAGATCCGAAATGGTACAAATAGGTTCCAACTCACTGTCAGTGCTGGAAAAACATTTTTAATTTTTTTTTTTAATTATGAAAGTGACCATTACTAATACCAGTTTTTTTTTTCAATCGTACAGAAATAATACGTAAACACTTCTGATCAAAAATATCCGCACACCGCTTCGTAATAGTGGATACGGATATATACGTCACAAACAAGCGCAATCTTCATAGAGAAACATTAACAATAAAATGAGTCGTACTGAAGAGCTCACTGACTTTCGGACGTAAGGATATTACGGTGCTACCTTTGCAGCAACTCATTTCGGGAAATTTCTGTCCCTCCTGTAGCTGCGCCGATCAACTATAAGTAATGTTATTGTCAAGTGCAAATGACAATAGCACAATCGCGACATGGTAGGCCACGTAAAATCCCAGAGAGGGACCATGCGGAAGTGTGAAAAAAATCGCCTGCCCTCAGTTGAAACACTCGCTGCCAAGTTCCGAATTGCCTCCGCAAGAAAAGTCAGCAAGTACCACAACAGCTCGTAGGGAGCTGCTGTGCGGCTATGGAAACAAACCTAATATCAGCAAAAATAACACCAAGCATCGAATGAAATGGTGTAAAACTCGCTGCTATTCGACTATGGAGCAGTGAAAACGCGTTCTGTGGATTGCTGAATCACGCTTCACTACCTGGTACTCCGACGGAAGAGTCTGAGTTTGGCAGCTTCCAAAAGAACGCCACCTGCCCGAATTTTTTGTGCCAACTTCGGTGGAGGAGCCATCCTAGAATGGGGCTCTTTCATGATTCGGGCTGGGCTGGGGCAAATGATGATATTCTAAAAAATTCTGGGCTTCTAACTTGTGGTAACAGCTCAATGAAGGCCCTTTTTTTGCATCAACACGACATCCCCCCCCCTTCCAAAGGAAAGTGGTTGCATGAATGATTGGATGAGATGTTGATTAGTTAAAAAGCTGCCTCCCTGATGTTCTTCGGGAAGAATCGAAGGGAGGAATTACCGCAGCAACGTCCCTAAATCTAGTGTAGTGTAACAGTTCTACAGTTTTACAGAAGACTAAAGGCTGTTAGAGTTGCAAAGGGTGGAACAACTCCATATTAATGCCTATCAGTGAGAGTCGGGATAGTTTTGATCCGATGCCGTATTTGGGCCCCCCAAAAAAATATGTTATAGCCTATTCCTCTTCATAAGAAATAAAGCCCGCAAACAGGTAGAGAAATACGTTAGCGGGAGAGAGAGAGAGAGAGAGAGTGTGTGTGTGTGTGTGTGTGTGTGTGTGTGTGTGTGTGTGTACTGGAACTTCTATAATAATATTGAGAGTGTGTATAGAACAAGTGTATGAATATGGAAATTAATTAATACATATTAGCGAATAGGTGATGCGCAGGTTCTTGTTGTGCCTATTTCTTTCCTCCCCAGTTTAATTAATGTTCATTGCGCTGTTGTGCTGTATATATTGATGCGCGTAACCTTTATACGTTTTATAACCATAATGAGTCATACTTATTTTTCCATACTTCATTTTTTCTTTACAATTCTGAAATCTCTCCAGTTGTTTCTGCTTCCAAAGCTCCCGCACAAACCCTTTCGACTTTCTCCTGAAGTGTGATATGCGCATGAATGTAGGCGTGAACGTCACTTTCATTTCAGATTCATTTCGAAGTACCTTACGTATAACATGGCGACGTGTAAAAGTACGCATAGCATTAATTTGCATTTTCAGGGTCCCTCCTCTCTTTTATTTAAATATCACTAATCTGTTTCCCTCTGCGTTTCTTCGCTATTTACACTGACCCAGGTTATAGAAGCCTCTGAATTTGTTCTTCTTCTTCTCAGCTGAGTACAGTTTATAATAATAAGAAGAAAAATTACTGGATGGTATAATATCAGATCTAGTTATTAAAAAAGAAAGGAAAAAAACGCTATAATATTTGACGAATCACATTTAAACTTCGTGCTTGTGGTACGCTGCAGTCGCCATAGCAACGTCGTAGTTTGGAATGGATAATCGAAGCTCTCATATTTCAAGGTCGTCTCGTCCATGCCTACTTTACGAGTTGCATTTTGGTAGTGTGAGTGGGTGAGTAGTGGATGAGAGAGAGAAAGAAATTGAAATGTATCACGTGGTGTTTACGTAAGAAAGATAAGCAGAGCCATCTGGTTGTTGTCTTTGACGTATAGATTGACCTGTAGATTGCTTTCTTCCTTACTTCTTTCATTTAGCTCAGTCACGTGAAATAATACCTCCCGCATAAATAGATAAAAAAATGAATCTTCTATTCTGTAGATCGCTTCTTCTAAAGGTATTTGCAAGACCTTTTGTTTACGTAAGAAAGTACAATTCATATTTCAAAATGGCAGTTGATTTTGGTAGAAAGAAGTTTGGTTCTTTTTTATATCCAACACCTATTCTCTCTCTCTCTCTCTCTCTCGGACGTGCCTTATGAGAAGCATGCCGTTCTAGGTTTGCCTTCGCCAAAAAGAAGACCATACAAATAGAAATTAAATAACGGAGACGTAACTTTTTTCGTTCTTTCAAAGATCGAAACGTGTGCTACAAAATAACCAGAGAAACCAACGTTTTAAAATTTCTAATGTGAATGAAAAGGCTAATGGATGACACGATGACGTAAAAATAAAGCTGAAACCCAAAACAAAAGATATTTAAGTGCTAAAATATGTTCTTAGCTTTTTTCATCCTCTGTCTTCTTTACTTTACGAGATATGGGCAGGTTCCTATTTTAGGACTGAAATATTTCGCTTCTAACTCATTGCCACGTTCAGAACTTGATCATCGGACGCAGATAAACAACAACAAGGTCCTAATTCCGTCTTTCTTGGCACATCATGAAGGAAATAAATTTAATCAAGCCTGTTTTTGATGAAGTAAACGTTATTCATAGTTGTTATGAATGAATTAATTATAGTCAATAAACTGGAGCTGTTGGGCTGATCAATCATCGAAACTCAAAGAATGTCTGAGCATTGCGGGCGGCTATTCAAAAGTAGTCCGCAATCTAGGAAGCAGCTATTTAAAAAAAAAAATGCTGAAAAGGCAGAAACCGAATGAAGGATGCACAGCACAGTTTCGAACGTACTAAGAAATGTCACATAAATTCCAAACGTTGTAAATCCGATCATGACGACACCGATTTGTCGTTTTCGCGCTTGAACACATCAAACTGCATTTTTCAATGATGAAAGTCGAAGAATTGATTGAGTCTTTAAGTTTCAGCTAGTCTGAAGGCGAACATGTTTTGGGCATCCAAATATTTAGAGTCCCCTCCGGATTCACCCCCCACCCTCGAAATCACGTAGGTGAAAGTTGGATCTTGATTTTCGAAAGTAGAACTTTACCGGTTTTTGTTCGTTTGCGACTCTAAAAGAAAGAATGCCGTAATCTTCAGTTTCCTTCTGGATTTGAAAATGTTTGAATCAGTACTCGGAAGAACGAAAAGTGAAATGTGCTGATTCATCGCTTCACATTTTTTCTTGAATGGGATGATGAATTGTGTTAGGAAGCAGTTGAGACTTTAGTTTGGCTGATTAGAAAAGCGTCTTTTCCTTGCAAACAAGAAGAGTGCGATTTCGGAGAGCATCGTGGTGTTTGGTGTTCATAAATGCATTTAGGTGGGAGATGAATTTCGTCAATTGGCTTGAGATCACCGCTGTGCTTATTGAGAGACTGAGCCGGCTTGAAAAAAGTTTTTCATGTTTCCCAATTATATATCCCAACCACAATAGCAATATCTTCTAAGTAGGTCGGAACATCATAAAAATTTTCCTTCCCTAACAATTCGCATGCCTCGCACTTTTTTCATGTAATAACTTTGAAAAGGAAGTTTTCCAGCCACTGTCAAACAGCAAATGGGGCGAAATTAAGGAGAAGCTTATTTGCATCTATTGTGAAATCTACTATACCACGCATGTGTAGTGTCTTTGACAGACGAAAAATAAACTGGAATCACGTGACTTCGACTTTCTGTGAAGGAAAAGAAGAGCATTTCCTAAGTGTCCTTCAAGCTTGAATATTCGGTTAAGTTTTTTTCCCTATGTTAGGGAGGGAGATCAGATTACAAGAGGAAACGCAACTTAACTACAAGACCTCTTCCTAAGACTAACCAACTCAGTGTTAAAAAAAAAAAAAGAACGAACGGCCACAGGCGAGCCAGCGACTGATTATCATCACTGAGACTTGAAAAAGCATCTCTAATGTTATTTTCGCTTCTGATAGGCATCCATCAGCGTCTTCTGTTGTGTAGGTTGTGAAACTTCTTTCGATTATTTCAACATGCGTAGTTAATTTAAGAGCAGTTGCTATAAAAAGCAATCTCTTAATAGAAGGTCGTATCAGTTTTCTGTAATTTGAAGCTTGCATTTGTAAAAATGCAAGCTTCAAATTACAAAATGATATTTCGTAAATCCAGCGGAGGCTCCATCTCTAAAAATGCACATCTGGGGATACTGTATTCAGTCGCATCGCATAACAAAGCATGGTCGTTATCTATTGCAATAAAGGAATATATATATATATATATATATATATATATATATATATATATATATATCTATATATTTTTTTTTTTTTCCTGTTATGAATCTCCTTCACTCTGTACCGAGTTCCGTTCACTGTCACATCACCCCATTCTGGACTCATATTTCTATTATTCAGTTGTATTGATTAAAACTACACATTAATAACCTGTATCTAGACGATGTCTATCCAAGTGCGTGTCATATTAGTAACGAGCTGTTTGATGAACTGTCGTAACCCGAATGCACCGAAAATGACGAGTAAAATATCGCGTCGCTTTCGAATCCTTTAGGTCTACAATACGGATTAAGAAATGACGCACTTTAAACTCTTATTTCAACTCCAAACTAGTAAGCGAGGAAACAAACACTTGGGGGGGGGGGGGGTTTGCTAGATACGCGGATTACACTTGTCGTCAGAAGATTTAATGCCTAATTACTTACTACGAGGTGTCTACAGATTATCATTAAAAGTGGGACACGCAACCCCTGTTTGCATTATTATTAGATACAAACATTTCATTATTGCTGCAAAAAGAACATGAAAATTTATACACATATAATTTATAATTCATACGTATAAATTCAAAAGAATACATAATTGCACACTATATTAAGAATAATTCATAGGTATTTTAGAAAGAAGAAAGAATGCTGACAATTTTGAATTTATGCAGAAGATTCATATGCAATCAAATTATAATCATATTCTTGATTGGTCATATAGGCGTCGATGTGTAATCAATATAAAATTATGATGCACATCTTAAATTTAAACCCAAAAAATAAATAAATAATATTGAAATTATGAAAGCAGAATAAACTATAAAAATGTATATTCGATAGGAAATTAATTTAGGCAGGGATTTCCTCGTAAAGAAATCTTCGGTCGGAAATCCGATCTAACTGGCCCACATGCTATTTGGGAAGCAAAACAGGAACTCACAGGTATGTCAAACAGGCAGGCAAGTGGGAATTAGACGAAGTAAACTACTTACGAACAAACAAGTTAGCCATGAGAGTAGCAGGGAGGCAGAACAGCAACACCAGAATATCCGCCACTGCGAGGTTGACGATGAAATAGTTGGTGACCGTTTGCATGCGAGGCGATCTCACAACCACGGCTACCACAAAACTGTTGCCGCAGATTCCGACGAGAAACACAAGCGAGTAGGCGAGACAGTAAATGGTCGACACGCTGTGCGAGTGTCGGAACCAGAAGTCGGAGGGCATCGAATACGCTCCGGGTAAGAGGTCGGAGTTGTTCTCTCGGATCGAAGAATTCAACAGTAATGCGGTGGGGACGAATATTTCATCGTAGGCGATCCGTTCCGTTGACGTCGATGTCATTTTCGTCGACGTGACTGTGCCTTTGTTCCGAAAAAAATCCCGCTACTCATTCCTCAACTGGAACACTCGTGACACGCTGCTCCGTCCGTTTCTCCCAGCAGGTGCGGCTCATCTGCGCTAAGGCGTCGCACGTGCAAGACGTGAGTGCAGAGAAGTTTTCGCTGTTTATTGTCGCTCTCTTTTATCTCTCGAGCGCATGATATTAAAGCAAGTGCAATCTCGCGCACGTTATTCGGAACCCGAAACGCAGCCCCGCTGTTAGGTATCGCATTAGTTACGTGGATCACTGGACCGGCTTAGCGCGGGTTAACTGCGCTGGATAACTCTGTCTGTCCCGAATCGACCTAATACAGCGCCCGTTTATCACGCTGCTGGCGACCTCTGTAGGCAAATGACAGAAATAAAAGTTTACGCGCCGGAAATCGATACGCAGTGGAACGTCGATTGGACAGTCCCGTCATAAACACGTGACCAGATTAAAAATAACCGATACGCGTGCTAAGCGGTGTTATTGAGTAATCACTTTCAAAGCAAGCAGAAAGGATTCTTTCGTCCTGCTTTTCTCGAAAGTAAATTCATGAAAAGTTATGGGATTAGCATTTCGGTAGAAATTAAAACGCCCAAATGCAACTGAAACTCTCCTCGAGAACCTCCCACTTTCTCTGTGGCATTTTTATCAACTGCTCATTATATATAATAACCAGGAAGTATAAATAGTCCTTGGTTATTATACGGAAAGAAAGATAGTAAATATCCGTTACAATGGCAAAGCCAAGTTTCACTTTGTGACGTTAATGCTTCGATCAGTCCGTTTCTTCAGCAATTGCATCAGCGCGTCGAGTGTGTGTGTGTGTGTGTGAAACAGGATAAGAATATCCAGGTTTACATGATTTTTAAGCTGTTTGAGTGTTTCTTGAGTCTAAAATCTTACGAAATACTCTGATAGATTCGTGACATTTTGGTTTCATTTGGGTTCACAGTACCGTTCGGGACTTTCTTATCAAATCAATTTCAGGTTGCAGAAGAAACTGCAAAGATTTCACAGCCAAATAATTGAATCTGAAACAGAAAAAAGTTTCAAGTTTGACCGGGGGGGAGGGCTTATGGGAATACAACCTATGGAATCGGCTTTGTCGTGGATTGTGCTGCTTAAAAGACACGAACTCTGTTCGGGGAAACCACATTTTCGGTCTTCTTTAGGGTCGAATTTCGATTACAGTTTCAATATCGAAGGATGCGTTCTTAATAAGTTCTCCGATCAATTTTGAAATCAAAGTTTCACATTAAATTCTTTGGTTAATTAATAATAATAATGGATTTATAATTTTCTCTCTTTCTAGTGGAACACTTCTGGGTTCTTCCGTCAGGAATTTCAAGTTCTTTTCAGCATTAATTTTTAATGTTTCTCAAGAATTCGTTTGGTTTCTGCAAATGTTCTCTCGGTGTTCAACTGCAATCTTGTTTTGTTTGTGGTAATTCTGTCGACAATACTGCGGCATTACGGATGCATCCGAACCCCAGAAGACGCAGAACGTACTGCAGAGTAATTAATCAGAGTAGTATTTTTAAAAGAGTACTCTGATTAAATTAATTAATTACTTTGATTAAATCAGAGTAATCTCTTTAAAAGTTATTGTCTTAGTGAAAGTCAATTACTTTGTTCCTTTCTGACATTGTCAGCGTTAACACCGGAATTTCTTCTGCTAAATCCTATCCTCGCTGTTGATTTTGTACTCGGAGATCACCATCCTGGAATGATTACTTGACAACACGCTGTGGAAAAGTTCCAAAATACTTGATTGGATTTTATCATCACTCCATCAAATAAAACATTATGCGCAAAGCATTCGCTGCTTCATCGCATGGAGGACCCTCTTTTATCTCTTCGACAGTTTTCCAAGTTATTTTGCTTTAAAAAATGAATTATCTACAGAGAATTGATATCGCACGTGAAACGAACGCTTGGAAGCTCTTCTTGCCAATCACATTCTAAGAACTTGGAATCATTTTATGAAATCGAATGAAACGCTGTCTTCGGTTTTAGAAAAATGTCTAAGCCCAACTTATTAGTTTCCTCTCGTCTGTTCCGTATGTGCATATTTAAACTCAGCTCTCGCTGGAAGGGTGTTGATAAGATTTGGTATTTGAAATGTCTGCTAAACTTTTAAGCATCTAGATTTTAGTTTCAAGAAGACCCGTTAAGTGAAAAATATTGGCAGAATGTTCAAACGAATAACGCCCATTCAGAACTTAATATATCTGGCATCTCTCCCCACTTTCTCCTGTTGACCAGGTGTCAGCAGTCCATCTCTCGATGTGGCCTCATAATCTACATTCAATAATCTTGATATAATCGTTGTAACCCTTCTTTTTAGAAGAGTTACAACTGAAATGTACACTTACTAACAATAAACTGATAGCCATTACGTTTGCTCACTCTTGGAGCCTCCCTGTAACTGTTGAATATCAGTTGCATCTCTGATCGCCCTGATTATTTTTGCATTATCAGCAAACATCTGGTTATCATCTGTCAGGCCTTTCCCAATGGTCCAGGTACTGATCCAGGGATGAGTCCTCGTCACTTTAAATCTGGCATTCACATCCATCGTATACCACTTTCTGATAATCTCCGTTAATCACCAGCTCATCCAAGTCAGTAGTTTATATTCCGATCCCGTGTTATCGGTATCGGAATATAAACTACTATAAACGCAGTGTTATGAAACAGCATTTTGTCTGGTATTCTCCCAAAGCGAAATTCAACAGTACCGTAGTGTTTCTATTCCTGCATTTATCCAACACAGCTCTAATATTATTATAAAATATGAGCAGATTGCTAGAACATGATCCCCTTTAATAAACTCGTGATATTCATTGCAGTGCATTGCTTATCTGTTAGCCCATTTCTGTAAACATTCCCAGTACGAGTTCTTATCGACTACTCAAAAATCTTCAGATGCTCATAGGCCGGTAGTTAGACACATCGGTTTTTCACATCCCTGTACAACTGAACTATCAGTTGGACAAAATGCATCTACCCAAGCAACAAACTCAGCTCCTTTGTTCCTACTGCTCCTGGTATCTTTCCTGAACCGTGACTTCCTTTATTCCATCTGTCTCTGTTGTCTAATTCTTATCCAGGTTGTGCAATAGCTCTTCAACCTCATCTCGTGCTACTCTGTCTCTTCATGCAACGTAGTGGCAGCACTGTGTGCTAGCTATGTTACATTCACTTTGTGAATGAAAATCGCACACAGTCTGAAGCGAGCACACATCATTGGAACAATGTCACAAGGGTACTATTTTCATTTATTAAAGCTATTCTACCGCATTCATTCTTTCTTTTACTTTGGACATAATAAAGAATTATTTTTGGTTACCTTTAGCCAGCAAAGCTAATTTCTTTTGGTACTCAGATGTAGCTTTTTTAGCATTCCGTACAATAATCGTATCCTGGCTTGCACATCATTTTATAAAGCCTGTCGCTCCTGTTCTTGCGATATTGCTTTCGCATCATCTTCTTGGATCTCTTGTTTAATAAGATTGCATATAAATTTCACTCCTACAGTATTTGTTCTTCAAGCTCCAGGAACACATTTTCAAAGATTCCCACTCATCATTGATTCTTTCCCGCTTAGCGGCTGATACTTTGAAACCAAAGATAGCATTCTCCTCAGTTTTCAGAAGAAGTTCCAGATTTGTAGTTCAGCATGCAACCTGTCCTAATCGGAACATTCATACGGTTAGGTACCTCCCAGATATTACGAGTGTCAACCCCTCCTCCTCTCTCTTCTCATCTGTCCTTCCTAAAAATGCTATACCCTTTACACTTGATTCCAATGACTGTGCGAGCCAGGCTTTAATAATGTCAAATAATCTTAGGACAAAATGCATCTACCCAAGCAACAAACTCAACTCCTTTGTTCCTACTGCTCCTGGTATTTATATAGACGTAACAAGTTACTTCCCATCTTTTTTCATATACTAGCCCAGTGGGGGAACTTTCTGTTTACCCTTATACACTTAAAAAAGCGTATATTTCCCTCTCGTTTCCTAATTCATAACTCAATGACATTCATGTCATGTTTGCATGCTATACCTGAACTTACATACACGTTCGTACTATTCCTCCCATGAAATTATTTATTGGAGTGATGTCTAATGCGGGGAGTTAGAAAAACTAGATCTTCATGGGAGGAATAGTACGAACGTGTAAGTTCAGGCCGTCCCTCTTATATAAAAGTCTTTTCTACTATGAAACTCTCTCCAGACATCCAAAAACTCGCATCCATTTCTTCTACAGAATGCAATGATTGTGCATCCTTCTTAAGTGGGCAGTGTCACATCTCAATAGTAAGTTATTTCACTTTCTCACTTTTCGTTATCGCTTCTTCCTATATTTGTCGCTACTTAAATCATTAGCTCCAACAAGCACTGTTATCTCTTATCTTTTCTGTTTGTCTGTTATATTTTCACATCTTTAATTTTTTGTCTCCCCTGTAAGCTCAAATTTCATCTAATCGTCGTACCTTAGTACTTCTTCTTTCGTATATTCTAATTGACTTACTTGTTATTACTAACTTCGGTGCTTTCTTTTCTCTGTTCATTCTGATTATTTCTCTTTTGCTAAGTTTAAACATTTCTTGATTTACACACTAAATGCCGGCCTGGTTGTCCGAGTGGTAAGCGTGCCTGCTTTCCAATGAACAGGTCGTGAGTTAGAATCCCACCATGGGCATGGATATCTGTGAGTGTCTTTAAGTGAGAGAAGAATTTCATCGCGCAGTGTGAGACCACCGCCGCACTTACTGGAAGCCTGAAGTGGCTTGAAAAGGTTTCATGTTTGGCCAAGAGAGCAGGGTTTCTGAACTGCGTAAATAAAATAAGTTTACAAAATACTCTATATAACTTATAACAGTGAAAGAAAGCTCACCCATTGGTACAAATGTTAGGGTTTAATATCAACCTTTCGTGGGCGGGAACCACATAAGAAAACATAAAATAAATCCGCTGAAAACTACAAGAATATGCTAAAGATACACCAATTATTCTAAGAAAAATATTCAATCAATAAAAAAACTCATGTTTTAACAGCTCCAAATCACACATTGACAGGAGGTGGAAATATTCTGCCGTAATATTTAGTTTAACTGACTGCAAACTGCCACAAAGCATCGCATCGAAATCACTTAGGTTTATGCAAACTTGAAATTTTTTTATACGTCTGCAAGAGTTTCATCGTTGAAAGAAGGCAAAAGTGCCTGAAAGTTACGCTGCATTCCTGTTGTATTACGTTATTTTTATTCTGCAGGTTTTATTTTTTTCAGCATCCCGGCTCCTTTTTTCTCCCTTTCAAAGGACGCCATTGTTCTTATGCAGCTCAGAAAGGTGTTATTAGTGACCTGAAGTGCTGCACTCAGTTGCTTGCTTTTAAGGTTTCTCGTTTCATTGGAGGAAATGGCACAGGTCTTTCAAAGCGAGCCCACACACACACACACTAGCGGTTGGCATTTTGAAGACTACGGCATAAAAGCTAAAGCACACGCTGCAGCTTTTACTCTGGAATATTTGTTAGCAATTTACTAATGAATAAAAGAAAATAAAAACCCTGCGGTTCATTTTCAACAGTTTAGAAATCTTAATTCTCTGAGAAACCAAAGAAGAGGTTTAACAGAGAGATAGAAAGAGAGAAAGAACTTCGTGTAAAATTAATAACAGCAAAGGTACTCGAAATAATGAAATGATTGCTTTAAGAAGGGCGTAACACTTTCGTGTACTTAAAGAATGCATTCTTTGTTTTTCTTCATTCATTTTTAAACCACTCCCACCCACAAAAAGTGGAAAACCCATAGTACGTACAGTTTAGCATACATGGGTTACGTTTCTCTAAAGAAACTGAATATGATGTGGAACTGTTTTACTCCATTTCAGTATTCTGATGTGCAAAGTGGTTATCTTATGACACACAACGAAAATTTTACTTGTCTAGACTATTTTTTCTGCATAAGCCAAATAATTTCGATAAACTACACTTTAGATTAAAATCTAAAAGCTATAGATTTTAGAGCACGATTTTGTGCATGGTTTCTTTCGTGGTTTTAATCAAAAGATGATATTAGTCCAGGAAATACTGCATCTTATAATAAATACTTAAACTATATTTGCGACCACTTTCTGCTGAGGATGGAGGCAGTAGGAATGTGCAAATGCTGAAGGCTAAATTAAAAATGCGGAATGAAAAAATATATATTTGATAAAATAGCTGGCAGATCCAACAGAGGCAATATAAAAATAAGTAAACTTATTTCTTAAAAAAAATGTGTTAACATTATTTCGCTCTGTTTCTAAAATCTGTTTTAAGTGAACAGATTTCATCTTCCTAAATGAATATTAGAGATAGCATGGGAAAACTTCTTAGTCTTATTTGTAGGCCAAAAATGAAAAGAACACTTTACGGAGGCTGGAGGTTTCACTTCCGTGCAGTACACATTACTGCACTTCCTTTTGTTGCTTAGCTTTCCTGTCAAGCTTCGGGCGGTGCAGTCTGCGAGCTATCTAAACTTCTCTTGACGTCTCTCATGTTGCTAGTTTTTCTCAATCACATTCCCTGCAGGAATCTTTCCGTTGTCCGAAATGCTGCTTCAAGTGAATAAAGAAGAGCGAGAGTAGGGTTCCTCTCATGAGCATCACTTTTCGGAAAGAAGCGGTTTAATTTTATAATGAAATAACACAGACCCTCAGGAACAAAGACGTCTTTTTGTAATGTAGCCGAGTCAAGCGCTCTTATATAAGGCTTGGGTTTCAGTTTAACGGCCTCCAAAAATAGCCAGAAAACTGAATTCCTTTTATTGTCGTATGGAAAACTTAAAATTATTTGAAGCACGGTTTGCTCTTGGGGAAAAAATGAAATGATAAATATAAAAACGTAGAAGTGCGTTTTGAGATCAGTTCCCTCCAGGCAAAAGAGACAAACCAATAGAAAATAGGCAATCCCGAAAGACGTGATACAACTGCATGATGTGCCTAAACGTAAAAATGAACTAATCAGCCACCGTAACGTTGGATTTCTTGATTTATGTGTATGCATTGAAAAAACTGACACTTTACGTAGATCGAATGAAGTGTTTTAAAATGGAGTTCGGTAATTTTCTTTAATAACGTCATAATTATTATTTTCAGAGAGTGGCGGATACGTCTTCAATACCCCTCCCACTCTTCAGGGCTGTTGAATTCGATGCAGGGAAATGTCTTCGATATCCGGTTTCAGTTGGAATTAAGAGAGTTCTTCCTGCTTAAACACACAAGTCGACCTAAGATCGAAAATTCGTACCACAAGAATGCTTTATAGAGGGGTTTCTTTAGCGCAAGAAATTGTCTCTTTTTAATATTTTTAGGGTTTTAGGAACGAAACCGCAGATGTATGTCAGAAGAAATTTTTTTTGTTGTTGTTGTTCAGATCAAAAGGATCGTAGATTGGGTTTGTAATTCAGAGGCACTGTTTGACGGTATCATGGACCCGTAGATGTATTTCATGTGAGTCATGCTCATGTTGCGCTCTGTGACGATCCATCTACAGTTCACTCCTTCTAGTGTGTATCAACTTTAGATAGGCAACATTTTTATGAATATCAAAGCTTGAGAAAACTTGGTAAAACAGACACTATTATGACACAGAAACTAAAGAACTATTGCAGTGTAGACCAATAGGTACTCTTCAATTTCGAATGTGCTGGAAAGTCCCCCACTATTTCTTAAAAGCAGGCGATGTTGTTTTTTCCCCGATTGGGAAGCGAATGCTGTAAAAAATGTTTTCACATTCCGGTGACAAGCATTCAGCAACATTTAATGCGTAGTTCTCCACCGAAAAATTTTCCGCTGATTCTCTCTTGTGTGTTCAGCAGTTCGATGCAAATCACATTACAAGATCCCTCTCACCGTTGGTGATTTTGTCCTTAAAGGTTCTTCATCTGTTTGTAACATTGCGGGAACTGATTACATCATCAGAATAATCCAGTACCATTTATTCTGAATTTTTAAGTTTGTTAATTGGATTTATTTTGCAAGGTCGAGTTAGCAGATTTCATTACGATCAAATGGAAATAATCAAGGAAATAAAACAAGGCCCAATCCACTAGATAATATTCAAAATTCACTGCAAGAGTAAATCATTCAAAAGATTTCTTCGCTGTTAGTTTTTTTTTCCTTACTGCAGGCTGAATCAACTTCAGTCTTCTTAAACGAAGTCTGTTTTCTGTTGCACCTTTCAGCAATTAATCTTATATAACTAAATAGGTCCGCCTTCTCAAATATCCGCTAACCCTACACACACACACACACACACACGAACCTCATTTTCGCCAAAGCTGACGGGACATTTACTTCCACAATACACGATCATTAATCATCCCCAGATGACGTCACAGGACTCTTTCAGTGATATTAGCTGCCCTTCTCTTCTCTGCTTCTCAGTTCTTCATTTATTTGCTTATCTTGTAGGAATTATCGCTTCTTCGGCACTCCAATCACACACACAGCAGCTACAAGTCCGCATCAGGTTACCTCCGCTAACAAAATTATTGCCTCAGTGTCGATGCGTAGAGCTCTTATTTAAATTTCCCCTTCTTCAGTGAGAAGAAAGAAAAGAATCCGTTATACAAAAAATGGGTCCTTTGTCTGTAAAGAGTTCATTATAGTAGCGGCTGCTACTACTCACATTGCATAAAAAAAAGCGGTTCGTTGCTTAGTGTACTACTTAGAGTAAAACGATTGCGGAGGGGATGCATGTCGATCTTAGTTCGGCTCTCTTTCATGAAGAGTAAGCTCTTCACCTCGGTCTGGGTCCACATTTCATTACCAGCCCAAGACAGGAAGGCAAGGACTATTACATGGCGCGCGTGCTTCTTGAACAACTTTCTAATTTTCGACTCTTCAGTTCCCTTCACGACCATCAGAACTAATTCTCCATTCACAATCGGTAATAACAAAGAAAATCAGAGGCTCCCATTCAAATATACAGTTCGTGGGAGTATAATGCGTGGTGATGGTCGTAGCAAGTCTCATTTCTTAATCTTTTCTCTTCGAGCATACAGAATGGAATTCCTGCAGTAAATGTCAGGAAACGCAAGAGTTTCTTGCGGATTCATTTCGGAACTCGCGATTATTTTAGACAAAACAGCCACCAGACGGAACTGTTACATGTTTTCTGTAGATGGAGCAGGGTAAACATTTTCTATGGGCATTTATGGTAAAATTTTAAAACTGAGTCGTGCACAAATAAAGATTTGTTTCTTTCATAAACGCGGCTTTTATGTCTGATAATATAGGCAAATAGGACAGAAACCACAAATAATCGGCAACCATAATGCACTCTGTAGATAGGATTAACTGCTCTATCAGAACTTTGATTAGATTTCAAAAAAGCTACATTTTTTGACTGTAAGAGAAACAACAACTGAGCTTGAAAATGGCGAAATAAATTTCGGGATGAGAAATTTTAAGTTGTTTAAGCTCATAAAGTTTATTTACGTTATTTTTCATAGGAATAAAACATCTTCTGACAAAGCAAACGTGTGCTTAGTAACTAAGTGCAAATAACGATTCTGAAATACGGCACTATTTATAAAATTCCTTGCGTTATAGAACTTCCAGGGTTAGCACCATTGCTGACTCGAATCCACTTCCGCTATTTGTTAGTTTCGTTGTTAGTTCAAGAGTAAAACTGTTAATACAGCGGATGATTTTTTTCGTGCCCTCTTGCATAAAAATTTTGTAGGGCGAAGTTTTAAAAATATAAAAAGCAAAAAGAACACTTGAAATGACTTCATACATTTTCACTGTACTCTTTCCTCCGGTGAGAACGGGCGTAAGAATGTCTCGCCAACACAGCACAATCTCAGATTTCTAAAAACAGACGAGTAGAGGGCGCTTTGCCTTGAATTGTTTATTGTAATTAATTAAACGTAAATTTGTTGTCGTGAATCTGCTATGAGAAGACAATAATGCAAACTTACATAATTTGCGGGGCTGAAAGCAAAGGTTAAAGGCTTCACCGTCATTTAGAATTGAAGTATGCAAAGCACGAAAATGTGGTACGCACTTCATTTCCTCTTGAAAATGAGTGAGGGAAGACCCCTCAGTGTGAATGTGTAAATTAGTACAGCGCTAGCATGTGTCCAAGTGCTGTTTTCTGTTTAAATAGGATATCTTCGTTTATATTTTGCGTGTTTAATCCATAACTGGAAGACACAATTGATGTCCATTTACATTAATTGTGCAAACAGTCTGAACACGTTTTGTTAGATGTGTGGAAGGTTTTTTGTAAATCAGTTTTTGAAGACATTACAGCGCTCAAATGTGTTCCATTAATTTTAAGAATGGTATCGTGTTTTCATGATTTACGGTTACGTAACATTTTTTGCACAAGCCACTTTTGAAAAAAAAAGTTACGTAACCGTAAATCATGGACACGATACCATTTTTATAATCCATGCAGGGAACTTAGGCATAGAAAATTATTCGAATGCACCCCCCCCCCCCCACACACACACACAACTCTTCAGTTCTCCGTTCGACAAGTTTCCATTTGTAGGCATGTGCTGTTATTTCCAGTGATAAGTTTTATATTTTAAACAAAAAATAATTGTGTTTATTTATTTGTATATAATGTTGCACGACTTAAAATGAGCGCAATGATGACAGGATTGCGTAGCATGTGATATCTTACATGTTAAGAATACCGAAAAAACGTTTCTAGATTCGGTTTTAGTTACTAACTTGAGTAACGTTTCCAATAGGACGTATTCTAGAGTAATTACTAAAATAAAGAGCCAAAAGCTTCAGTTCGGCGATATAAAACTCAAGTGGATATTAGATCCAGCATTATTTCAAAGCCGAATGGAGAAACCATGAAAGTTTCGTAAATTGACCAGAGAACGTGCGGTAATGTGCACTCCCCGGCATTCACGAGTTGCCTTAGTGCGGACCAATTAAAAGACATAGGCGCCGCTCAAGCGTCTATATATTCGCCATTTATTAGTCCATTTTGATATCGTTGGTCTCTGATGAGAACCAACAAGTTCGGAACAGCTTATCAAAGCGGACTAATAATAGGCGAATATATAGATGCTTGAGTTGTGCCTATGTCTTTTAATTGGTCCGCACTAAGGCAACTCGTGAATGCCGGGGAGTGCACATTACCGCACGTTCTCTGGTCAATTTACGAAACTTTCATAGTTTCTACATTCGGCTTTGAAATAATGCTGGATCTAATATCCACTTGAGTTTTATATCGCCGAACTGAAGCTTTTGGCTCTTTATTTAGTAATTACTTTTATGCACCGACCTAGAATTCGCTTACCAAAAATCATTTCACTGATATCTCAAGTTACTAAGTACTGAACGAGAGTTTCTGCTTCCTTAAGGCTTTTGCTTTAAGGCAACAATTTGAGTCTCCAGAGTTTGGTGTTTTCCTGCGTGGAATGCTTTTCTCTGAAATTTGAGCGGTTCTGCTCAGTGGCAGGGTGAGCTTGTCACTGAGTTTGACAATCCTTCGGTCACTCGTTTGGAGCGATATGGGATCTCGCTTAATTTTTAGAGAGGCCTTTACTTATAAAGTCTCCATTATTTCATGCAGGTCTGGCTCCCACTGAGGGAGCGGGGCTTAAGATTACGGGAGAGTGGGTGGAGAGTTTTGCCTTGGGAGAGCAATTTGAGTTTTTTTTTTATTTGGGTTTAGTATTTTCAGGCGTAGCATCTTTGGGGGCCGACTCGGTGGATGCTTTTCCCTGGAATATGAGCGGTTCTGCTCAGTGGTAGGGTGAGCTTGTCACTGAGTGGAACCAACGATGAGTTGGACGATCTTTCGGTCACTCATAAGGAGTGGTCTGGGGAGTAATATTTTCAACTAACCTTACGAAACGTTCGTATTCTAGAGTCTTTTCTTCCTGAACATAAAACATCACAAGTAAAGTGATGTTTTTGTTCAGGAAGAAACACGGAGGTTTTATCCCTCAACTCAACAAAAACGACAGCAGAACACACCATTAGGATCATGATATAAGATAAACACCTCCTGATACATTTATTGAATAAATACTTATTGAGAGAATTCACATAATCAATAAATGCAAATAATTACTGATTATCCGCCTCACATTCCATCTAACAATCGCAGGTGTGAACTGCGGCCGTGGGGAAAGGTCAACTGTGGATTTCTAATAACATACTTTGGGGAGGAGGATTAAAACATCTTCGCAGACAGTACTCATTTATGCGGTTGCGGAAAAGTAAAAAATAATTTTCATATGTTAACTTCGCAAATTGAATCATTTAAAATACTCAGCCATTTAAAATACTGACTGCAGTGCTTCCGAGAAGCACTGCAGTCAGCAATCTGATGATGTATGCTCAGCAGTGCAGCCTGTAAAAGTTCATCTGAGATAAGCATAATATAGTAGAGACGTAGAAGGCTGTCATGTAGATTCCTTTCTGCTCTCATCTTTGTAGAAGGGAAAGAAACGAAAGCATTTAGAACATCCATTTCTTATACTTCGTTACTTTTTGAACAATCATTGGCAAAAGTCCACAGTAAAACATCGGTCTCCAAAAAGGCAAACGTGGGAGATCTTGCGCTTTCACTTTCCAAATTTATTGCATTTCCTTTTCGTTCCTTTAGTATTACCGCCACTTACGATCAAGTAATAAGAATATAGGTTATCGCAAGTATTATGAGACATCTCTTAGAAACATGGGATTAAGGTACTGCCTTGAACTTACAATGTGCAACTTTTGTGCATCTGGATTACTTATCTGAAGTGATATTTGAGGAAATGAAGGGCCTACATCTGTTTTGTTTTCCTTGCATATTCGTGCGAAATTATTTATTGCCACGAGCATATATAAAGATCTGTACTACTTTCTTTCTTTTAGAAGAATAAGGAGTACTTATTCAGAACGATAAATGTAAATATCTTATCCGCAATATTCAAATGAATATTGGAGAGGCCTCGTATTTGCTTCCTCTCCAGAAATTCTGCAGAAGCTTCTTCAAATCGCCTCATAAATTTAGAGTTCATTTTTCTGATTGGGCACAAATCAAAATTTATAAGTTTTTTAAGTTTTTATGCACGAATAGAATGGAATAGAAATTCGATCATCCAACGCTCGAATCATTGCGCATATTTTTAAATCATATTTTAATACTCGTGATGTTCTTCTTCATCGATTTCTAAACATTATGAGGGATTGATCCCACGTTATAAAAATACGAGTTTTATTTTAGGTCTATTACGTAAATAAAGGTATTGATATCAACAGTAGCATTGTATGACAATTTCTGTACAACACAATTCACACTGAGGGGTATTTCAAGAACTGTTTCTCTCCCTCTCGCGAAATGTTATGAACAGCTTAGAATAGGAAATAAGGGTAGTTGAAAAGTGAAGCGCTTTCAAGCCATACTTAATATGGCTAAACATAAACCGAGGATTAGAATTTTGTATTAGATAATAATTGTTAACAGCTTGCAGCGAGAGTATCTTACAATGCTCCTTGTACAGCAGGTACATATATGCTATTCCCTAGAGAAGAATACTTCAGGAAATCAAAGGCTAATTTGGCTGTATCGTTCCTGTTGTTTATGAAAGAAACCTTTCGCATCAAAGAAAGTAATCAGCACTGCCGTGACAGTTTTCTGGGCCTTCTTCTCATTGCTTAGCCAAGGTCATCTCCGTTATTTATTTCTGCGAATACTGGTTGTACCTTTTAGTACCTTTTTATGTGACCGTCGTAAGCAAAATTCTATGCACACACACACTCCTCCTTCTTCATGACCCCCAATTCGTACGACGAGAGAGAAAGATGGACAGATCTGAAATGCACTTTACATCTGCTCAATAATAATAATTGTATTAAAGTATCTTCTGCTTGTCGGTCGGTAGCTTCTGACGATGTTAAAATTTCTTACATGGTTGCTGCTTGATACTTTTAGCAGCTTCTCTGTAATAATAAAAACCTTCTCCGGATATTTTTTTGGCCTTCATTCGTATACGAATCAAACACGCCAAATTCGCAGTATTCAATTCAAAAGTGTGCAATTAGCACAGTTATCTCATCTCTAAAAAGGGGAACTGCAAAAGCTCGGCACCCCTCGCAGATATGAAACGAACGATTACGGCACAGCACTGAGGAATAGACGAAGAGAAGCCATTCTCAAGGTCTGTGAAAAAAAAAAGTTTAACTAATTGTAAACATCGTTAACGGAAAACGTAATACGTACTCAATAAACACGTGTGAATATTTCGTTATCTAATAACAAAAATGCTACTGCATTCTGTCCGTTTTAGGCACCATAAGGAAATGGTAGTAGAACTGCTCCACCACAGACAACATCACTTTGATATCTCTTTTATTCTCTAGAGATTACTTTTTAAATCCCTCGTTCAACATAATCAATATTCCCTCCTCCAGGAATAATGCGATGCTGCCTTCTCATGAGAAATAACCGTGGATCTTTTCCATTTGCGTAGTCGGAGGATATCGTCCACCAACTACGCAAATAGAACATATATAAACAAATAAACAATAGTCGGAGGACGATGTCCTTCCAATTGAATGAATTGGTTTGAATCCTATCTAGGAAAAGAAATATTTTTAAAAGTGAATTAGCAGATCGATCTCATTGCGATATAGCAGGGTGTTTCTTTCAGAAATTTGGGATTTTTATCCCAAGAAAACAGACAGAGGATACACGAAGCCGACAGGAGTAATACACCAAGCTTAAAGCCTTCGTTACTGTGGAACTAACTCGAACCAACGCAGTCCTTTCTGTTTCGATAAAAGAGGAAACTGCCGACACTGTATCTACTTCTGTGTATAAATGAATAAATTCTTTGTTGTTGATTGTAACCGTGCACTTCTAACAGCAAGACACGAGCAATTTGTCACCAAGAAAGCAGTCTGGCAATGAAGACACTAATTAGTAAACATCAGTAAGTTCTGTCCGCTTGTATTTGCGTGTTGTCTTTAAAATTTAGGTAGTTACGTTGAAGTGTTGCTGCAGTTTTGCTGAAAGTTGAAGCAGTCAGTCTGTTTCACTAAAGTTTAATTAATTAGCATTGGAAAAGATCAAAGGTTACATACATTTGGTGCGGAAAATATAAGAAATTCAACCTTCCTTCTCGTTTCTGCAAGTTTCTTTCTGCGTCCATTCGTTCCCGATTTTCTAAATCGGGAACGAATGTGTGCATAGGTTCGGAATTCTCATCCTTCGTCACATTCCCATCTAAACCTATCTGTTTTTCCGCTTCTTGCTTGTCGTCTAAATTGGTTCGAAATGTTTCGTGGTGGTCTCTAGAGCAACATTTCCGAATTTTCTCTTATCCTAGCCCCAACCCTCAGTGCCAAAGTAATGAAGATTTCTACCTTTTCATAGGTGGGATTCAAATAAAAACAAAATCATTGGTTTTTCCCAAATGTATTTTTTTTTTTTTTTTTGCATATTCTGTAAGTTATGCAGAACAATCTATTGCCTTCTGTCCATCTACATTTTATATTCCACATTATTTCTCTGATATTCACCTTCCTTCGCTATCTCGATATAACATCCCTGGAATTCAGTGTACCACAGCGTCATAGAAATATCTAGTCCCCCCACCCCACCCATATGACTCTAAGTCAGCCTGCCTCCTGTTTGTCGATGAACTTAATGCATTTAGAGCATTTTCTCTTTATATTCGTTTTGTAACATATATATATATATATATATATATATATATATATGTGTGTGTATGTGTGTGTGTGTGTGTGTGTGTGTGAAAAGGTTTTTACCTTGGGGATAAAATATATTAAGGATACCAAGCAATTTTATGAACTTGGTTTTTTTGACTCCTTCTCCCAAGTAAGCAAAACAGTTAAGTTTGCGCCTGAATATAGTTCAAGTCTAAAGGTAGTGCAACACCAGGACAACTCGTTGTAAAGGTGGGTAAAACTCTGATCACTATTCTTAGTATTTCCCATAATGTAAAACACATCTCACTAAGAGATGTATATTGTTATATATTGTTATACATTATGGGTGTGGGGGGGTCACTACCCAGACCGGTTTCAACCTTTTTTGAGGTCTCCTCAGTGAGTAGCTAGACCCTGAAATACCAAGGTTTTTAGTAATACGGAGCCTCATCAACTTTACCTATAAAAGTTGCTATAAAGTGCTTTTACTTTGAATAAGAAACTTTAACTCTGGATGAGATAAAGATGTGAAAAAAACCAAGTTTATAAAATTACTTGGTATCCTTAATATACGTAGGCTGTTCAATAAGTAATAAGACTATATTTATACAGAAAACAGATTATTACCTTTAATCGTCATCATTTACATGGTCTTTTTCGAAGTAACTACCGTGAGACTCGATGCATTTGTCCCAACGTTGCGTCCACTTCTTAAACACATGTGAGAGTCCGTTTTTTGAGAGTTTTTTCAAAACCGCCTACGCAGTTTTTACACATGCTTTGTTGCTTTCGAAATGGCGGCCTCTTAGTGGTTTCTTGGGCTGAGGAAACAGCCAGAAATCGCACGGTGCGAGATTAGGACTGTATGGAGGGTGTGGTAGGATATCTGTGTTGTTCTTCTGCAAAACGTCCACTACACAACCAGCAATATGTGGCCTTGCATTATCGTGGTGCAATAAGAAGCCATTCTTCAGCAATGGACGCTTCCTTTTGACGTGCTTGATGATAATCGCTGCTGTGTTGATGATTGTCTCTGTGATAGACGTTGAAGGTCTTTCCTCACGTTCAAGATCTTCCACATTTTGCCTTCCTTCCTTAAAAGTTTTATGCCAGCGAAAAACACTTGCCCTCGACGTTGCTTCATCGTGGAAAGCTTCGCGCATCATGTTAAAAGTGTCCGATGCCTATTTTTGCAAACGCACACAAAATTTAATTGCATAACGCTGTTCCAAGGACGCTTCCATTTCGAAACTGGTCGCGCCTCGTAGGCGCGCCGATGAGCACTTGCGTTTAGTCACGTGACACTCTGGAACATCAGCCCGTATACGCCATCTGTCAACATCTTTTGTTAATACAGACAGCAACATTTCTATATTCCATAGAAATTAATGTTGTGATTAGTGGTTTCGCCACAGTAAAATTAGTCTTATTACTTATTGAACAGCCCACGCATATAATCCCCAAGGTAAAAACCTTTTCACATCTTTATCTCATCCAGAGTTTCTTATTCAAAGTAAAAGTACCTTGTAGCAACTTGTATAGGTAAAGTTGATAAGGCTCTGTATTACTAATTACTAAAAACCTTGGTATTATTAGCAGAAAAAGCTATCCTTTCCAGAATTCAACTTTCAGTAAAAAAATTAAACAACCTCCCTTCAGAACAGTTTGGTTTTCGCCAGTTTCACAGTACCACCCAACAAATTCATAGACTGATCGAATTCATTACCACAAGTTACAATTGGCACCAATACACTGGAGTAGTTTCTCTTGACTTAGAAAAGGCGTTCGACAAATTATGGCACTTTGGACTATTATACAAGTTTATTTTAGATGGCATTCCATTAGATCTAGTCCAAATGATACAGTCATTTCTTAGCGACAGACGAATGCAAGTCAAACTAAATTATATATTATCTACCCAGCGACGCATCTTGGCAGGAGTACCTCAAGGGTCCCTATTGGCACCGATACTTTTCACGATTTACATGGCGGACATTCCGCACACAATGTCATCCATAATTGCCCTATACGCAGACGACACAGCTATACTAAGCAGATCTATTAAACCGCACCTTGTCACCAAGAAACTGCAAGAAAACCTGCAGAGATTAGAGCACTGGTTCTTGGAATGGAGATTGCAAGTAAACCCTCAGAATAGTATCGCCATGCTCTTCACTAAAAACTCAATATCTCCCAAAGATGACATCTTCCTATTTAATATCAAGATTCCCTGGAAAGCAGAAGCCCAATATCTGGGTGTACTGCTGGACAGAAAACTACCCTTCAGTCCACATATAAAAGCCTCATGTACAAAAGCATCAAGAGTCATTGCACAGCTTTACCCTCTTATCAATAGGAATAGCAAGCTGGATACCAAAATAAAACTGCTCCTTTATCAGTTGATGATTCGACCCATTATTACTTATGCGTCCCCAGCCTGGAGCCACACCTCAAGTACAAATATCCTCAAACTACAGAGAGTGCAAAACAAATGTCTCCGCATGATCTTAAACGCACCATGGTATGTCAGAAATGTTCAACTCCACCAGGATACAAATATCCCCTACATCTACTCTTTCCTGCAGTCTTCGGCAGTAAAGTTCTTCTCAGCATCCGCTTCACATCCAAATGAATCAGTGCAACAATTATAATGAAACAGACTTCTCCAAATATAGGAGACCCAAAGCCATTCTACTTCCAAATGAAGATCTTTAAATCGCACCCACTCAGGCAGAGCACTTAGCTCATAAACTTTTCCTCACACAGCAATCCTTATCAGATAGCAGGGATTATAAAAGCATTTTGCTTCACCCTTATAGTCAGCAACGTCTTACGAAACCTTGGTATTCCGGCTACAATTGGCACAGCAGACCGGAGCAGTTTTCCTCGACATAGCGAAAGTTTTGATAAGATATGGCACTTCGGATTACTATACAAACTCATCTCCGCAGGCATACCATCAAGAATCGTCCACTTAATTACTTACCACCAGGACAGACACCTACAAGTCAAAATGAACGGTACAGTTTCCAGTCAGCGACGGATCTCTGCGGGAGTTCCCCAAGGTTCCCTATTGGCACCGATCTTATTCTTGATATATGTGGCTGACATTGGGTTGTGTGGGATGACACAGCAGTACTTGCCAGATCTCTACAACCACATCTCATCACTAAAAAACTGCAAGAAAACCTACTACTTCTAGAACATTGGTTCTCCAAATGGAGATTACAAGTGAATCCCCAAAAGAGTACAGCGATACTTTACACCAGAAGATTGGCAACTCCCAAGGGTGACCTTTATCTATTCAACACCAAAATCCCCTGGCAAACAGAAACAAAATATCTGGGGGTAATTCTAGACAAAAGATTAACGTTCAACCCACACATCAAAGCCTTATGCGAAAGCATCTAAATCCATTGCACAACTTTACCCTCTAATATATAGAAAAAGCAAGCTAAATACCAGAATCAAAGTACTCCTCTACCTGCTGACGATCCGCCCCATAGTGACATATGCATCTCCAGCCTGGAGCCACACATCCAACACCAACATCCTCAGGCTACAGAGAGTGCACAATAAATGTTTGCGCGTGATCTTGGATGCACCGTGGTTTGTAAGAAACGTCTCCAACTGCATAGAGATACAAACATCCCTTACATCTACTCCTTCCTACTAACTACAGCGGAAAAATTCTTCTCAAAGATCTCTACACACCCCAACGATCTAGTTAAACAGGCAGTAAACTATGACGAAACTGACCTCTTCAAATACAAGAGGCCAAAAGCCATCCTGAATACTTGCAACAATGACTAATCTCCATGTCCCACCCCCCAGGGGCGAGTTTACAGCTCATAAATCTTTCCTTCAATTCGTCCTCCCTATCAGACAACGGGGAATAAAAGCATCTTGTTTCACCCTTCTGGCCAATGATGTTATGTTATGTAAACCTTGGTATTTCAGGGTCTAGCTACTCACTGAGGAGACCTCAAAAAAGGTTGAAACCGGTCTGGGTAGTGACCCCCCACACCCATAATGTATAACAATATACATCTCTTAGTGAGATGTGTTTTACATTATGGGAAATACTAAGAATAGTGATCAGAGTTTTACCCACTTTTACAACGAGGTGTCTAATTATATATATATATATATATATATATATATATATATATATATACATGTATATATATATATATATATATATATATATATACATGTATATATATACATGTATATATATAAAATTAGAATTAAAAACAACAACATGGATCATTAATGTAAAATGTATAAATCTCTTCATACCTTTTATTCCCAAAAAGAAAGTGGAACGGATATTTCTAACTTTGGGAAATCGATGGGAAGCTGGTCTCCAACCTTAGTCGTAACCAATAGTTGCGTTCATAGCTAGTGGTGAATTTAATACTTTGCGATTATAGTACGACAGATGATTTCCTCATCCTGTATTCTTAAATGATTGGTATTGTTTTCTGAAATAGAGTTCTGCAGCCGATTTTTTTGAGTTGACGATGAAGTGTCAAAGATGACAACCCTACTTGTCTTCCCCAAAAATCGACTAACTCGGCAGCCAGCTGAAGAATGACTAAATTATTAGAAAGTAATTTAGAAATCTTAGATATTTTTGTGAGATATTTGTTTTATATAGTTTTAAGTGCAGCTTGTTTATCATGCTTTCTAGTGGCCACTGCGCTGATCTCTAGAAAGGATGACAAACAAGCCACACTGCGTGACAGCTTAGCTTGTTCACCTGGTCGAGAAGTGACGGAAATATTTAGGTGGTCGGTGAGAATTACCTCGTGATGCATCTCGTCAAGAACATCTTACTGTAATTTTAATCAATTTACAATGATCACATGATTGCACGGTATTCGGCAAACAAGGGCATTCATTCCATCAAAGGAATGAATTTCTGCACAGCACACGACGTTGTATAAATTCGCTTCTGAATGGGCTGTTCACACGATTAGGAAATGCCAGCATAATCTCGATTATTCACATGTTTGGAATCAAATAATTAATACACGATTCTAAGAACATAATCCGGTAATTAAAATCATTGTAACACCGATTATTATTATTACTTTTATTTATTTTATTATTATTATTTGCGTGTGTGTGTCTTTTGAATATATCAGAAGTATAAATACGCCAAGGATTACCCAACCGAGAACTCTTTTTCTAGAAACCCAACATGTTACTTTTTCTCGAGTCATTTCTGGCCTCTAATTAGCAGAGAAGTGGTTCACGTTCCGCACTTTAATTTCTTTACAACATAAAGACATTTACAAATATCTGTGGCGGATTGGAATCCTCACACTGTTGGTTGAATAGCGAAGATTCTTCCCCTCCGCATGCAAGGCTAGCAAAGTTGAGAATCTTCTTATTAAAAATTTCCAAGTGACAGAAGAGTACTCTTTTTTGAAGTACTGTCTTGCAGATAATAACGTCATTTATCGAATTAAAGGAAAGAATGTGTGTTAATTTAGGTAAGAAAATGATACAGTGGAGAAACAAATCGCATCTCCTAAATTCTACCGCAGTGTTTTTGTCTGTCTCGGATGAAATCTGTTGATGACTCGAGTTACACTCGATGTGAAGTTCTACTCGACCTCCCCCATCTATGCTTAGATTGTTCTGCAGATGGAGATAGTTTCATGAAATAACAGAACTTCCTACTTAATGAAAATAACTCGGTTCTGAAAACGTGCCGTTGAAGGTGTGTATAAAAGCAACTTAATGCGTCTAAATTTCATTTCCGCACTTACTTATAAAGTGGTATCGGTGATCCAAGTTTTTTTACAAAGAGTAAAAATATGTGAAGTTATTATTATTAGATTTATTTTTCTACTCACTGAATAAGTAATGTTTACAAGATCTTGAATAAATGAATTTTCGAAAGGGAACTCACTTTATTCATATCGCTGTGGGGATCTCGGTCTAAGTGTGTCTCCATAAAAATATCTTCTCTGATGTTCGTATCAGAAACATTTGAAAATGTTAGAAATAATGCGTCATACGATTCACCGCACTTCATAGTTTAACGAGTCACTCAGTACACGTGCTGAATTAGAAACCTCAATGCAGATATACGTAAATATCACGCAGCGTATATGCAAAATAGTTGGTCACGTGCATCACCGCGTGTTCTGGGCAACTTTACGAATGCTGCTCGTCAGTAATCGTCAACAGTGTTGATCACAATGCCAAAAACAAAGGATCTTTCGGAGTTCGATAAAGGGCTTATTGTGGGTGCCCGTCTGGCTGGAGCCACGATTTTGAAAACAGCAGGAGACATACCCCCGGTGTTTAATCAGAGGAAAAAATAATCCCCATTTCTTGTCTGAGAGGCGTATCTGTGGTCCCAAGACAGTTTGTTGGGTAAGACGTCATCATCATCTGATAAGGCTTGTATGGACAAGCAGAATTTTCTGCGTGCAGCAGTTGACCGAAGCATTTAATGTGAAGGCTGTCCCCGACCCACATCTCACCGAACTATGCAGTGATATCGAAGAGAATCGGTATTGTCAGTCGCATGCCTATACGTAAAATCGAAGTTTCTAATTAAGTGGCAGGCATGTGTATTAGGTGATTATAAAATAAACTTTTCCCATTGCATGAACTACGTAGGACTGTAATAATCCTGTCTGGTAAAAGATTGTTATGTTTTGCACTTGGGCATTGAACGATCGTCTTTCTAATATGCGAAGATAAGAACGTGTCGATGCTGTAACGAATTATTTATTTCATCATCAATCGAGTATCCGAGTGTTATAAACCAATTTTACCAGTTTGCCCATTAATATATATATATATATATATATATATATATATATATATATATATATATACATATATGTATATATCTTTAAAAATATTCTCGTATTTTTAAATTTTTCTCTCTCTCTTTCACCAGTCATTGCAGTAATTTTCTGCTGTCATGTGTTGCAAAATCCCGATTTCTGTAAATTGAAACGAATGTCTTTTCTGTTTCGCTAATCCCGTTGCCATGGCCAGTCCTATTTCAACGGCTTTGTAGATCCTACACAACTCAGAAAGACGAACAGAGCTGCTAAACGCTCTGTCGGGGAATCAATTAGTTTGTGTTTATTTCTGACAGCCCGAGAATCGTTTCAAAGGTTCTGAAGGTTTTTAATTATTTGAACAAATAAAACATCGCAAATTGAGAGAAACATTAATGTTCACTGCCATGAAAAACGAAACATGAGTCTTTAAAAAAAAAAAAAAAAAAAAAAAAATCGGGTCTTTGAAAGAGAACCCGATGCACACGTGCATCACACCATTAGTAATTCATGGCGAGGCACTTCTTTGTACATCTGTTTTGTGGAAACGAATGTTGTTTGGTCTGGGACTATTCCGTGCGATATAACTAAACAACGTGTATTAATATATAATGAACTACTGATTTTTCAGTGTCGTGATAATAAGACAATCAAAAATCAATTAACGCCTTTTCTGTTATTCGTGTACTGCGCAGTGTCACCTCGCAACTTGTTCCCTAAGTAGGGCAGCAGTTGGATTCTTAGTGATGACGATATTCACTATCCCCAAAATTCCATTGAATTTCTTTTCTCACAGAAGAGGACGATGATTACAATAATGACTTTTTTCAAAGTGTTTGAGCTCTCTCTCTCTCTCTCTCTCTCTCTCTCTCTCTCTCTCTCTCTCTCTCTCTCTGTCTCCCTCTCCATAATAATAATAATAATAATAATAAAGTGTACGAAATAAGTTTTTAGAGATCTCGCCGAGTATGTTGTGTCTACCTTTATCCAGAGGATCGATACCAACATTTTATGATAAGAAAGTGAATCAGAAGTACGTCCTGAGATATTCATCTTGAAATACATAAACACAAGTTTAACGTTATTCTCCGATTTTATTTTCATGGCAGCACTAACGAAAGATTGGAAGCCTGCAGCATTAATACAATGTCTCCCTCTTATCTTCCAGCGACTTGAAGAATGATGCTAAAGGTGGCTGATTTATTTGATTACTTCTTTTTGAATATTATTTTCCTAACTCATCGATTCCTTCGTATTTCTTTTCTTTTTTTTTTTTTTTTTTTTGGCGTTTGAACTACAGCATTTTTAAGTGCTTTATGAAACATCAAGACACGCATCAGTACAAAAATATTTTTGCATTTTAACAGTACTGCGCTTTTATTTGCACTCTGCCTTTTTCATTCCTTCCCACAGGGATACGCAAGCATCCATTTGTGAAATCATAGCACTTGATTTTGCTTTGCTTAAGAAAATCAGTTTGTTCTTCAATGTTACATGACATTGAATTAACATGTTCCTAACATGATCGAGGATATTTAACGGAAGCAACTACAAAACTTTATAACAAGCAAAATGTTGGATCTGAGTTAGGAGATGGCAGTTTGTGGGAAGTGGGTTTTATTAAACTGCCAACATTACTGTTTACTTGAAGTGAGTTGGCTTCCTAATCTACATGTTTGCAAATGAAGCCCTGAAGAAACGCTTGGAAAGAGAGGAAAGTTAATTGGACGTAGAGAATACAGAGAGAGAGAGAGAGAGATTTCTATCTCGATGTTTTCATTTCTGTAGTTCATAAAACGCTCTCCGAATGACTTCTGTTAACGTGTCCAACTAATCCGAAGGGAACACGAAATGCCGAAGTATAATGACTCTTGCATTTGAATACTTTTTTTTTTTTTTTGCACAGCCCGAGAAAAATGATACTTTCTGATACTCGTAAACTCTGCTTTAGTCCAAACTGAAGTTTGCCTGGGGGAAGATGTGCGCTGCCGTACAAGTAAAACTGAATTATGTTGAATAACATCAGTAAGGAGGGCGGTTGCGATGGCGAAAAGATGGCTTGCTCCGAAAAAGGTTCGTAGATTCCGGCGGATTGCGACACATTAAGGAAGATAAATTGCAGCTGATGGCAGAGCGGCACCTCTGCGCTGTATCAGGGCAGACTGCACGTAACACTGTAGAATCCATAAAGCCCGAAAAATTATTGTTGAACTACGTCAGGATAACACGAAGTATATTTGAATGTCGTAGATAACAGAAATGTATTTTCAGAGGAAAGCTTATTATTAAAGTCAAGTTAGAATAAGGGCCATGTTTTATAAGGATTGTCACAAGGCGTGCAGTTCGTGTCTCTCTTTAGGTTCGAAAGTAGCTATTTTGGAATGCAAAGAAACTCCAAAATTGATTGGTTAATGGTTGCTACTCTAAAATAAATAAACATGTTTTTGCATTTTCAACTATTTTAACAAGATAGCATAAACCCTGCTGAGGTATTTTTGATTCTCTCTTGTACTTATATTTCTGCTGCTGTTTAAGCCCGTCTTCGTCATGGGAGTTTTGATATCTCTAATGAAAGTGTCTGCACGACATATTTGTTGTATTTCAAGAAAGTCTAGAAGAACATTCATTAAATTAGTGGCACTAGTAGAAACACTCGCCTTTTGAGTTTTTCGAAAGATTGATAGGAAGACAATGTTTAAAGATGACAGGACATCGTATTGTGTCTATTGACTCTATTTAATCGACTTGTGTATTCGCAAAAATTAAAATGTTTCGAAGAAGGCAATTTTTTTTATAAATTTTATAAATATTTTAAGCGAATGCCCTTGGTGAGAAGTTTTATGAATAATAATTCAGCATTATTTTATGGCTCGTTAGAGAAATATCTTTGAAACATTTAAAGTTTCAAAGACAAACATTTCAAGTTTAGTAAAAAAAAAAAAGTTTGTTTGTTTGCATGTCTAAACACTTACGGCAGGTGTTTGTTGTGTTTTCTTTATCTAACTCGTAATACTGAACGTAAGCTGTTTACAGAGCGTGTCGTACGAGCACATCTAATTTTTTTTTTTTTTTTTTTGTAATGTGCTGTGCCACAATAATAGTAATGGCTGTATTTTGTTTCCAAATTGATTTGTGCAAAAAAAGTTTTAATGTATTTAAATAGCGTAATTAAAAAATTACTTTAAATATTAGATTTTCTTGAAATTAGTCAAGTGATTAGTTTTAACACCCTGTTTCATTTTTTTAAATTTGCATTCAGGACATCAAAATATTTAAAGTCGAGTGGATCTGATTATTATTTTTTTTTTATCAATTTCACCTATTTTGGAATATCTGCTACTTTGAAGTCTTGAGGACTTTTGCAGTTTCAGTGTACACACTGCAGTCAGCAAATTTAACTTCCTCCATCCTGGTGAAAGAACTCGAAATATTTTGGACACACACGCATCAGGGAATTCATTAGGATATAATTTCATTACCGTATGAAGGATATTTGAAGACTATCTGGAGAATCGGTGGAGACACTGAATACTAGATTTTTAATCTTTCCTCATATTTGTCTTTTGGATGAAAAGATGTGGATTAGAGAGATCCGACTCTGGTCTAATTATCTAGGAGGAGGCGAAGGACCTCTATAAGAACTTTTCAATGAAGGCGAGTTAGCCGAAGTCATACAGAGAGGGCGTGTTTTTCCCGTCAGAAATTTTTCTCAAGCAGAACAGATAGATAGATAGATCAGATAGAAGCAATTATGGGAAGAAATGCACCGATCTCAGGCTGTTGAATCAGCCTTGATTCCGATTAATTTAAATCGCTGTCATTATTCTACTAATAGTCAAAGTAATTGTAATCAAACGAAGCTCATCACACCTCCTTTATATATCATGCACAGCGTTCTGTTAAGGGCTTTTGTAATGATAGAGTAGCTAATTCCTACCATTTCCTCATGCGAGTGACTAACCCATCATCCGTTACGACAAATGCTTTAATCACGTACTCGACAGTGGCCTTCGAAACAAGTTCATTCCTTAAAAAGCGTCATTCCACCGACCGTCCTATAGAGGCGTGTTGTTCATTTGTATATCGAAGTAAATTTCAGGAATGCTAGCTTCAAGATAATGACTTCATTATTTCCAGTATCATCATCATTATTCTTGCATGGATTACAAAGACTCATCGTGGGAGGTTCCACTGTCACACGCACGCACACAGTTCATCATACGAAAATCACTGTTAGTATTCTTTGAATACTTTTGAAGGCATACTCGGTTAATGTTTCGAGGTCTTTAAGTGCAGTCCTCGAAACTATTTGAGGATATTTTCAGTCCTTCAGTTCGCTTCTGTGAAAGTTTGTCAAAGATACAAACTTCCACCCATAACTCTATCCCCACTGTGAATATCCTGATGCTCAGTTTGTCATAGAACCCGAAACATTCAAACGATGGCTTCGATAAAATTTCTGGCTGAAGAGAAATACTTTATGATATTGAATTTTATACGATGCAGAGGAATTACATGTAGTGTTTGATTTCATTGGAAAAGCACGGTTTGTGTACAAACACTGACTGTTGGTCTCTATCCCCTCCTTTTTTTTACAACAGAAGGTTAGTATGATGAAAATGATCTCGATTAGAAAAATTTTGCTTCCTTCTCACTTTACTTCTAACCCTTAAGTTGTTAATGTAACTTACCGGCTATTTAGTGTTTAAATAACTTTCATCCTTGGGAAATGCAGTCTGCATAATTAACGAAGACAAGCGACGAATCCGAAGTCTCTCGAAGCAAACACAAAAGGACATTGAAAACTTCTAAACAAAAGCGGGTGGAATGTAATCTGTAGAAAAGTGAATAGTAAAGAAAGCCTTAAACGAAAGCTCACCACCTCAAAAATCTGCTGAATTATTAGAAATGAAAAATTCTGACGATTATTTTATTATTTATGATACTATGGAATCGCATCATGTACATGATGTATTTCAACCCTTGTCTACTTTCTCTACATGCGTAATTGTATTCAGCAAACCAACCCACAAAAGGTGAGACGCCTTTATTCTTTTATGTGAATCCCACCCACGAAGGGCTGTGAACCTATCATACATTGAGTATAAAAAAATACCAAGAGTGTAACCCTTTGGATCAGATAATCTGTAAACCTCGTGCTAGAGATGAACGTGCGAAGCCACTTCAGGGCTCCGAATAAGCATGATGGCGGCTTCACACTACGTGACGAAATTCATCCGCCACTCAAAGAAAAACGTTTTGTGTTCAGGTGATTTGAAAGCGTCCCCCTCTTCAAATCAATAGGCACCATGAGATTTGCCATTTGCTTAGAGAGAGGGGAGGGGGGGGGTAAATCACAACGAGCCTTTACAAGAGATTTTCAATTAAATGAGTTATTCCCGTCCCTCACAAGAGAAAAAACTTCAAACTAATGGGCCTAATATATTGGTATTCTCGTTCACATTGCTTTGGCGTAACCCCCCCCCGCCATACTTGTGAGTTACAGAGCAGAAACCCTGAGGTTGGCGATTTCTTTGTGTGTGTGCGCGCGCGCGTGCATTCATTGCGTAAAGTAACGAACTTTGGTTTATTCTCATGCGATTTGGTGTCGTTTCTTGTCTACTCGGATCTCCCAGGATGCCTCTTGTTTGTTGACGCAAGTGTGCAACTTTAAGCTTAGTCCGAATGTATCAGCGTTACTACTACGACAGGGTCGATTCAGAGGATGGCTGACCGATTTATTAACGATGCCATGGCACTCGAATAAATCACCGAACCATCGACCTTCTTGAACGGTTTCTTCTCTTAAAGTTATTGAACGAGAAGAAAAATAATTATTTATTTGTGTGCATATTTTCCGAGGAGACACGAGAG
Organism: Typopeltis vanoorti; assembly: GCF_054136105.1. Classification (NCBI taxonomy): domain Eukaryota; kingdom Metazoa; phylum Arthropoda; class Arachnida; order Uropygi; family Thelyphonidae; genus Typopeltis; species Typopeltis vanoorti. Next base: position 144,176,631 of record NC_143556.1, read on the forward strand.
GCAGCAAAACATCTTGAAAATAACTATTATCAGCATCTTTAGCATACAATTGCCGCCTAACCACATTAGTGCCGTGGTGTGGTTGTGTTCGATTTAGTTCTTCCAACCGTTGTCTGCGCGAATGGATAAAAAAATAACAGAAACTAAAAAGTATGTATTTGTTTTTTATTTTTTAAAAAGTACCTTGATAATACAGGTTTCCTGTCTGCAATAAAATACCGAAATCATTTTTTTTCTTACTAAACAAATCGTTTTTATTTTTGGTGTAGGGATTTTTCGTTTCTTAGTTTTTAGCTTTTTTTGTATTTGTTTTCATGTTTTCCTCGACTTATTTTTCTCTGTAAACTTTTTTCCTGGCAGAAGCATTGAGAATTTTTTAAAAAAATAAATTTTGAATTTTTCGAAAAGTTATCGCAAGTAATGAGCAATTTAGTTCGTTTACCATAGTAACGCTAATAAATACTTGATGTTCTGAGCTACGTTATTCTCGAAGACGGTACAGAAAAACAATTGCCGGGAGTGAAATTTATAAAAAAAAAAAAAAAAAAAAAGGCGAATTTCCAAAGATGTCAAGCAGCGTTGGTTGCATTTTTGGACAAAATGGCAACCACCGTGCCGAGAATTTAAGCTAGTAAATAAAAGTGGAATGGATCGAACAGCCGACTGTTGCTAAGTTACAAAGTTAATTCGACCCCTGATTACTTGCCCGGATTATATCGAGGTGCTGGGAACGAAGGAGATTATATGACATGCAAAGAACACACTAATCTCTAGTCTCTACGTAGGTGAGAGTAAAGTTGTTTTTTTAAACAAAAAGAAAAGAAATCTCTTGCTGAGTCATCGCTTTTCAACACAGGTGAGCATTCCAGGAAGTACGCGTGATTTCGAGTAGAGAAACGCTGGGTGATTGGGTAGAGCAACACTGGGTGGTTAGCAAAAAGAAGAAGCAATTGCCATACCTTTAACTTTTTTTTTTTTTTTTTTGGTATCATAAATACCAAAGTCAGCAGCAACATTGATTCAAAATTAGTTTTAAGATTTTACACAATTTTCAGTAATTATTTCATTACCATGTTTGTTCTTTCGTTTTGTTATTTCTCCCGCCTTTATTATCACATTCTGTTAGCAAATGAGGAACTCTTTCTGTAACATTCCTATTTCGTCTTTTATTCATCACATCGATGTAGGACAAGGAAATTCCCATCTCTTGCTCGTTCACATTTAACATCACTGGACGCCGTACGGTATCTTCCGTACTTCATATGGTTTTGGCTTCTGCCAGAAATGGGTCGGGTTGCAGATGCGCTTTCCACACGCAATTATCAGGACAATCCCAAATATCGCCTATGGAGGGATTCGAACCCGTAGTTTAGAGAGCGAACACGCTATCCAGATCAGCTTTCCCTTCTGTTGATGATTTCATCCGCATCGATTTCTTGGTTTTTCCCTTCTTGCAAATGGATTTTGTTCGCTATATTTTATTCCTTTATTATTCTTTTCATTCTCTTCTTCTTTGTTTTTCAGTTGACGATATTGCTCGTGTCATTTCTTTCGTTCTTTTGCGTTCTTCGACTGCATTGCGATTAGAAGACCCTCACTACTTTATCCATCGCATTTCTTTACTGATTTCTGTTTAAATCCGTCATCAGAGCATCAAATGTATTCACATGTAATCCCAAATTGACTAAATTTTCTTTGAAGGAATTCAGAAATGTCAAAAAGTAGTTTAATTATTGGAGAGTTGAGATTATTTGGTCTTCCATTGCTTGACAACTTATTTTGCAGATCAACGAATTTTTCAGTTCTTAGTTCTCCTATGTTGCAATATTGGTTGACAGTCGAATGACGATGATAAATTGTTTAAATTATCACATTTTTGATATTTTGTGGGAAAACGGGTTTGGACTTCGCACAGAAACTATTGATAACCAAAATGGAACACGAGGGTAAGAGGAGGAGATTTCCCACGAAGGTTGCGAATCGACCGTTTGACGCAATAAATGACAGTAAATATTCGTCTCATCCAAAATAACAAAATGTGCTTTTTGATTTTCGTATTACTAACCAAAATATGTGCCCCCCCCCTCGAATTTTTTGTTTTGTTTGATGAATAAGAAGTATTAAAATGATAATTTCCTTCCATTTCAACAAAATGCAAATGTACATTAAAGTAAAGCTGAGTTGAGATGAATTCGAACATTTCTCGTGTTAGAAACTCTTCTTGCTAATTACCTACTTGGCAAATCTTAAATCATCATCTGGATTTCTCATTCTTCAAAAGTTCGATGTTGGGAATAGGGAAGAACTTTTGTAATCGTTTTGTGAATTATTACTCCAAGAACCTTTTAATATTTATGTTAAAACATTTATATTTTATCATTTATATTCATGGACCTTCGGTGTATACTCGGGATTCCTACAATATTTACTTACGGACTCGCAAAGTCCCTTCCCCCTTGCGTGTATTGATTAGGAGCGATCTGCAGGAAGAAAATTGGCTTGGTGGTTGCTTCTCTCTCACTGAAAGTATTTCCTGATGAAATCTCGATTAAAGATTCTGTTCTCATTTATAATAGAATTGCATTAACCCTAAAATTTGGATGTCCTTCTTCTCTTCTTTATACAATCTCAAGAAAAAGTAACTTAAACTTTTCAAGACCGATAATAGCTACCAATTTCTTAATTAACAGTACTTCGGCTAATTCACCGATTAAATATTCTCCATTGGCCAAATCATTAAAGAACTCTTTCTCCGTGTCTCAGAGGCATTTAGTAATGGTCCATTATCTAGAATGCGACACCGCGGAGTTGAGTTTTCTTTGTAGAAGTATCAAGAGAATAAGAAAAAAGACTTTTGTTTTGTTTTTTCACGCAGTAATTAATCTTACCTGAATCTGATTCTTTGGAACGTCGATCCATGTAAATAAAGTTTCTACTTCCTTCACAGAGTGTCATTTTTTATTTTATTTTCAAGGCATTTAATATTTAATTATATTTAGCCGAAGTGCTATATGCATGCATCGGATCAGAAAGGCATCAAGTAGATGCAGTATTTTATTTACTGAGTTTTAAAAAGTGGCTTTTTAAGTTGTTTTGCTAAAGATATTAAAACCTAAATAACCCTCAAGTCATTCTGTTCATTCGCTTAAAAGGTTTTCGAAAGGGGACACTCTCAGATATTACTAATCAAATTAAGATAAAGGTAACAAGCAAGATGTACTCTCTCCAATGCCTTTTTTAAATGAAGAACATCTATTCTGTTAAATCAATCTCTTAAAACATTGCTTTTTATTCAAAAATCTGTGATTTTCATAAGAATATACTGCGCACTTTCACACAAATCATCTATACAGTCATCTGCATTAAGCATCGTTATGCATCCATAACCAAATGATGAAAATTAAAAGTTTCAAAATTGACTACAGAACTCATGAGAATACAATCTTTATCATCGGAGTTCGCTTGGTATTGCACTACTTAAGATTTCTATGTTTGAATTTTCAATGTTTGCATATTTTTTTTTTAAATATGAACCCCATCCACAAAACTTATTAGCCTATAGTGCATTAGTATTAGTACAGTGGGTGGGGGCAAATAAACACTGTAATCCGGAAAAGCTGCTCAAGATACTAAGCATGGAACTTCCTCTCTCTCCCAGGCCTCCAATAAAGCAAATTGGTGGTCTAACACTGGGAAACAATGAGATCACATAAAGACACAAAACATCATTGCCCAAGGTAAGACTGGCATCCATAGCTTGTTTGTTGGAGTCCGGATACGCTAACCACTTGACCAGTCATGACGCACTGAACATTGCTTGTTTAAGTTGACCAGCGTAAGATGCATCTTTCCGACCTGTGATGGGTGCGGTGATAAGAAGAGGGTTTTTTCCTCGTAAAGTTTCTGCTGGCTTCTGAGGAGAAAACAAACAGTTCGAAATAACTGCTAAGCTAATGAAATTACACAAATGCACTAATAAGTGAGTAAACATAAGCATTCTTGGACAGAGTTTGTTGTATTTTAAGTAATGTACATAAATGTACTCATATTTCTTCGTACTGAAACTTAAATTTCAGTGTATTTGGTTTATGTAACGTTGATAACGGGTCTGTAATATCCTTTTATGGAAGTACATTCTTATGTAATTCACATGACTTTCATAGTTTGTGCAGCTTCAGACTGAAATTCTTCCTTAGTATTCCTCTTCTTTCCCAAGAAGAGGTGTAATCCGGTGCAATCAAGTTTGCCATCATACGGGATCATCTGGTTAGTTGTCTAGATCACACCGAAGCAACTAAGAAGAGTGTAACGTGTGTTAATTGAGTGTGCTTTCTGGATGGTCTGAATGCTGTGTTGGAGGAAAGAAAAGAAAAAAGTTATAAGGCTGACTAACTCGCTTCTACTTTCAAAATTTTTATAGCGATGAGATGCGAATTCGGACTTTTCAAATAAAATACTTTGTTGCTAGGTGGTTTGTGCCATGGAACTGGAATCGTCATATGGTTCAAATGCGAAACCTACTGTAATAGAAATCCTTCGCCGCATGCAATTTAACTGGCATTAATAAATCTGAGAAGCGACCCGCTTATAAGGAGCAATTCTCCCCCCCCCCCCCCCCACAACTCCCAGGTATAATGCGAGACAAAAAAAAAAGCAAGGAATCACTTAGACTGATTAAAGACTGAAGTTCATTCAACGAGGAACGCAAATAAATACTGGATGATTTGGACAACTCTGAGATGAAATCATCATCGTGGTTTTCAAGGATTTATGCCTAGAGGGGCCTGTTCCGGCCTTAGAGGTCATCTCTTTAAAGGACGTCCTGGTGATGAAACACCCTTAAAAATTAAATAATACTTCCGGAATGTCCCATGGTCCTTCAATATTTCCTTGTTGTCAATGGTTTATTACAATAGAACATTTTTTATGATGAAACTGGTGCAGTAAGCTCTGCATCGTTAGACTCTTTATGTGACATAATTTAACTATAAATTAGGCGGGAATGATGTGATTACCTGGCAGTGGCCAGAAGAAACACGCAGTTAACAGACATAATACCGTGGCGTCGCAGCCTTAGTTGCTTACACCGTAAATCCAAATGACCAAGTTGCTTCCTGTTTTAATAATGACCCTGATTTGATATTCATACGCGGGTTCGATTGAAATTCTCCCACATAGGTGGACTTGAATGGCAAAGGAAGAACCCATGCCTTTTCGTGCTTTTGATTACAAATACATTTCATCACTGCTTCATCTACTAAATACCGTCGCCCATTGCAAAAGCAGTCTAGCCGACTAATATTACCGTACATGATGCCCATAGCAAGTATAGTAAAAGAAAACAAACAAAAAATAATAATTATTACGACTAATTATGCTTATACATACTCAACAAGAATTTTATGATAATTTGTGCCTACAAACGATAACTAAATTTTGCCTAATAAGAAAATTGACAATTGCAAATTACTAAATAAAACAAAGGTAGTTTTATGATGTGGGGAAACTAACTTGGAATATTTTGCACTGATATAAATTCTGCAGTTTCATCTTAGATATCAGTTATAAAAGTAAATAAAACGTTGCAAACCGAGCTTTATAACTTCTCGAGTGCCAAAGAAGGAGCACTAAATTAAATTTCTTTCTTGTTTTAAAGTAAAGGAAAAGTGTAAGTTGAAAACGTTTTATATAAATGTCACGAAAAAATACTATATTGGACAAATGATCTTGTAAGCACTGAATATCTCACAGTTCTTGTTTAATATTTCCTCGTATCTCATATCACATTTGGTATTTGTTGTTAGCGTACGTGCGTGGATATTTACATAAGTATGCGTATCATTCAATTGCTGATTGATGTCACGTGGGTCTGGGCCATTAATGAACTAATGAAAAGGCTTCTCCCAGCCAAGCGAAATCCACTTTCCCACAGTGTGTGTGGTCTGTTTCGCAGACAGGGAGTTGGCGATCCGGGTGAGTCGAATTGGAAGAAATGGTAACTAGACCACCACATGTAGATGACTTTCATCTCCCGATGAAACACACCTTTACATATTGGGGACCATAAGTGGCTGTTTCCACGTTGGCTTTCAGAACAAAGTTTTCCATTTCGGACCCCCCGCTCTTTTTCGTCTTGTAGATGTGGTGTACGTGACGGTCTCATGAGTATGCTGAACATACTGGAAGCACTCCTAGGCCCTCCCATTGGAGAGTAGAGCAGTAAAAATAGTTCCGCAGCCCTCCCACTAAATAAACGGTGCTGAACCTCACTGGAAACGCATCAAGAGGCTTCTCAATTAGCTAGCGAGTAATCCTGATAATTTTACTCTGCCCACTCGTGACTTAAGATAGGCCAGGAACAGCGGGAATTGCCAAGGCTACACATTGAATAAGAATCTGGGTACTCTCTCTATCTCTCACCCTCACAGCAGAGGCACGATTAACTACTCTTAACTTAATTTTGACATTAAACAACTATGAATGCTAACATACGTTAGTAACGCGGATCAAAAAAAAAAACTTCTCACAAAAATCCAAACAAAATTTCAGATTTCACCTCTAGCCTCTAGACGATAAAAACAATAAAAATTAAAACAAAAATTCACAAATGCCAATTTAAAATAAAATAATTCATAGTCACTTCACCGACATTCGTCATATCAAAACAAACTTAAATGATGTGTAGACATCTAAACCTGATATACTCTTCGTAAATAGATCCCCATCTAGCAGGCCTGAGTCTCTACTGTCTGCTCTACGTTGCAGAAAGTAGAGACTCAGGCCACCTCTAGCCTTTTGTCTAAAATACAACAGAAGAATCCTGAATGCATAAAAGAAGTCTCCTAGTCCCAATGGTATTTCTCTGATTAGGATTAACGTGCGTTCATAAACTAGCACTGATCCTGCATCGTTTTTCATACTCATATGCTGACATCTACGTTTTAAAAGGGAAACAAGTGTATATCCAATAGATTCCAAAGGAATAAAAGACTGTTTTAGCTATCGTCCCATTGCGCGAGCGCACACCTTAGTTCTATCAAATTAATGGAGAAATTCATAATCAATCAACTTCTTCACCACCTTGAAGTCCACTATTTAACCACCAATATGGAATTCGCCACTTTCGGTCTACATTGCCAGCATCATCTATCTTTGGATCTAAGCTTTGGAAAGGTTGGTTGTAACTCATGTAATTGCGCAAGATATTTATATCATCATAGTCTACTCTCCTCCTTTGTAACTGGATCGCCAATTTTCTGTCAGATCATTCACTTCCTATCATAGTGGGTAGCTTCCTCCTTTCAGATTTCCCCACCTATGTCGGAGTATTCAGAACTTTGTAACTTTGCCTAAGCTCTTTCTCCCATTCACAAATGACTTCTCACTAAAGTCAAATCCTCGTCACAGTTTTCTTAGGACAGCAGCACACTCCATTTGTTTTTTCAAAACTTGCAATACCCATTTATCCTGAGCTACAATATTCTTCAATACAACTACAATTATAACAAGGAGTTCAGTGTTTGAGGCACCGATTATAATCGCTTCCCTTTTTGCCATATTTCGGGCTGAGAACTTCAGTGTCACCAAAATACAGTCTTGCCTTATTTCCAGCAAAACAGACCGCACGTCACCTCCCCTCTCCTCTGATAAATACCCAGATCTCCATTCATGGTCAGATATGGTTTTGGAGTGACTTACACCTCTGGCATCGCGTTGCATCAGCACATCCAGTTGCCTCATCTGCATCCAAAAACATAGTATGTACTTTTCCCTTTCAAAACATTATTTCTCACCTATGCAGTCTTTAACTGCATAAATCTCAAATCCGTCCTATCTTAGAATATTTTTCTCACGTGTGGGATGGTACACCAAAACTAAAATGCTTGCTACTGTTCATAAGAGACAGATTCGGCTAATTGAGACTCTTCTTTCACACCCACTCCATACACCATCTCAAAGACGTACTTCTACCTCTTCTACAGATATTTTCTTGGGCGTTGTTCTGCTGAAATACCTGACACCAATCTTCCACTTTCCCTCAGATCCATAAACACTTGAGAAGATGCTAGTCAGAGTCCTTCACTGTACAGCTGCAAATATGCGGAATCATCTGGAAGAGTCCCCCCCCCATTCCCACAGCCCTCTTTAATGACTAAAGTTATTCAAAAGACATACCAAGAGATTCCTTCTTTTTTTCTTTGCTATATACCTAGTCAAGAAAAAGAAGAAACCTGTTAATAAGTCTGTTTCGTATGTGGACTGTTATTATTATTTTTTCCACAAAGCTAAATCTAGACATCATATCTATTGACCGAAATAGTTGTTAGGAACAGAAAGTCGATATGTTCATCGATGTACTTGATTAATGTAAAAGGTGCTGTTTTTCATTGTCCTAAGTCACATGAATTCCACGTTTCTAATAAATTAGTGCTCGATTTAATCATCGAGCACATGTATTGTGATATTTAATTGCTATAAACATTTAATGTTCATTCAACACTTTTTACTGACAGTAAAAATCTGTTTACCCTACAAATTTTATTCTAAAGCGAGTCGAACAATCTCGTTTATATGAAGGCTGATATTTTCACTCTTCAGTTAACAATTGGTTCCTCTAAGCCAAACTTATGCCACAAATAACCCTGACAGATCCCCCAATGTTGATAATTTTGACAATCCTGAGTTGCGAGCACGTTTCATTCGGGTTGGTAATTATCCTCAATGCTATCATGCAGAATACTTGCAACTTGGAGGATTCTCCGTCATCCTTCACCTTTGATTTTGGCAGACTTTTTAATAAACTCTTAAACCAACATGTCATAAAATCAGAAGAGTATTATGCTGCATGAGATTTGGTTATAATCGATTTGAACTTGGGTTACAGTCACAACAAATAAAAAAATAATTACGTATCTTCTCTTCGTCATGTATGCTCATATTTGCTACTGCGGCAACAAACTTTCACTTCCGACCAATGGGATGAAGACTGCTTTTGTCCTGATATGACACTTCGTTTCACTCGCCATAATTTATTCTTCTTTTCACTTGGACTGAACCTAAATAGAACCCAATCGTATTTTCAATGGACTAAACTAATAATTATTGGTACCTTTCTCTGGTACATCACAATATTCCATCTGAGGGTGTCTGAAGACCTCGAACGGTGCCTCACTCTCGATGAAATCGAACTATTATGTAAACACCCTTCTGCTTAATCCTAAGGCTTAGAACAGTTCAATTGTTCTTTTTCGCATTATATTACGTCCTTGTACAGAATTTAACCAGGGTTTGTTGACATGTTCAGAATATAAGCAACGTCTGTGAGTCAAAACGGAAAATATGCAAATATTATCAAAAACAAAACTAGAACTCCAGATCTCAAATAAGGAAATCTAGATTGGGGTTTTCGTTGATCATTATACAAACATTCCAGCTATCTCTATGCAATTGTAACAATAGCTATTTTCCATAGATAACAAATGTTTAAGACATATATCAACCATTCCTCCCTCCCCCTCTCTGTCTGCTTAATCCTCTATTCAGCTCTTGTATCATTGAAAGGCAGGTTGTCAACATTCCATGGACAGAATTGTTAAAGAAGTAAATAAAGACAGGGTGTGCTGAACTTCATTTGTATTTATCCAATTGTTTTCTTGAGAAAACCATCTATGTAGTCCATACACTTCGATGAACTTTCAAATGTTTCTGTCAATGTCGAATATGAAAATGCTGAGCATCTTATTCAGTTCTTTATTGAAGAAGCACATGACAGAGCGAGTCTCGGTCTTATGCTAGGTCGTTTAAAGTGGTGAATCTTTGTATCGCAATACTCTCAAGACACTCTTCGAATCAACGTCTTTAATTTTTGAGGTGTTCGAACAAAGCGGTCCTTTCCCGGAATTACTTTCATTCATCCTAAATGCCAGTCGGAATTTTCTGCAGTTAGAAACTTGCTGCGAGCAACATTTTATTCATGAGGCTAACTATTTTCATTGCTTGATTTAAGATCGTTTTTGGAGGAAGAATCATGAAAATTCCCACGAAAACTCAAGTTTGCATTTAACAGTGTTGGTACCGAGTACAAGGATTTTTTTTTTATTCTAAAGCACATGTTTATCGAAAGACCAACATTTACAAAAAAAAAAAAAAAGAAAAAGAAAAAAAAAGGACTCACACTGAATTACACACAGTTTGGAGGACTATATTATATTTTCATATGATGGTGGGTAACAATTATTTTTGCTAAATCGGGAATACTTCCCTTAAAAATATTCGCTCTCGAATCCTAAGCATACGATTCTTATGGTTGTTATGTTATTCAAATATTTTAAAATAGTCCTCGGACTGTTTTAAAGTATTTGCTTTTTCCAAGTATATAGAGTAAATTATTTCTATTTGTTTGCATAGAAAATCAGGCAAACTATGCAAACAACTTCATATGTTTTTTCCCACTGATAAGCAGTTAAAATTCTTACGGGCTTCAGTATCAATAATATTATTGAAGGCTAAATCCGTAAGAAATCTGATGTATCTGAAAAATGAAAAACATAAAAAGTAACGTCGAGGAAAAGCGAAGAAACCAGTTATGTCGACCTTAAAGTGACCATCAAACTTTCTCAGAGGAGCAATAATTGCTGACAATAGCGATTGTCCTCCAGAAGAAAGGAGGGAACACGGACAAAAGACACGTATTGGAAAGCAAAACTGGTCGCAAATAGCTTAAAGGCAAGAGCAGAAGTTCCAGATGGGGATGAAAACAGCTAAAATCCTCACAGAAAATCATGACTTAGAGAATCTAGAAATTCAATTTTAGAATGGCTCGTTCTCCTTCAAATAATTGCTCGCTTCTTCTAGAGAAATAATTTTTATTTTATTCATTTATTTGTTATTTGTCAGTAAAATTCTCCGTGATCGCAACTATATAGCGACATTTTAAAAGCCAGGGAAACATTGAGCGTACTTCATACAAAATACGAGTCAAATTTTTATGAATATATTTTAATTAAGAAAAAACACGTTTTTTCGTGGTTTAATAAAACAAGGCCAGAATTGTAATGTGGCTTGAAGATATGTTATTTAAACTTTGAAATGTATCTAGGGTTTAATAATGCAGCAAAAATCACAATTTTTTGTCTGTTTTTGCTGATTCATTTCCAAGTGCTCATCGCAAAGCTCTTTCTCCTAAACTTGTTTTTGACTGCAGTTCCACTGAAATGAAGAATCAAGCGAGAATTTAATTAAATACGTTTTTGAAGAGAAACAAAAAATTACTGAAAACAGAAAAAGAGAATTTTGTGCTTTTGTGGGCAGGGTATGTTTTCTCTGTCTCTCTCTTTTTATTCCCCTCCCATTTCAAGTAGAATAGTCTTTGTTTTGGGATTCCACCTTTTCGATGCAAAACTGTAGTCAGCTCGAATTCTGTGTATGTTTTATTTTTTAAAGCAGCAACAGAATTCGAGCTTTAAATCACGTTTTTGACAGAAAGTAAACGATTTTGTTGTTCGGAAAGGTTGATATTGTTAATCAAAAACAATGTTTTTGCTAGTGGTGAAAGAGCACAGTAACCAATCGTCAGTGGAACGGTACATTAGGACAAGAAATAACACTCAGTCCTCGATAAGCTCGATGAAAATTCATCGCTCAGGGGACAGACACACATACACACTTAGACAAGATATGACTATCAAGAAGACAACCTTTTCCCCCTTACTGCCCTAAATTAAAGACAAGATTTTTCTACCATACGGAGGAGGAAGGGAACACGTATCGGAGAGTTGGTGTGTGCTGCCATTCTTTAGCTCTGGAATGGACGATTTTATGGTACTGAAGACTAATTCTGTTATGCAAAACCTTTGAAAGAAATTATAATATCAGTTCAACGTTTCTGTTATTTTGAATAAAAAGATGTTGAAAGTTTATTTTTCACTTGGTTAGACTATAATAAATTTAGTTTAATCCTTTATCCAAATGTGTGCAAACGAAGTTTGCGCCTGAAAGTATCTTCAGGACTGGGGTAGCTTGCTCCGCCTTTGCAAGGAGTTGCCCGGTGTTGTACCACTTTACCCCAGTCCTGAAGATACTTTCAGGCGCAAACTTTGTTTGCACACACTTGGATAAAGGATAAAACTAAATTTATTATAGAATAAAAAGAGTGATGGACTCCTTGAAGTAAGAAAGGAAGGCTCTTCAAACAAATGAGTTGAAGAAATTTTTAAGGTGGTTCTAAAAGTGAACTAGTGCGTTTCATGAATTCGTCGACTAACCTCTGCTATCGTCTGAGAATATGTTTGATCGAATCACTTCAAGAGCACGTATTCTGCACGTTTAATCGATTTGTTTTGGATTTCTAAGTTTAGCCTGCAAGAAAAAGAAAAATGTCGTGAACTCTTGTACGAAACTTCTAATTCACCTGATTACTAAACATTCTTTACATCTTTATAAAAACAATTGGTCAAAGGTGAAAAGTCTGTCTACTTTTAGCCAGGAATTTAAGCGTAGGTTTGCTTGAACTGAGCAGAGATAATGTTGAATGTGATGACTTCAGTTTCGCACACTTATTTGAAAAATAATCTGACATTGCCAGTAATGTTAAGGAATAGGAGAGGAACCAAGAGGACCAAATATACATAAAGATATTGTGTACATCGATGCTCAAGTGGAGTGTTGATAAGTTTATGGTCTTTCCAATTGTATTATGTTCTTATTACAAGTAAATTAAGTAAGGATTAGATAAGCCGAGAACCCTATTCTAGAGACCAACTTCCGAAAACTCGGATGTGTCATCTTTCAAAGCACATAAACTGGACCGAAGAAACGCAGTTAATAGAGATAACACACTGACCTCATATCTTTGGTTTCTTGGGATAAAATCCAAACAGCCCAACCCTTTCGGAACTAAGTGTTTTTTTTTTGTTTTTTTTGAGGGGGAGAAATTGATAATACTTGATGATTGACTGTCATCGTTATAAGTTCCGTATTTTGAATCCTGATTGATTCTCTTTAGAGGTCTCTGATAAATACATCCATCATAATTTTCACCATACTTATAAGGATATCTTTTTTATGTAGATTTAATTTTCTTAACTCACGTGCGATTGTACTTGTCAAGAAGATGCTCCAGTTGTTCAGTGTAAGATGATTTCATATCAGCACACTTCTTAAGTTATTTATTATTTTTTGTTAAATTGAATATAGATTTCGTTTATTCCCAATTCCACCTTAAATTCTTATCCTTAATGAAAGCTTTGGTTCTCCAAGAAGTAAACCAAGGCCGTACAAGATAAGAATTGAGCAAATTACAATCACCATCTGTTACTACACTGTCTGTTCAAAAATATCAGAACACCTCTACGTAGTGGCAGACATGGCTATATATATCAAACCCACGGCTCATTCAGGTATACAAGAAGCAGAAGATCGTGTAATCTTCATAGAAAAACATTGATACTAAAATGGACCATAATCAAGAGTTCAGCGAATATTGACGTGGAAGTATCATAGGATCCGATCTTCGCAGCAACTCGGTTCGGAAAATTTCTGCCTTGCTGAAGCTGCTCTGGTCAACTGTAAGCGATGCTACTGTGAAGTGGAAACGCTTAAGAACAACAACAGTACAATCGCGACCTGATAGACCATTTGAAGTCACAAAGGATGACAGCCGAGTGTTGAATGGAGTGGCTCAAAAAACACCGCCTGTCCTCTGTTGAAACTCCAGCCACCGACTTTCAAAATGCCTCTTCAAGCAACGCCAGGACAGCAACTGTCCTCTAGAGCTGAAAAACATAGGTAGGTTTCCATGGCCGCTCATCTGCACACAAGACAAACAACCACAAGGACAACTCCGAGCATTGGGTGGAGTGCTCAGAGTTGTCCGAACCATTTTACTCTAGAGAAGTGGAAACGCGTTCTGTGGAGTTATGAATTACATTTCACATCCCTCGACAGTTCGACAGACGATTCTGGGTTTTGGCGGGTACCTGCAGAACGCTACTTTCCCGATTTATGAAGTGTGGTGGAGTAGGCATCATGATCTGAGATATACTGCTTGTAGTTTGAGCTGGGACTGTACTTCCGCTCGATTGAAGAACTTGATTGACTTGCACAGAACCGCACTCTTCATCACATCGAATAACTGTGAGAAAAACTGGGACGCCGATGTCAGTGATCGATCTCCCTAATTATCTTGCGGAATAATGGAATGGAATTAACTTAGCAAGGTACCAAAATGTGAGAACCTTCTTAGAAGATTGACAACTTTTATAGCAGAAAAGGGTGAACCAAGTCTACACTAATGTTAAATATGATTATTGGAATTACAAGGCGTCTGGATAGTGTTGATCAAATAGTGTATTAAATTTCCTTATCATAGCTATCTTGTTGTGAGAATCCCACCCAAATAGGGTAAAATTTTCTTTGGTTCAGTAGAGTGGGCTGGCTAGGGGGAGTTTATTCATTTTCTTTGATATAATTTTACATAATCAAAATATCCTGTTAGAGATCAAATATGGACCTTTTCAAGCCACTTCATGATTTCATAAAGCACGTGGCAGTCTCATTATGGGCGAAAATTATCGATCTTCAAATGAATAGATGAAAGAAACTTTCAGGTGCTTGTCAAAGATATTGGTCGCATCTTGCGCGACTAATCTTTAGATGTCCACCACAATGTTTATCGTCCCAAGCTGAAAACTTTTAATGACCAGAAAAAGATCAGAAACATCTTCTTCTATCTGTATAACTAAATATCTCCTGGTCCTGATGGCATTGCTCCTATTATTCTAAAGGTTGACTTCTGTTTGTGTGGTCATTTTATACTAACATTTTCAATAAATTTTTATTTTAAATCTTGGAAATGAGTCCGTAGTCAACATATCAATTATCACCACCATCAAATTCCTGCCATGCACCCTTATGGGGTGTAGAGGATACGATAGTATTACATGAAAATTTACATCATTACTAACTTCCTGTCTACAATTTCCTCCAGATCAGTCTGTTACCTGTCAAGACAACAACATCATCAGATCTTATGTTTCTATTTTCTAAGGCACTTTTTACTTTATCAATTCACCCATATCTTGGTCTTCCTCTGGGTCTATTTCTTGCCAACTTGGCAGAGAAAACTTGTTTTGCTAATCTTTCCTCGCCTATTCTGTTTAAGTGACCATACCGCCTGAGATTCGCTCTGCTAACGCATTCCTGGATGCGGACAATGTCAAGTTCTTTCCTAATATCCTCGTTTTTAATATGATATTGCCATTGATGCCATTTGTTCACGCCTATAATCTATCTCAGGACTCTCATATCTGTGGTCTCTAGTCTTTGGTCAAGTGTTTAATTTCTACCTAGCTCTCAGATCCATAAGTTAAAATTAGTTTAAACACTGTCTTGTACAGCTGATTTAGTGTTTCGACTAATTTCTCTCTTATTCCATATGAATTTATTCAGTTGACTTCAAACCAGACAAGCTTTATTGATTCTGTTCTCTATTTCCATATATAATTTACCATCTTCACTAAATATTATGCCTAAGTAGATGAAATGTTTTGCTTGTTCTATAAATTCTCCATTCACGATGCAGTTGATATTTTCAGGGTTTTTTTTTTTTTTTTTCCTATTTTCATTGTCTCTGGCATGTTATTGCTGACCTTCATACCATATCTATTACAACAATTATTCAATTTAGTCAGAGAATCTTGCAGACTTGTAGCGGATTTATTTAGAATTATAACATCGTCCGCATAAAGCAAAGAGCTGACATTAACATCTCCAATTTTGATATCAGGTTTAATACCACTTTCCTTCATAATGTGATCCATATAGATAATGAATAACAGAGGGGATAATGTACATCCTTGTTTCACACCAGATTTAACATTAAACCATCTTCCTGTACTTCCTTCAATTCTAACTGCTGACTTACTCAAATAAAGACTAAGTATTGCTTGATATAATGCTCCATTGACACTGTATAACTAGCGTATTGAATAGCTTCTCTCCTGGCACCTTGTCATATGCCTTTTCCAGATATACAAAATTTAAATACAGATCTTATATTCCCATGATTTCTCAACTATTTGTCATAGGGTGAAGATCTGATCCTGATCTTCAGCCTCTATTTGGCCTGAATCCAGCTTGTTCTTCACCAAACTATCATTCCACAATCCTTCTTAACCGTTTTTCAAGTATACTCTCATAAATCGTACCCGGAACACTCAGTAGAGAAATACCTCTAATTCTCACATTTAGCTTTATTTCACTCTTTATATATGGGTACTATGAGAGCTCGAATCCAATCAGCTGGAATTTGTCCAGGCCTTCTGAACTATGCAGTGCAGTCAATGCAAGACTTTTATACCTCGCTAATTCAGCATTTCTGGTCGAATATCATCTATTCCTGCTGCCTTTCCACATTTCAAGCCTTTGATGGCTTTTTCTACTTTAACTATGGATATGTATTCCTGACTGCATGCCTGGTCAGTGTTTTTACCACTGTTCTGTCATTGATTGCTTCTTTTAGCAATTTTTTGAAGTAATTACTCCATACCCAAGGATATTTTTTTCACCGGTTTTCATGCCACCTTTATCATCTGTAATTCCTTTTACAGCACTCTTTCCTCCATTTTTGAGCTTTGTAACAGCCTCCAGAATATTTTGTCACCCTCTGATATTTATTTTCCATGTTCTTTCCAAAGTCTTTCCCATGACTTTTGTTTACCTAGTTTTACACAATGTTTAGCTTTCTCACATTTGTCTCTGTATTCCGTAAGAGTAAAAGGTGACTTATTTGCCAGTAACTTTTGATATGTTTTCTTCTTTTCCTTCACTGCCTCTTTAACTTCCTGTGTCCACCATGGAGTTCTGATTTTTCTATCCTTGCAGACAACCTCACCACATGCCTCTCTGGCTGAATCAATTAGGGTTTTCTTCAAGGCTTGCCACTGAATCTCCAAGGTTTGGTTCTTGTCCTCAAACTCTTTCATTTTTTCTTCAATAATCTGTGTATTTTAGTCTACAGTTCATATCTGAGAGCTGCTCAACTTTTATTTGCTTTAAATTTCTTAAATGTTCTTCTTTTCAATGTGAAATTCACTTTTATCCTGCTCAAGACTAAATAGTGATCGCTTCCAATTTCAAATCCTCTGTACACTCTGGTGTCCTGTGCCAGGGAGAAAACATCACTATCAACAATAACATAGTCAATGAGACTTTTCTTATTCCTTGCCTCTTCTCTCCATGTGAATTGTCCACATTTTTATGTTGGAACATGGTGTTAGTACTAACCAGTCCATGTTCTGAGCAGAAATCCAACAGGTATTTGTCATTATTACTAGCTTTGCTCTTTTCTCCAAATTTTCCCAAAATGTTTTTGTATGTTTGACAATCACTTTCCACTCTGCTGTTTAGATCCCCAACAAGGACCAACTTTTCCTTTTCATTGTGTCAGCCTCAAAACATTCCTCCACTTCTACTTTAGCAGAGCCTTCTGTAGGACCATAGGCACAAATAAGTCTCATTGTCCAGTTTCCCCATTCTGATATTTGTCCACATCACTCTACGTGATATTGTTTGCCATTCAAGAAGATTAGTGTCTTATTTTGTGTTCAATAGTATAGCTGCATCTTTTTTCCCTGATTGTCATTGTCTGAATATTATATTTTGTATTTATACTCAGAAAATTATTTATCGCTCAGAAAATCTCGCCGATTTTTGTCTTTTTTCGTTTCGTTTCAGTCACCCATATTATATCAATCTGGTACTTATCCAATTTCTCAGTTAGCTCCATTTCTTTGCCATTCAGGCTTCTTATGTTGATAGTACTGATCTTGACTTCTGGTGATGTTGAGTTGGGGGGAGGAGTGTTTTAGTATTTGTTCCAGCAGCTGACTTTTCGCTGTTTGCCCTGTTTCCCCTGCAGAAATAACGGGGATCCTCGTTTAACCGTGTGACGACTTAGTCGGCATGAAATTATGTCACATGTTCTACCATCATTTTATGTTTTGGTTTAAACCAATAAGAATACAATTTCAGATAATATCAGCATCATGTCTGTCAGCTAGTAGTAATAGTTCATTTAGTTTTTCTTTGCTTGCTGGAGTAACGATACCATTTAAATTATATTGGATGCTATTAATATTTATTGTAATGTGGAATGATTTGCTCATTTTTCAACTCTGACATTTCCAAATCAAGAGTCGCATCGGCTACCCCGTACGCGGTAGCATAGTTATAATCACGAAATCTGTCTCTATGGCGGGAAAATAGAAATGGTACTGTCGTTAGATTATCCAGAGGGCACCACGAGGAGGTGACAGTCAGACTTTGTCCTCCAAAATATAAACTACTCAAAAAGAAAACATAAAAAGAATGATTCTCCAGGACATGACTCACCACTGGTATTCAGCAGAAAAACCAGGAGCTACCATAAACTCCAAGTTTAATCGTTGTGCCACTACCATGATCTCTCACCTCAAGACCGGTCACACAACAACAATCAAGTTTAGCAATGGCATAAAATTCTTCCCCATGTGCAAAATCTGTAACATCTAGGAAGCATCACCAGTGAATTTACTAAATTGTATGAATATTTCTAAACGTGAACTTTATAACAACCCAGAAAAGGTGCTGTATAAAATTCATAAATTTGACCTCTATGATCTGGTGTAATAATACGATCGGATAATAAAAGAATACAATTTGGTCGGCTAAATCCCAAATTGCCAGCCCATCCTCATTCGTTCAGTATCCAGGTGGATACCTAACAGGGTGCACCACGAGAAGGTGAGGATTGGACACTAGGTCAGAAGCCCTAGTCGGTTCTCCGCATTCCTTTAAAGGCTATGTGGAGGTCTCCTCTCAGTTATACAGCTTTGACCCTTAATCCCCGATTAATAAGCCCCCACTTATCAATCATTACAATGGATATTGCTCTTACTTCATTTCTTTTCAGAGTAATAGGACAATGGAAATCCAATTTTGTTCATCTATTCTACCTAGAAATCAATAGATCTTCATGCTTATGTCATCCACCTTTAGAGCGATACCATGGAAAAATTTGGAGGAAACCGGAGTGTTTGTTCTGAATGTATAGTGTAGTTTCACTTTATGTGTGAGTAATGGATCGATCTTCATCCTGGAATGATACTACTTAAGCTGGAGATCCAAAACACTTTGTTCCTTCATTTCCTTTCTTCCTTCTTTTATACATATCAATGATTGTCTCCTCCATTTGAATGTAAATCCAATTTGCAATTTTGCTCACAGTACATCGCACTCCTCTTGCTCACTTGACAAACTTTGCAGTACACAACTAAAGTTTTCGGTCACCAAACCATTTTTAGATTTTTGTAAACGTTAGGAACTTCTATATTAGCAGAAGTCAATCATGCAGTCTTATTTATCGTGAAAATATCTGCCTTCTTCCAAGCTTACTTTTGATAATCCCAGATCTGCAAAAAAGGCGAGATTTCTATTCTTAGGATAACAGTATCCTTTGCTCTTTCTTGGCATGAACTTTATATTGCAAGTATCTCCTCTTCCTTGAGCCTGTGTAGCTCAGTGGATGTGACGTTTGTTTGCACACCACGGTACTTGACCACACGAAGGAAGACTTTGTTTCGAATCTAGTCGTCGACTAGAGGAAATTTTTCTAAGCCTTTTCTCGACTGATTCCCAAGTTAGTCGATTTCTGGCACGGACAAGTGGGTTTTTCGTCCCGTAAACTCAAGAAAATCGACCGTAGAACCCGCATTATTTCAGACATTAAATACGAGTGTTAGGGACCACGAGATGGCGGCACTTGTTGAGCGTCGTCTCTCTTCACTGCGTGCCGCTTAATTAGTGATATCCTTGGGCCATCTATCTCTGATTGGTACCAGTGGAGATTGAACTGCCCACATAGTCTCCAAAAGCTAGGTAGGTGCTTAAAAACAGCCTCGCCTACTCCCTGTACGGGAACGAAAAAGGCGTTAGCTGATTTGTTTTTTCTCCTCTTCCTTTCTGTTCAAGGAAAGGGAAACCTTATAATGCTGTGTAGATCCTCCCAGTCGTTGAATAATTTTTTCCCATTTGGGATGGTGTGCAAGAAACCATAAATAAGTGCAGAGGAGGCATTTGGGGTTAAGTTCACGCCTTACTATTTCACTCCGCGCGCACATTCAGTATCTGCTGCTAGCATTCTCTGTAAACCTCTCCTCAGGACTGGCGGTGATAATATTCGCACTCCTCAGAATCTCCCTAAACGCATAAATCGCGAAGTCCTTTCACAGTGCAACTCCAAAATGCACAGAACAAAAAATTCTTCTGAGTATTTCGCGATTCCTTCTGCTGTTTTCTCCTTGAAAAGACCTTTCATCTTTTCAATTTCCTAAGGAGTATCATCTGCACATCTTGTGTTAATAAGTTTTTTTCTTTATTTAATTTCCGGTATTGAAACCACATCTTTCTAAACATCAAACAGGTTTGCTTAGAAACATGTGGTCTCAATACCGGAAATTACATGAAGTATTTGTTAAACCACAGAAAATATTCGTGTTCACTGAGCTTCTTCTCATCCCCCGCCCTACCCAACTTTCCGTTCGTGGATATTTCTATAATATACTGTTAGTTGGACAAAGTCTTGTCTGGGATTATGATCAGAAATCGCCTTTTAATATACGAACTGAGACTCATTTTCTCTATATTTAGCTTGCGAAATCAGTTTTATTTGCAATTCGTCAGAAATGGCTGCAGTTGTTTTTGCAATCACGGCTGAACTGCACACACACACACACACACACACACACACACACACACACACACACACACACACACACACACACACACAAAAAAAAAAGTGTTGACTGAATCTTCACTTTAAACTGGTTTATAAAATGTGTGAAATAAAGAAAAAACTAAGTAAAACGCACAACAGACCGCTCATCGTTATAAATTACTTGTAAATAAGAGAATGTCGACGTTGACATTTTTGGCATCGAGTTGCTGCGCGGCTCACCGTGATTAATGAACTGTTAATGCCCTTCTCCTTCATTAACCTTACACTATCTACTTGGATTTTTTTCTTTTTTCAAAAACCCTCTTGTTCTTTTTTAACAGCAATTTTAGCCAAGGCATCGCGTAGTTTGATTTCAAAGTATTGTCACTGCTCTTTGTGTCTTCTACCCCCCCCCCTTTCTGCTGCTTCTTCAGATGTTCTAAAAATCATTATTAATGAGGAGAGAGCTGCTCGGATATAGTGCTGCCATCTGTTGCACAAAGAATGAAGTGATGTTTGAAAAATGTATGTTATTAAATACGAAGTTACAGAAGAAGTTGTGATGTTTATAACGTCCATTTAGTATAAGTAGCATTCTGTTCATTAGCAAATTCACTTAAATATGAATTTACTTCAAACCGACTATTGCAAGTGGCATTTTAAAATCCTTCTTGGCATATATATTCTAAAAAACTTTATAAAATAATTTATTAAATTGAGTCCTGCCAGATATAGAAATATTCAGTGTAATTGTTTAAATTCCGACCAATATAAAATTTATTTAGAAAGGTATTTCGAAACCGAATAGCCCGTTGTTTATTTTTGATAATTTTAAATTCAATTGAGCCACTCAGCATCTTATACTGTGTGATTAAGGGCTGTGTAACACTCTGGAAAAAGTGAGCCAAACAGAATCCAGGAAGCAAGCTGCTAACTACTTAGTTTGTTTGTGTGTCTGTGATGCCAGAAAAGTAGAGTTATTAGGAAGTAATGTCTCCTGAAAATTCAGACTACACACTGGGAAGTAAATCCGTGCGTAGGATTAGACTGCCCACGCCTGTTGTTCTGACAGCGAACTCTTCGTGTTGCTAATCCAGCTGTTCCTGCGGCTTAAATTAAATGCATTTCACTGATGATAGCAGCTGCTGTGAGCTTAATGCAGAAGTATATTCTCCGCGAAGGGAACTTGATTACTGTGCGGATGTGCTTGAGAACCAAGTTGGTTATTTGAAGGTCCACCACGGTGATAATAGCAGTTTAACACTCGTGAGAGCCCAGCTAGCAGTTTTCACTGAGTTTAAACTCTGTTCGGTGTTATAACTTTCTGCGCATCCACGCGTTTAAAGAAACTTTCGTAGAATGCAATAAGCTGATTAATATAGTCGAGATAGCTGCGTGTTGTAGCGCACACTGAACTTAAAATGCGACCGATATTAGTGACTGAAAATGATCACGAGTACTTTCATACACTTCAGTGAAAAATAGAATAAACAATGTTGAGTTTCGCAAGTACAGTCGATCGTTTTCTGCGTGTATTGCAATTTGCCCTCACTGCAGTCTGCATATGTGTTGGTACTGCGAATGGAATATAAACTACAAGCGGTGAATCCACATCGACTATCACGCACCGAGACTACAGCGATGCCTGTTTAAGATGTGTCAACAGGGTTCGAAATGTCTTCAACACGTTTTAAGATTTCTCAATAAAAATAATTATTTATGAGATGAAGCAATCAAGGAATGTTTCTTTCTTTGGGAACTGCACTTCCATGCCGGTTCTAATTTCTGTTCATCTGAGACGTGCCGTTTTTTTTTTTTCTGGGCTAACTTATTCAAAGGAGCTTGCATTCTAGAGAAAGATACAAGATAGTGATTACCAAAGATCCGCACAAACTTCATAGCTGCAAGGCATAGCTAAAACTACCCAAATTCCTTGACATGATTAACTCATGTTGCTAGTTGAGAAGACCAAATAACGTCTTCCACAGTAGAAAACTGCATCGTATTAAAAAAGCTGAAAATTTAAGGGATAAATACTATTTAAACAATTTGGTAAGTTTACTTCCAGAGCCAGTGTAACTACAGCATTCTGTTGCGATTTCAATAAATGAAAAGCATCGGGAAAGGTTATTTAGTTAGTTAAGGACTAACTAAATAACCTTTAACAACAACAGCGAATTAGTTAGTTAAGGTAACTAACTAATTCGCTGTTGCTTGCCATCTCGTATTTACAATTAAATATGTGTCTTCTTTTGAGCAACTGCAAAAATGTGCAAAACCTGAGTAAAAATAACCCACAGATTGAGCTTAAACTTTACCCGCAGGACTAAGCTACAAAAACCGCTTTATGCAACACCCACTGGCCATGGTGAGTATTGTAGAAGCCTACTAGGAGGGATCCTCCCCCTGAAGCCTACAGCGTCCCCTCCCCCCGAGTTCGGGAGTGGTAGGCCAGTTCTCCTTGAATTCTGAATACTCGAAAGGGGGATTCCGCCCTCCTGGCGCCTACTACGCCCAACCCCCCGAGTTCCGGACTGGTAAGCCGATTCTTCTTGAATTCTGATGACTCGAATTTTGAAGAATCGATACTCAGGGTAGCCCCTGAGTTTCAAAACGTTTCAAATAACTTGACAAAAAACGTTACAAAAAAAGGCTTATAATTTAATATTATAGGGTATATTAAAATATCGTGAAGCTAAAAACTATCTTTCGGAAGAAACATATCTCACGTTGCCGAACAGAAATCATCTGAAACACTTTCAGACATACCGATGCTACATAAAATAACAAGAAGAGGTTAAAATTAATACGATAGGCAGAAGGGCAAAAAATAATTTGTCAAGTTACGACTTTGAAAGAGAGTTAAGGATTGACAAATATGAAGTGGAATTCACTTTAATTCCTCAACTTTTGCATTATTAGTACGATTATTATTATTTTACTAACTTATAAATGAATGCCGTATAGCGGCCCCAGTTGAATATTCAGATAAAAGATCCCGACATTCATTGCTATAGCAACACATTACGAAAAGTAAGAAAATAAGCTCACTAGCAGGAAGCATTCTCGAGGTCCACGGTAGCACGAGCGTAACGTGCTTGTTCGCCGAGTGGAGGAATCCGTGTTCGAATCTAGTCGAAGCATTTCGGAAATATTTCTCGCTTTCTTCCACTCGGTGCTGAGTTAGTCGATCTCGGGCCGTGGAGTGAGGTTTTCCCCGGGTACTCCGGTTTCCCCTCACGGACAGACAAATCGACCATCGAACACGGGGAGGGAAGGGCGCAGACAAGGACACACAACAGAATTTCTTGAGACTCCAACACGCCGTTTTTCGGCGTGCTGGACTTTCAGGAAATTCTGAAGGGAACCATCCCTACGGAGTGGGTGGTTCCTTGCTGCGCTTAGTGGTATTTAACGGTGAGGTTGTATTTAACGTAAGCTAACTAACACTTCACTGAGTATAACAACGCAAGTATCAGTATTGAAATTCTGACAAAGTACTAAAAATTCTTTTCGCATCGGTGAAATAAAATTTTATTTCGTAAAATGAAAGCCACCGTAGCAAAATTCGAAATAATCCACGATTTCATATTTGAAAATCGCACCTAAAGAATGAAGACAAATTGCAGTATCTCAGTGGACCTGTCGTGTGTGTGTGTGTGATGTTTAGCTGTAAGGAATTAAAAGGCAACATTTCTTACTCTTTCCCCCTTCTAAGAAAAAGGATAACAGCAACTAATCAGCTCGAGATCTTTATAAATGTGTTCATCGAACTTTTTTTTTTAATTTTGAAATATTCGATTTCAAAAAAAAATAATTTCAGTTTCCAAAGCATATTTTCCTTGAGGGTTAGGGGGAGCGCAGTCCCAGAACATCACTCGAGGATTTAAAAGCCACACCTCAGATCCTACTGGGATTTACGAATTGGATTCCCTTTTCGTCTGCCAGAGGAAAAGGTGTTTTTATGTTTGGCAGGGCGAAGAGGTGAATTTCCAAAATAACGGTTGCTTTGCGCATTCATCGGCAAAATCGATAGCGAAGAGACGCCTTCCTTCCGAATACGAGATGAACTACCAAAGAGACTCTAAAATTAGTATTTCTGCAGAGAAAAAAGGAAAACGTTAATACGCTTTGATTTATGGAGTCGTGGAATTCCGCGTGATCTGATGAAAGAGATTAGTCTGCGACATATTTTACCACCTAAGTGTGTGGAAGCTAACAAGATTTTCGTTTCAGTCTGAATGATTTTTTCCAACCTAGTTAAGACCGCTTTTAAGCAAATGGCTTTTGAATTCGTTAAAAACCATTTATCTAAAAGCACTTTCAACAATTACTTATTGTTATCAGGTTTTTTTCTTTTTATTTAATGAGACTGAATCCTATGGGTGATAGAAAAATGTATTTTTCTCACTTGAAAAAACGAGAAAATTTTATATACCATGTGATTTTAATCGTCTAGGAAAAAAGTACAATGTTTTCCCCCTTGAAGGAAATAATATTCAAACTTAATTTTTAATTAATTAACGTAAGTTGTATGAATTGTTTAATTAAGATAGAGGGCGTGACGTATGAGGTAATATCAGCATATGTTTTTCTTTTATTTGTTAACTATCAGACTTCCTTTAATTAGTAGATCACTAATTGAATTATCAACTCAGTCTTATGATAAATTCAGTGTATAATTTTATTGATTGAAGTGCTTAACTCATTAGCTTTTGTAAAGACATGAAACAGTCGGAATTATCATTTTTATTTCTAAAATAAATCAGCACCGTCTTCCTCTTGACAGTCCAGAATACAAATGGGGGAATGGAGATGATATTTCTGCTGCAAGTAATGAATTATGCAGACAAACTTCTGTATCGTTGTTGAAAGGGCTGGTGCATCATTCATGAATGTTTGGATGCACGAGATATTTTCTTACAAAATTTATGTGAGTTTTATTCATTTTATACACTCGAAGATTCTTTTTTTATTTTGCGAGTACCTGTTTTGGTGAGTTGGGTGGGCAGTTCGTACATCAGGGAGCGATCGCTCAGATGCGCCAACTTTAATACGGAGCTTCGGGAATCCTCTGCTCTCGTTCACCGGAAACATTTTAATTTAACTTTCAGAAAGCCGAAAATCTAATGTTATCGTGCTTGGAAAACAGAGAGTTCAATTTGTGTTGCGTTACTCTTCAAGAAAGTAATCAGTAAGCATTTATCAGATCCATATATCGCTAACAACCCCTCACTTCCCCGGAATCATTTTGTGCATGTGTCATTACAACAGGTATTTCTTCCAATCACCTGCAATTTCCTTATTTGTCATCAAACTTTAGTGCTGCTAGGGATGTTATCTTAAATGTTTCAGGTCTCGGATAACAAACGTTTGAGACTATAGGCCAAATATTTTGTAAGTACTTATGGATCCTCAATGTGTTTATTTTCCTTAACTATTCTCATTACTGAACATGTAATTTTTTCGCCAGGGAGGTCTTTTGAAAAATCTATAAAAGAGAAAGTGGATGGAGTTATGAAGGAGTTTGGCGGCCATATCACGGAACTTTTTATTCTTTCTTTTGCTACTCTGGAGCATTTATGGTAATTCAAGCCAGCCTAGTCCTTAATATCTTCAAACCACATTCTCCTGGGTCTATCTCTCTCTTCTAATATTAATTTTTGATTGGAATCAACCCTGAACAGTAATGATGTTCGATTGCGCTATTAAATTACAAAACATATTTATGTCCTTTATTAGAAGTAAACTTGAAGAACCAAACATTCCATGTCATAAACTGGGCCATATTGGTCTAGTCCCTCACGGACTCACATTGGTGAGTACGCAAACCCGAGATACCCATGATAGACCTCATCTTACTTCGTACAATATACACTTGGTATATCATATCTGGAGACTGGTCTTCTACTCTCTCTCTTACTTCTTGCTCCTTCCCCCCCCCCTCAGTGCTATTAGAGCAATTCGAGGGCGAGGGGGTGTCTCTTTCCTCTCAAACTGTAGTTTCCACTATCTACTAAAAAAGCAAGCCAAGTTATCTTAAGGTGGCAGCCCCATCACTAGGATACCTCTCGCCATGCCAGTCACTTGACATAGGGAAACACATATTACTTTCAAGTCTCAACAAAATCCAAACAGGACAGAAAACATGGGAAACGACCGTAAACTGGAAAAAGGAAAACGTGGTGAAATATGCTACATGGAACATTAGAATCATAGCACATGAAAAAGAATAATTAGATAAAATTTTAAATGAAGAAAATGTAGAAATTGCAGTCCTTACAGAAACAAAAAAGAAACAGCTAACTACAATAACATATTTTATAGTGGAGTGGACAAACAAATACATGCAAAGGCTGGTGTAATGATTTGGATCCATAAATCAATTAAAGCAAAAATAACTCATTATACATACTGGAATGGAAGAATATTAGAAGTGCGATTGAAATTAAATAAAGAAAATTTTAACAGTTGTGGGAGTGTATCCCCCTGAAGAAGGAAAAGAAGAAGAAAACGATTATCTTTACAAAGAGTTACAAGGAATATATGAAAAATTAAATATTACACAATATATAATAATTTAAAAATAATGAATACATGTTACAAACATAAAAATATACATAAATATATGTGGTGTGCAAGAGGACAAAAATCAATAATCAACTGCTTTATAGCAAATGAAAAAGCAGCAAACTTCCTCTTCCTAGACGTTGAAGTTAGAAGAGGACTAGAAATTGACACACATCACTATTTAGTGCAGGCAAAACTAAGATTTCCACCAAACTGGTTACAAAATATACAAAAAATAAACAAACTAGAGAAACAAAATCCAATTACAAAGTAAGACTACTAAATGATTCAAGGATAAGAAATTTATAACAACAGAGGATTAACAGCTACTTAGAAAAAGTACACGAAAATGAAGACATCGAGAAAGAAAGAATGGAATAATATAAAAGAAATTATCGCATCAGCAGCATATGAAAGTCTTAGGAACACACAAAAAATATCATAAAAATAAAAAATTACATATATGGAACGATGAAATAAAAACAATAATTGAAAATAAAAAGATGGTTAAGAAGATGAAATTGAATACAAAAAAAGACGAGCAATGGCTAAAAGAGAGACAGAGAAAGCTGGGAAAAATTTGTATCATATCCACAAAATAAGACCCAGTGCGTACAAAATACTAAAACACATGAATGCAGATATAAAAGAAACTGCGAATATAAATTGCAAAATAGATGTAAAAGAATTCTTGGATTACTTTACAGATCTTTGGACGGATAATACTGGCATCAAAAATAATTACACCAGAAACTTACGAAATACCTTAAATGATATGATAACAGTGAAAGGATTAAAGAACAATCTAAATAAAATTAAAAATGGAAAATCAGCAGGAGAAGATGGGATAAACTCCGAACTGTATAAATTTGCTGGAAAAAAATTTCATCAAAGATTACTAAAATGTTTAAATAAAATGCAAATGGACAAATACCAATAGAATGGAATACAAGTATAGTTACCTATATTTAAAAAAGGAGATAAAACAAAACCTGCTAACTACCGAGGTATTAGTTTATTGAATACATGCTACAAAATATATGGCAGAATAGTTAATGAAAAACTGAAACTAAACAGTGAAAAAATATTATTAGAATGTCAAAATGGATTTAGAAAAGGACGCGCTACAATGGATGCAGCTTTCTGTCTAAAACTACTTATAGAAAAAAAAAAAAGATAATTTAATTTCGAAACTCATCGTTTGTTTATATATTACGAAAAAGCATTTGAAAATCAACAGTATAAAAAGATATATACTGTTTGATATATTACAAAGAATAAATATACCTAATATTTTACTACATGCAATATTAAATATATATATAAAGATAATAAAATAAAAATAAATGAAAAGTTGTCTGAAAAATAGTCTATAAACCAAGGAGTAAGACACAGATGCCCTCTGTCTCCAACACTTTTCAATATTTACATTAATGAAATATCAATAATATTAATACAGTGGAACACCCTAAACAATCAAAGTATAGAAATTTCCCAAAATAACAAAATAAATACGCTAATATTTGCAGATGATCAGGTAATAATATCAGATAAGAAAGACAATTTTCAAAGATCAATATATATAATTTAAACGTTATAGCAGAACAGTTTGGAAAGAAAATTTCCATAGATAAAACTAAATCAACGGCATTTTGTGGACAAACTCCAGTTCGAAGCAAAATGGTTATTAATATATATAAAATAATAGTACAGATAAAGCAGTTATCTCGGATGTGAAATAGCATATGAAGGAGAAAATTTTTTTACAGATTATAGGCCTGATAAACAGAACACTCAACCCAAATATAGTACAAAAAGAAACACGCTTGAAAATATTCAATACTTTTAGCAGTGCCCACATTATTATAAGGTAGTGAAATTCGGGCAATAAACAAACAAGATGAACAAAGAATGAAAACAAGTGAAATGAAATTTATGAGAAGAACTGCAAAATACGCATTATTAGATCAAAAAAGGAACGAAGACATTTTAAAAGAACTAAAATCAAAATCAATAGAAGAAAAACTAAAGAATTACAAATAAAAATGGATCGAACATGTAAACCGAATGGCCAACACCCGACATCCTAAACAAATACTAAAATGTAAGCCAATTGGAAAGAAAAGACAGAGTAGACCTCAAAAAAGGATATTGGATGGATAATAAGACCGGATCAGACCAATATAGTCTATACCCGTAATTAGTGTTATGATGATGATATTAGTCTAGTAGTTGTCAGTATATAATCAGCATGTGCTGTTACTACATCATATTAAAAACAAATCCTCTAAGTTTATTTGATGTACAGTATATGTTCACATGTCAATATGCCCATAAAATTAATTAGTATGGAATATCCTTTTATCGTAACCATAATGATGTACTTCCTTGGTTATTGTAGAAGCCAAGTTCTTCTGCCCCATGCCAACTGTAAGTGAATCATGCTTGAGACTACCGTCGCAAATGAAAGACTGATCTCGCAACAGAATACAAGTGATACAAACGCCTGAATTCGAAACAAAAGACATTCCATGTTTCAAAAGTTAAAGATGTGGTTAGAATATAGTTTATCCCATAACTGTGTGTTTTTCCAGACTGGTTATCTCTTTTATGATGTGTGTGTGTGTTGGGGGGGGGGGTAGTCAGTAGCTTTTGCCTAGGCTGAGTATGGCATCTTCGGTTGAAAAGCGCTTATGAAGTACGTGAGTTATGTCAACATTAAAGGCAGAGAGGGCGGAAATGTACTGCACTGTTCGGTTTCGAGGTTCTCTTTATAATGCCGAAGTGTCACACGAGATATTAAATCTCGTGGAATGAAAGCTACATGAGTGACAAAATTTAAATCCAACACACATAAATTAAGACTGATCTCTTTCGCTATTTATCTTTTTCCGACGGAGAGGCTCTTTGGATCTTTTTAACCCAACAAAATCAGAAAGCTGTCACTTTTGACGCTTTCCTTTGATACTCACCAGGCTTATGAAAGGATTGGGGGATGTTTTTAATAAAGGAGATTTGAGAGCTCTTTTGAGTATAACTGCTTTCGTTTCTTAACGCGATGCAAGAAATACTTCAAATGCTTGCTCTCAGAGCATTGAAATTAGAATTTGAAGTCGATAAAAGTTTGTTTAGTCTGGTGGTTTATATCTTCCTGTTTTAGGACCGTTCTTACCCCGTGTTAGAGGCTGAGATTTTACGAAAGCAGCTTCCTTTTGCATCTTATGCAAAAAAATAAATAAATAAAAATATCGATCCTAACTGAAACCATAGTCTAAATGTGTATTAGACGAACAAGCAGTTTTGGATTCACCTGTTGGATGAGTAATTCCCATAAAATATTTATTTCAACAAGACATGCGCATTAAATTACAAAACGGTGGTATCGAACACACATTATGATTACTTTTTTTTTTTTTTTTTTTTTTGAGAACGCATTAGTATAAATTTAAACGAAAATATTCGCCAATATCAAACACAGTTGATATGCGAATTTTGACTCCTGAAGAGTTTCGGTGTTACCGGCATGGTCGTTCTAAAAGTCCTGTTCTTGCCGTGTCGATTCTGGTGGGACACTTTCCCGCAGCACTTCCTACTGAGCAAGATGGCTTTGAATCCCGCTCTGAACTTGCTGTTAAAAAAGGCGTACAGGATGGGGTTGATGCAGCTGTTGGAGGCTCCCAGCCACTGCGCCACGGGGGCCACCACTTGGATCACCGTTTCTTCGGTGCTGCCTTCTTCGTAAGGGGCTCCGATCTTGATTCTCGCGAATATGGCGTACAGGGGCAGCCAAGAGAGAGCGAAAACTACGACCACAACGATCAGCATTTTGACCACTTTGATCTTCGACCGCTGGATGATGTGTTCCACCCCCTTATCCTGACCCTCTCCCGGAAGTTTCCTTCTCCACACGCGAAGCCAGATAAAGACGTAACACACCGTGATGACGGACAGCGGCATCAAATAACAGAGAGTCAAGTTTGCCACCACGAAGTAGATCACACCCATCCGCTCGGTGGGCCACACCTCGCGACACACCTGAAGCGTGGTGTCCCCGTAGGGAAACATGGGCGTCAGGCGGAAGTAAAAAGTCCACGGCAATGTGACGGTGAAGCTAAATATCCATATGGTGGCTATAATAAGACGGCAGCCGCGGGACGTGATCTGGCATTTCATCGGATAACAGATGGCGAGGAACCTGCAACAAACAAAGGTTTCATTATAATTTATAATACGATGCATTCCGCATATTAATAATAAATAAATGAAATAAAACCTATGCATTCATTCTCGGTACTATAACAGCTTACGCATAAAGAAATGAATTTGTTTATTTCTTTATCTCGTTAATGTTGCTCCAACTTGGCGCTTTTCTTATAAAATACCCCACAGTGATGACTGAACTTCATTTTTGGCTTGACATCGGCTTACTACAATAAAATTCATTTTATTTAAATAATAAAAGTGAAAATGCAATTCCTAAAAGAAATGACATCTGAAGAAACTGGAAATTTTTCCATAATCGTGTGTGTGTGTTCTCGCACTGGTTAAAGCTTTTGTGATGGGAAGGGGGAGGCTGGGTCATTCATCTTCTGTTGAAAAATGCTTACTTCATAAGCAACGAACTTGATATTTAAGGTCGTAAGTTGAAATGCAGTCCAAGGAGAGATTATTAAAAGACCCTGTCGATGCGGAGATGCCAAAGTCTATTTTCTATGTGGCTAATAAAAAGAGGAAAATATAAGCGAAGGTGGGAAAATGTCCTCTGAATTAGGCAATTATTGCGTCAAACTAAATATTTACTTCAATAATAATCAGTTTATTTTTTTTTATTTCACTTGAACAATATTTCATAACTGCGGAACATGATGTGGGTAACATTTACTTAAGTTGCGACTTTCCCCTCCCTAAAAAAAGTTTTCATTAAAACATTTTGATGAGCAGAGTGCGAAGGATGTACTTTGAGTTAATATTCTCCAGAATGTATAAGCTGCGTCACTTTCATATTCCTACTAACTTAGGGAGCGCTATGGATTATGACTCATTTTGAACTACGTAGATTTTTGCAATAGATGCCGTTATGAGGCATTGTAGTCTATCTTTCTTTTTTGAGAATGTGTTAACTACCCTTTTGGACGTCTTTTCAGTTCAATATTCACATTTACAATTTTATACTTTCTTCTCTTACATCGGGAACAGCAGCAAAGTAGGATTTTGAAGAGAGGGAAAAGGTAAAACTGAATTGATGTAGTGAAGCAAACCAAACGAAAAATATATCATATTTACTGCAAATTTTACAATTTTAGCAAATAATTGATAGAAACACTCTCAGTGTACTGCGACAAGTGTTTAGATATCACTAACACACCAAATAGTTTTTAAAGTTTAAAAATAGTTTTTTAAAATAGTTTTTAAAGTTTATTTAAAAAATAATCCACCGCGGATTATTTTTTAAACCCTCACAACCTTTGTAATGATTCTACTTATTTGGAGAGGTAATTATTACAGGAGCAAAAACTAAGACATCTCCGCAAAGGATGCCCATTTGGAAAAAGAGTGAGATGATTTGCACTGAGCCGTTATCCACTCACAACTAAAAGAGAGCTTTTGTTGTGTCGTATGGAAATTGACAGATTGATAGGAATAGTAGCGTATTTACTTCTTAGTGCTCCACGTTTTCTTTTCTTTTAAATACAGGCTGTCTCAAAAAAATGTATACACACTATGAATGATCATAAAGCTGGTGTTTATTATAATACAGTTAACTTTCACATTGCAAAGTACACTAATCTGATGACCGTCCTGGTCCATGCACCCCTGATAGCGTTCAGCAATGGAATTGCGAACACTGAGAATCATTTCGTCTTGTAACTGGGCGCATTCTCTTTCGATTGCTGCTTTCAATTCAGCAATCGTTGTCAGTTTTGAAGTGTAAACGTTGTCCTTGATAAATCCCTATACTAAGTCCA
Organism: Typopeltis vanoorti; assembly: GCF_054136105.1. Classification (NCBI taxonomy): domain Eukaryota; kingdom Metazoa; phylum Arthropoda; class Arachnida; order Uropygi; family Thelyphonidae; genus Typopeltis; species Typopeltis vanoorti. The sequence continues at coordinate 144,209,919 of NC_143556.1, forward strand.
TTGGGGTGAGGTCTGGTGAACTCGGGGGGGGGGGGGTATTCTACAGAACCTTTTCTTCCAATCCATCTGTTGGGTAGAGTCTCATCAAGATAGGCCCTCACATCTCGATGGTAGTGTGAGGGTGGCCCATCTTGTTGAAAGTAAAAGTCCTCAAAGTCTTCTTGAATACGTGACATGACAGCTTCATGCAGCAAGTTCAAGTAATTGGCACCAGTTACAGAACCATCGAAAAAGAATCGTCCAATTAATCCGTGTGCTGATAAGCCGCACCACACCGTCACTCCTGGTAAATTTACATGATGCTCCTCCATAACATGCAGATTCTCAGGTGCCCAGTAAGTGCAATTATACCGGTTAATTAACCCATTTAATTTAAATGTGGCCTCATCACTTCACACAAATCGTCTTGGAAATTGTGCGTCTTCTTCACATTTTTCCAAGTACCATTCACAAAACTTCATTCTCCTATCCGGATCATCTTCGTTGAGAGCGTGTACTCTTCTCGGAATGTAACTTTTCCAATGACTGCGATGGACACTTGATTTTGATACTCCTATCTCACGAGATACTTGTCGCACAGATTTTCTTGAACTCTGACGATACGTTTCAATCAACCTTTCTTCTGTTGCGAGCCTCGCAGCTGTTCGTTGTCTTCCTGAACGTTGCTCATGGACATTTTGAACAGTTCCATTTTCTTCAAATTTATCTCTAATTCGAGTGATAGTAAGGCTGGTGTGGATCTCATTGAAATTCTCTTCTAAACTGTCTTTGTACTTCCACTACGTTTTCATACTTCCAGTAGCATTTTAGGATAAGTTTCTTTCCTCAAAGCTTAGTCTGGTTTCAGCCATTATTTAAAATCAGTTAAACCTGCAAAATAACGAAAATTAAGTGCGTTATCAGCTGTTGAAGTGTGTATACATTTTTGGAGACACCCTGTAAGTATAATTTAAATACTTTTACTTATACAATGGCTAAAGCAATCATAAATGTACACAAAAAGATTTACTATCAGCTTTAAATATGCACTTATTATATTTGTAAATAGAAAGAAAAGACAAATAAGTAATGTCTGCAGATTTTTAACAAACTCAGTCTGAAGTTGATTTATTCATATTTAGAAAGGCCCAACCGCAGAGGTTAGAACTTCTAAAGATTGTTTTCAGCGTTAAATAACGCCTAACCAATTGCTTAATAAATGCATAGATACTATCACACCCTGTAGATACTCAGTTTTGTATCATGCGAACAAGAAAGTCATTGTTTTTTCCCACACGGAAAACATCGAGATAAACATTTCTCTTCAGAGTTCTGATTGTGATACGTACGCACTTTTAGTTTCCCGAACTCGACTTGGTTTATATGCAGAAGTAAATGAAGACTAAAATTTCATTAGGAGAAATGCCAGGAAGTATCGTCGCTATTAAATGTTAGGAGTTGTTCACAAAGCCGAAAATTCGGAGAGAGAGAGAGAGGAGTGGGGGAAAGAACTTTCATTGTAAAGTGTGTGCTGAATTATCTGGCGACCGCATTCCTTGCTAGCAATTGCGAACAAGCTGAATGACTGTGGTTATTGAAAACGAAGTTCCGCTCACTGTTTACTCAGGATGGGTTGGATTACTGTGCTTTGAAAATATTAAGTACTGGAAATATCCTTCACGTAAAAGACATTCCAGCTTCCCTTCAGAGGAACGAGTCGTGAAGAGGATAACTGGGAGTTATATCCGAAGTAACTAAAAATATACGATATGGTTTGTGGCCAACTGCGCAGAAAGGAGCCAACAGGTAATCCTCGGTGAAATTGCGGTCCCTCAGATTCATTTTTGGTTTCGTCATTCCAACAGGAGACTTCGCCAGTGAATTTGTTCAGTCTGTAGGAAATAATTTCACGTAAATGTTTATCTGTTATCTTCTACGATATGCCTACTTAAGTTTTGGCTTGTCAAGAAAGTTGTACTTCATTTAACAGTTTCTTTTTAAAGTCAAACTGAGCTTCTGACGAAGCTCTAATTTCACCAGAGAAAATGCGGAAAGTTTAAAGTAGATATATTCTGGGGACGACTAAGAGGTGCTAGAAGTCCCCCCTCCCCTCTTATTTTGAGCAAATGTTGTTTTTTTTTTATAAAATACTTGTCTGACATCCAAATCAATGGGGATTTTCTGATTTCTTTGCAATAACTAATCGCTAATTTTTATTTTCATTTGAAACGAAATTTCAGAATTATTCAGAGCAGTTAACTTGTTATTTGATATCCTCATCGATCGAAAACGGTAGATTTACTAAATTCAGATCAATAAAGTAGTAATTTCATAACTTACCTGTCAATAGAAATGGCAACCAGGGTGTTTACCGAAGCACAGACAGACACGCCTTGTAGATAGGTAACAGATTTGCAGATAAACAAGCCGAGAATCCAAGCTAGGAAAAAAAAAGAACGTTCTTAGTGTGAAGTACGATGAACATGAGTTTAAGATGTACAAACTCATTGCTAAATGAAGAGCACGTGTTTCGTTCCAAAGAATCCATGCTGATTGTTCGGCATGTTAATTTCGATATTTAAATTAAAACAAAAAGGTTAAAATTTTAATTTACTGAATGTTTCTGTTCTGACACGGTTGACTATTTCGGATGTGCTAAATACAAGCCAGAAAAAAAAAAAAACAGGAATTAAGGAGAATGCAGACAAAATATAAAGAATCAATAATAAGCAAGTTATTGGTTGCTGCAGATTTCAAAAAGAAAGTACTTCGTCTACTAAAGACATCACCTTCATAATCTTGAAAGTAGAAAAGTCACGTGCCTTTTATTTCTTATTCAGTAAATGATTAATTTTATTTAACTTTTCAATTTTCCTTTTCAGTTGACGTAAGGGAATTTTTTGGCCATATATGGACGGCATTGTTAAAATCTTAGTTTCTGTCCGTGTCCACCCCCCCCCCCCAGAAGTTCTGCTAAAACATCCAGATTTGGCTCTTTCTTCCCTCTTTTCCATAACATCTTTACGAGAAAAGAGGTCCGCGTCAACAGTCCAGTAAATCGCAATATGCTCCGTAATGTTGAGTCCACATGTTTACACTGCAGTTAATTGAATCTCGCAGCAAAGCATTGTACTCGGTGCTTATTAAATTTAATTATTCGAAGACGTTAATTTTATTAATCTAAGTCACTTCTAAAATTTTAGCATTTTCGAAAAATATATTAAAAAGTCTTTGAATAGTTGCAAAGCAACAGAAGTAAATTATAATAATTTTACTTTAGAAGTAAAGAATAATAGAAGTAAATAAAAGGCATCGCACGAAAGAAAATGCTTAAGAAGAATGGTAACTAAAGATAAAAATTGTACTTAAAAATTATATGCATATTCTATGTAGAGAACCAATTTGTATATTGAAATGAAGAAAATATTCTTTTCTTCTTGATTTCTGGGGGGGGGGGGTATTTAGCATCTTCTACAACTCGCTGGTATTTGGTAAAGTTTCATTTTAAAGAATTTCGAAGTATTTTATATCCATATGGTATGAGTACGACAGCCCTGTCAATGACAAAATATGGAAAGAACAAATCAAGCAAGCTGAGTATTTACGAATTTTTTGCCTACTTAGGTTGGAAGTGTTTCGCTAAAAATGCCAAGAGTGGCTTCAGTAAGCGTACATAACTATATATCGGCACTTATACGGAAGACAAATGGATGTAGAAATACGATGCAATTCATATAATATTAAAGAAAAAAGTTGCAGATGGATCAAGATTCAAGCCTACTTACGGATAAAAATATTTCCAATGAGGGTGGCAGGAACGCAGAACAAAATGACGAACAAGTCGGCTACTGCTAAGTTCACCAGAAGAGTATAGTGGAACGATTTCATTGATTTGCTCTTCCAAACCACCCTGACGACACAGCAGTTACCCACCATCCCGACCACGAACAGAAACCCGTACACTATACAATACGTCACCATCCACCCGAGTTCATAACGCATGAAGCACTCTGCATCCTGAGGACATCGGTCACGTCCGGATGAAATGTTAGTGTGTAGAGCTTGCACGACGGGAGCACCGATGGGAAATTTGGTGTGGACGAGCCCCGCAGACCAGGGCAGGCGTGGAGTCTCCATTGCAGTACGAATTATACACGAGCTTCGGCGAAGGCACGACGCTACTCTCCAGTGACGTAAGGGACCTCGAACTGTGAGAAAGTTCTCCAATCAATAACGTCCGTGGAAGGGATAAACACACACAGACAGAAAGAAGTGCTGCTCCGTCATTGTTCTTGAGAAGATAAGTGGACTATGCTGATAAGTAAAGATTCTCTGGCAGGAAGATGAGCGGGTATTGTTCGGCTCTGACATTTGATGAGGCCACGTGAGAATGATGGAAATGAATGCGTAAAAGGAGCCCTCCACACGTCGCTTCACATAACCGCGATTTGGTACGCCTGGACGAGTCTCTGTGCGGCTGCCATCTGTATAATCTCTCTCTCTCTCCTTATTGGACGGAAATGGGGGTGTCGCCTCAGACGCTACTCCTGACAAAATATGCGAACAAAAATAAACGGAGATGCGATGCCTTAGAGTTGTCAGGTTGATGGTTTGTTGCGATTACAATTCAGCCAGAAGAATGCAAAATATTTCACGAGCGATAAATATTTCTCTTCTTACTCTCCCACTGGTACGCACTCTGCATAGCAATCGTTAAGGTATTTTATAACAAGCTCAGGAAACGCCTCTAAATTTGTATTAATCCTCATTTACGAAGTTTGGCGTATTCTCATGAATTTAGGACATTACGGATTGTGGGTAGTATATCCGCGGGGCAGAAGAGATGGAGGTTTGTTTTTAATATCTTCGCTCCGTTACTCTTCCAGAATGGAAGTTTGTTAAATCTGGAATATCTTCGGACAAACTTCTTTGGGAAGAATATGGCGCAGCTTCGCACAAACTTCCAAGCCAACTAAAATTGTTCATCACATATACGTTTTATTTTATCTTGAATAAGTGTTTAAGGAGTCTCAAGCAGAACTCAACTGAAAGTCCATAGCGTTATCAGAACGAACGAGTTCTGATAACGCTATGGACATTTACAAAACTTGTATTAGAATTAATGTTCTGTTGGATTAACTAAGCGAATTCAGATACTGATAATGCTTTGACATTCGTGTCTTTAATAAGATGACAAGGAGAATAGTATCATGGCTATAGGCTCCGATATAGCCGCAAACTGGAGTAACATCATCATCATGGTGTGGATGTTTACACCTTAAAACATTTTCATGTATTCAACATAGTGATTCTCCCTTTCATAGAACTTGAAGGTTTCACCTACCTTTATAAAAAATAATTTTCCACTGTGATTTACCAAGAGAGGATATTGAGAGACTTGGGTCATCTCTTCAGCTTAGAAGACGAACGATTTTTATTCTACCATGACGTTTATTGCTACTTTTGATGCCTTTCTAGGCTAAAAACTATCAGTAGGTCTTTATGAAATTTTATTCATTTTCTTACGAAAAAAACACTGTGCTTTTTTAATTCCTTACAAGATAAATAATTATGACGTGAAACATCTCTAGAATTGGGCTAATTTTGAGTGAGATATTTTCGAAGCCAACAGAAACTCGAAAGAAGTAATAAAGAGCAGCGTCCATATTCGGGTGACCTTCATCTAAACTATTTGGCTCAAACCCTTCGCTCCTCTTCCCTCCACCTTGTTTTTGTTCGGCCCTCTGTTTCTGATTACTTTATCGATAAATTGATCCGAATATTCATTCATTTCTTCACCCACGTACGCGCTGATTTTGCGCTCCCACCCTGTCGCTTGTTGTAGATTTTCCTGTGCTGCCATCGATGACACTCATGAGATTTTGCAAACACTCGTTTTATAACAGTACTAACTGACTTCCTATTCATGTGCCTTCAACGAAATTCTAAAATTCCTACTTCTAATCCTAATCCTAAAATAGCCTCGTGGCTGTGGAGAATTCCGAATTGGCACTTTTATTTAATTCTGTATGAATATGAACTTCACTTATCTATGTATGTCAGACACAGAGTTTAATACCGTAAAAATGGAAGCTGCATTCCTATGAGATAATAATTTTAGGATACTTAAGGGGCCGGGACTACTAAAAGGTTAAAAACCACTGGCCTAGAGGAAGATCATTTGATCGTGGAGGTTATAATATTTTTTCTGGCATATGAGTGAAGGACATTTTGAGTCAGTGCCGAGACCTTCGTCTGAGACCGAGTTTAATCGGTCTCAGACGAAGTCTGTAGAATTTTTCTCAGGGAATTCCAACTTTTAAGTAGAATCAAATTCCAAGATGTTTACAGACATTTTGCATAATTTCAATTGTTGTTGTAACCTAGAGCTTTATTTTACAAACAGATGAATCTAGTTGTTGTTATACACTCACCTACATGCACAGTGTAATACACACTTACAGAAAGTAAAAAAAAATAACAAGACAAATGTTAAGTAAGGTGAGATATTCTATAATACACTACTCTGTTTCTTATATATATATATATATATATATATTCATTTTTCTAAATTAACTGACTTAAAACCCGAGAATTATAACACAATGACATTTATTTGAAAAAACGCAACATGTTTCGTCAAGAATGACTTCATCAGGCGATAAGAACATTATGGCTTTATAATTGTATAGCTTTAGAGTGTGTCAATGTTAATTTAGTGTCTTTTAATATCTTTCTATGTTCTTATCGCCTGATGAAGTCATTCTTGACGAAACATGTTGCGTTTTTTCAAATAAATGTCATTGTGTTATAATTCTCGGGTTTTAAGTCAGTGAATTTAGAAAAATGAACATATCCCAACCCTGAGTTAATAGTACTAATCATATATATATATATATATTCTTCCTAATTAAATACGACTGTTTTTGACAAATTAAGGATTTCTGGCGCATTTCTTTTCTAACTGCCATTACTGTAATACAATTTTAATTAACTGATAAATACCAGGTTTCAATATCAGTCTCTCTCTCTCTCTCTCTCTCTCTCTGTATATATATATATATATATATATATATATATATATATTAGAATAACCAAGTTATTTTATTTATAAACTTGGTTATTTTAACTCCTAATCCCAAGTGTGCAAACAATTAAGTTTGCGCCTGAAACAAAGTTCAAGTCTAAAGATGGTACAACACCAGGGCAACTCATTGTAAAGGTGGGTAAAGCTCTGATCACTATTCTTAGTATTTTCCCATAATGTAAAGCACATCTCACTAGAAGATGTATACTGCAATGCATTATGGGTGCATTATGCATTATTTATTACATCTATATCTCCTCCAGAGATACTTATTAATAATAAAAATACCTTGCAGCAACTTGTATAGGTAAAGTTGATAAGGCACCGTATTACTATAACCTTGGTATTTAGGGTCTAGTTACTCACTGAGGAGACCTCAAAAAAGGTTGAAACCGGTCTGGGTAGTGACCCCACCCATAATGCATTGCAGTATACATCTTCTAGTAAGGGTGTGCTTTATATTATGGGAAAATACTAAGAATAGTGATCAGAGCTTTCCCACCTTTACAATGAGTTGCCCTGGTGTTGTAACATCTTTAGACTTGAACTTTGTTTCAGGCGAAAACTTACCTGTTTGCATACTTGGGATTAGGTGCTAAAATAACCAAGCATATAAAATTGCTTGGTTATCCTAATATACAATATCCCCAAGGTAAAAAGTTTATTACATATATATATATATATATATATAAACTAAGAGATGTGATGTCAGTCAAAAACTTATGCTCTGTTAATTTAGTTTTCATTAATGTTATAAATGAGATCTCGTAGGTGATGTGGGCGCGACGGAGGTTTTCCTATTCCATCTCTGCAAAGTTAAGCTGCTTCATGAGCGCCATCATGCAACTGTTAAACTTTACTTGATATCTGCAAGCGAACTGATATTGTTATAGTCTGTCCAAAATAAAAAGTTCCTTTTGAATGATGCATCGCAGCAGACACAAATACCAACATATATAACATTAATTATTCTTTTAAATTATATTTAATTAAAAGCTTATTAATAGATAAACAGATAACGCAGATGCATTCTTTTTGTATTGCAAGAACCTGTGGTGGATCTACACCGGTAATAAATATGATGATAATTGTTATTGACGACAAATCGACAAATACAAGGAGACGTTCAATTATTATGTATTCCTCTTCTGGATAAAAAATTGGGTTAAAACTTTCCTCGGTAAGTCACCACCATCTTCCAACTAACGGGCTTCGCTTTTAATCTCATCAATGACATCCCAACCTACCTTCAAAAATCAAGATTCTGGCTCTTATTGGCATCTCCGGTGTTCCAATTTATCAACTGCTAGTTTATCCACCTAGCATTTACATTAACGTTGCCATGACAACAGAGCACTTGTAAAATAACTTATTTCAAAGCCGCGACATCCCATTACTCAATTTGTCACCTTGCGCTTCTGTTTCTAAATGCATAAAGCGTTGCAATTGCCAAGACATGCGGTAATCAACGATCAATGCGAATTCTGACTTTACAACTTCTGTTTTGTAGAGAATTTCGATCAATGATTCAAAATGCCACCTATAGTATCTCGATGAACTTGTTGATACGAAAAATAGATATTTTGGGCATAAGAAAACTCCGTAGAAGATGATGATGGATGCTATCCTTCCACAAATTCAAGTATGGGCCTGTCTTTGTTCTCAAAGTACAAGTAAAATATTCAGTCTCAGAGAATTTTATATAGAACTTCAGAATGCAACAGATGCACTACCCAAAAACGACCTGAATTGAAAATTCGAAAATCTTAAAAGCGTAATTTTTCTTTCTGTTTCATGCATTCTCTTAGGTTACCGAAATGGTGTTGGATCAAAATAATAATGAATTGGTCAGCGAGCTCAAGTAGACAAACTTTCCATAGAGAAAAAAAATTGTTTTCTTGCAAATGTACTAACAGACTATGTAATGCTGAAAATATTTCTTGTTATCGATTATAAATCCTATCCACAGGTGATAAACCATAAGTTGTTGTTACTCTTCAGACACGGCACGCATGTGGGAGTTTTGGTGATGTAGGAAATTGATTCCTTAAAATAAGTATTTTAAGTATTATAATTCTTTAAAATATCGTTAATGGGGAAACAATATCAGCACAAAGTCAGGAGCCACGGGATGTGAAGAGCAAAATGGAAACACACCAGAATGTGAAATGTGTTCATTGAGCTTCCCTTTTGTTGCAGTTAATCTGTTTTGAGTGCAACAGCCGAAATATATCGCGAAATCTTTCTATATCGTTAAAATTATTGCAGTCGAACGATCAAGAAGCTTTCGAAGTGATCGCCGCAAAGCCTATTTGTTGTTGAGGACATGGTGAGGATAAGAAAAATATCTTTCAGTCTTTATATCCGTTAGGAAATTGGGCAACATACTAGTGTAATATACATGCCGGATTTATATATGGACTGAGTGATTACTGCATTACGCAGTGGTGTGCGTGTGTGCGTGCGCGCGCTCGCATTCTAGAGTGCTACCACATTAATCTAAATGAGATCAAAAATCCATCAAATATTCATGTATTCTGTGTGTGTGTGTGTGTGTGTGTGTGTGTGTGTGTGTGTGTGTGTGTGTGTGTGTGTGTGTGTGTGTGTGTGTCCATAGATCCACATATATTAATTTAGATGAAAGTAAGCAATGTTTCGGCGTCATTTGTGGCTCCAAGAACTAGTCTTTATCCTTTCTGAGCTCTCCGTTAAGGGAAAGTCAAAGATTCTTGGTGTCAGGAATGCGAAATGACGCTGCAGGATACTTATTTGTGCCTGAAGTATCTGAAAAGTAGACCATCTTCCCTGAGGGCGCGGTGCTAGTCATTGGGCTACTGCGATGTTTATTTCTGGGTAAGAAGATAATTCTGCTACCTTTAGGTATATTTGCCTGACGTTGAGGAAGATTAAACTATAGGTGTTAACCGCATTGTGATTAGAAATGAAAATTTTCTTTAATATTATGTTGTGTAATCTGCCAAGAATATTTTTGTATGCCCACCCCCAGCTACAAATTCCATACCGAATTCACGAGTATACCATTGCATAATATAGTCTGTGAACATTTATGACTTGCTATGCGCTTAATATTATGCATTCTATACAATATATTCCTTAGTTTATAACTGCTTGGATATGTGTTTGCCATTTTGGATGACGATCCGAGTGTTAGTCCATATGCTAGTAGGTGTATCCCCTCTGAATAGTTTCGCAATTGCATTCGACTTGGTATTTAATTGGTAGGTGCTTCCTGCTCATCAGATCAAATAGGATAGATTTATTTATATTCATTTTGATTTTTTTTTGTTTTCACTGAATTCTGTATGCAGGCTTAATAAATCAGATTCCAAGCTTTAAGGCTGGCATTTCGCTTGATTATCATAGCTGATTACGTTCCCTTTCAAATCCATTGAAGAGGTCGTGCGTTTATAGAAATAAGATGGTTCCTAGAAGTGAGCCTCTCTTTTGGAATTTTCATATAGGGAAGGGAGAAATAATAATATGATTATTTGCTGAGTTCAGCGGTTATTTCCTAATGAAATAAAATTTTCATATTATTTTAAGAATAATATTAGCAAGGGTATGTTTTCTATTTTTATCAAATTTGTGTTTTTTAATATTTTTTACCTATGAGCTCCACACACCAAAGAAAGATTGCAAAATAATTTGCACATCAATCTCGTGTGTGGGCAAGAAGTTAAATGGAAGGTCATCAGTAAAATAAAGATCGGATTTGAGGTCAGTGAGGAAACTCGTTAATGTATATAAAGAAGAGCATGTATACAGGTCTTGGGTTACACGAGAAAAGTACAAGATTTGGGTTACACAATAATGGGTAAGGAAAATGAGGAGAGACAGACACAGTATAATAAACTACGTGGTATGATACCACGTGTCAGTTCCTGATACGCGGTATCATCACATGTAGAGGAAGCGGACGACGGAATTATAAAAGGTAAGAGAACCGATGATAATTGTGCAAGATCAAATGGCCTGGAAATGTTAGCAGTGAGCATTTCATGAACCCTGTCATGGTTTGAGTCCATAGATGGGCTAGGCGAGTTTCTGGTTATCAGATTGGGTGCAGAATACATCCTGTTAATCACTAATTATTTGCCGGGATGTAGTGAAGTTGGCTGTTGGTGACCATCGCTACGAATTTTTAAAAAATCGAAGACTGAGATCAATGAGATGACTGTTATCAACCTGTTTTGTAATCGACTGGAAATAGACTTACTTCCATGCTGTCAGTCAGATGCTGGAGAAGCAAAGACCGGATATGAGCTGTAGGATATCATGGGGAGATGTATAATAATAAACGTAGTGATACTGCTGGTGCTTCATAACCAGTTAAATGTTTCGCTGCGTGCTGGAAATTTGATATTTTCGTTCTTTACTGACTTTTGTTTTCGTTTTTCTAATCTGAACTCCTCTTTATTCTCTATTTCATGCAGTAACGTAATCTACCTGTTAATTGCGTGTGTACTAAAGGCTGTTTCCATCCTTGACTAGCAAACAGATAATCATTTGAAAATGGTCTGAAATTTTCTTATGTTTTCGCAGCAGTAGAATCTAATTTTTATTATTATTTTTTTTCTTGACCCTTAATCAAGAACACACTTAAGCGATACTGAGGTGGGCTATAAAAATACAAGTGGTAATAATATTTAAGCAATTTTTGTTCATTCTTCTTTCGTACGAAAGAATTGAACAGTAATCATTGTGCTAAGATGTCAGTAATAAAGCGTAGAAGTTTCGTTATTCGGTTCTTTTATCGATATCGCCAGGGAACCGGTAACCTTCAGCGTCTGAGTTGTCAGCTGTCATTTTGAAGTGTTTCTGTCTAGAAAAAGTCACCGTGATGTCAGTGATAGAGATGGCCCTGTAAGAGGAAAGGCCTTAAGACTGTCACTTGACACGAACACGCGAGGAGTATCAGACGGAGAATTTTCTTTCAAGGTTTGCACTGCGATGTGTTGATTGCTGGCTGCGTCGGCAAATAAATCTTACGCCGAGACGACACAGCTGTGGATAAGTGACTGCTCATAAAAATACCGATAACTGTGCAGCTTTTTTCAACTGAATAAATCGGTTTCATAGATTGAAACGCTTTACGAAATGTGCTGCAAGTTCGAATACATCCTTTCGTCGTGTGACGCTCACTGGGGTCATTTCTTTATTCATTTGTGAATTGAATCACAAATAAGACCGTCTTCTTAATTAAACAACACATCTCCAACTGTGAAAACACTTCAATAGTTTCTTTTACTTTCTGGAAATTTCAGTACCTCAGGTGCCCTTATCGACTGACCGAGCGAGAATCACCCGAAGTATCCCACAAATTACCTCACATCGGTTTCCGTGTTTTGCTACACACTCGCATCAAAGTGCGGTTATTAAATGCAGTCAAAATTACTTTTAACAAACGTTCACTCAGTATTTAGGACAAAACTAATTTCCCAGGCGTAGTTATTTTATAAAAATCTAGAATTAAAACAGGCGTTTAATCAACTAGTAATAAATTACGTATTCGAGCAACACCATATTAAACTTCATGCACGATTGTCACTTGTCCATTCCGTTTATTTCCTCGAAGATTTAATTAAATTATACAATTTGTATAAATAATAATAATTGATTCAAACGGAATCGAAAAGAAAGAGGTAGCTTTAAAATCGGAAAGATGTTTTGTTTCATACGGACAGTTCCTTAATTAGTATTGATTTCCTTAAGGGGAAAAGGCAGAGTGTTTAATTAAGAAATTGCGTCAATAATCCTCTCTCTGGCCTTGATATGAAGAAGGTATCCAGTTTGACAACAAAGAAGAAGAAAAGTGTTTCATCTTCTGATCTGCCACTTTAGAAATAATTTACGGGGATTCACTAAAAGCAGACCAACGTGTTGCACTGCAAGTTATGCGATTGAAGTTGTTGTTCGGACGAAGGCTTCGCGTTCATCCTTTGGAGGAGGGAGCCCAACGGAAGCGATATAAAGACTTTCTTTGCGGCAGAGAATATCCGATTTATATATTACACATCGGATAAGCAAAAGTGGTCGAGTGATTAATCGGGGTATTGTTTAGAAATAAAATAAATTAGAAAGGTAAAGAAAGCTTTTGTTTCTGTAATTAATATAAAGTTCACCAATGCGTTCTGTTTCACGTCAGCCCTATAACGGCACGTAGCAAATCTATCGTGCATTTAGTAGTTTCTGAGCAGGCTGAGGGTGCAGTAATCCAGAAAGACTCTCGAGAAACCAAACGTGGTCGTTTTTCAAGCACCTCCGATAAGCAGAGTGACGCCGGGCAATGAAACATCAACTTCCGTCTTAAGGCATTCGCGAAACATTCATTCCCACGGTGGGATTCGAACCCGCAGTTTGTTGGATAGGGAGCGGATAAGCTGCTATTCCGCCATGTAGAAAGACATTCTTATGACTTCAAAGCTTTGAGTTACATTTTCACTCAAATATTGCGTTACTAACTCATAACTTGTTTATGAATTGTGAGTTTTATTTTCTGTAATGATGCAGTAATTAATAATTTTGAGTCATAATGTTTTGATGATTAAACGAACACTTATTGAAGTCTGCAACGAATTGCAGAATTCGTTTACCGTAGGAAACTTTGGAATGATCGATGACTGTTTTGTACGAACGATCGTTAATCTGAAAGCGAGCAGAAATTGCTTTCCGTATAGTGAGCCTCCTTATTTCCTTTTTTTTTTTTTTTCAAATTTTTAAAAAGCTCCTTCAGTGATAATTAAAAAAAGTTTAATAAATCGTTGAATACATTTGTAGATACGAAAAGCGACTTTTTCGGAAAATAAGGAATTGTTACAGAAAATACAGAATAAGTAAATGCTACGGAGAACGTTTGTATTTTATGGCGAAGAAATGCAGTTGTTTGTCAAAAGCAACCACATTTTAAAAAAGGGGAGGAGGGTGACAGAATAGAGAAGGTTGATCAGCTTTCCGAGATGCAGGTACAGCCTGGTGGACTCCACTGCACTCCATTATGTGCATGTTATTGCTTTCTGAGGTCCTCCTGGCGGTTTTCATTGTTTCTGCACGATGATAAGCTAAAGCGGTTGTTCATTCATCTCGAGCTAACAGATTTACGCCGTCAAGGCAGAGGAAGTGGGCGGCAACGTAATGATTACATGTCTGTCAGAGGTGAACGCAGTGTAATGCACAGATATGAAGCGCGAGAAACAAACCCGCGAGCAGAACGAGACTTGAGCCCAGCTCCGTATTACGTTGTCAACTCAGAGAATGGGCCGTCATCCTCGAGCAGCAGTTCATCCGACTTTCTCGGGCGGCCTGCTTGTGTACGCTTCCGCGATCCCGTCACTCAAGCTCATCTCTTTCACGATTATGTAATTGCCGCATAAGAAAGCTTCGTCGACTCAACTCTGCTCATGCAAACTAACTGCCATAAATTAGAAGAACAAACTTCACGCGGCAAATCTGACCACTCGAAGGTTTCTTTTGGTCTCTTAAATGCGCCTTAAATATTCTTTGAGGGGTTCTCACCGAAACTCGCATTGCGATCTCTTCCCATTCACACGCCGCTAAATATTTAGCAAAGGGAAGAGAAATCATTAATCCGAGATGAAAACTCTTCTGAAGGTGAACATGAAAATGAGGCGTTTTTCTACTCATTGCACAAAAGGCCGATCTCGAATTATACTCTCTTACTTTGATCCACTTATCCATAGAAACACACACTTCGCCACGCTACCTTTCTAAACCAGATCCGATGGAATAGGACGGGTAATCCTTATTCCCATAGTCTTCAATGACTGTATATTCCGTGTGTTCTTCTGGCAGGTTTGGTATTTTGCGATATGAAAAACCCTTCAGTCTTCGTATGAAACCGGCTAATTCACCTTCGATCGAAGCCCTGATAAAGGCTCTTTGCGTCCTAGACGGGATCAAACCCTAGTGTTTTTCAAAGAAAGACATCGTCGAAGTCGCCTGAGCTAGGGAGGCCCCAAATTATAATACAAAAAATCTCCTTATATCCAAAAGACTTGCGTTACTAAAATTAGAGAGTGTGGCTAACGACGAGATGTTCCTTGACTTTCACTGAAGTGAGTCCTGACTAGCAAAGCAATCTCACTCACAGTAATAAATCGGAACATTCCTGTACTTAATATTAGTTACTAAAGATTGTAAATGGCTTCCTTCGAAAATGATTCCAAGGGAGTAAATCGCCTCCGTAGCATAATTCCAAGGACAACGAAGACCGTTTTCCATTCGATTGACAAGACGTTTAAATCCCGTTTTGAACGCGAGAAGCTAAATAGGATTCATTGGAAAAAAGTATTTTTGATGGGCGTGAAGGTGATTTTCCGGCTCGTACAGACAGGAGTTTTCATCACGCCGTGACCAGATGTAATATTATTACATGTGGTCACTGCATTTCAGTTTGGTACGCCAAACTGAAATGGTACAAAAGGATAATCCGTTCACTTTTGCAGACAGGAAAGGTTCCAGGCATATTGTAAGTTAGAAATTACGCGAGAACTGCCGATAAAACTCTTCTGCCAGTCTCCAGAAACAAATTCCATGCTGTGTATAGATATTGAGATTAATTCCCTGCTAAGTTACAAATAGAGTACACACTCTGGGAGGGAAATCGAAGCACAGAATGAGCCACATTATGTGCTTCAGTTTCTCCTCCAAAGAGAGATGCGAAGACATCCAAAAGAGAAGTGGGAGAGAGCGGGATCTTTAACGCGAACATGGCCACTTCACAATCAGCTAACTCTGTGCAGGCAAAGCAAGTTGGTTGTGAAGTGTGGATAAACCACGAGGCAAACAAACACCACGATGGGACTTTTATGTAAGAAGTAAGATACACAAAGTGTAAGTAGCGATCGCACCTCTCATCGCGTAAGAACCAATGGCAGCAAGTGAGTTATTATGTTTGCAGAAAACTGCTACTCTTACTTCTTGGGGAAAATTCGAAATATTATTTGAAAAATAACTCAAAAGGCTTGTTTTTGAAATGCACAGCAACCAAGAACTTGAATTATTTAAAATTCCAGGGAAGAATTTTAGGAATAAATTAAATAAAAAGATCTACATGCACCAAATGAAACAAGTATTTACAGCTTGCAGAACCCTTCGATTAATTTAATATCTTATACCTGAATAACTTCGTTAGCACTCCCCTGCATGTAGCTTCCTCCAGCTATAAAATGGCGGAAAGGAAGCAAGTTCTACTTAATTGCAATTTAGTACGCAATTAAATTCATATGTGAATGCTTCACTTTCTCTAAAAGAGACGTCATTGGTGAGCATTTCTTTATATCAGGTAACCAAAAAAAAGTTCGTGCGGTATTCGGTAGAGTTCGCTACATGACTTGTTTTATTTTGCAGTGGTTTGCGGAGCGCAAATTTTATGTGCCTCATAAGCCACAGATACGCGTTAGTCAGTCCGTGCACTCTAACCTGATGTGTACTCTTTTTCTGTGACTTTAAACAAATGTCAGTTGAACCAGGTGTAATTCGGGCTTGTTTGCTTTTCGAAACTAAACTCAGTTCAAAGGCTTCAGAAGCATCCGTAAGATACGTGTGGCATTTGGGAAAGATGCGGTAACAGAACGTACTGGGCAGAAATGGCTTAAAACATTTTTCTTGTGATGCACCACGTTCAGAAAGACCCTCCATTACTGATAATGAAGAATTACGCGCCACCATTGAAAATAATTCAAGATTAGCATGTCAAGAACTTTCACAAAATGTTTAACGCGAGTGGCGAAACAATTCGTTTGCATCAACTAGGAAAATCATGGAAGGCGAGGAAATGGGTTCCACGTGCATTGTCAGATGACTATGAACTTCAAAGGCTATCAATTTGTTCTTCTCCTCTTTCGCGTCATAAAAACGAGCCGTTTTTGGATTACTCGGTCACTTGTGACGAAAAATGGATCTTGTACTCTAACCAAACGATCCAGTGCCGGACACTTCAAACGCACCGCCTCATTCCCAGAAGACTATGCTTTGTGTGTGCTGGACTGTAGCCGGTTTTGTCCACGTAGTTTCTCGCTGCGGGCTAAACAATTTTACGGCCAAGATCTACTCGAGCGTGTGCAGGATGCGTTACTTCAGAAACAGCCAGGACTAGACAATCGGAAGAAACTGCTCTTCTTACAGGACAAAATCTCATCCTGCAAAACTCACGCGTGAGAAGATTTGTGCTTTAGAATGGGAGATACTCCCACATCCTCTTGACATTTCTCCAAGCGATTATTCCCTTTTTTGCCGCTAGACAATCCCATGCGAAATAGACAGTTCTGCAATAAAACAGAGTGAAGCGGAGAGTTTATTACTTCTAAAGACCAAACGTTTTATAAAAGCGGAATTTACAGACTATTGTAGATTGGGACGGTGCTTATTTTAAGGAATAAAACATTTTATGAAAATTTCTACAGTTCAATTTTTATTATGAAAAACGGTACGAACTTCTTGGGTGACCTTCTTTTGCTTTGAATCGTTGTTGATTTGGCTTTAAACCTGCTGCCGTGGAAATCATTTTAATTCTCCAAAAAATCTCAATTTTTTTCACTTTCAATTCATTCTTTCTGTCTCTCATGAACAAATTGTCGGCTTCTGGTAAGCATCTGTTTTACTGCCCCTAAAACTTAAGAGATAAGGGTCGTTTCTTATTTTAGCGGTGGTCATTAAAATAATGGCACCCCGGCTTCGGTTTATTGCATATTAAAACAGAAAATCTTCCCATTACAAGCGAACGAGAATGCATTTTAGTTAAGTTTGATAAAAGAAAAAAAACGAGTTCCAGTTCTAAATCAATAAGCTTCATGTGAGGAATTTGAAAAAAAAAAAAAACAGTAAAGGAAGGGGAAAATCAATTTCCTCAATAATGTTATTGAAAAAGCTCCCACAGCATCATCGCTAAACAATCACTTTTAGATGGCGCAGTTCCTGGTCGATAGCATCACATTTAAGCGATGATCGTTTTTGCAGCCCGCCTGACGGATGGAGAAAAAATAAGTTGGCCTCGGGTGGGTTTAAATTCGATACCAGTGAGAGCAGAACAACTTTTGTTCTTCCTCAAATTGTCTCTTCGTATAGTTTCCATAGGTAATTCAGCGTGAAGTGTTCGGACTGCCTAACCTGGAATAAAATAAGTAGATCACCTCCAATTTCTCAAAGGTTCTAATATCAAAAAACGATAAATTATAGATTAACATAAACTTACTAAGAAAAAATATATATAAAAACTATTCGTCGTTGCTTTAGATTTCTGGGAAATCTACCCATGATCGTATTTTTTTTTTTTTTTTTTTTTTCGCCTGTATTTTTCCACGTCGGTTTTGTTACAAGGAGCAAAACTAATTATTCCGACGTTGGTTTATACAAACTGTTTTAAGACTTCAGCATTAATTTAACAATGTTTGTAGGGGAGGAATAATTTCTTCCCGCTATGCAAGATATCAGCTTTCTACTAAGCTACCGAATAGTCGCATGTGCGTCACTCCCTCCTCTTTCCCTAAGGCAGTGGTTCTCAAACTTTTTGAAGTCGGGGCACATTGAAAATCCTACAAATAATTGTACGCGCACTATATACAAATTTCTGAGAAATATGTTATAATAATTAAGTCAAATATTACAGAAAAAAATAATAAAATGAAACGTACCTTAAGTTTATTCATTCTTGTGTTTATGAGAAACATGAGCCTGATGTGTCCTAGCGAGTGCTTCAATGTTTGGGCATATACAGGGTGTTCGGGATAAATTTGACATATTTATAATTAATTATATTTTTCCGTAAGTTACATGTATTAACACACACTTCTCTTCATTTAAAAGTTTGGACCCTTCTTCATTCATATACAAGATGTCAGAATGGATGGATAGCTGGAACCCACCTGAATCATGGAAGAGAATAACTTGTATCATGATGATTCGTGCCCGCCATCAAAATAAGGATATTACGACTGCTGCCCAATGCTCCCTGAATACAGTAAAAACAATCAGGCATGAACTAGAGACTTGCAATGGTGACTACGAGGATGTAGCAAGAAGAAAGATCCCTAGCAGACGATCTGATTGCGTTCGTACAGCAGAATTCCTCGCAAATCTGCAGGAACAGGTGTTGAAGAACCCTGGCATTGGAATTCGGGCTTTGTTGGTGGAGTTGCTAACTGTAGTCAAGCCCTGGATAACAAGGGTAGCCAATGGTAGGCCGTATGTATGGCAGCAGGATTCGGCCCCTTGCCACACCTCTGGGAAAAGTCAAAAATGGTTGTCTGAAAATTTCTACGACTTCACCAGTCCAAATGTTTGGCCTCCAAACTCCCCAGACCTTAACCCCATGGATTATTTTGTATGGGGCGCAGTTGAAAAAGACACCAATCGCACTTCCAGTAATACAAAAGCCCAGTTAATGGATAAAATTAAAACAGTTTTTGCGGCCCTTCCCAGGGAGACTGTAGCATCAGCTTGTTCGAGGTTCCGAAGCAGAATTGAAGCTGTGATCGATGCTAATGGTGGTTATTTTGAGTAAATCTTGTTGATAGTATTGTAATTAACTCTGCCTGTAATGTTTTTTTGTCAATTCATTAAATTTAATAGATACAAAGAAGATTTTTTTTTCCTTACGAAACTGTCAAATTTATCCCGAACACCCTGTATTTGAAAGGCAGACTCTCATTTCCTCGTCAATACATTGAAGAGTTCCTCTCTTTTTACACTTAATTGTGGTGAGGGTAGAAAATCCTAATTCACATAAATATGATGTTGAAAATTGTAGTAAAATGTTCAAAGCTTTTTTAGATATTGACACAGTCTTCTTTTATAGAAATCCAAAAGGCTTCAAGAGACAATTCCTTATGTTTAATCATCAATCCACGATCAGTGGATATAGCTGCCAGTTCTTCTTCTGTTAATGTTAAACCAAAATCACTTGAAGTTTCCATAAATGGGTTTCTAATCCAATCGTATTGTTCAGTGTTAAGTGATGGAAAATAAGAACTCCTATTTTTCTTCTAAACTTGTTAAATGTTCAACTATTATTGTAAGTGTTTCATTTATGCAAGTGTTACTTACCAATGGAAACATTTCCAAATTACCTTCAACAGCTTTTCTTTTCCTAATCTGTAGTTTTCTCTGAAACGCTTTCATTTTGTCAGTGGATGTGAGAATATTTTCTTCTTTCACTTGCATGCTAGTATTCAAAATATTGATCTGCTGAAATATATCGGCCAAATACTGTAACCTGGCAATCCAAAATTCGCAGCGAAGGAGGTTACAAAAATGTAATCGTTTCATCTCTTCAAAAAACGCAAGAAGTTCTTGTCGTAGCTCGTGTACACGGGTAAGTACTTTCCCCCTTGACAGCCACCTCACCTCAGTGTGTAAAAGCAGCCGTCTGTGTAGTGAATCCATATCGATACAAAGCTTTTCGAATAAACGCGATTTGACAGGTCTTGTTTTAATAAAGTTTACCATCTGAACAACTTGATCTAAAACTTCTCGTAATTTTTCTCCCAATGTTTTTGCCATCAAGGCCTCCCTATGAAGAAAGCAGTGAGTTACGATAACATTCTCATTTTGTTTTTTTACAAAAGATGTAAGGCCCTTAACACAGCTTACCATGGATGGGGCTCCATCTGTACAAATGCCTACACACGACTTCCATGCTAACTGCCATTTATCAAGATAGCTATTCAAAATGTTAAATTCTTTGCAAAAAAGAAACTGATTTACTGTTTGATCTTCATTAATAAAATGGACGAATGCTAAGAGTTGCGCCTTGTTGGTAATGTCTGTTGACTCATCAACTTGCAATGCAAAATTTGAATACTGAAATTTATTACTGCATACATTTTTCTCGATATCCGAAGACATTTCTATAATACGCTTGTGAACTGTATCGTTGGACAGAGGAATCTTGCTTATTTTCATTGCTGTTTCATTTCCTAGCATTGTCATGACAATTTTTTTGCATGCAGACAAAATAAGTGACTCACCTAAAGTATGATCTTTCATATTTTTTGCTATCAGTTCTGAGACTAGATATGAAGCGATTTGAGCTTTATCAGAAACAGTCATTATACTTTTAAAAGAATGTGCCGCTTTTGTTTGCTGTTCAGACAATCTCTTGAAAAAACTTACAGATTTATCTTGTAAATTAGAATGTATAGTTTTAAAATGCTTACTCAATTTACTAGGAAGCAATTGATTCATTTGCCATTTTACATTACACCACATAGCGGCAAAGGATGATCTTCACTTCTGGTCCAAGTGAAACCAAAGCTTAAATAACTTTCATTATATTTGCGAGTAGGCCGCGATTTTGCACTTAACTTTTGCTCGCTTCCAGAATCTGATTCTTCAATATCACGCTTCGTTTTGAGAAATCTATCCATTTTATTTGGGTGTATTTATCTGAAAATAAGTAATATGCACATAACATCCTCTTCCAATACTTTTAAAATAAGTAATATACACAAGAATAAACCATATTCTTGTTCTCTTTGCAAGAAAAACCGCTGCAAATTAACATAATAATGATGTGTTGACAAAACGAGTGGTATATTATATCCGTAATGAAAAGGTATAATAGAGTAACTATATTTATTTTTATATCTGGACACATATTTCTCTTGAATACCACAGGGCGCACCCTTTGAGAACCACTGCCCTAAGGTGTTTATAATATTGAAAGACGAGATATCCAACATGAAGCTGAACAAAATTTTGGTGAAATGAGCGCGCACATCTTGCTTGTGGTCGAATTATACCCTCTGTCCAACAAGAAACCGAACTTTTCGAAAATAGAAGAAACTAGTGGGGCCACCTGTTGTATCTTTTTGCTGCAGAAAGCAGCAACCTTCATTAGTGTTGTGTCAACCGTTTATGACATTTGCTTCATTAGAAGCCGAATATAGTGCCAAGAGTGACAGTGTGTTTTGACGAACGGTCGGTCGTCACGATCTTCATGCCATACGCGACGAATTCTCGTATCAATCGCTTCAAAACTTCCAGATAAAACTCACCATTGACCGTTTGGCCAGACGGAATGAATTCTTTGTGGATAATGCCCTTGGAATCGTAGAAACAGATCAGAATTTTCCTTCCTTTTGACTTCTCCAAGGGACTTTTTTTCGGATGCTCCTCTTCTATTTTCTCCACTCAGCACTCTGGTGGTTTCGGGCTCATACTCATTAGGTTTTAATGAGATCTTGCAATATTCAATTCAATACATTTTTTGGTCGTCGGTCAACTTGTGGAAACACATCGCGAATTCAATTTACGAAGGCCCAAACTCTCGGTCAAAATGTTGTGCACAGTTGATTTTGGAATCCCCAATTCATCTTCAATCAATCAATCTGACGGATGATTTCGGGTTTTCTTTGATGACATCACGCACGTTTTGGATGTTAACTTCTCTCAGTCCAATTTTGGGACTGCCCGGCTTTTCGTCGTCCTCAAGCGTCTCACGACCACTGAAATCAAGTTTACTCGTAAACTTGAGTACGGGATAAGCATTCACACCGTATGCTTTTTGAAGCATTTGACGCGTTTCGGTGAAACATTTACCAAGTTTAACACAAAAGTCAATCGCAGCTCTCTGTTTGAATCTCATTTTCCGACCGTTCGTCAAAACACACTGTAACTCTTGGCACAATAATGAAACAAATGTCATAAACAGTTGGCACAACACTAATGAAGGTTGCCGCTTTCGACAACGAAAAGATACAACAGGTGGCGCCACGAGTTTCTTCTATTTTGAAAATTTCTGTTTCTTTTTGGACAGAGGATGTATTTCGAGAACCTTCGTTCTAATGAAACGTGTTCATCAAAACACCGTAAAAGAATATGGAAGTTTCCGCAATGCCTCCGTAACATAGTCAGAGCGAATGTGCTCCTCTGTTGGAAAGACCCGAGTTCAAGACGCGATGAATATTTGCAAGGGTGCTTCAACCTAAAGGAGTGTTATCCAGTCTCACACTGAGGTAGCGGAGTTTTTTCCTTCTCAAAAACTCGAGCGTTTACTTCGCAGAGCGAAACAAACAAAACAGGCAAACGTCATGCACGTGACTAATGGCTTTCATTTCCTGTAAGTAATGCTTAAATGAAATGCTGTAGATCGAATAGCTGGGATAGACAGATAGATACACTATTCACACGTGTGACATAAAGAAGAAATCTACATAGGGGGGGGAGGGGTGCAAGTTAAAAGCAAAATGAAAGATCGTTGCAGATCAGCATCAAAGATAGAAGTGCAGATATTACTTTAAATGTAGCATTTAACTATATTTTATTTTTCTTTCAATCTGCTTACGGTACTTTCAGGTAGTCCGAAAGCAATATTTCCGGGAATCAGGAATCTTATCAATGTGAAACCCACTCACAAGTGTAATCGATCCCTTATTTTAACTTATTTGAAACATCTTAAAGTTAAGAGCAACGTAACGAGAAGATACTCTTATCTACTCCTCTACTGCACCTGCGCTTCATCAGAAGTGCATAAAAAAGGATCGTAATTAATCCTGATGCCTTATCTTCCTCAGAAATATTCTTAAAACTTTAATTCAGAGTTCAAAACTCGCATTTCTTATTTCGTTTTTTGGAATCGCTCACATCCAAGCTGTTCTTAGAAGAGTTGAGAAATCTTCGATGTCCAATCGCTGTAATTTGAACTCTTTCTAAAGTCGGAAGCGAATCATTAATAGTCATCTCGACCTTCGCTGCACTAAGTAATGGTATGAAACCGTCCACCCTCGACTAACGGGATCATCCGCAGGTTATTTCAGTCACTGATAAGAAAATTCAGTAAAAACTTTCAAGCAATCCGAACAGCTGTTCTTGACATTTTGAAGGCTTCGTTCGGTTGGAATTACCGCCGCAGCCATCTAGGTTATGAGGTCACACGTCTAACGTCTTTTAATTGCTAAAATCCGAAATCTGATATTCTGGAAGCAAAACCATTTCATCCCTCTATAATACGACCCATTTTGAAGCCGGTTTGAGAGTATGACGTAAGAGCAGTCTAAATAAACGCACAGTTTGCAGAAGACATATTTCGTAAAAACAAAATTGACCACCTTCGTCTTCTACCGAGAATGATGACTTTGAATTACGGTCTATCTCGAGTATTTTCGATATCTTGGCCAATTTGTTCTTTCCTATAACTTTCTTCATTCTGATTTTCGACAACGACTGGACTATTCCTAAACGATATCCTTTCTTCTTGATCTTTGTTTCCCCCTAAAGAGTCCCTCCCCACACATCTCTCAAGAGAAAGCTATCTTTGTTTTTCCTTTAAAATTCCGAATATTTTAATCGCTGACTTACATAGCGCTACCCATACTACCTATTTCGAAACAATTACTTTGATTCTGTTTGTATTTAGCAGTTTTGCGATGAGCATTGAAGGAGTCAAAAATAATTTTTGAATATTTTTGATGATTTTTGAGATTACTGTATTTGTATTTCACGAAACTAATTTTCATTTTTTATGACTGCTGTCAAATGTGACATAATTTAAATGATCCTTGAAAAAAGTTTCCCCTCTTCAAAAACCTTCCCTCACGAGGAGATGAATATTAAAATACCTGCGGTCCCTTGTTCAGCATGACTTCCGGTTGCTTATTTTTCCCTTCTTATTTTCAACGAAACGCAGTCTGTAGTCAAGACTCGATTTCTCTTCTCTTCTTGAAACATATTAAACCGTTTATCTTTCTTTATATACGCAGGATTAGGTTCGGTGGCCAAAAAAGGTATTTCGGCAACTTTCTGTACCGGAGTGGTAGCCAGCTCCTGGAG
Source organism: Typopeltis vanoorti (assembly GCF_054136105.1). NCBI lineage: Eukaryota > Metazoa > Arthropoda > Arachnida > Uropygi > Thelyphonidae > Typopeltis > Typopeltis vanoorti. Next base: position 144,234,790 of record NC_143556.1, read on the forward strand.
TAGTTGCACGTGTTGCCTTTGTGTTCGGCTAACATTCTCACCCTTCCTGAAGGCGCTCTAAGAGTTAACATTGAAACACTGTACTTGCCGATCTAATCTTTAAATTCCCATTTCTACAAACCATTTATTCCCCGCAGTGTTTTGAGCGAGGCAGTGGCACGATATGTTGAAATTCGTTTCTTGTCGACAACAGGAGCTTGTCCAGAACGTCAATATAATGTTCGGTATTCATTTCTCCTGGCATTGCAACACTAGGGCTCTTGGCCCAAACTAAGAGAAGCATTGTTCAAATTTTAAGGAATTTGGAGTACAAAGCTTCCAACATCCCCCCCCCCCCCAAAAAAAAAAAAAACCGAACATACTGGCAAGAGAACAGATCTGGTTGTCAGATGTATTATGCTACGAAGATACGTTTAAGATCCTGACCTAGTAAACAGCGAGTTTCAGAAAGTCAACTTAATTGACTGTGTAACTTATAGCTGCATGAAAGAAGAGGGAACAGGAAAGTTTTTCTTGTAGGTATTTCCTAAAAAAAATATAATCCACAAATATCCAAACTTCAGTTGGCAGATGCTTCTTTATTCCCCTCAGAATACGCCGACATTATTTCATGTTTCCGATTATGATGAAAAGTGCAAAGACTAACACCCGGTGTCCTTATTATCGTGTGATGGTGGATCCAGACTTAAGCTTTAGGGGAGTGGTTAAGAAACGATAGAAAAGAGTTTTATGTGAATCCTACCAGCGAAAGCCTGTTAGGATATTAGAATTATACCGTGGGTAAGCTTAGGACTAGAAACGTTCCATCCCAGACCATGGAACTTCAGGCTTCCAATAAGCAGAGTGGTGATCTCGCACCGGACGATGAAATTCATCTGCGAAACGAAGTTTCACGAGAGATTCATCTGGAGGCAGAGCACAGTAGTGTGCTTGTTGTGCTCTACCTCTCCCTCTTCCACTAATATTACAGTATAGGAAATGCAGATTTTACTTATTGTTCTAATTTGAAACTAATTGGAAGCTGTTTTTTTCATCAAACATTACCCACTATCGTAATATTGTTAATGTTAGTGCATACCTTAACAATACTGTTTCATTTTGTTTCGGCTTATTTGCAGTCTCTTTTTATGGCTGGTTTTATTTAGCGTTTCTCATTTTAGAAACTTGAAGGAAAGAAATGTCTTTGGTGGTTCTAGCTGCTTGTTATTAATTCTCTATCAGAAGGTTAGCTCAAGAAATTTTCACGTGGATCTTCTTTCATTGGAGGTGAATAGTCCAAGATCGATGGATGGAGCGAACTCGTGTGTAAATAGAAATGTATTTACATAAGATTCCTAGCGATCACCATCTCAGAAGTATCTCGCGCGATTAATTCAATTGGGCGTTCAAAGAACTGCTCACACTGATTCAAATGGTGGCCTCGAATCGATAAAAACACTTTCTTCTTGTGACTGAATCTGAAATTAAGGAAGAAAATCTCCAGCCGTACTTCGTCCCTGTAAGCTTCCCGACCTTCAACTGTTCCTCCTAAGTACATAAGTCAACTCTCGTTTCCGTTGTTTGCTTAGAAAGAAACTATTCTGACTTCAGTTCGTATTGCCACATTGTGTGTACTTCGAATTATCTTAATCTTTTCTTCCCTATGTCCATCGTGTAAGAGAGTAATGCGAATTATATTTTATTTATTCAGCTTCGTTTATTTTTACGTGACACAGCAACATTGAAGATATGCTAAACACATTTGTTTAAGGGACCTTGTGGCTTTCTTCAGACAACAAAATGCGTTTAAAAGTTATGAAATAATTGATTTTCATTCTATTTAGATGTATCGAATAATTCCTTTTCTGTATAATTTACTAGAATCAAACAGTGGATAATTTCGATGATAGACCGTGTTCGTTCAAGACCCATATTAAACTCAGCACCGAGTTCATCTGCAGAACCGATCTGTTTCACTTTACAGATGAGGTTATTTCCAGGCGACGGCATCTTCAATGTACCTCGTGTGGGCCACAACTCATTCTTTCCTTGTCATCAAAACTCCAGCAAACGACAGTTACACCTAATTTAATCTTAACTGAATAATATTTTCTAGTGTGTGGTCAGGATATCGGGTTTTATTTCTGGATCCGAAGAATTGTATTTGCCAATGGAGATGCAGCTTTGTAGAATACGAGTTTCAATATTTTAGTGTTTTAATTGTGCTTTAGTAAAGAATTTCTGCATAAGTCCAATTGCAGCGACTATCTCTAAGATATTTACCATTAAATAGCACGAATCTTTCAAAGATTGAAATCTGTAAACTGAAGTATTATATTCTTAAACTTTTTAATGATTTTTAAATGCTTTTAACCCAGAAAATATGATAATTACTAATCTCTAAGAGAGGAGTTATAATAATGTTGAGAATCAAATTATTTCACATCCGATAAAATACTATTTTTGTCATTTAAATTATAAAGTTTCATGTTGGATTGAAAATCCCTTTAAAAGTTACTCGCATCCTTGATGGAATCCAACCCAGAACTTTACAGCCGAAGGGAAAATATCGCTGCGAATTATGGGAACATGTAAAAGTGCTGGACCTGAAAAAAAAAACAACAACAACTAATAACTGAATTCTGAAGGAATGGAAGATTATTTCTAACGATATTTACCAACCAGAAGTTCCCGATACGCTCAAGACAGATTTTAGCTGCCAATGCCAACAAAGTTCATGGGACTTCATTTTGAACGAAGAACAGAAGTGAGAAGTCGCTTTTCCAGTAAGTGAGCCTTCATTGTTTTGGGGAGAGAGAGGATGCGTCAACTTTATTTCAAGACAAGAAAAGAAAAGTAAAAGCAATTTTGGTTTGATATTTTGAACACTGTTGGGAGAAAGTGAAATCTCCGAGCATTGTATGTTTGGTTGGCGAAGATCACGTTGAGACAATTAAGGCCAGGAGATGAGTTTTTTTTCCTTTTTGTTAACACGCATATCCTTCCACAATTTTATAGTATGCTCGATACTTCCGTGCGAGACTGACAAACTTGCATTCACTTGAAAAGTTCCACTTAGAAGGGGAGGGGGTTAAACTCTTTACGACCACACAGAAAGAGTAGGTCTTAAAATGTTTGTTCCTTTGGATTGAAGGATACAAAGGCAATTACGACGTGTTTAGTAACATTAAGAAATGTGTGCTTTCCTTATTACTTTATTGCCTCACCTCATGTGGGGAGACTGCGTAACTCGAGAGGGCTTTCATTTCCTTCCAGTAGCGACATCAAAGTGAGAGAAACGCATCTTCTCGGGTTAATCGAAAAGCTCCGGACGTTCATAGAACTGAAGAGTGGCAACTGCACGCGGTAAATGCATCGCACAATGCGAAGCACTCTTCGAAATTCAGAGCTAAAAACGAAGAAAGGCAAAAAATAAAATCCAATAAGGGAATCACCTCACATACTCCAGAAGTCATTCACTTTAGCGCCACACCCGTCAATGTTGACGTATTGATCTTGCGAATCACCCCACTTTCTTAACCGTGGTCGACTGTAACCCCCGATGACATTTAAGAAGGGCGGTCGATTGCGTGATGGATGGATGGTTGACAGCAGAATGAGCTTCGTTCTAATATAGAGAAATTCAAGACGGAAAATGATCTATAAGAAAAAGTCTTGAATCTTTAGTGCAGATGTTGCGTGACTTCCTTTAATCGTGGAAGTGAACTTCACCGTGCCTCGATTGAGAGATTCGAAGAGAAGTTTGGAGGATGACAGACTCTGATTTCTTCCTTTTTTGGGTGTTAAGAAATTTTTGGTGCAGCTTGCTCATCAATTTTCTTGTGTGTGCGTGAGAGAGAGAGAGGAGGAGGAGAAGAATGGAAGAAGAATGACACTGCATATTACGCGCATTACACCTCCAAAATAACAATTTAGATGGTTTAAAAAATTAACTTCAGTTAAAAAATAAGTTAAGGACCGCAAAAGATTTGAAAACGGTCTAAAAAGCGTAAATTATGTGTAGAAAGATTTATGGCTGAAAATATTAAACAGCGGGCTAATGCTTCATTTGTATGACGTATGAAAGGGCATGCGAAGATCAGTATACCCTGGGAAGAACAATGCGGAAATAAAGTAGTGTTACTTCCGCATTATGATTTGTGTGAGAAACGAGGAAGGTCGCTGTGGTGTAAGTGACAGTGAAGAATCAAGGATTACTTGCTCGTGAAAGAACGAAAAAAGTGTTGCTGTTGGAACGTGACGTGGAATATTAAGGATGGGGAAAAACAAAAATTGATTCTGCTACGTAGATACGAGCAAGAGTGTGTGTGTGGGGGGGGGGAGGCTTGAGTATTTGCAGCTGAATGGAAATGCGGGTTACTCAAAGGTCACAACTGAAAGTTTCAGTTCCTCGCTTTCAGTTTGGAACCACTGACCAGAATGGTGGAAGGAAGGAGACAAGTCAGCGCCCTGAAGCTGCTTGCCGCCTACTCGGTGCAATCCGAATAGAAAAGATGACCCTGCTGACTCGCAGTCAGCCGAAGGTGTAGAACAGGGGTCTGCAACCGGCTGCCCGCGGACCGCATGCAGCCCAACCGTGTATTTTTGGCGGCCTATAAAAGGTTGACCATACTTACATGGGATGATGCCGTATGTTGAATTATTTAAATAATACATTTTATAATATGAATAATAAATTAAAAATAATTTGTGCATTTGTGGATTTTCATGAAAATCGCATCGAAATGCGATTATTTTTGAACCCTTTTAATGTCGACATTGAAGACGTACCAAACCAACTACAGATGGAAGTTTTGGAATTACAACACTATGAAACATTAAAGAACGGATTGTCGTTAGAAAATATCCAAAAATTGTATCGATGCTTACCAAAAAAGGTTGAAGAAAGAATGTTTCGCAAAGATGATAGTCGCATTTAAAAGCATATACATTTGCGAACAAGCGTTTTCTGCCATGAGTTTTAGAAAAAATAAATTGTCTTCTCCACCGACTGATGAACATTTGCATCCTTCGATTCGAATTTGCACCTCAGGCTATATTAAGTCATCATCATCATCATCAAATTCCTGCTATGTACCCTCAAGGGGTGTACAGGGCTATATTAAGTGGATATTGGTATTATTACGTGACACCTCCAGGGAGTCCAAAGACTCATCGAGGGAGGGCACCTACTCTACAGCTCTGACTCCAACATTCAATCCACCAACTACAACGAACTGCAACTACACCAACGCCATTTACCGCCCACAAGATTTTCACAAACAATCACAAACATCCATGTCCACAGCGGGATTCGAACCCACAGCCTTTTGGCTGGAAAGCGTATACAGATAATTTGACTAAGGGAAAACAACATTAAGCAAGAGGCACATTAAGCAAGGAGACACCCATATTGTGATGCATAAACTCTATTACTTTGTTTTTACATGATAATCATTTTCATGTTTGTTTCATATCTTGTACTTTAAATATTTCTTTTTTTTTTTAAGATTGATAACGTAAGTATTTTTTTCCCGCTCTCTATTTTCTCTAAATTAAACGCTTGCGTCCCGATTATTAAAAATAAAATTTGAATGTGGTCCGCGAGTTTGAAAAGGTTGCCGACCCCTGGTGTAGAACACTGGAAGCTCAGGCTCGATCCTGCAGCGTGCAGAACTTAACTGAATGTTAGCACGAGCTAATGCCAACCCTCGGGATGAGAACGCAGGCAGATTCATTTCTATATTTCTAATATATTTATAGCTTCCACATTCGAAAATCTAAATATTTTAGAAATACAAAATACAGAAATTCATTTATGGAAATGTAAAAATTCCATTGAATGGTATTTCAGTGAAATGTTGTTAAATGAAACGCGATATTTCATACGAAAATAGTCCGCAAAGTATCCCCAGCATTCCGTAATGCACCGAACACTGCTTGGACATCAGAACACGCAATTGCCAGACCAAAAAAAAAAAAGTATAGCGAGACCTGTAGAGGTTCCATAATTAAACATTCACACTTGTGCCACAGTACAAATGAATGTTTATTTTACAAATATTTGTCTTAATCGTAAGACATTATTAGTGACAGCGAAGAACAACGATAAGGAATTAAAACAATAAAACAGTACAGCGCATGTACCAAATTTGAATTCCTCTGTACAAGTAGTTGCGCGTTAAGTTACAACTATTGGGCCCAAATGATAGATTTGTATCGTAATAACTAATTTAATTTATTTAACACAGTTACGTATAACAATTTCCAAAAAGTACCCCCCAGCATTCCGTAATGCACTGAACACGCAATAGCCGACTTGGACTCCTTGAAGGTGTCACGTTGTAATAATAATAATAATTCTTTGAAAACTTTTTTAATTAGCAAAACTGGGACAGTAAGGCAATCGTTACGATCTTGACCGAAAACCATCTATTTGGCTGCGGTACATATTTGCAGAATGGAACAACACAGAGCCAGAACTAAATTTATTTTTTTACAAAAATTAACAATCGATATCCCTGAATAAATTCGCTTTAGAAAAAGAAACCTCGACTGGAATTTCCTATCTGGACTTTCATATTCAACGCAACCCTAATGGATCCCTTTCTACTTCTGCCTACCGAAACCGGACTTTTACAGGACGCTCGATTCGCAATACATCAGCACACCACCCATCTCAGGAATATGGCTTCATAAAATCCTCAGTGATCAGAGCACACAGGATTTGTGCTTCCGAAGGGCAGCTCGAACAGGAATTGGAAACCACTAAATAAATTACTAATTATATGAAGAGCCAAAGGCCTCAATTCGGCGACGTGAACTTATTTAAGTTAAGGGATATTACATCCCATATTGTTTCTTAGCCGAATAAGAAACTCAAAGAGTTTCATGCCGAATATAGAAACTATATAAAGTTCGGCGATTCCAAGCGTAAGCAAATACCTGGATAGTGCAACAGCTGACCCATTTGGTAGTGCAACACTAAGGCAACTCATAGTAAGGGTAGAGCAAGTTCCGATCACTATTCTTGGTATTTACCCACAATGTGAAACCCAGCTCCTATAGAACTGTATTACTGTTCTACATTATGAGAGAAGGTCACTATCCAGACTGGTTTCAACCTTTATTGAGGTCTCATCAGTGAGTAGGTAGACCATGTTAATACCAAGTTTGTAGCGAACAGAACTTACATCCCTTCTATGAGAATTGCCAAGAAGGTGTCCCTTACTGAGTTGCCTCAGTTTTCACTACCAAATGGGTCAGGTGTTGCACTATCCAGGTATTTGCTTACGCTTGGAATCGCCGAACTTTATATAGTTTCTATATTCGGCATGAAACTCTTTGAGTTTCTTATTCGGCTAAGAAACAATATGGGATGTAATATCCCTTAACTTAAATAAGTTCACGTCGCCGAATTGAAGCCTTTGGCTCTTCATATAATTAGTAATTTATTAGAACACCTTCTTGGCAATTCTCATAGAGGGGATGTACGTTCTGTTAGCTACAAACTTGGTATTAACTGATGATTCACTGATGAGACCCCAATGAGGGTGGAAACCGGTGCGGGGCGGATCTGGCTTTCAGAGGCTCTGCTTGGAGGTAAGTTTTTGCCTGTCTCTGAGTGGGGCCACCGCTGAGATTATGGCTCTGCTTGGTGGTGGGGTGAGCCTGTCATTGAGTGGAACAACGCTCAGTTGGGCGTTCTTTCGGGATCGTCTTATTTTTAGAGTCCGCTTCACCTATACATAAAGGTTGAAACCGGTCTGGGTAGTGACCTTCTCTCATAATATAGAACAGTAATACAGCTCCTAGGAGCTAAGTTCACATTGTGGGTAAATACCAAGAATAGTGATCGGATCTTGCTCCGCCCTTACTATGAGTTGCCTCAGTTTGCACTACCAAATGGGTCAGGTGTTGCACTATCCAGGTATTTGATTATGCTTGGAATCTCCGAACTAAATAAATAGCTCTACTAATGGATTCAACCCAAGAACAGCACAAAAAATAGCTAACACCAATCGAAGACAACATTCAAGAGAAGAAGTAGAACTGCCATACCTTATATAAAAGACATCTCTGAACGAGTAGCAAAGATTATTTAAAAAATACCAACTTATTGCTGAGTTGAAACCCATTAACCAAATTCGTAATCTGTTACGAATTTTTCCCAAAGACAAACTCGCAACAGTGACGTTATCCGGAGTACCAAGTCCCGTATTCATGCCATCTCATATTGCGGGCAAACAGGAAGATCAATCTACAAACGTATTTCTGAACGTCAAGACCACATCCGGACCATCAAACCACATAAATCCGGCTTGGCTCAGCATATTGAAAAATGCAAACCATGGGATCCAACGAGAAAACACAAAGATTTTACGCAGATCTGTGTACAGATATGAAAAGCTATTCAAAGAAAGTACCGAAGCTCTACTTGATAGACCAAGCCTGAATCGTAACGACTACCTTACTGTCTCAAAAGTGTGAAAAGTTGCTGTGCGCAACTATGTTAAATAGATCTGTGTCATAATAATTAATTTAATTTATCATTTCAGCCCAATAGTTTAACTTAACAAGTGCATAACTACTTGTTTAGAAGGATTCAAATTTGGCACATGCGCTGTACTGTTTTATTGTTCGAATTCCTTACCTTTGTTCTTCGTCTCACTGATGATGTCTTACGATACGTGAGACGAAATGTGTGGCATGACTGTGAATATTTAATTAAAATTTACTTTTGCTGATGGTAGACGGTAGATGGCGCTGATGGTAGTAATGTCGTTGTGTTGTAGTTGGATAGTTAAGTAGTAAGGGAGTCGGCGCGATGTATATAGCGGAGTTGGACTCCTTGAAGGTGTCACGTTGTAATAATAATAATTTGAAAACTTTTTTTAATTAACAAAACCGGAAATCACGTAACACATTTTTATAGCTAAAAGTGCTTTCATAGTAAAGTCGTGATTGAGTTGAATATGAGCTTCTGAGCACCAGTAACTGCGCATTTGTTGCGATGTTTCTATTTTCTCGAATGAATCAGCAGAAATAGTGTAGCGTGGCGGTTTCGAAAGGCTGCGTTTCGTGACATTCTAAACCACTAATAAGCCTGTTCAAAGTGTACACTTCGCATTTTCGAAATATGTCACCGCTGTTTTGTCAACGAATGCCAACCTTCGAGCATGATTTCCTGAAGTCGAGGCGTTTAACGTCATATTCAATAAGCCACCGCCTGTGACTAAGCCCATACATACTTCCCGCATTTCTGAAGCATTTTAGTGAAAGATGACACTTTGTTTCTCCTCCTGCATTCACTCATCCGACACCTATCGAAACAGCAGCAGCACGGCGAGCCCGTTCATTCATTGATCTTTCTATACGAACCTCCAGAGCGAGCGAGTGCTGCCTTCCCTTGAGAGTGCAGTGTTCAGTTCGGAGCGATTAGAGAAATCCCCTTTCTTTATAAGAAAATGTTTTCGTTGTCAATTTTTCACGGGGTGACGTCCTCTTGCAGGAGTTTCTGAACAAGCGCTTTTAAGCCTTTCGGAGCAGTTCCTTAAAATGTTTCTTGAAGAAAGTGGCGAATCATTGCTGCCATATCGAGTAACGCTGGGAGTGGACAGAATTTCCTAACCAATAAAGGAAGGATGTTGTCATCATCTTCAGTAAGTGAGAGGCATTTGGAAATGGATGTTCGAATTTATTTAAAAAATGGGAGTTGAGAAATTTCTGTTTACTTCAGAAAGGTCGTAATATTGAACAAAGTTGCTTCAAAAAAATTTTAAAGCATAATTCACTGCATTCCTCGCTTAAGAGCAAGGGGTGCTGCCCCTGAGAGCTCCCTAAAATTACTGGGTTCTACACAGGAAAGAGCATTACGAATGCGTGATGGTCCCTCGCTCGCTAATACCTCTCACTTTCACACACAGGCGTTCAGTTTCCGCAGTCTTCCTCTTCTATAAAGACTTCTGTGGCTGCTTCATCAAAAATTCTCTCCTCATCTGCCAAATCCATCGAATCGTGTGCAGAAGCCAATTAACTCCGTCACAGTTCGGCAGAACAAACTTCTCCTCCTCTTCCCTCCAGTGCTGCCCTCTGGAACCGTTTGCCATCTCTTGTGTTTCCAAAGGAATACAATTCACAGCATTTCAAGTCAAATGGGAACAAGTTCCTTATTGCTCATTCAAGGTACTAGGATACTATAAGTTTGCTAACCTTTTGTGGTAAAACTCCTTTGTGTGGTCTACAAATGAGCACCTATTAAGAATCATGTTTTATATTTAGTTTACCGCTGGATCATTTCGTATTGGTGTTTCGTGGTTTAACTTTGTCCGAGTAAATATTGTTCTTCGAGCTTTCCATGATATTAAACAAGTTTAAACAAGAAATTCTCAAACTGCAGGGTGTTTTGAATAAGTATATTTAAAAATGTTGAAATAAAATTGTCATATGAAGCACCTTAATAAAAATATTCATTTATTTTTCATCGATTTTTATTTAAATGCAAGCAGTGAAGTTTTTTTGTTTTTTTTTTGTCAAGAAATATTTTGCACTACACTACTGAGCATACACATATGAACAAATAAATAAAATGTATGGACGGTGTTGAGTTTACGTTACCGTACTGCACAATTACCTACATTATAGAAGCAGATTTATTTGAGTGTTCATTTTTCATTTTTCAAGAACTGCGAGGAACTTTAAATAGATTAAAGCAATATTTGACTTCTTTGCGCATATTATTATTATTATGTGACACCTCCAGGGAATCCAAAGACTCATCGAGGGAGAGTGTGCCAACAGCATCGAACGATTGAACTCATTCCAACTACTAACCGCGCTCAAACTTGCTTAACTTTTTTCGTGAGCCATTAGTAGCAGAGGCTCTACCAATCGACCAACCTTTGCTGGCTTATCTGAACCGTTGCTAAAGATCGGGTAAAAGCCTTCGTATCTCAGTTGTTTCAATGTAAAGCCTTTTCGTTGGTAAGATCTTTGTTCGAATTCCGTCTAGGACGCCGGGAACTTTTATTAGGGCTTTTCAGCTGAAGGTGTAGTTTCCTATCTCGTACGGGAGCGGAAAGACTTTTCGTTCCGTACCCAGACAAACCAGCTACGAAAACACGCGCAATTTACACACAAAAACATACATTTAGGTATAAATGGACTGAACATCTTATCCTAAAATTGTGATTATGGAAGCCAATCCGGGCAACTCGCGGGCCTTGAAGACCTATAAGTACCGTGGATTGTTCTTATAAATTGGATGAGGCATTACTATTGGTGGAAGGATATGGACTTAGTTTTTCATACGAACTTGCCAAATAATTCTCTTGGAAATTTCGATGAACAGTAACAACACGCAGCTAATTGAGAAATTAGTGTTCCGTTTACAGATGTCACCTGATCGAAGCGCATTCTCGTATTGGAAGCTGGCATTTGAATTCTATTTCAAAAGTTGCAACATACCTGTAATAGAGCGATGTTACTTTTGTAACAAAATGCAAAACGATGTCAATTTTTGGACACTTGTTATTAGAGGTCCTGTTCCACCCGATCAACACTCTTATGCAGAAAAATATATCTTCTTCTCCCTTCTACGTCTTAGGCCTACTGGCCTGTTACAGAGCAATCTTAAGCCCTTCTAGATCGTACTCGTCCCGAGGATAAAGTGACTATCCCTATGCTTCCCGGTATATTCTATGGCTGTAGCTGCGTGTGTTCATTGGGTCTGTTTGCGGGAGGAAAAACTCCAGATAAACTGTGGAGAAAAACCCTGCTGTCCATTCCGAAGACCGGTTAACTTGGCTATGGCTGAGGAAGATCCTTAAGCTCCTCACGTCGGCGAAGAGAAACGAACCCAGGACACTCCTTTCGCATGCATATAGTTGCGAAGCGTATAGCCACTAGGCTCACCGCGCGGCCTTATACGTTGTTGGTCGTGAAATATAATGCATTGCAATTGTAAATTTAAAAAATACTAAAAAAGTTTACAATTAAGTAAAAAAAAATCGTTAGCGTATAAATGAGTGTTAACTGACGCTCACAGCTGCTTCGTCTGATTTTCTGAATCTGCGTGAAAAGCCTACCTGACGTAATGTCGAGACATATTTGATAGCGGGTCTTCTTTTCTGTATTTATATGTGAACTCACAGAGTCTCGGCGAACCACATCACTTCCATATCCAATTCAGAATTGTCACCGAATTGTTAACACTGATTTCATGTTGTCATAGAGACACATTTGCTATATAATTCATAAATAAAACACATTTTGGAATTATATAATTCATAAATAAAACTTTCTCGGTTTGTTATTTATAATATCCTTGGCTTTAACTGTATTTTCGTGAATAAATCTTTGAATTTCGGATAACTGGTTTTAAACACGTAGCTGTGCTATTTAGTTTATTGTTGTTGTGTGTGTTGTGATTTTTCTAAGCCTTACTTAACGACAAGTTAAGAACTGCACAGGAAAGAAAACGTAAAATGTCAAAGCAACTATTCTGTAAGAGAGTTTAGATTTTTTTCCATAGTGACAAACATTTTTCTTCTTTCCGAAACTACGACTTTGACAGTTTTGATGGATTGCAACCATCGAACTTTTTCAGTAACTCTTTCTCCTTAGTAAAGGACATTCACATTAACACGATAACATTTAAAACACTTCGTTAGAGAGAGAAAAATATATTATTCTTCGCTGATTTCGAAAACAGAAGTGTTTAAGTAACTTAAAGGCGAAAAGGAACATCATTCACCTCTCCGAAAATGGAACTTAGTTTGATTCTACAATCGTAACCGAAAAAGATCAATCACATGACTGACAAGAAAACAGTCACAATTCTGTGAGCCCGCACAGCTGCATAATAAGAATTCCAGTTGACAAATGGATTTTCAATAACGGGAAACTGATCTCTGTCAGGGCTTCTAGATTCCAAAACTCCAACTCGCCTGTAACTCTTGTCTTTCTGCTTATCCTTTCCCAGAAAAGCAGTTTTCGAACGTTTTGGCTGCCAAATTATCCGCGATTTTGAATCTTCAGAAAAGAGATTTGGGTCACTGCAAGGTGTGTGGTGGCTGAATTGTAGCTATGATGTCACAAACTGTAAGAAAGAAACTTTCTGTTATATCTTCTGAACATACTTTTTGTTTCATAGGCAACTATTGAAAATATGTCCATTTTGGAAATTTAAAAAAAAATAAACATTTCTTTTAAAAGAAATTTAAGCATTTCGTTTATTCAGAAAAGCCCTGTGCTTGCGGAGAAGGTACCGGGTTGTTAAACTTAAATAAATCCAGTTGTGATTTTATTTCAGATTACCAGGAGCAAGGAATGCAACACAACCAGTTTTACTTCTGCTATATTATAGTTAGTTTTTATCTGCATGCATTATCATCGTTTTGGAGAATCAGTTTCAGAACCGTAAAATTCAAATATCTTGCACACGCCAGCACAAGAATAAAAAATTACTCGCATTACACAGTTACAAATATTCCTAGCGATGTTATGGAATTGCCAGGATTTGTAATGGAGCGTTGAAGAACTGGATAACTCCGAAAATGGATGCAGCACTGTTTGTGCTTCTTTAAACGAGTAATTTCTTCTTGCAAACAACGATAAATTTTCTTTTAGGGGTAATATTCTCAATAATGTGAATAAAAACAAGTGAAATCAATAAAAAAAATCAATTAAGTTTCTCACTGATTAATGTAACTTAGGTGTTTTTTTTTTTTTTTTTCGGAATGGGAATATTTTTGAAGTTTCTTCCCTCTGTTTAGTAGTTTATTTCCTTTAAATGAGGCAAGCAGGATTGTCAAACAGCGCCCTATTGCATCTTGCAAAGCAGTTACTCCTTCTGCCAATACCAGGGACAGAAGAAGAATGCATTCTCGATGCGCGCTGCCTTGTATTAGTAGGCTTTCATTCCCTGTAGACCGAAAAGCTAAGTCATTGACGTGGATCGAATGCTCGCAGCAATCAATCAACTCGGGAATTGAAAGAACACTAAACGAAGCCGGTGAAACACTGCTTATGGGATGCATGCTGTCTCGAGGAACAATAGCTACTTCGAACTGCGCTGATTGCCCACTTGACTCCCGATAATAAAACAATCTGTTTAGCTGTGCCACTCAGTGGTTTATTTGATTATTTAAGATTTATCTGTTTCTCACACTGTAAATAGGTTTTTTCTTCATTAATGACTTGCTTCAAAAAGTCTAAGATTTTTCAAATTTCGCCTAAAAGATTCTGCTTCTTTTTTTTTTTTTTGACAATTTCCATTTATAAAAAAATGTAAACGCACAGCGCAATACTACGCCGGTTGCTTACAACGAGATAATTCAAAAACTCGCCACTAAACATCAAACATGAGACTTAGTTTTCAAGCCCGAATCAGCTTGAAATGTGAATACAAACCTATGCCGGGCTGAATATTCTCTTAAAGCTAATTATAAAAAGGCAATGAAAGCTTATTTAAGTGAATCTAAATCCTACAGAGTTTTTAAACATGGGTTTTTAAAGGTACAGTACAAATCTTTTTGCCTTTGTAGATTTTCTTTTAAATGGAAACTGTAATTCTGAAGTAATGGCTTTATCTTTTGGTTGCCCTCTCCTTTTATTCCCCATTATTTCCCGTCTTGTTTTCTGTAAATAATTTATATCGATTAATTAGTCCTTAGTATTTCTATATCTTTCTACTCAGAACTTTTTATTTTCATCTTCTTGATAGAAAAAAGAAGCTGCCGTGCAATATTTCAAAGAACGCACGCAAAATTTAATTAATGCCTTCCTTTATATGCATCCACAAACTCCATTTACAAAGACTAACAAAGGTATTTCCTTTCCCCTGAAATCCTCTCGCAATCCACGCAGTTTCGTGTCTGAAAATAACGACAAATATCCAAAGTCAATAATTAAACGGGGAGTTTCCAGGAACTTCAAGAACTCGTGAAAATTCTTCATCCTGAAACAAAGCGAAGCGCCTGTTTCAAGTAGAACATCGATATGTTGATAAATTTTCGGATCGATTTCCCCTTGTTGGTGTCTCCCCAAGATTAATGAGAACTTTTCACCTCGAGTTATCATGAAAATAGAAATAACAAGCTAATCAATCTTCTCAAGAAACTGCATCAATACTTTATTGGCAAATTTGCATTCGCTATTAGAAAGGTGTGTGTGTGTGTGCGCGCGTGGCGATCTCTAGGTGTGTTAAGACGGCTGCGAGCTTATTTTAGAAAATAATAGCAGTGGAGCAGATGGATGCTTAAGTAGGCCTTTCTGGAGGGCCATCTCGCAATGACTTGTTTTCAAGGACAGAAAATAAGATGCAAGTTTATCGCTGCTGGCCAATTCGTAGCAAGCCGCGTGCACACCTTACCAGATTTTCTTTCTTTCTCATTTCAATAGTGAAAAAGTGCGGATTCACATCAATAATCGGTGCATCAGTCGCTTATTTTGTCCTTAAATTTCTCTCTTCGCCCAGTGTTGTATTCAAATAAAATTTCGTTCATTTGGTTTGCAGTCAGTTTTCAAGGTCTTTCAGCAAGTTTCATTTCGATCGAAATATTTCCTTTACTTTTCCTTAAGATGTTGCAAATGGGGAAAAACTGTTGCAGTCAAACCGAAAATGAATGAGGTTATTATACAAAAATAGACTTTCTTGTCAAATGATTTTTTTGTGATTGTCTTCGATCATTTCCGCGATTTTTGTTGTTCAGGCACTCCGTTTGATGATTCTGTTCCACTACTGAAGACTTAAATGTGAACAACCTTAGATTGAAAGAAAATGCGAGTGGCATCAGTTATATAACTCAGTAAATGACTGAACGATTTTATCTTCACTCGGAAAATATTTCAGTGGGATCACTCATGGCGGATTCGAGACCGAAGGCAAGTCGGAATGTTTCAAACCTTTCCTTCCCTGAAGGATGAATTCAGCAGAATGAGCCGAACGGACTTGGGCCAAATGACATAACAACAAGGGTAAGAAAAAGAGAAGCAGCCCAGGCATTCATAACAAGGCGATATCATGATGAACGTTGCTTCTAAAATCGAATGGTTGAAGATGATAGGTAATAAAAAATTATTCACCGGCCTACAAACATTTCTCTGAAAGGTGGGGGAAGTAGAACAATTTAAATAGAAATGGTGGCCTTTGAAGCAAGACGTTGAATGTTCGTTAAAGAAAATTTTCACGATTTTTTTTTTCTTGGAAAACCTGAAATTACAGTTCGAGAAGTGATGGCTGAGTAAGATGTTTGGACATGCGAAGAGGCGGATCGTGGATGTTTTGGGCCTTTACCTCAATAAATAAAAAAGCACCACCTCGTAAATAACGACCACGTAGTATTATTCGAAGTTTCTGTCAACATCATCCTATTCTAATAAAAATATTTCACATCGTCCCCTTGACACGGTAGGGTTTTCAAAAGAATAAGGGAGCCACGTCATCTTTCCTAAGGAGGGTACTACGCATTCAACATTGTTCCAGATAAGCACAAAATTTGTTTTGAGTGGTGAGTACTGCTTCCATGCACACAACTATGCTATCCAAGCTGCAACGTGTTGGAGTATGTGCTCCTCGTACATTCATAAGTAGAATACTGCGCACAAAACAATACGCACACACGCACACACACACTGACCAGCTGCAAGAGAAAAACGGGACAGAGAATATAAATTTGACCGATATACTAGACTATGCATATAGGATTGACCATCTAATTACGCTATTAATTAAGTACATATCAAGATAAGCTACTTGTCTGAACCGGAACTAATAATAATATACATATTATTGATGAAAGTTGAATATCATCAGTACACAAAAAAAAAGTAGGAGAAAATAATTCTGTTTACTGTATGAACAAAATTCACTTTATTGTAGATTTGTAACAAATATTTTCTGTGTGTGTATGTGGCCTAATAAAAGTATAATTCGGTTTCGTTGCTTCCAAGTATTTAAAGACATTAATTCTTTTATTTTCGTAAGGTAGTAAAAAAGAAGATTTGAATGAGGAATCTGGCAATATGGAATTCAGCCTGAATTCCATATTGCCAGAGAAGCTCTAGGCGATATTTTCTTTTCATTACATTACAAGAATAACAGCACCACTAAAACTGCGTATTTTATGGCGCGAAAATTAATATTCCTCTTTTCTAAATCGAAGCTACTCCTTTAGTAATTTTCTCAGTGCCTTCCCCTCACACAAATATGCACATTAAAGATTTCACAGTAAACAATTCATGCCTGTAGGTATATTTCGCTGTGATTGGTTGGCAGCAACTGTTTTGCTTATTTTCTTGCTCGTAAAACTGCTCATTGTTCTAATCCTCGTTTTTCATTTTCTGGTCAGATTAACTTGAGCTAAAACGTAACAGAAAAATGCACGATATGGTCCAGTTTCGCATTTTTTTAATTACTATTCGCAGGTCTGTCGTTGAAATTGACATTTTTATCCAGATTTTAGTTTTTATTATATTGAGAAAGTGTTGTTGTTCTTATTACATTGAAATTCCACGAAGTCCTCCTACTCCTCATTGGGGATGACACCTGTACGCTACGCGCATTCTCCTATTGTTAACGGGGCATGTCGTGTGGGAAGAAAAATCCTACCAAGGGCTAATTCATCTTCAGCTGAAAAACGCTTGGAAAGGTTGCTTACGTTCTTCTGTGGTATTCAATCCATTTCTTTCAAAAGGAAGGGCGTATATCGTGTCGTTCTTTCAGACACTCCATGGTCTCCTTACTCGTATATGTTGAACGTGTGTAAATTTATAAACTTTAGGACAATACATGCAGAGAAAGAGATAAAGCGAAAGAGAGTATGATCCCAATAACAAGATCCTGATAACACAGTCTCACCTCTTAAACCAAAAGTTCGCTAAAATGATTAGCGCCGAAGCGATAACACTGGTTTAAAGGTGAATGACACTGGTGATCCCAAATCGCATGTAAAACCATTTCCCACCCAGTTCATAAAGCAGCTCATATGGAACGCGTTTCCAACATGTTCATGCATGATCCAGCTGAAATTCAGATACATCAAACAAAAATGTCGAATTTTTAAGGGGATGGGGGGAGAGGAATGATGCTTCTAATACCCCTGCAGGTAGTAACATTCAACCCTATTTCAATCAGATTTTGTCCCTTATTCGAAAAATAGCGTACCACATGTAAAATACGTGAACCTCAGTCAGCCGGAGGTGCAGATTCCTTCAGTTTATAAGCCATTTTTATTTTAATTGTTCAATGTAAACTCCTCTCTGAATTTCGAGTCCGATAACGTCAGTAATAGCTCAAGTGGCTTCAGAAATGCAGCAAATGTCCTGTTACTTATTAAGTACGCAAATAACTATTATATTCAGTTTATCAGTTTATGCGCATATCAAGAAAAACTTGCACATTAAAGTTTTTCTCGATATGCGCATATCTATTATAGATAAGTTTTAATTAAACCATTTTCACGGTGATGACCTTTTTTTCTCTCCTGGAAACGCTGGGTTTTCATCCCATCTACTGGAAATCGGCCGAAAGTACACATTATATATATATATATATATATATATATATGCGTGTGTGTGTGTGTGTGTGTGTGTGTGTGTGTGTGTGTGTGTGTGTGTGTGTGTGGTGTATCAAATGGAATGCCTTCCTGCGATGATTCCTTGGAGGTGTCATGTCATAATAATAATAATAACTAATAATAACGATACAAAGAAATTTCTTTCTGTTAGAATTGCAGTCGAAGCAATGAAGGCCGCGAGATCAGTTCGTGATGACAAAGGTGTGTACTCATCGATCGGTTTTGCTTGTTTTGTGTAAACCCACTGCTTCAGTACGGGACCAACTAACTCACGTGCAACGCAAAGGATTTTATAAAGGTTCTTCGCATCCTAGATGACATTCAAAGCCACAGCTTCCCAATCGAAGGCCAAATTTGTGTCACCTTTGCAACTGCACTGCGCTACTCCACAATGGGGAGAGGAATGATGAAATTACAAGTGGTAATAACTGGTGTAGCTGAACGTAATTTAATAAAACTGAATTCAACACTGATTCAAAGAAAAAGTGATTACTGATAAAAAAAAAAAAACCACCAGACCACCTCAACGAACACAGTTAAAGTAGCAGTAAAAACTAAATGCCACCTAACTGTGAACAGGTAGGCAGCATTACAAGGCTACTCAAATGGAGAGCACTTGAGTAACCCAGATGTGCTACGTGGTGCGACTGCCAACTGCAAAAAACTGTCATTAAAAAAGTTGTTTGATGCCATTTCAAATTCATCTAAGAATATAAACTGATACCATGGTCAAGGGTCAAATTTTGATAATTTAAAGTTAATCTTCTCAGAAATCGAACGATGTATAGATATACACTGTTTGGAAAGCAGTCAACTGACACAGTGCGAGAAACAAACAGCTATGATTGATAAGATGTTGAACCTCCTTTCGCAGCGATGATGCAACAATCCTACGGCATACTTTTCACAAGCATACGATAGCGATCAACGGGAATTGTGGACCATTCTTCTTGTAAGCATATAATAAGGTCCTGAACCGTTATGGAGTGGACGTCCCTTGACTTCACTCGACACTCCAGTTCATCCCACAGATGTTCAATAGCGTTGAGATCAGGGATCTGTGGAGGACAGCAAGACAATGACACGGCGCATTGTCCTGCTGAAAAAGACAATGGTCAGTTTGGCAAACACGCCACAAAGTAGGAAGCATTGCAATGTCCAGAACAGCGGTCGGCAACCTTTTTGGAGTGAAGAGCCATTTTTAAAATTATATCTGTTAAAAACAAATTTAGGGAGCCGCAAGCAGTGATGAGCAACCAATGGTCCGCGGCTGCATGCGGCCTTCTCAGGTTTTTTGTGCGGTCCACGGTGTTCGTTTTGTACGGCAGAATTAGTATATTTTAATTAAAATTCTATTTTATGAATGCTGATTTTTACATGTGGATTTATTTGTGGAGGTTAAAAAATTAAAATATACCAATAATGGAAAATAAATTAATACTTTCTTATCAAAGAAAAAGAAAATATTCTTTATGCGGATCGAACCGAGTATTTGATTTACTATTTAATTGCTCATCACTGCTTTAAATTTAGAAACTACATTGAACAATATTACAATTAAATTATTTATTCAGGTTTTTTTACAGTAACACATTATTACTTGTAAAACACAGGGGTGGCATGTCACACGAAATTATATAATATTTTTAAATATTAAATAATAAAACAAAGATTTCCTCCTCCTTACAATAACATACCTATTTCTTTAATTTTTTTAATTTAAAATATCTTCTTCGTGCGACTTTTGCTGTTGAACTTCTTGGGATAGTTTCTCAATATGCAGCGAATACGCCGTAAAGTTCATTTACAAACATGACGAAAGACTCACGATAGAGGTCCAAATGCGTGTGTTTTTAACTGAATGTAAATGTCCGGTAAACAATTCCATGTGTCAAATACAATCGGATCTTGCTTTTTAAGATCTTCTATTTCAGACCGTTTGTGTTGTTGTATTGCAAGGGTAGATTTTTGTCTTTCCAACTCCTCCAGGTCAGCCTCAAGATTTCTAAATTTTGAATTCCATAAATCCTTGGTTTTCAGGTCCTCTAACTCATCAATTCCAGCAAAAGGTGAAAAATTTAATTCGGCAGGATTAATTTCAAGTGGTCACAATAAAAATGACATAGTTGCCTTGTTCTTTCTAAACTCCTCAAATCTCCCATTAAATTCAGATCGCATATTTACCACAATTTCTTTGAAAAAGATTAAATTTATGGAATTATTATCAGCTTGTTCTTGTTGATATTTCTTCAACATAGGAAACTGTAATAATGTGTCTTTCTCTAAGTCTGTCGCAAACAAATATAATTTTTGTTCAAACGAAATCACTTCTTCTAAAAGCAAAACTGCTGTATTTCCCTTTCCCTGTAGTTTCTTATTTAGTGCGTTTAAATGGGAAGTCATATTCACCATAAAGTAGAATTTTTGTAACCAATGAGTATCTTCTAACTGTGCATATCAACGTCGTTTTGTCTTAGAAACAACTTAACCTCTCCAAAGCAGGTGGAAAATCGCATCAAAACCGCACCTCTGGAAAGCCATCTTATTCTGTTATGCAGAAGAAGATCGGAATATTCGCAATTGATTTCTTTAAGAAGTTCACAAAATTGCCGATGATGTAGCGGTCTTGCCATTATTTTGTTAACAATTTCTACAACCAAATCCATCACTACCGTTATCTCTTTTGGAAAAGTTTGTGCACAAAGTATCTCTTGATGGATTATGCAGTGAAAGGAAAACACGTCATGCAAAATTTGTTTTTTAAATAAAGAAAGAAACCTTTTTTTTTGTACCTTTCATGCTTGGCGCCCCATCGGTCGCAATAGATATTATTTTGTTAATATTAATACCCTTACTTTTCAAGCGAGCGGTAACAGCAGATTCAATGCCTTCTTCACGAGTTTGTCCTGTAAGAAGCAGTATATCGAGTAATTCTTCCTGAGGTCCTTGAGAGTTTACGTACCTACAGATAAGTGCAATCTGTGCAATGTCATCCACATCGCATGATTCGTCACAGGCAATGTAGAATCCTGGTGTCGAATTTAGATCTGTAACCTGCTGATTTGTTATTATATCTTCTGCCATTCGTATAGTTCTGTCTCTTATAATCTTAGCAGATATGGCATGTCTTTTATTTTTGTAGTTATTTCCGCTTTGTTTTTAAAATCGCAGAAGAGAAATTCGGACATTTTAATAAAACATTCTTTCACATATTCGCCGTCCATAAAAGGTTTTCCTCATTAACAACTTCTTGAGCGACCACAAAACTAGCAATAGTTGTATTTCTTGATGCTTTTATCCATTTGGAAAATGAACATTTAGTTAGGTTTACTTTGCGTTGCAGCTTTTCTACTGCCTTTTTTCTTTCATCTGCCCGTGGATATGCTTTGTCAAATGTATCGTGTGTATTTACAAAATGTCTTAGTATATTTGATTTTTTATTGTTTGAAAGCTTTTCGTGGC
The DNA here is from genome assembly GCF_054136105.1 of Typopeltis vanoorti. Classification (NCBI taxonomy): domain Eukaryota; kingdom Metazoa; phylum Arthropoda; class Arachnida; order Uropygi; family Thelyphonidae; genus Typopeltis; species Typopeltis vanoorti. The sequence goes on from NC_143556.1 coordinate 144,256,809, forward strand.
ATATTAAACGCATTGGAAATCATGCTGTATCTGCTACAAATGAGTAGGTTTCGGTCCGTTCACTTTTAAACTCCCGATTTTCTTGTTCTATCTTTCTCTTCTTTGCTGACATTTTAAATACTGTAAAAATATTTTTATTTTGTTAATATTTAATTTAATGTTACAATATTCACGTTACCTAACACAATCACCAGTAAATGAAAGCACTGCAACGTCCACTACAAACCTTTTACTTATTTTAACAAAGTAAGCAGATTTACAGACCACACCTGCACTATATGCGAAGACAATGGGCGCGTTCAGACAGGCAAGAGCTACCGTAGCGCTACATGTGTTAGTCAAGCGTGACATATTTGGTTTACTTATATTAAACTTTAATAAATTAAAACAACATAAAACATAACTTAAGTTTAATTATTTAATTAAAACTCTTGTATTGCAAGTGTGATGTTTCTCATCATATTCATAAAATAATTAACACAATCCATCGTAGTAATAGAAAGACAAATCAGGAAGATTGTCTTTCCATTCCCGAAGACAAAACCTCTCCCACATAAGATTTTATCTTCGAAAAAATGTGTTTGTACGGCATGTACGAATATGGTGAAAGTAATTTCAATTGGTATGAATAATTAAAACAAATATTTGACAAATCAGTGGGTTTATGAATTCTTGCATTATCCATGATAATCCAAGACGAATGTAAAGAAGGATTATCGCGTATGATTTCAAAGAGTTCAAACATGAATGTATTAAATTTTTCAGCATGGCATGTACTATTTTCAATTGTAAAATATCCTTGACTTAATGTAATTTATTGCAAATTTATTGCAATAATTTATTTATTTATTTATTACAAATGCTATATTTAGGGTTTTTAGTTTCTAACTTAATAAATAACATTCATTTTGCATTATTCAGAAATAAATTGTTTAATAACGAAAAGAGCCGCAATTATTCATTTAAAGAGCCGTATGCGGCTCCGGAGCTGAAGGTTGCCGACCGCTGGTCTAGAAGAATATTCAGATACTTCTCAGAGTTCAATGTTCGTGACACCACAAACAGAGGTACGACGCCAAACCAGGAAAAATAGGACCATACCGTCGCACCGACACATCCACACCCTTCCATTTGCTGGGCAGTGTGATATAAAGCTTTCCAAGCTTCCACATCTCACAGCACACGCGCTTTGCGCCATTGATTGAAGACCACGCTGCATGTTGGTTCGGGTAATGTGGGGTTAGCATATTGAGGTCCCACCATGGAGTCCAATGTTGTGAGCCTTGGTTATGAATGTTTTTGTGAAGTTCGTGTTCCAGTCGACTCGGCATTCAACTTGTCGACCGACGAATGGCAGTTTTTACATATTATCCTTCCTAGCACCCTACGGTCACTTTCGTTGAGTGTAATTGGTCGTCCACTGCGGGTAGCACTTGTAGTTGGCTCCTTACGCTTCCATCTCAATATGGTATCACTTACTCTCAATGACCCATTTTGTCAAACATTTACCCAACAGATAGGCCTGCAACATGGCATCCTTCACCCCGACACAGTTGCTCTAATTTGGAAGCATCATATTCCTCCCATTTATTCCGGCTAAAAACACGTGACTCGTTACATGGCGCGATGCGCCTTGTCCGTGGTGATATCCATTAGCTTTTTACAAGCATTGCACTAGTATTAAGTTAATATATAGAATAGATTGAAATTGATCAATATTCTCTCGTTAATTGAGATACATTTTTTGGTTGCCGGGTTTATAATCATTTAGGCGGATTAACTCTTTATGAAGATGAAAAGTATTTTTCCTAACTTAAACTGGAATGCACAGTGCTGAAACTGCGATAATTTATGACATAGTATTGAATATACTCATATTTGCAATATACCGTGCACAAGATGGTCCAGATGATATATTTCTAGCAGAGCTAAATAATGCCATGAAAATCTTAAAACTACTAATATGATAATGTTATAGTAGTGGATTATATAAATTTGGATTTATATAATCCACTTTATTTATGTGATCTATGGGAGATGTGAGTCTGTAAGATTTAAGGTAACCAGTGGTGTACCACAAGGATCCGTCCTTGTCTAATGTTATTCAATCTGTACATTAATGACATTGGAAAGGATTTGACGTGTGACATACAGCTATTTGCTGATGATGCAAAGATAGGTAGGGTAATCAGGAATGCTGCTGATATGCAGTACTTGCAGAATGATATTTGAATAGGCTGGAATTCTGGGCACGGGAAAATGGGTATCAGTTCAATGTCAGTAAATGTAAAGTCATTCAGTCATTAGTCAGTCATCTAATCCAATGTAATACGACACTGGATTAGATATCCGATATCATATTATATTGGTGGGATTGTGCTAGAAGAAACTGATGAGGCTAGGGATCTTGGAGTGTTAGTAGATAGAAAATTGAAGTTCAACGGCCATGTAGCAAAGATTGCAAATACAACTCAAAAGATAATTGCAATGCTGAAACGAACGTTCGCGTGTAAAGATAAGGATGTCATTTTGCCTCTTCACAAGGCCTTGATAGCACATCACTTGGATTTCTGTGTGCAGGTCCGGTCTCCTGGTTTCCGTTGTGATTCTGATATATTGGACGGAGTGCAAAGGAGAGTGCTAAAAACGATATCAGGATTGTGGAATACTAATTATGAAGACAGATTGAGAATTCGTAGACTGCAGACACCAGCAACCAGGAGGAAGAGCGAAGATATGATTAAGACTTACAAACTTCTGAAAGGGTCATACAAGATTTCAATTGATGAAATTTTTTAATTTATGGAGGGTGGTAAAAGGACGAGAGGGAATCCTTGGAAGCTAAGAATGAATGCCGCTAAGAAGGGGAAGATCATGTATGAGATTTTTCGTTCATAGAGTGATGTCTGATTAGAATGGGTTACGATTGGATGTTGTGAGTGCAAGCAGTGTGAATGAATTCAAGAATAAATATGACAACTGGTGCGTGTATTATGCGGAGCTTCACTTGATGAGTCCCTCACTTCCTGGAGGTCTCTCTTAATAATAATATAAGAATAATAGTTATGAAACTAAAGAATATAAAAATGTATTATCTTCTCGTTTTTTTGTTTTTTTTTACATACATAAAAGTCATAAAAATTTCGGAAATGACATAAATTATAATACATTTCAGAATTACATAAAAAAAATAATAACTGCCTCAGAAATATGTTAGATGTAAATCAGTTATATGAGGAATTTATGAAAATAAAATGATTAAACATGCAGACAGCAAATTGCAATAGCATAAAAGAATTACTGGAAAAAAAGGATCTCCACATACGCTGGGTTACCGACGAACTAAAATTATAAGACAAAAGAAAAACTATATTACAAGCATAGGAAGAATCCCTCTAATTTCATGGTTGAAATGGCTATAAAAATATCGCAAAACGCTTGAAGGAAAAATAAAGTGCGCATAGGAACATTATCTCCTAACGAAATTTCTTTTACAGACGATAAAACTAAAGAATGGAGGTTGGTTAACACGATAATTGGCAATATGAAGCAGAAAACGCGTTAATTTCCAGAGGGCAATGGCGTCACTAATGTACTGAACGAAATGAACAACCACTTTACGAACTACGTTGTGACTTTGTTGAACAGCTGTGATCTTGATCCTTCATGCATGAAAAAGTATGCGAGTCACTCCCCAGTGATGAAGAATTCGATGCATCTAAATGCAGTAAATGAGAGTGAGTGTAGCAATCGTATTAATAGTGGGGGGGGGTGAGATATGATTAGATAAATGGCGAAAAACGACATAATTAAAATAAATTAAAGTTCTTTCCACAATTATTAATAAATCTTTTGAAGAAGGGATATTTATAGAAGACTTAAAGGGTGCTTCAATTCTTCCGTTATTTCAAGGAAGTAATAGAAATGAAATCAGAAATTCCAGACCAATATCTACAGGCTCGAAGGACACTGAAATCATAATAAAAACGATTATATATCTACCTATATTCCATATCCTTATCAGTTCAGATCCAGATGCAATATGGATATTGAGGTTCCATAAAACCGTTTATAGTTGAATAAATAGAGGAATGCATACGGCAGCTGTATTTCTTACTTACTCCTTCTGAAATATCAAGATATGGCATCAGAGGAGTTGAGGAGATTCAAATGGTTCAAATCCTATTTAAATAATGAAAACGATATACCAGCCGTGGCACCTCCAATAGCGCAACAAAAATAATAAAATACATTGTCGTACAAGGTTCGATGCTAGGACCGATCCTGATTTCAATGAATGCTAATCATCGGTGTGAGTATAAACATTTAGTAAAATGATATTCTTCGCTGATAACGCGGCAATGATTGGAGTGATATAGCTTTAAAATTAATACTGATAACACACACACACACACACACACACACACACTTTACATTAACAGATAAGCTAGATCACAATATAATGTATAATACAGTACATGTAGAACTATGAAATGCCATAAAACCAAATGCAGTGATATCCAAAGTTGTAACTGTATCTTGGTAAGAAAAAAAAAAACATCAGTCAAGTGTTTGGGTCTCCATATCAACAACAATCGGAAATGAAACCCCTACATCCATCATAATCATCATCAAATTCCTGCCATGTACCCTCAAGGGGTGTACAGGATATGACAGTACTACATGAAAAAATTACATCATTACTGACTTCCTATCTCCAATTTTCCTCCAAATCCGTCTGTTACTTGTCAAGACTCCAACATTATCAGATCTTATATTTCTATCGTCTAAGGCACTTTGTACCGTATCAATCCACTTATATCTTGGTCTTCCTCTTGGTCGTTTTCCTGCCAACCTGGCAGAGAACACTTGTTTTGCTAATCTTTCATCTCCCATTCTGTTTAAGTGACCATACCACCTGAGATTAGCTCTGCTAATGCATTCCTGGATGCTGACAATGTCAAGTTCTTTCCTAATATCCTCATTTTTAATATGATATTGCCATTGATGCCATCTGTTCACGCCTCTAATCTTTCTCAGAACTCTCATATCTGCGGTCTCTAGTCTTTGGTCAAGTGTTTTACTTCTGACCCAGCTCTCAGATCCATAAGTTAAAACTGGTTTGAACACTGTCTTGTATACAGCTAATTTAGTGTTCCGACTAATTTCTCTCTTATTCCATATGAATTTATTCAATTGACTTCCCACCATACCAGCTTTGCTGATTCTGTTGTCTATTTCTATATTTAATTTACTATCTTCACTAAAAATCGTGCCTAAGTAGCTGAAATGTTTTACTTGTTCCACAGGTTCTCCATTCACAACACAGTTGACATTTTCAATGATTCTGCATATTTTCATTATCTTTGTCTTTTTATTGCTGACCATCATACCATATCTATTACAACAGCTATTCAATTTAGTCAGAGAATCTTGCAGACTTGTAGCGGATTTATTTAGAAGTATAACATCATCCGCATAAAGCAAAGAGCTGACATTAACATCTCCAATTTTGATATCAGGTTTAATACCACTTTCCTTCATAATGTGATCCATATAGATAATGAATAACAGAGGGGATAATGTACATCCTTGTCTCACACCAGATTTAACATTAAACCATCTTCCTGTACTTCCTTCAATTCTAACTGCTGACTTACAACTCAAATAAAGACTAAGTATTGCTTGATATAATGCCCCATTGACACCATATAACTGCAGCGTATTGAATAGCTTCTGTCTTGGCACCTTATCATATGCCTTTTCCAAATCGACAAAGCTTAAATACAGATCTTTGTTATATTCCCATGCTTTCTCGACTATTTGTCGTAAAGTGAAGATCTGATCCTGACAGCCTCTATTTGGCCTGAATCCAGCTTGTTCTTCATCAAGCTTTTCTTCTCAACCGTTTCTCAAGTATACTTGCATAGATCTTGCCAGGAACACTCAGTAGGGAAATACCTCTGTAATTCTCACATTCAGTTTTATTTCCCTTTTTATATATGGGTACTATGAAAGCTCTACTCCAATCATCGGCAATTCGTCCCTCTGTCCAGGCTTTCTGAACTATGCAGTGCAGCCACTGTAAGACTTTTATACCACCATACTTCAGCATTTCTGGTCGAATATCATCTACTCCTGCTGCCTTTCCACATTTCAAGCCTTTGATGGCTTTTTCTACTTCAAGTATGGATATGTATTCCTGACTACATGCCTGGTCAGTGTTTATTACCACTGTGCTGCCATCACTGCTTGTTTCATTTAGCAGTTTTTCAAAGTAATTACTCCATACTTCCAGTAAATCTTTTTCTCCTGTTTTCATGTCACCTTTATCATCTCTAACTCCTTTTACAGCACTCTTTCCTCCATTCCTAAGTTTCTTCAACAACCTCCAGAATATTTTGCTACCTTCTTGATATTTATTTTCTATATTCTTGCCAAAGTCCTCCCATGACTTTTGTTTAGCTAGTTTTACAGAGTGTTTAGCATTCTTGCATTTGTCTCTGTATTCTGTAAGAGTAAAAGCTGACTTATTTGCCAGGAACTTTTGATATGCTTTCTTCTTTTCCTTCACTGCCTCTTTAACTTCCTGTGTCCACCAGGGAGTTCTGATTTTTTTATCCTTGCACACAACCTCACTACATGCCTCTCTGGCAGAATCAACCAATGTTTTCTTCAGAGTTTGCCACTGAATCTCCAAGGTTTGATTCCTGTTCTCAAACTCTTTCATTTTCTTTTCAATAATCTTTCTGTATTTTAGTCTACAGTTCACATCTGAGAGCTGCTCAACTTTTATTCGCTTTACAACTTTCTTACATGTTATTCTTTTCAATATGAAATTCAATTTTATCCTGCTCAAGACTAAATAGTGATCACTTCCAATTTCAAATCCTCTGTACACTCTGGTGTCCTGCACCAGGGAGAAAACATCACTATCTACAATAACATAGTCAATGAGACTTTTCTTATTCCTTGCCTCTTCTCTCCATGTGAATTGTCCACATTTTTATGTTGGAACATGGTGTTAGTAATAACCAGTCCATGTCCTGAGCAGAAATCCAACAGATACTTGCCATTATTATTAGCTTTGCTCTTTTCTCCAAATTTTCCCAAAATATTTTTGTATGTCTCACAATCATTTCCTACTCTGCTATTTAGATCCCCAACAAGGACCAACTTTTCCTTTTTCATTGTGTCAGTTGCTTTTTCTAAAGCGTCAAAATATTCCTCCACTTCTACCTTAGTAGAACCTTCTGTGGGACCATAGGCACAAATTAGTCTCATTGTCCAGTTCCCCATTCTCATATTTGCCCACATTACTCTACTTGAGACTGACTGCCATTCAAAAAGATTAGCCTCGTATTTTGTGTTGAATATTATGGCTACTCCTTCTTTTCCTTGATTGTCATTGCCTGAATATAACATTTTGTATTTATTGCTGAGAAAGATCTCACCAGTTTTTGTCTTTTTTGTTTCAGTCACCCCTATTATGTCGATCAGGTACTTATCTAATTCTTCAGCTAGCTCCATTTCTTTGCCATTCAGGCTTCTTACGTTGATAGTACCGATCTTTAACTCTGGTGATGTTGAATTGGGGTTTGTTTTCAGATTTGTTCCAGTAGCTGACTTTTCGCTGTTCGCCCTGGTTCCCTGGCGAAAACAACGGGGGCCTTGTTTAACCGGGCGACGCCCCAGCCGGAATGAAATTTTGTCTTGTTGTACCATCATTTTTTTTATTTTGGTTTAACCAATAAGAATACAATTTGGTCGGCTAAATCCCAAATTGCCACCCCATCCTCGTTCGTTCAGTATCCAAGTAGATACCCAACAGGGTGCACCACGAGAAGGTGAGGATTGGACATTAGGTCAGAAGCCCTGGTCGGTTCTCCGCATTCCTTTAAAGGCTATGTGGAGGTCTCCTCTCAGTTATACAGCTTTGACCCTTAAGCACCCCACCCCTACATCCATTCCTTACAAATAACTTCGGATTCGTAATTAACGTAATACATTGTGCTAAAAATGCGTAAACGTAGCATTTTAAAATGGTTGTATTGTTCTTGAACAAATCTTCACTTATGACATCATCTATTGGGGTGATATTGGAGATTACTACAACGATCTACTTTATTTGATACCAATACAAAATAGAATAATTAGAGGTATAAGCATTACTGATATCTTTGCCTATTAAACTAGTGACCTGTTTTCCATTATTAATATTTTGCCATCACAGAAACTTATATTTATAGTTGTGTATTATATGTAAGAAATAACATTGTAAATTTTTCTGTATATAATGTATATTGTAACTTACGCTGTGGCCAGCACTTGCGGTAGTTCCCAAGACAAACAGAGACATTTTTCGCAAATATTTTGAACACTTAGCAACAAGCAGCTACAATAAACTCCCAAATTAAATAAAATCAATAACCTTAGAATATGTTTTTAGAAAAAAAATGAAAGACTACCTCAGACTAAATAATGTTAACTTTTATTTTAAATGTATATTATAATTTGATTTTGTGACTGCATGGCCTATATTTACATTTGTCTATCAACCAGTGTGGCTTGGTTATACACATTATACAGCTCCCTCTATAATATTTCTTAGCGCCTGTTTATTATGCTGAGTTTTTTCCTTAACCTATCACCTCAATATATCACCACTTGAACAGTAAGAGTATTACATGATATTAATATGTAGGATTGCTTTTTACTGTAACACTTGTATTGCATTAATATTGTATGGAATCACTTGAAACTACTTCTTCAGTCTTAATAAATTCAATAGGATTATTTATTGGTCACTTTGGAAAAAAAAAATCGAGCCGATATTAATAATCTGGCACTTGCCAGATGGATTCGGAAAACAAATAATGTGTGGGAGTACGGCGCCAAAAATGTAAGTTAACCTGTCATAAACCACTTATAACGATTATACACTTGTAAATTTTTTTTGTCAGAGGAAAGAGAATATTTTTATGAACAAATTCCACTCCTCTTTGAGTGACGTAATTCGTGCCATTAAAATTTGATGACCTAAATTTTAATAATGTGTCTAAGCGTTATTGGAATTAAATGAAATTAGTATTTACTATCTCTCTCTCTCTCTCTCTCTCTCTCTGTTAAAATGTGTTGAGTGATCTCGAGTGGATTATTTCTGTTACCAACGAAACACTATGCGCATGCGCCTAAAGTAACTCCAAGATTCAGTTGTCGCGATAATAACACAATCATGATGATGATGATGATATCGTACAAGATGGCCGTACGAAACCTGCCGTTTATGATTGCCTGCAATCATTCCCTTCCCTCTCTATTCGATGTTCTTAAAGAGATAGTGAGAACATACGAAATTTCGTATTTGGAATCTTTACTGGTTCCAATCCTAACCGCATAATTCCAACATTTAGAAAAGACTTTCCCTGAGACGAGGGTTAAACTTTTTTTTCTTGTAAACAGAGACACCTCCATGGTAGCTTAGTAAGTAACATTAAATAAAATTGCAGTAATTCCTGGAAGAATGTAAACCATTTGAATGTGCGCCTCTAGACATCCCCTCCCCCACACACACACACAAAAGTCCGACTTTACATGAAACACCCTTTACTCGTGCTGGACTGGTTGGCCGAGTGGTTAGCATACACACTCTCCAAGTCGCGGGTTCGAATCCTGCTACAGGCATGGATGTTTGTGATTGTCTTATCTTGTGTATTGCTGTAACCTTTGATATGGCAGAGTATGACCTTCGCTGTCCTTGCGCCATTAAACCCATAAATTATCATTTACCCGTTTGTGCCTTCATCTGCTACAGCCCATATTCGTAGTCCATCCCATCCCTCTAAGCCTTACTCACTACCTAAAACAATTTGTTACTTACGCTAGGGTAGCAGCTTTCTTTGTTGCATAGCAACAAAAAATTAAATTTCAAGTATGTTAGCAACACAGAAAGTTATTACCTCATAAAAATATGGCGTGTGTTAAAATAAACAAGCGAGCCACGTACTCGGAAAGCAGGATATTAGCAGCAATTTATAAGCGGCTCCTTACTGACTTTGTGTTTAATAATTAGCTGTATTGTGGTTGCTTCTATAATTTCAGAGGAGAATTTGCATCCCCAACATTTAAAGCAATTATGGCAGTCATTTCCTCCTTCCATCAGCACTGAGCTCACTTTCTTTATGTATGAGATGTTTCTTTTTAATGAGATATTTTTTTAAATGAAGCGGGTTAAATAAGTCAAGGAATTATAAACAGTTGAATTCGATTGAATACCATGCAATCTGCAGCAATTCCTGCTCATTTTATTTTCTTCTTCCTCTTCTCCCCCCCCCTCTTATATACGCGCCCTTCATTTTGGTCCAATCGCACGTGCAACTTTTCGGAGCACCTTCAACAAACTACGAAATGATTATATTTTAACTTCGGTTGTGATGTGATATGTAAAGATGTGTAAGTGGGAGGAGAAGAGTCTTTGACGTGAGGAACCTTCATCTGGTCACTTTCGACGAAAGGTGAGTTAGCCGGTCTCATGTGGAGGATTTTTCGTCCCTCAGAACAGGCATCGGCCCTGCGAACGCACACACACCAATTTACAGTGATAAAATATATATACTAAATCCCTCATTAGCAGAGCTCAACCTGCCCCATCAAAGGGACGGAGGAGGAGGGTGGGGGGTACTCCATACTAATATTATTATTGTTGTTATTATCGTAAGATTCAAATATTAGGAAACAATAAGCGTTATATCACAACATGCTACATTTTCATGGGATTTTGCTTGCGAATGGAAGCTTACAAATGACAGCCTCTGTTTTCTCTCCACCGAGGGTTGGGTTATTTTGAGGATTCTCTCTCAAATGAATGCGTCACTTTGTTGCAAGTCAAACATGTATAAAATCCAACGTGACGATTCCAGGATGTAGACCATCTTCATGGCGTCTTAACCCATTCCATGATGATGTTTTATTTTGTTGTTGTCTGCTTTAATTTGCATTTTCCACCCACCCACCATAAAAGGAAACGAGAGAGTTGCTTCTTGAGATGATTGATTTTTCCGTTGTTAAAATATTAAATTGCAGCAGAAATTGAGAATTGAAAGAATACCTGAAGATTGTTTTTGATATTGCTACTTATGGCGTTCTGAACTATGGACAGATATGTACATTTTATTTGTTTTATTAAATTATTGCAATGTGTTCTGTCTGTACCACTAATCAGTTGGTTAGCACAGCGAGAAGTACAAATGCCAGCTAATGTCCATTTTTAAAAAAAATGTGATTAGTATATACCTTATTTACATATGATTTTCATCTCCAGATCACGGCCTTAATTACATATTTAGAACACAAAAGTGGCTAGAAAAAGTTCCATGTTTCTTCTGGAGAGCGGAGGAAGGGGGTTCTGATTATCTAATTTTTACTCTCGTATACAATCCTAACACGGGATAACAGTTTGCAGTTGGATTAACATTAAAAAAAATCCTGTTGAACTCTTGATCGAAATTTACATTTTGTTAAATCAAAACCGAAAGAAAGCATGTTGACTATCTCCACCCTCAACATTCTTCAACTCAAATAAGATTTTAGAATAGGTGCGGAACAGAAGAGAAAAGATTTTTTTCTGATCAATATTTCTCTGCTAAATTACTTTAGCGTATTAAGTGATGGGATTATTTTTCGTTATGGAATTGTTTCTGCTTCTAGGTAATTTAATTATGGCAGATGAAAAATGATACGATTAGTGATAAATTGCGCGTCTTTCGCTAGCAAACTCTCTTTTGTCATTATTCCGTGCCGTAGTTTCAGTTTAAGCTCAGCTTTTCTTTGATTGATGCGTCTTGTTTGCTCGAATTGTGCTAACCGTTATCTGCCGTCCAATTTACAGCGTAAGATGTGCTAACACTCAAGGTTGCAAATACGGTTCGGGAAATGCTTCTACTCTATTACTGGCAACACAATCTGGTGGAATTTGCACGCGGAAACACAAGAACGCCTGACATATTTTATATTGCCTTTATTCAGTTCCATGTTCGCTTCGCCACAAAACACGGTTGCGTAATCCACAGCATTTTGCATTTCACTGGACGTCGAGTCCTACAAAACAAACTTTAAATGTTGCATAATTCTCACACAAAAGATCGAAAGTTTCTCTTTCCCCCTGAATCCCACTGAGATCTCGCATTACGTAATTCAAACAGCTCTGTTGTGCGTAAGACTGTTGTCAAATCTTCCACTACACAGGTCCACTCAGAGATGCTATTATGTAAACTATTTTTTATTTCCCAACCTTCAACCAATCTCCAGAAGTTTTGATAAATGCTCACCAATCTATTTTGTTTGGGATTGTCCTCAAAATCCAAATTAATGTTTCGTTTTGAGAATAATTTTGAAGCAAGTTATAATCACCAGTTAAGGATCGTGATTCACTTTGCGAATGAAGCGCTTTCCTCTCAGGTGGAATCATTTATATCTCTGCAGCTAATGTATGTTTTATTTTTTTCAATTAAGACATCTTTGAGTTTGAATTCGTTGAAAAACGAAAGAAGTTTCAAGACTGCAACTCTTTATTATCTTGATCATCGACTGCATAAGGGACAAATAGTTCCTTGCTACCTTCATCGTTCTTTCTAAACAAACGAAATGCAGCTGAACATGAAGTATACTGAAATGATTCAGTCATTTGTCTATCTTAAGCGCTATTTTTAAGAAATGCCTCCTCAGATCAGACGAAAAATGGCAACAGATGTTTATTAAAATCAATTAGAATTTTCGTTCAGTGAAATCCAGTAGAAAAGAAGAAGATAAATATCCCTTCAGCAGTGTTCTCGGACTTATATAAGATCTGATTTTGTCAATAAATTGCATTGTTGCTTTTAAAAGCTGAAGGAGAACGTCATGTCTTAATTTTATTTTAAATTCAGTCTCCCATCAACCACCACATTAAACCTGAATCCAAGCTTTTTTTTTCTGCCTGGAAGAAGAAGCAATTCTAAGCATATCTTGGATTCAGAATAATGAAATAGTGTCAGCGCTTTTGCGCATTTACTTCCTCGGTTCACAATTTCTTTCCGTTCGTGACATCGGTAAAGTGACGATAACATCCTCATTGAATGTGTGCCAAACATTTAGCAGGAACTCCCTTCAACTGAAAACGAGGGAGTCACATGACTATATATTGCAAGTTTCGACATCTAATACAAGAAACGGTAACGATTTCCTCAGTGAGATTCTTCAAAAAAATCTGCTCTCCAAATATCTTTCACTGAAGCAGTCGCGATTCACCTTTCTCATAAATTGGGAAAGTGGCAAAAACAAGATGTGGGGCATTGAAAATCTCGTGATTTAATATCTTCTTTCCCCCTGAACAAATGGCTTACGATTCTACGATTCATTTTTTTTTTAAATTGACAAAAATGTCAGAGAACTTTTTCAACTCATTCTGAGAAAGTGTAATAAATACCCTTCCACATCGAATATGGCTTCTGAGGTACGTTGCCTCCAACTCCATTTCACTTTGTTTACAAGAATCTTAAGTGATGAACAAGACTGCCAGCCAGAGTTTCTTTTTATTTACGAAGAAACTTTCCACGCATCGCTTACATCTCTGAAACTATTCTTGTATGACTATACCAAAGCAGAGTTACTTCAGTTAACAAATTTTGATTACCTAAATTGCCAATGGCATTTACGATGACTATATTAACTATAAGTACTGTCACCGTAGTTAAATTGGGAATCAAATGAGATTATAATTTTTAACTCTGTATATTAGTTCATTGTTTTCTCCACAGATCTGAGTGCATATATTCACCATCCTCATCATCTTCCTTTAATGTTAGTATGATGGAATAATTACTGCCAAAAATCTTGGCTTCTTATGAATGAAACAAATCTTATACAGCATCGAATCGAACAAGCATAAACGCAGACTGCTCCTATTCATTTCATATTAGCAATCACATACAACCCCCTAAATAAAACAGCCAATTATAAAAATATGGCTTGCAAACAAATCAAACATTAATAATAAGGATATTGTATAGTATCCCATTCGCACGAACAGAAATTATACACTTAATGTGCTTTAAATACTTAATTATTGCTTTCAGGCTGCTGTAATACTTTCAAAAAGTTAAATAATTTTTAAAACGAATCCCGAAAAAATATTCCTGTAAGTTAACTCATTCATTCCCTCAACACCATTATACACTTCCATCAGAAAACGTCTTATTTGCTTGTCTCTAACATCTACAAAATCGAAACGCAGCCTCATAACAGGAACTAATCCCAGTGGTAAATTCTAGCATTGTATCATTCAATGTCAGCGAATATTCGCATTGCCAGACATAGCAGGACTACAGAGATATAATAATCACTTCCACCAGTGATTATTATATTCCTGGAAAAACCCCAAACTCCATATAAACCGGCTAACTCTCTTTTCCATATATAAGTCCATTACTGCTCGCTTGGTCCGACCCAGATCTTTTCCAATCAAAGTACATCGTCACTGCACTGTGGAACCACTAAAGATATCTTTATTAGACATTAAAAAATGCGAAATACAAATCCATTAAAAGCCTTAATTATATGTGAATAGTTAACTAATATTTTCAGTAATGCTTTAGTCGCCTCAACAACGTCGTCTTTTCTCTTAAACTAACAATATTCTTAGCTTACATTTGAAGACTGTTCAAACACTTTAGGGGTAGTTCTGATGATGAATAATAATCCTTAGACGAGCAGTCTTCAGAACCACGTGACATTTGCTGTTGATTAGGACTTCCGCTTAGAACACGAAGAACCTTTGTAAACGCTTTTCAACAGAAGTGAGGTGGAGGTCTTCTTCTGCTGTAAAACGAACATACCAGAGAACACACGCATCATTGATTAGCAGAGCATGGCAATGGGATTAACTTCCTTACTATGGCATTACGTTTTTCTATACAGTTAAGTTTCTTATCCGTTAGGCCATGGAACCTGATAGGTTAAACCAAAACGGAGATTACATTCCCTTAGATCCGTTAGGTTCCTTTACTTCAACATTGATTCCATTCGGTGGATCGTATTCTCCGATCCTTTCATTAGCTCACAACTATTTCAATTATTTTCCTGCTTTATTAACTGGTTGACCATTTTATTCCCTAAATCCTCGGGAAACTGTTAATTAAAAAAGTATGTTATTCCTTTTTGATTGAAAATTTCATATTTCAAGCTTTCAGTAAATTTAATAATTTATTCAATTCAGAACTGACATTCATATTCCAAATGGCGAGTTGTGGTGATTCCCATCTGTTGCAGCAGCTCCTGATATGCAGTGAATATTTTCGACTTTAGTTTTACTAAAATATAATTCCATTTTAGTAACGATTTATTTCATTAAAAGAAAGGATAATAAATAGCCATCAATGTTTAATTTCAATTTTACAAGAATATTTGCTTTGCAATGTTTAATATTAGTTGTGAACTTTTTCAAACAGAAACCTTAGGCATAAATGTTATTGTACTGCTTAAAAGAGACGAGCTCTATCCGGGACTCCATATATTCTTCATTTATTAACTTTAGCGCTACCTAAAAATTCCTTAGCATTTTCAATGAAAACCATGGATTCTGAATAGGATACTTCCATGTCTACTTGAAACTACCCTGGAAGCATTTTTAGTGAATTTCGATACATTTTTTATCCTTATTTGTAATTATACTGATCTGCAGATAGTTTAATAAGAAACAGCATGGTAACTCTGTCGTGTAAGATAAGCTTCTTTTTAAATATCTATGCCTTAAATTTAGATCCAGATGAAACTCGCTTCATACAATGTGTAGAAAATTGGTATAAGTTTCTTTACTGAGCATTTAACTTCAAAGAAGCATTTCTCAGAGTGTTTACATTACTGAGGTAGGTTTGACTCGCTCAAATGAATACTTTTCTGTCGATTAGGCCTTCTTTCCGCTGGCACCCTGGCCATTTTTACAGTCTGCTGATATTAAAGGTGCGCCTCTATTTTGCTCCATTATAAGATTTTATTGAGCAAAAATGGATTCGTTCATGATTACTACGACTTCAGAATTTTTGAAAAGTGCCGAAACCTTTTTTTTGCACCCCCCCCCCTACTCCAGAAAAAAAAATTGAGTAGTCAATGGTAAAATAACACTTCGTATGCTGATTGTGTCATGATTCTCTAGGTGGCAGCACCAGCTATCAATCTGGCCAGTGTTTATATTTCGCTATCTTCTTCTTTAATGAATTCATCCGCTCTGCCGTGAATAATTTTTATTTTAAAAAACAGGTCATGGTACTTAGAATAGGACAGTAATTTTAGATAACTGGAGTCGATTTATTAGTCGACACTGCTGATCTTAATCATATCATTAGTCTGTCTTCTTATTAAATAAAGTACACCAAGAGCCTCCGTAACTCAGTTGGTTTCAACAGAACGCTTCGGTTGAAAAGACCTGGGCTCTAATCACGTCTATGACGCGAAGAGCCTCTTTCAGGACGTTTCAGTCAACGTGAGTTAGCCGGTCTCATACAAAGGTGGAGGATTTTTTCGTCCCTCAAAACGATCTCGTGAACACACACTCACACACACACACACACACACACACACAGACAGACATAAAATACTTACCCTTGGGGTAGGCGGCAGAGGAATGGCAAATCTTTCTAGATATGAATTGCCTAAAAACCTTATCTGCGAATCCACCCTGACTTGGGAGGATGAGGGAAGAGAATTGGATGGATAGACAGATGGAATTTCTCCGCCGAACTACGTACTATTTGATAAATATACGTTGCAGAACAAGAACGCTAAAAAGTCAGTATCAGAAATAGATAAAATGGGTCTGTCGAAGAAAAATTGTCATGGCTGATGAGTTATTACAATAATCGAAACAATTACCCATGAAAAATATAGAAATCGGCAGTGACGCAAGTAAGGAGAAAGAAATGCAAGATCTTTGCAAGACGCTTCAAAATGATGAGGAGAGAGTGAGTTTCAGACAAAGAAATATTGCAGAAAGTGAAGAGGCTCGCTAAGGTGGAAACCTCATTGATCATCCTTCGGATTCAACTTTTCAACTAATAAATCGTCAGGTTTGTGTTAAACGTTAAGAACACAAGGGATGGGGGAGTTATTTAACGTTACAAGGATGGGAGTCAGCTAAAACTGAAACCGTTTTACTGGCTTCATCTCATAAATGTACTTTTCTATGGATGGAAAGACATCGCTGGAAGAAAAGCAATTTTCCTAACACGCATTTAAATATTGATACAACCAGTTTTCTCCTAAATGTTTACTTCTAAAATTTTAAGATGTTATTATTATTTCATACAATATTTTGTTTCTTGTATTTTTGTAATAAGTTTCTTTTGAAAACTTTTATTATTATTAATGGAAATCACATTTTTTTCATTTGGAAATTATAGTGTTTTAGTGTACTTGTGATCATGACAAGTACTTAGTTGACAGCGAAATTTCATACCTTTTTGCAAGTAGCCCATTCATATGGTTGGGTTTCCATCAGATATCAAAATAAATATTATACTTGTCGATGATTTACAACTTCAAATTAAAAAAAAAATCCTGCTTATATCTGCTGAATGGTAAAAAAAAATCTTATTTTATTTTAAGAAAAACGCTTAAAAACAGGCAAAGTGGTTTTCTTTCCCTCTGTACCGCTGCCGAATTGTCGGACGTGTACAGAGGACATCGCCGTATTTATGCGTTGTCATCTGTAGGTTCATGCGATGTATTGGATTATGGCTTTCTATCAAGGGTTGCAACATTTCCAACTTTCTGCTAACTAATCGCATCCCAATATCATCTCACTCTGCCTCAAGGGATCATCGACCTTGCTAAGTGAATTAGAATACTCACGTGCCACTAGAACTACCAATTGTGGCTGACGAAGTAAATATTAACACAATGAAACTCCGGTCTGACTGCTCGGTGTCTGTTATTTATCTAGTTACAGCATCGAGCTCGCAAACTGTTCTCTCGTTTACTCTAGGGAAGGGTTATTGCGCGATATGGTTACTTCATCGCACATCGACCACTACTGTAACATCCTTCGTTTTTTGTTCAATTATGTGAAATTGGCGACCAAGATGCCATTGCTGCTGGGTAACAACTCCTGCAGGTTGTTTTTGAAGGCAAAGTTTTCAATTCTTTATAGATATTCTGGAGATTCTCAGCATAGCTTTCTTTTCTTATTCCTCATAAAGCGTTAAATTGAAGTATCTTTAACTGCCGAGTAATTTTGCTTCATATATGCTTAGTATTTGCCGTCATGGAATGCTTAATCCTGTCTACAGAAACTCTGCCGCCTCTTTAGGAGGAGACCGGTTATTATTCATGTCGTTGAAAAGTCATTGCAAAGGTTTCTGATGTCGTAAATGGAATTCCGACAGACACGAGGGTTTTAATTAAAAAAGAGACTTCATATTCCGCCATACCGCGAAGAGCTTTTTTTTTTTTTGGAAGAAAGGTAACACTGCATTCATTCACGTGTCATTAATCCTCCTCGCTTGGTAGATGGGAAAAAGTTAGCTCTTGCCGTAATTCGAAGTGATCGGTTAGTATGCAACATAGTTGAAAAGATTTCAATTCCGTGCTACAAATAGAAATTCTTTCAATAAAATGAGTTCTCTTTGTTTGTTTTCTCCGAAGTTCAAACATTTTTTCAAAAGGACACTGAAAGATATTAAGACATTTGGAAATACTTTTCGATACCTCTGAAGCGGATTTTCATTAATACTTTCAGGGGGGGGGAGAGAAACATGTTTTGCTACCAAACATATGCTACTATGAAGCAACTGCAAACCCTCCAGTCTTTCATTCGTTGAGCATTCATCAAAACAGATACTTTGTGAGCAGCTCTGGTAAATTAAGTCGCTCTCGAGTCAAATTTGAAAGGTTCCAAATCTGGTTTATCCGTTTAGTGGGAAACGCGCATTATATTTTTTGTCGTATGTAAGATTCAAAAGAAATTTTCCAGTAACACTTATTTAATCGTGTTTTTTTTTAATTATCTAAAAGACGCCGTTGATTGCCAAAATATAGTTACAAACACAGGGGCCTGTACCTCATTACGTGAGTGATATAAGTATATACGCCGTGTTCAATTTCGTGATGTCTACTTCTCATTTAAACCCATCCGTGTTTACAGAAGTAATGATTTTTCGATTGTGATTTGTGCACACATAAATATTTATTTCCTGCATCTTTAGTTTTTCAAAGTTAAGTTTAAAGATGTTATACAAAAATCCTATAATGAAATGATCCTTAGAGGAAGGTTTTCGGACAATAAATGAGGCGATATCTTAGGTGCAAACTTCGTAGAGTTATCATTATTACTTTGATAACTGTGCTGCTCATTCTGAAGGTTACGTATTCCATCCATTAAATACACGAAAACTTCTACGTTCCGCAATCGTGAAGACTGAGGGCATTTCCTCTTCGTTTAGAAAACCTGGGTCTGAATCCCTTCTGTCTTTTTCTATGAGCTTTTCACAGGAAGATGAGTTAGCTGGTCTCATTATGGAGATGTTACGCTTCTTCATCCAGCAGATGGACAAATGAGGCCAGAAGAGCCACTCAGTTAACGGATAAATACGTTGGCTTCATATCCTCAGTTGCTTCAGTTCTAATTCCAATCAAACCAGGCCAGAGACTAGGAAACTTTTAATACGTTAATTCGACTAAGAACAAACACAGCGAATGTAATAGGAACCATTGTGCTGGTTGAATGGAAGTAATGCACAGCATTCTGGGATGATCGTTTAACGCTGCCAATATTACATGCATCCGTGATAATGATGTCACAGAGGTATTATCAGGGATGCACGTAAGAATGCAGCGCGTAGGCAACACAAGGGAAGTGCAAACAGTTACACTAAGGGGCTGAAGTTCTAGGAGGAGCTGTTCTGTGGGTACTAATTAGTAAACTTGGTTGTTGGATAGGTCTCAAAATCACAATATCGTTTTGGACATTCTTATTTATTAAGATTATGGTGATTTTTAGGAGCATCTGCAAATTCTTGAAAAACATTCTCGGCTTCTTGTTTTTATAGTTTTTTTTCTTTTTTTTTTTTACAATTATTACTACTCAGTAAATAAATACTCTTCACGTTTCTATTTTATTTATTTATTCGTATGGAGTTTCCTCCCTTTTCTACCCCGTTCCTATTGGGGTGAGTTGAGCCTCCTCATGGGGGATTAAGTATTTATGGCTGAATATCCGTGTGTGTTCACGGGGCCGGTTTGCCTTCTTGCGGGATGAAAAACCCCAGATAAAGTGGGGGGAGGGGAATCTGCTGTTCACGCCCAAGACCGGCTAACTTAGCTATGGCTGAGGAAGATCCTTAAACGTCGGCGACGGGAATCGAATCCAGGACGCTCCTTCCCCAGGCATATGGTTGCGAAGCGCAAAGCCATTAGGCTAACCGCGCGACACATTTCTATTAAATCAGTGTAATAGTTGTATAAATCAGTTAAGCCCTCATACGTGCTTAATATTGATTACAATATTTGTGATATTCAAGTTTATTATAATGACTAAAAATAATTAAACCCTTCAATATGGCAAACAAATAAAAGCATCGTATTAAATGAACATAATTCAACTTATAATAAAGCATAATTATTTGGCAATTCGTTTAAAAATCGATGTTGATCACAACAGATTTTGAAGTAAAATCCATCACTACTGTTTATATCATTTCTCATAATATTTTATCCCACATGGAAAAGACATTTAATCCTTTATAAGGAACATGCGAAATTCTAATTACCTGGAAGAAACCATAAAAGAAAAATACAGGTTATATTCAGACCACAACTTACAGCTAGCTGAAATACTTATTCAAGGAAATTATGGTACATTGCAGAAGCATTTCTTATTTGTTTACTGCTGTTATTATTATATCGATTCCACACATAAGAGGTTGTGAAACTTATAGCTCATCAACAAAGTGCGCGATCAGCAAAAAAATTTGCAGCTGATAAAATAAATCAAATTACTGGGTGAGAGAGAAGGATAAGCAGCAACAAAGGGGTGTGAATAAGTTTGACGTGTAGCGAATGACAGTTCGAACACTTTTTTTTTTAATTTGGAGTAAACAAATTCAATATGAGCACATACGGCTGCAATCTTTCTCTCCTGCTTTGTGCATTGCATCATTTGTGAAACAACTGTATTTAAGTTACTGCTCCTATAAACTCGGAGTTTAAATTAATGTGGAGAAATTTGATGTGTGCTGGTTGTTCTACACATAAAGTCAAAAGGAAAACATCTGAGAGTAGAAGATGGGAATTCAGAAGTGACCAAGAAATTTATCCTTTTCTTGCCAACCGACTATGCGAGAGGTGGCAACCCTGTACATCTACTTTTCTCAAAACTGCTACTTTCTTTAAATTGTTTATCTACTACTAGACTTATGGGATAGATTGGACAAAATGATCGTTTTGTTAACCATAAACTATCCCGAGCTTTGTTTATTGAAATACAGCCATCGTGACGCCTGCTCGTTTCAATGGGACAGCGCGCATCTCTGAGGAGACGAACAACCATCTTAAAGTGGGAGGATAACACTTTGGTTAGAGAAATATTTGCTTTTCAAAGTGGAAATTCTATTTTGGGGTGTTTGGGAATGCTCAGTCCGAAAATGACTTAAAATTTTTTAGTACTCAGCTTTTTGTAGAAATGAAGCATAATGAGATAATAAAGCGTTTAGTCATAACCTTTTAGTTTTAGTGATTGGCAAGCGTATTCTTCCTCCAACCAACAGGCTGTGGATTCGAATCTCGAAGTGGGCATGGATATTTCTGATTGTCTGTAGGCGGCAAACGAATATCAGTGACAGACCTGAGACCACTTCCAGCAATTGGGGGGGGGGGGCCTAAAGTAGCTTGAAAAAGTTCCATGTTTGATCTCTAGAACTGAGTTTCTAGATTATGTAAAAAATAAATAAAATACAACAAATGGTTAAAAAAGAATAAAAATATATTTTAAAAAATCTTTAGTCCATCTACGGTACCAATGTATTATAGGTTTACAACCTTTCGTGAATGGTTGTCACATAACAAAAAAAAAAAAAAAAAGATTTTACCTTTCCTTTGATGAACGTTTGCTAACATACTTCGTTTCTCATGATCACAATCGCGTTTTCGAGTTCATCCACAAGAAATTCAGGCAAAGGAAGTGAATTTCATGCCGTGTTGCAACCGAGATTTTCACTCCAAAATATTCAGTGTATTTGTTTACTGAAATGCTGCTGAACGATTCAACTTCTAATTCTGATGACCACAGATTACTTTCGAGCCAAGTTTAATATAAAAAGGAGAAAATTATTTGCTTTTATATCAGCAGTGGTTTCAAGGAGAGTTTTTTCTTTCATTTAATACAAATTACACTTTTCATTTTGCAATGGCGTGTTTCGTTTCTGCCGCTGTTCCATCTCATCTCATCTCATCTCATCTTCCTTTTACCCTCTTTTACCTTTGCGGTGTCGAGGTTTTGTTAATCATCGGACCTCAAACCGTTCACAGGATAAAGTAGTCAGTACTACGTCCCGGTGTATCCTATGTCCGTAGTTTTGAGTTCTCAAGGCCGGTTTGCTTGCTTTGCGGGATGAAAACCCCCAGCTAAACTGGGGAGAAAAACCCTGCTGTCCACGCCCAAGATCGGCTAACTTGACTATGGCTGAGGAAAATCCTTCAGCTCCTCACGTCACCGACGGGAATCGAACCTAGGACACCCATTCCCCAGGCATATGGTTGCGAAGCGCAAAGCCACTTGGCTAACCGCTCCGATGTTCCATTTTATACAGCAAAATTTCGACATTTTGTGTCCCAGACTTAAATGTAAGCTTACAACTTCGCAAAATATGAAGAATACGAGAAGAAACTAAAGATTTTAATTTGTTTTAAAGACTGTGAGAATAAGGGAGTGTTCCAGAAACCTCATTCTACCTTTTGCTGGATAATTGAACTCACTCCCCACTAAACGTACATAATAATAAAGTGATAAATTATACAGATTTAGTCCGCTTCTCTGCTTAAAATGGCAATCAGGTTTTATAAAGTGGACATGATGATCGGATTCCAACGTTCTTGAACTTCCAGAAAATATTCTATGTGTTTGATCCCGACTGTTCTCATTTTGTGAATCGAATGCGGCCTCAGTTCTGGCAGCAAGGAAGCACCATCATTGACTGCGTGAGTGCTCGTCTCGGGCGTTTCCAACGGACCCCCTGCAAGGTAACACAGAATTGTGAATGTCAGTGTAACTTCGTTTTTCATTTCTCCGAGGTTGATCCTGGCAAGGGACCAGCGCAAGACAGAAGCATCCTACATCGCAACACAAATGGAAGGGGGGGGGATACATTTTGGGAAATATCGTTCTTCCGATGGCGCCATCATTCTCTATGGGAAGAGTGCGTGCTGAAATTTTTGTCTCTGCATATTGGACATTTCGGAATGTTTACTTGGCAACTTTTATATTGTGTTATTAAATCATAATATCTGGGGGCGGGGTATTATTGGCTTGTACGCATCAGATTTTGCACCCATCGTAACCGCAGCTGTGCAGTTAAGTGCGTAATATTCTTTCACAAACCGCATTCTGCGAGTGGAGAAAATTCTCTGATGTAAGATGAGAATAGCGCTCAACCCGTTCCTGCACTCAACCAAATCCATTTTCCTTCAGTTTATTTGGGCTGTCTGACTGTTTTATATTTATATTATTTATTATTTAACGATATCATTGGATTCACTTAAATCGCACGAATTTGCTGATTACCAATGCAGCAACCTTGAACTGCACCTCAACTATAAGTCGGTTGACTTCTTAAACTACACGTCATTGGCTTTCATTACACCCTGCGCTGTTGCCGCGTGGTTTATTCCTCGCGTGCAGACTTCGAGAACAGCGTCGGTGTACGGATATTTTTTGCAAAATAGTGTACATTTGCACCCTGTTTTACTTAGGGATCGTTTCAACATCTAATGAATAAAAATCTCTTTAATAATGTGTCGTGCCACATTTGTGATCAAACAAGAATGGAACCATAGTTATTGAGATTAGTTAAGAAAATTATTTTAACCATTTAAATCGACTGTGGAAGGAATTAGCAGCACGTAGTCGATGCTTTGATATCGTTTTGATGAGCAAATTTTGCTTTGCTCATCAAAACGATATCGTCTGAGAATGGCTAACAGTAGCTAAGCGCATGTAGTCTACTTTTACTGTTTTTTTTTTTTTAATGTGTTTGATTTCGCAAAGGGCATTTTCATTCTTAAAAAAATGAAATAAACTGCTGTTGGTCATTAACAAAGGCTCCACAGATTGTTAATAATAACGTTTTTCTGAAAGAAATACCTTTTATTGCAATTGTATACTTTGTGGCAATAAAAGACAATTTACGTGCGTGTGTTCAATGATGGATTCTCTTAATAACATTCTACATATAATAATAATATTATCTTATTTACTTAGGGAATAAATCAAATCCTCGTACCGAAAATTTTATTTTAATTCAAGTGAATTAAATTTAAAATTTAATTCACTGTCATTTGCTGTCACTCTGAAAGTTCTAAACTTTAAAAACAGTAAAAAGCATACCCCAGAGCCAAAAATGACACCGAAACATTTAATTATTTGGATATTCTATAACTGTATCATGTTTCAGATTACTACATAACGCTATGCTCAGCACAAAAGCAGCGTTGGATTTCGTAGCCTCCATTTTATAATGGAGTCGGAGAAAAAATACGCCGAAAAGCTTCAAATAAGTATATCCGGTTTAATTAATTAAACTCCACTTACGTCCGAAAAGGTTTCCCAGCACAGTTCCAGGCAAGCAAAACACCAGCACAAGCAGATCAGCGATCGCCAGGTTAGCTAGGAATCGGTAGTACACCGTTTGAAGGGCTCGATCCCTGAACACCACAGCGAGTGCGCCACAGTTTCCAACAAGTCCGACGGCTAACACGAGGCTGTAGGCTACGCAATATATCACTGTCAGAGGCAAAGGGTACCGCCAGAAACATCCAATCGGCACCGTACACTCAATCGAAAAATTTGATTCCGAAATATTGCTTCTGAATTCCGTGGACGATTCGACTATAGGCCATTGCACGTATTGGAAGTTGGGAATTCCATCTCGGTAAAGGATATCATCCCCAACCATGGTACCTAGATGTCGAAGAAACAGAAAAATCCTTTCCTGTATCCGTTTCGAAGAAAAGTTAAGCTGCTGCACAAACGATCGCTATTTCTTTATCATTGCGCACCTCGATCAGTCACTCCTTTCTTCGCTTTCAAAATACGAAAACTTTATTTTTCAGGGAATTAACTCCTCCACCTTTCGGGATCGAGACCACTTGGGATGCGAGATCTCAAACCATCCCAGAGCAAGACGTGATGTTCTTTCAACTTCCACAACCTACTTCTGCAGCTGCCAATATAGCAGCACGATCGCACAGAGCCCTCTAGTAAAACATACGCGAACTATCTAGTATTGATTACAGAAGCTTCTCAAATCAAGGGCTACGAGGTGAATGCGGCTTGCACCTGTTACATAAGAAATGCTGAACCTTTGCCGATTAAATAATACTCAGCGAAGAGGGAAGTGCGTGGCGGTAAAACTGACCTCTTGGTGAAGAATTGACAATCGTATTTTCTTCACCCCACTTATGACGAAACTTAGAAAATGCTTGTTCGCATTTCGCTGACGTATTTTTTCTTTCCCATGAAACCGTAGAATTCTTTTGAATTCAAGAAACGTAGTCATTAGTTTGGAAATTTTGAAGAATGATTAGATTCCTAAATCTTCAATATTTTAATTTTTACCCTCTAACGAGAAGTTATTAAAAAAAATAAGAAAAGAAATAGTTATACTGATGTTGAAGGTCAAACGAGGAGAGAACTGCTCATTATTAATTTGTATTAAAGGCGTGTTTCTTTATACGAGTGTCAATCGAAAGGAGCTTTGTGAAGTTTTTGGTGTCGTTTAGAACATTTCAGAATATACAAATGAGGTGGTCTTAAAAAAATTTTCCTGAAAGATGCAGACATCACATTAGTGGTTACCACATATCCGAATTCGTCTCTCTGAGCGTCTTTCTCCTCCTGTGGCCAAACCACAGCGACAGCGAAGTTTTGTGCAATTTTTGGAGTTTCTGAATGTTACACCACCTGACATTTTATTGGAGGATGACCCCCACATACGAAAAAAAAAAATTTGTTCCACCGGCCGATGAACTGAATGGCAAGAGAAATCAATCATGGACGAACTGAAATCAAAGATGCCAAAATTTGAGAGGAATTTTGGCATTTACTGCGGTCTGAAGTGTTCATGGCAAGAGCTGCCATAACTTCCTATTTGGTTTAACAAAGCTCGAATGATGGAAGCGCTTTATCTTCCTCCTTACACAGAGGGTAGTGGTGAGAAATGGCATTTGGTCTGATATTCTCAGATATCAAAAATTCCACACCTTTATTGTTCCCAATGCGGCTCCTCGGACGTGAACACGATCATCAAGAACGCTGTGTTTAGAATAACACAAAAGTCAGCGCAGTATCGCACACCAGCCGGAAAAAGAAATACGAAAAACACATGACGGATTCGTCTATAATTTATATATTATGTGATGGTAACATTTGTTTTTTTCTCTTGTTGGCACATGCGTTTCCATACTCCAACTTATTATACGATGTCAAACGGCACTAGAGTTTTCTCCAAAAATTCCGATTTATATTGTCCTCAAACATCCAATTTCAAACAACAATCCATGCATGAACTAGTATTTGTTTATTTATTTATCTTATGCAGGGCTTCTGGATTTTAGTCTATTGGATAAAGCATCTATGGGGTGCAATTCTAGTTTGCCTCCTTGTGGTGCACTCTGAGTCATGCTAAAGAGTTAGAGCGACTGGCGGCCAGATCATTGCGCAACTGTGCAATCTCCTGACCATACTTACACATGAACTAGTAACCTTAACGACAAGGGAAACAGTAACATTCTTACAGCGACATCATGAGTATCCAAATAGTTTTAAAATAGAGCGAACTGTAATGTTTCAAAAATCGCCAACTGCTTAGTTTTCGCAGTACGATTTCCATTCAGATTCTGTTAAGTCATCTTCGAATTTTGTCACAAATACTTATCGAGAGCGCAGCCGCACACTTTGAACGGAAAGAAACCGAGAACTTATATTCCGGAGATTCCGTGTTTTGACTATGCTGAATCGTCTATCAGGAAAGGCTGTTGTGTAATAGCGTTGAAATGTGCCATTCATAAATTCTTGTATCATAACCGGCATGATTTCCGGGAAATATACAGGGCGGCCATAAATTAACTTTCCCTCTTTGGAGGTATCTGTAGCTAAAACTAATACACGGAATTAGACCACATTTTATATTGAGACTTTCGAAGGCATGGGGAGATGAATTCCGCGAAAAAAATATTTAGTACCAAAAGTTGCCGATATGGTAATTTTTGGCGCTGGCGGAGACAAAACAGTCATATATTTGCAGTAAACGCAGGTAAAAAGGATTATGCAAATTTTACTGTGCGTACCTGAGAGCAGCGCCACTAATTCCACTTAAAAAGGGATTGGGAAGGTTCAGGCAGTTATTCGAATGATTGACGAATTGTGCTCAATATGCGTCCTATCTTGCCTCAGCTTGCTTTACTTGTTAAGTTGTTTTACCTTAAACAGTGCAATGCAGTAGCGGCTCTTCGGGAATTTAGAAGGCTTCATAAGCTGCGTACAGGTCCTATGTCAGCTGTAGCACTGAGAGCTATGATTAAGAAGTTTGAAGAAACTGGATCATTAGGAGTTAGACCTGGCAGAGGACGGAAAGCATTGCAAGAAGAGACAGTAACAGACCTTACTACTGCGGTATTCGACGACATAGGGACCAGTACTGGTCCAAGCGCTCGTGCCATAACTTGTAAACTTGATATGGCTTATGGTACATTCTGGAAAATGCTCCACTTCTAACCGTATAAGTTCAGTCGTTTGCAAGCACTAACTACCGCAGATTATGATAAGCGCATGACCTTCGCACTAACGTTTCTTGCCCGAATGGAGGTCGATAATGACTGGCCTTGGAGAATATTGTGGGGTGATGTGGCTCATTTTTATCTGAATGGGTCGGTCAACACTCACAACTGCAGAATTTGGGCATCTGAACATCCCTAAGCGATCAAGCAAGTACCACTGCATTCTCCAAAAGTAGCCGTGTGGTGTGGCTTCACAGCCGATTTCATAATAGGACCATACTTTTTTGAGCGTATTACCCCTACAGGTCCTGTAACCTGCTTCATTACTGGAGAGATTTATCGACGAATGCTGGAAAATTTTGTCATTCCAGCATTGCAGCAAAGACGATGTTTGGACTCCATAATTTTTATGTAGGATGGAGCACGGCCACACATTGAACGTTCAGTACAGCGCCTTTTACGCCAGTATTTCAGTAATGAGAGGGTTATTAGTCGGTTCTTTCCGACGGCATGGCCGCCTCGATCCCCGGACATCACTCCATGTGGCTTTTGGCTGAGGGGGTATTTGAAATCCGTCGTGTATGCTGGTGGCGTTCCCATCTTGCTTGTTTTGAAAGAGAACATAAAACGGGCTGTTATGAACATCCAATCCGGCTCCTTACGTTCATCTGTAGAGCATGTCGCATACCGGATGCAATTTGTTGTACACAAGAAAGATCAGCACATTGAAAATCGTGTATCTGGTCCAGGGGACTCCGATTCTGATGAATAAAACATTATTTCCTGTGAATTCAATCACTACATTAATTTCTCTCTCTCGCTAGTTGTTGTTTTAGTTTAATTTTATCTGCCTTTAATGTAATTATCCGCTTGTTTTCGGCTCCGCAAGCGCCAAAATGTCCCCTGTCGGCGATTTTTGGTACTTTTTTTTTCGCGGAAATATAAAATTTGGTCTCCTTCCGTTTATTGGTTTTAGCTACAGATGCCTCCAAAGAGGGAAAGTTATTTTATGGCCTCCCTGTATTAAAAAAGAAAAAGCGACAACTAACCGCCATCTATTAGTCAACTTTAAAATTCACCGAATTACTGTACACTTTCCGCGCCTTCTTCTCGCTTCGATTTCTACCCCACCACGGTTTGTACTCCTCTTCCCATCTCCGTCTCCAATGAAGACTTTCTCCCCCTCCCCCATTATTATTCATATCTTCATTTTCAGCTCAGTTCTTAACATCCCGTTTACACGCAGGCCTTAAAAAATTAATTCCACTGCCTCGGTGTTGCTGCCATCTTTTCCTTCGTCATAAGAAAGAAATCTTCCTACACAATTGAAAGGCTTCACTGCATTCGAGATAAGATCTTTTCCTTTAAAATTCGTGCTTCTTTGCTGTAAAATTTTTATATTGAATTCAGCCAACCCATAAACATTTCTTTTTAGGTCACGTTTTTGAGCTTATCTGTATTCCTTTTCATCGTTTCCTCTTCTACTTTCGTATCATTTTTCCATATAAAAATTGAAAAGTTTAAGGCAGTGATCGCAATCCTGTATTAAACCTTTATCAGTTCTGCTTGGCTTTGACATTACCTGACCTGTCGTATAACTTTCATCCCAAATATTTCTTACTGCTTCATAACTCGCATCGGTAATTTGATTTGCGTTTCACAAAAAATGTCATTTTTTGTGCCTTTTTGTGTAATCTATAAATGCATGAACACTGCGAGGTAAAATTCAGTTCATTTTTCCATTATTTGTTTGCAATTTGATCTGCGCATGATTTACGTTTTCTTAAGCTATTCTGTTCTTCTCCAATGATTTAAAAAATCTAGAATGAAAGCCAAAATTCGTCGGAGAAGTTTCCCCACGCACACCGGATTTAATATATTCAAGTACAGGTTGCATTTGACAATGACGTTCATCACGGTTGTTGCAACCCTGTTTGTTTTTTTTTATGCTATTTTTCTTTTTATGTGACAAAAAGCAACCTGAATTACTCACTAAATAATTGATGATGGCGAATTCATGAGAATGAGCTACATTCCCTCAAGTAGAACTAAAATTCCCTTCCACTCTTCATTTAGAGAATATTCTACTATAATACTTGTTGCCAGTCCGCTTTCAGACCGTAGATAATACACACATCGGCCAATGAATTAGAAACCGTTATGTAGATATATATACGTAAACGTACTTATGCAGCGTGTATATGCAAATTACTTGGTCATCTGTGTCACCACGTGTTCTATTCAACTATTTAAGAATGCTGGTGGTCAATATCGAAAATGTCGATCATAAGAAGAGGAGAGATATCCCAAGTGTTTAATCAGAGGAAAAATAACTCGCATTAATAGAGCACACAAACGTGTAGGGTGAAAGAGATGATCGTAATGAGGGGAACGAATGATGAAAGGAGAAAAGTATGACATGAAAGAATTACTGGAAGTAGCAAAAGAACAGAGTGAGAGATAACAGAGTAGAGTTGAGAAGGAGGGCTAAAATAGAGAATGACTTTATGCGTAGGTTATGCAGAGGAGTGGTGTAGAATTTGTGGAGTGAGTTTGATGAGCGTAAGGACTTATACGAGAAGGGTGGTTTGCATCTGAATGGATCTGATGCTCGGAGACTGGAAAAAGTGTTGTTGAATGAAGCGAAATTGGATGTGCAAAATCAGAAACTAGAGATTGGGGGGGGGGATGTTGAGTGGATACGCAGACATCAATGAAGCAGCTGAGTGTAAGAATGTGTATAATATGCCAAAGTTAGTACCACCGGTAACAAAGCAGAATGGGATAGTTAGTATAAAGCGTCAGGATAGCAGTAGGCCTAGGAAGCCTCTGAATTCTATGTACACCAGTGCCAGGAGGCATTCGGAACAAGGGGGGAGGATTTGGGGCAGTCGTTAGTTCATCCTGGCCGAACTTTATTGGCATTAATTAGTGGGATAGAATGTGTAGTGTATTCGGGGAAGAATCGAGAAAAAAATAACATAAGTTAAACTTCGGGAGAGTGAAAATATCACATATCAGACTATCTGGTGTGAGATAGAGGTCAATAGAACAAAATATTCAGTTGGATGCTGCTCTAGACCAGGGGATGGAAAAGATGACGAAGATGGTATGTATCGGCAAAATGGATTCAACGAGTGGAGGACAGGTAATTATTACGGGGAATTTCAACTATAAAAATATAGATTGGAAGAAGGAATGGACACATGGGCGGAAGGAAATGGGGATGTATGCAATTACTAAGGGATAATGACCTGAGACAGCATGTGATCGAATATACTAGGGATTTGAGAGCTCTAGTAACTGCACCAGAGAATTTGTTTATAATGAATATGACCACACTGCCACCAATTGATGAGAGCAATCATATAGTCTTGACACGGGAGATGACTAAATGTGTGGAATTTTCAGTTAAGACGGGGTATATGTGGAATTACAGGGCTGATAAATGTGATAAGCTTAGGAGATTGCTTGGATCAGTGTCATAGCATGTGAAACTGTAAGAGCTGGATGTTGACAGTGCATGGGAAGTGGTAAAGGAGCGTTTGAGGGAGGGAATTGCAGACTGCCTACCTACAGTCAGGAGAGTAGATCAAGTGGGAGTTAAATACCATTGTTAAGCTTGAGTTGCAAAAAGAAACAAAACAACTGCGAAGTGAATTTTAGGAGAAAGGTGACCAGCAGGCACATGCCAGAAGGGTAACTAGTGTGGTAAGAAAGGCAAAAGCAGAATATGAAAGAAAGTTAGCAATGCTAAACAGAATCCCAAACAGTTCTTTCAGTATGCTGCAAGCAAAAGAAAGAATGTATATGGTAGAATGATTTTAATGAATGCCGATGGTGGGGAGGTAACTGAATCAGTAGAAATAGTATAATTACTAAGTAAACACTTTGCAAAAGTATATCATCCAGGTACGAGAGGGAGCCAAAGGCTTATATGGGAACTGAGGTAAATGCAATCGAGATGCACAGCATATTACAGAACCTTAATGTGGATACAGCTGTGGGATTGGATGAGATACCAGCTCGAGTTTTACGTGAAACAGAGAGAGTTGTCAGTGTCCTTGATCATATTGTTTAATCTAAGTGTCAGCTCTGAGATAGTCCTGAAGGGGAAATAGTTGCATTGCATAAAGTAGGCTCCAAGGCTAATGTAGCAAATTACCGACTGATCAGCATATCAGGAGTTGTCCTCAAAGTATAGGAAAAGTTGATCAAGAGCAAATTACAAGCATGGGTAGATGGAATTGGGATACTGTATGGGGGCAGCATGGTTTGGTGAAGGGTAGGTAATGCCCCAGTAACTTGCTCACGTTTTTCAATACAGTAACAGCTGAGTTGGATAAAAGTAATGGGCTTACACTGACACTGCTGGAATTTGCAAAGGCCTTTGACAGATACCACATGGAATTCTAATCAGTAAACTGCAGCACAGGGGATGGATAGGAAGGTGGTTGATGGAGAAATATCAGGGAGTAGTTTATTCAGAATAGAGCTCAAAAGAAGACTAATGGCGTGTCGAAGGGTTCTGTTCTTGGATCGCTATTATTTAATTTGTTGATTTACGATATAGGAAAGGATCTGAGAGGAACTTTTCAGTTATTTGGCGATGATGCAAATTTCGACAGAGCAATAGTGAATGCAAGAGATGTCAAAATTTGCAGGATGATTTGGCAGACTGGGCAAAGAAGAATGGCTGTCAGTTTAATATGACAAAGTGTAAGGTGAAAATATTACTAGCTGTATACCACATTGGTGGAATTGACGAAGCCAGAAACATGGAAGTGTTAGTAGATAGGGAGTTAAAGTTTAGGTAGCACATAGCAAAAGTGGCTAAAGCAGCTCATCAGATTACTTGGTTACCGAAGGATACGTTGACGAGCAGAGACAAGTAGGTTATTGTTCCTCTTTATCAAGCCTTGATAAGACCTCATCTTGACTACTGGGCGACAGGGTTTCTTGATGATAGGGGAGGAGGTGGAGAGGATCCAGAGGCGATTGACCAAGATGGTAGCAGTCTATGGAATGAACCTAATGAGAAGAGGTTGAAGACTTGTGGGCTACAGAAAAACAAGTTGATAGGCGGAAAAGGGGGTGATATAATTGAGAGACGAATTATTGAAGGGTTTTTACAGGATTAATACAGAGTATTTATATCACAATATTTTCCAGAACAGGTCTGGTGGTAGGAGAACTAGGAGTCATCTTTGGAAACTGAGCAAGAGTATAGTTAGCAAAGGTGTTAGAAAGGTGTTACTTTTTAACCCTAAACTAAAAAAAAAAAAAATACCGTACAACTCGCAGTATTTTAAGAAATAATGCTTCTAAGACATGGGGGTGATTTGCTGTACTGTCATTAAACGCAGATCCACAAATCATTAGTAAAGATTAACTCACCTATTAAGGGTGGCTATCGGCTGGCTATATATGGTGAAACTAAGGGTGGCTATCGGCTATCTACTGATCGCCAAGAGTTTGTCCAAAATCAGTTCCACTTACATGTTTCCTTTTGACGGGATATTTAGAGGAGTAGTTCGTAAACAGCTGGCAATCATTTTCCTGTTCGAAAGTCTATGTGATGGAGCTTGTTTCCATCCTGACCATTCGCCATCTGGTATGGCATATTGAGAACAGCAATGGGAGAAAATACGAAGTATGAAACCTTTTTCTAACACTGAACAGGATGCTGATCCGTTTCAACAATTCACAATAGAAAGGTTTGGACCCTAGGACACGCAGATCTCACAACTAAACAACATCGAGACTCCGGTGGTAATTCCGCGTGTTTTTGAGGGATTTTTTAATACGAATATGCTTCTTCTTTCTTCCAAAATGTCGTCTCTTCTTAAGATATCGTATTTCTCTAACACTATCTGTACGACTGCTTTCTTTCTCTATCTGTCATATACGTATATAATGCTCAATGTTACTGGAAAGTTGAATATTTATCACACCCTTTAATCATGAAATATAAATAAATTTTAAATACGTGAACACAGTCTGGACTTCAACTTCATTCTATTACGTTTTAAATGCCATCACAAACTTCTTCGAATGAATACTACCCCAAATATGGCATTGGGGAAAAAATATTTTTATATATCATGAACAGTTAATCGAACGAGTAAGAAATAAAATCATTTTGATCTTTCCCCATCTTATTCTGTTTCTTTACTCTGCTATTGAGTCGTCACAGATAATAGTTCTATGAAGTTTTCTCGCTAACTGTAGCAGAAATTTGTGGAAAAACCAATTGGAAAAGTAAGTAAAGATTCTCTAAGTCCGCCACATTTTTAAAAAAAATTCTGTTTAATTGAGTGTACTGAAGACCTGATTGCCCCATTGTTTTATTACGTTTTTTTAATCAGACCATCTAATCCATTCTCACTTTAATAACTGTAAGCTAATCCAAACGCAGTGCTATCGAGTTTCGTTTAAAAACCAAGCGCGAGTAAATCGAAGGAAGAGAAAAGTAAACTGAGACGTCCAGTTATCGATGGGAAAGTTCCAAGAATCGTTGAAGCTTTCTTCACAGATGACTTGAAAGATTTTTTCTTTTTTTTATGGCAGAAGCAAAGGAAAAACTCAATACAAAGACTACAAATCCCAGGAAAAGAAGTGGGAAGGAGAACGTTCGAACATAACTTTTAAAAAGAGAAACTCCTTTCAAGATTCTAAGAAAAAGAACAAAAGTGAAGTTGATATAATACGATACACTGGGACGACAAAGGTCACCGATTCCACGTGATGATACAAATATTAATTTTTGCAGGTATTTCATCTTTCTTGATAAATGTTAGCTTCTTTCCATTACACAAGGCAATAGACAAATCCTCTTGTTATCTGGCTTTTAGCCAGATATCCAAAATATCCAAAAATGATATTCTCTAAAACTTAGTTATTCATAAATATCAGGTTGGTCAGACCTTCGATGAACAAAACCAATAAGAAAATTCGCCGTAACTTATGTTCCCAGTAGAAATAGTTCACGTCTTCTTAGGGTAAAGGTGGAATTTCTTCGACCAGACCTTGCATTTACAATAAGCGCAATTGTTTTTAGAGAGAGATTTTCATCAGGTAAGGATTCCTTTGTTTTGTCGTCAAGCTTTTCTTCTGTGTACATACCCCATCTTCTCACAGAAGATATTAACGTGGCTCACGTATTCTCCATTTATTGCATATACAAATGGATTTTCTTCCACTTGACTTGACAGGACAGATAATTCACGTGCATCATTTACTCAGCCTCACGTGGAAAAGTTCAGTAGATTAATGAGGGGGAACAGGGCACCATAGGCTAGTGGATTTCCACATGGGCAAACCTGAAATCCTTAAGCATTGCTTGATCAGAACAGAAACCATGATTATAACATAGTTATAAATGTGTTGTGCATTCTAGAATTTGCAGTGGTTGCATAGACAGCAAATATCATCTGTTTGAATAAAGAGCAATTTTATTTTAAAATGTGGATCTGTTGTTTTAATCCACATTTTAGACACTCTGGTGTATTTGTCATTAATTTTATCGTTTTATTCAGTTTTTGACTCGCATCACAAGAATCTGTTGCTACAGAAGTTTATCCCGCCCCCCCCCCCCTTCCCCAGTAATCATTTGTCTTAAATCTACAACGAATTCCAGCAAGACAAAACAAACGAGCGACACTCTGTGTACGGCACTCTCCTTAGGAAATTTATATTATTAAAAAATAAATAAAAACTTACATTT
This sequence comes from Typopeltis vanoorti, assembly GCF_054136105.1. NCBI lineage: Eukaryota > Metazoa > Arthropoda > Arachnida > Uropygi > Thelyphonidae > Typopeltis > Typopeltis vanoorti. The sequence continues at coordinate 144,292,549 of NC_143556.1, forward strand.
TTTTCTTCTTAAGAACATATTAGCTTTTAACAGAAAAAGGTTTCGTTTATGTCTTGAACTTCAGAAATTAACTGACAAAAAAAAAAAAAAAATTCCTTAAGAACCTTAGTCTTAAATTGTATGCTTAGTTTAATTTTAAGAATTCTAATTGAATTAATGACCTGACGCCGGGTAGCTTTGATAGTGCTGAGTAAAAAGCTTCCTGCTAATTTCTGAGTTAGAGGAGAATTAAAGCTCGTCTTTATTGAAACAATGGAAGATGGGAGTTTGCTCGTGAGAAGAAAAAATTTATTCAGCAATATCCCTCCTCGTTTAATTTAGCTGGTAGAAGCATCGCTTGCTATTTAGCAGAATACAGTGATCGGGGAAACTAGGAGTTGCTTTCCCATTGCAAAGCTTACTTTGAGCGTCTTGATGTAGGAAAATAAGCCAGAAATAAATCGACGTAGAAAGACATACTTCAGAAGTGCAAGTGAAATGCTATGCAGCAGGTTTTCTGTCTTCTTCCTTAAGCTTTTAAGTTGTCGTGACGTAATGCGTAAGCACCAATTAAAATCGCTGTCAGTCTCAACAAATTTTGGCACTGGGATCTTGACTCCTCTTAAACTTCTATAAAGGTGAACAATTTTAGCGCTTGAATTATATTAAATGATACAAATTTGCCCCTGCTGTACTAAACAGAACCCAAATTACTCAGCAATGCAGCTGTTACGATGATCATAGTTAACGTTGAATAATTCGGTTATTATACAACCATAGTTTATCGCATTGCATCTGATCTCAGTTTTCGTAATTAATACCAAGATATTGCGAGTTGTTAATTACAACTTTCGCGTTTTAATTTTTTTATTTTATGGACATCAAATTAACTTTCATTTCATTTAATTTGAAATCCATAAACTTAAGCTACAAAAAATCGGATGAAATAATCTATCAGAATCACTCAACATCATCCTGTATTCCTCAAAAATAGCAGTATTTTAATATTGCTGAGATTGTGCAATTATAGCGAGCTGTTTTCCTTACCGCAATACTAACATTTTAAACTTTTAACAGCCATTGAAATATACACTTAGATGAAACAATAAACTATTTTATATTTTCGTGGCAGTTGTAAACAGTTTTCTTTTATTTCTAAAAAATGTAACTCTTTCGCACCTGTAACTGACTTTCTAAGTTTTCACATTTTATTTTATTTATCACAAGTACTTACGAACAGAGCATGCGTATTTGCTGTTGTTTTGGTGTGTTAGCCGGAACAAATCGACAATGTCGCAAGGTATCGAAAGAGTGGTCTCATTTAACCTGTTTATTCTCCAAAGAAGATGAATGCGCCTTGTCACTTCGAGCTAATTTGCAATGACATCCGCCTACATTTTTATTGGCAAAGATCTCACTAGTCAAACTATGATTTAATATACTTCTCGTGTGCTTTGTTTTTCGGAACGAAGTCTTGCATGCCAAACGGTATCGCTGTACGTTGTGTACCATTAAACTTCATTTGGCAAGGTTCAGTGTTGCTTCGTTGCGCTTATAATATCATTACGGAGGAACACTTTCTGTTTACTGCCAATTCAGCTCTCGTTGTTGTAATTACTGTGATGACCAGCCTTTGAAATTAGCAATAATATAATGCGGGTGCTACTAGACAAGTTTACAAGCCTACAAGGACGCAAACGCAGCTGTAATTAGATCAACGAATGTCAACCTCCTTTGGGACGCTTCCTAAACTCGCAAGCAGTGTAATGTTTTACAGAACGCGAATGCTTTGTGGATTAAAGACAACCCGCAGAATAAATGTCAATAAATTGAATAAAACGTCTCGCTAATTTAATTCAAATAAGTGCTGTCGTCTGACTAAAGACAGTGCCTTATACATTGAATTATGGTGAAAGCATAAGAAACTCAATGAGGCGATTTAGTTTCAATAGATAAAATATAAGAGACATGTAGATGAAGATTTCGATCTAGAATGTAAGAGTGTGTACTTGTACGTATATCATTTCAGCATCAAATGAATGACAACTCTTGAGCCTTACACTGTTCTGCAAAAATGACACAGCTATCTGAGTACAAGAAACCTTAACACAACATTGGTCGACCTCTGATCATTGGTTTTTACTCTTGTGGTGTCTTCCAATCAAAGGTTATACAGAGATATTGACATTTGGCCTAGGTGTTCCTCTCCCAAAATGATAGAGAGTTTAGTCGTCTTGGCTTCACCTTCAATGGACATCAGAACTCTTTCAAGAGATTTAGATCGGGGCTCACTAATCTAACCTTTGTACTTCATTTCCTCAAATCATGTTAATACTCAGTTGGGATGGAACCACGTAGCTGACACTTCTTTCAGCCGAAAATCAGAGAAATATAGGGGTTGCCCTGATTTTCCAGTTATAACTCTACAGTCTGAGATCTGTTAACTCAATACGAAAGGGAAAAAAAAAAAAAACGAATATCTTACCATATGCTGACTAATCACCCGTGTGGTGATATCGACACAAAATTTACCACTACCTTCAGATGGCATGTGTATATTCATTCATTTCTTGTTCGACTTTTTTTTCATACACAGTTGTACACAGACACACAAAACATATTCAACATTAGTGCGAGGTTACATAATTAACTTTTCCTAAAGCCATTAGAGCTGCCTAATTCCGTTACATAAATTCCGTTTACATACATTATATTTACACATTCGCCGGTTCTGTAACCCGCTGAAGAAGGCCATTCCACATATTTTGTATCCTAATAGTAAAAAAATGAATTTAGTATGTTTGTTGTAGCTCGCTCTTTTCGTCACACGTGTTTTGTTTAATATATTTTCCGGTTAAGCCTAGTTCAAACAAAGGCAGAAAATTCCGCTATCTATTTAATACATCTCTTACAAATATCTTCTCCGTCTCCTGTTAAGTAAATCCATCAGATTGAAATTATCCTATTTCCGTAATAATCACGATAATACTGTAAAAATTCGATGCAGCAAGAAGAAATTTTGCATAACAAGTACATCGAGTTTTTACAGATAGGCAAAACCCAGAAAACCTGTAAATAATCTTCTCCTTTAGCATTCAGTATTGTATGTAGCATGTGTACAGCCCAACGGGAATTAGCTATCTCTTTGAAAAACAAAAGATGTAAAATTGTCAAGGCTAAAGGAAACGCCCTACAGTCGGAAAGCCGTTTGAAATTTTGTTTACAAGGTTCGACCCTAAGTAACCTCAAGGTCAATGCAGAAAGGGGGCGGCAAGATTCAAACGAATCTGATTAGAACATGAAGATGGAGAATGAAGGGGATCGGCAAAAGTTCCAGAACCAGGAATCACATGATAACTTAAGGGGTTCGCATAAGTGCACGCAAGGAATGCACGGGGTTCAAAAAACTGAACTAAGGTGGATATATGGAAGAGACGGGAAAAAAAGGAGAAGGATTGGAATGAGAGAATTAGTGGAGTAGAGTAGATCAGATTGAGTGAGTGAGTGGTGAATACGATTTGGATTATCTACTGTATAGTTAAATAGTGAGTCCTGGAAGTGGGATGAAAACATCGAAGGTAAGTTCCAGCCAATTTCTTATTAGTCTAATCTAGATCTACGACAATGGACAAACCCCTTAACTTCGATGACGTATACAGGGAATTCCTAAGGCTAAGAAAACTCCTTAATGACAACTGGCCAGGGAAGGTCAAACTGTACGAATCATTTCCCCCTACACCGTTTAACAATGACTCTAAAATAGAAGAACCAGATAACACTGACGACGAAAGCGAGGGAGATATAACCGAGGGGAACATCTCGTCCCTCCCCCCACCAAAAGTTCCCATTCAGGCGAACTCCCCGGAAGAACATGCCAGTAAAAGGCGTAGAACCGCTGACACTCAGATGGAAGAAGACACACCTGCACAAGAAGTCCAAGACAAAAGGGAAAAGGCCCCCTCAGTAATCCTTCGCGATAAAGAAAAATGGACCACGGTGGCACGTAACCTCAGACAACACAAAATAGGTTACTCCTGGGCCATAAACACGGACGAAGGAATTAAGATTCAACCACAAACGGTCACAGATTACAGGCAAATAACCAAAATAATGGACAACACCAACATTCAGTACCACGCCTTCGCTCTTAGCAGCTAAAAAAAAACCTCAAAGTGGTACTACGAGGGGTAACCGAAGGCATAACCACCGAGGAGATCACAACAGACCTCACACAACAAGGACTAACCCCAATCAAAGTTAGCCGGATGCTCAGATCCGACAAACGACCAATGCCACTCGTGTTAGTTGAGGTCCACAATACTCAAAAACAAATCTACGATATAACCGCGGTCTGCTGACTTAAAATATCAACCGAACCACTCAGGAAAAGGGCATCAGCAGGGCAATACCACCGTTGCCAAAAGTTTGGCCACGCCCAAAAGCTGTGCAAAGCTGAATTCAAATGCCTGAAATGTGGATAGAAACATCAAACCATTACATGCACAAAACCGAGAACCACACCAGCCAAATGTGCTAACTGTGGAGGACCCCATCCAGCCAACTACAAAGGATGCAGCCACCACCCCAGAAATAGAGGGACTGCAAGACCCACCCAACCTCCCCCGCTGAAGACCACTCAAAGTATCCCGGCTGACCAGCCATCAAACCAACTAAACCTTACCAAACAAGACAGGAAAGGGCTCAACCTTCCCCCAAGACATACGCAGAAGCAGCCCGCCCAAAAGACACAATACAGGACAACCTAACAAGCTCCAACATCACAGCAATACTGACTGCCTCGCTAGCAACTATGCTGCAAGAATTCAGCAGAACAAATCCAACGACATCCTCCACAAAGAGATTCCTGCAAGGAACCCACTCCATACTGACAGCACTCAACAATGAATAAAACCAAAGTAAAACCCAACTCACTCTTGATTGACGCCTGGAATGCCAACGGCCTCACCAACAAGACACTAGAGCTACAGGACTTCGCACAAGACACAACCCAGACATAATGCTGATCAACGAGACCCACCTAAGACCTGCCAACAACCCAAAAGTGAGAGGATACATGTTGTACCGAACGGATAGACTCAGCACCAGAGGGGGAGGCACTGCCATCTACATCAAACCATACCTCCACCACAATGCCATAATCAACCCACAGACTACCTACCTGGAGATTACTGGTATTCAAGTCCACACAAACAACGCTGGAAGCATCAAGATATATGCTGCGTACAACTCTCCAAGCAACCCTCTACTGACAGCAGAGCTGGATGCCATCCTTTGCACCACTGACCCGACCATCATAGCAGGAGACTTGAACGCCAAACACATAGCATGGTTCAGCACCACAAATAACAGAAGTGGACGCATCCTACACAATTACTCAACACTTAACTCAGCTGTGGTAGCAGGACCCACTGAGCACACACATTACAGCCCAAATGGAATATCTGATGTACTCGACATAGCTATCCTTAAAAACATCAGTTACCAGTACCAACTAGAGACAATCAATGAATTATCATCTGACCACAACCCAGTCCTGATCAAACTTGGCACGAAAGAACAACTGGCCCCCCAGCACACCTTCATTTCATGGGACAAGTTAGCAAATATCCTACCAGAATACATCGGCCCTGCACGCACCATCCGCAAAAGAGAAGAAATAGATGAAGCAGTAAACAATCTAACACACCAAATCAAAAAAGCCTTAGAAGCAGTCACCAAAACTACATCCAACCACCCAACCAGATGGCTCCCAGAAAATATCATGGAACTAATCAGAACACAAAACAAAGCCAGGAAAAGATACCACAGGACAAGAAAATACTGAACAACTTGACCAACCAAGTCAGAATATCAGTTAAAAACCACAGGAATCAAGATTGGGAAAATAAACTCTCATCACTTAACTCAGAAGATCACACAATATGGAAATTTTTGAAGACCCTGCGCACCAAACGCAACCCATTACCCCCATACAGATCGCACATGGAACTGCACTCACTGATACAGAAAAAGCAGGAGCAATAGCAGACAACCTAGAAAAGCAATGCAGCCCATCATATGACAACATGAACATCACTCAGATTTAAAAAATCCACCAGCAGGTCAAGGTACCTTAAGCCTGACCACAGACAACCCAGGCAGCATCACCCCCACTACCCCAATGGAAATAACCAACATCATAAAACATCTTAATAACAAAAAAGCTCCGGGTCCTGATGGAATCACAAACAGAATCATCAAACTGCTTCCTCGAAAGGCTATTGTTCACCTGGTTAACATAACCAATGCGATACTGAGGATACAACACTTCCCTACTGCATGGAAAGCTGCAGACATCATACCAATAAAAAAGCCAGGAAACAATCCACAACTCCCACAAAGCTACCGTCCCATCAGCCTTCTATCCAACTTAGGAAAGATTGCTGAAAAAATCATCCTCTCAGGACTACAAGAAGAATCAGACAAATTAGAAATAATATCAAACGAACAATTTGGCTTCCGCCGTGTACACAGCACAGTGCAACAAATACACCGACTGGTGGAGCACATCACACAAGGTTACAACTGGAACCTGCACACAGCTGCAGTGTTTCTGGATGTTGCAAAGGCCTTCGACAAGGTATGGCATCAAGGACTACTCTACAAACTCATACAGGCCAACATACCAACAAACTTTATCAAACTAATAAAATCATACCTCACTGACAGATCCATGCAGGTAAAAATAAATGGCACCATCTCAACTAGGCGCAAAATCCTTGCAGGTGTTCCACAGGGTTCCCTGCTAGCTCCCCTACTCTTCACGATCTATGTGGCCGACATCCCGCAGAACCCAAGGACCACCATCACAGCCCTATACGCGGACGACACAGCCATAATGACAAGATCTCTCCGCCCACACCTGGCGATCAGTCGTCTACAGGAAAGTATCACAACACTAGAGAAATGGTTCTCGGACTGGAGGATACAAGTAAACCCCCACAAAAGCACAGCTATACTATTCACCAGACGCAAAGCCCTCATCCAAGACGACATTCATCTCCTCGGAAAAAAGACACCTTGGCAGACAGAAGCCAGATACCTAGGAGTACAGCTGGACCATAAACTAAATTTCAACAGCCACATCAAACTCATAGGCACAAAGACTTCCAGAGCCATAGCCCAGCTCTACCCCCTGATCAACCGCAACAGCAAACTGAATACACGCAACAAGCTGCTACTATACCATATGGTAATACGACCAGTTATCACATATGCATCCCCTACATGGAGTCACACATCCAAATCCAACATCCTGAAACTACAGAGGATACAAAACAAATGCCTGCGGATGATCCTGAATGCCCCATGGTTCGTCAGAAACACGCAGATCCATAGAGAAACCAGAACCCCAGACATCCACTCCCTCCTTCAGGACCAAGCCAAAAAATTCTTCAGCAAAGCACACTCTCATCCCAACTCACTAGTCAGACAAGCTTCCAGTTACAGCGAACACGACTATCACAAACATAAAAGACCCAAGGCAATCCTGCTCTCAGCAGAACAGAGCTAACCCCATAGTTCATAAAGTGCGAGCATAAGGCTCACAACCCCCCACTCCCCCATCAAGCTTCTCGACACAGACAAAGGGGAAAACAAAAAGCATTTTATGCTTCACCCAGCAAACCAGTAACGTTGTTGTTATTAGGAAAAAAAAGGAGGGAAAAGAGGAGGATGACATAGTAAGAATTTAGAGTGAAGCCCTGATGTGCCGAGGAGAAAGCCGAAGGTCAAAGGGAGAAATGTCTCAAGCCGTCATAGCCCAGAAACGAGGATGACCAGGTGACGAATAACCAAGGAGCAGCCGAACTTGTCCATGAGCCATTCCGCTCTACTGAGTCCATGAAGGCCCTGACAAATCGTGACCCTTCGCCAGTGTGTTCAGTACGCCGATGAATCGTCACCCAAGTCCCGCTAGCTGACCTGATGAGCTGTCGGTAATCCAAGGACCTAGAAGAAAAGAATAAAAAGGAAAAAGGATCATAGGAAGTCGCAGCCAGCGGAAATTGAAGGATGCTCCCTTATAGAAGACAGCCCATGTGAGTTTGAATCTTATTTTGTTAAGACTGTGTGACAATTTTAAGGATAGGTTAAGGAACTGACAATACAATTACATTAATAGCCTGAGTATACTTAAAGACTCGCTCTGTCTGGAATTTGTTGATGCATCTATGCATGAGTTTAGCTAATTCCTAGGGAATGATTTATGTTAAGGCTTAATCTAATGCTAGTATATATATTCATGTATGGCTTTTCTTAGCTAATTTAAGAAATTGTTGTATTGATCGTGATATGTCTTCAACGCTGCTTTTCCACGTATTGAGAATTTTGTTAAAGATATTTCGTGGAGTTAAAACGTGTACTTTATTGAAGCAACGATACATGCATGTTTTGCCTTAGTTTTTTTGAGAATTTTACAGAGGACCACACCCTGTTATTTTAGTGTATAATATATGTTTGTTTATTGATCAATTAAATTTTTTGTTGTATTTTATGTGGAGTTTTGCCTGATCTTATTCTTATTGCAATGCATTGATCCCAAAAAATCGAACCTAAATCGGAACATTTGGTATGAAGAGTGGGTGAATGAAGGGCCAAGACTGTAAAACATAATTGATTACTTGGGGACGATCAAGTGTTATTTTATATAGTTGCGAGACATTTTGCAACCTACTGGAAGTATATTTCTTTTACCATACCGAGGAATGGGTGGCGCAGTCGATAACTTAAACAAATTACTCTCAGGTGAAAGGAATAGAGATTTCGGAAGGTGGGAATACATCCAAAATAGAGAAAGGTAAAAAAATAAACAACGAGTACGATATTAAAAAAAACGTTATATCCGCAGCCTCTTGGCTGGAGAGCGGATACGCTAACCACTCGGCCAACAAGCCCCCCCTCCCCCCCAAAAAAATCATATCACATCCATTACCTTGGTTTATTAAGTAAAGATTATAAGTTAAACCAAATTTCATTTTAGAAATTTCAAATTAAATTTAATTTGAAATTCTTGCATAACCTACAGTCCTCAAAAAGCCTACTGAATTCGTAGTCGTAAAATTTCATTGTTAAGTATGTGCAGTTTTATTACTTAGAATATAATCTTTGTTACATTATTTTCTGAATGGCTTTTTTTTTATTTGTATGCAAATCAGATTGGACTTTGAGTGGCTCCTATATTCTAAACGCACTTTTTCACTTTTGTTAACAAAAGATCGAAGTTTTCGTCATTTTTGACTGTCGTTGCTTAAGAACAGCAGTAAAGAGTGGACCGTGTGCCGAAAGACGACTTTTTTTTTAATTTATTTTTCTGCTTCATCTTGAAGTTATGAATTGCCTCCTTCACATAATTTATACAGAAATAAAAAGTAAAAACAGGAGGTAAAATTGAAGCATTCATTTCCATTGGATAGATGTCAGCTTTATTTTCTCTGATTCAAAATGGGGACTTACGCAGTTGGAGGCAGGCAGACATCGTGTTATTAAGTGATGGGGTATTTGCAGACTCGAATGAAGCTTTGCTGCGTGAACAGACACATAAAAAAAGACGTTTAACATTTCTCGTAATGGTTCATATTCAATCCCTTAAGAATTTCAAACCGCCATAAGTTAAAAGCAAAATGTAGTAATTTATCGTCACGTAGACTGTTCCCACAACCCCCTGACACACCTGAAGTGATCCACGTGACCCTGTTGAACGTTGAGGAACTTTGTTCACTTCTGCTCTCTCTCCCTCTCGTGGCAGCCACCAGAAACCACCTTCGCTCGTGTCCTCCCCGTACGTTTTCTCTTCCGATTTCATTTGAACTTCTTCCGACCACCAACGTCCTTCTGGTCGGGCAAGGTCAGAGAACTCCGCCATCGCATGAACCGTGCATGTTACCCACTCGTGTTACGTCACCGAGGGGGAAGAGACGAGTCAGTCGTGACGACGAACAAGTTGTTCGACTGGGAACCTGCTCTTCCTACCACTACCGCCACCAAGTCTAGTGACATGCACGAGGTTCCGCTATACCTTCGTTCGCCCGGAGGGGGAGGGGAGGAATATGGCACTCCTGCACACCTGACTGCTGCGGGACAAGTGCGTCGCTTTCAGCTGGTTTCAGTTGCGGTAAGCGGCCGTTTAGTGGGTTGACGGATTATCCTATTCCCGACCGTCAGCTGGAAATGTTGGCCAAAACAGAGAATATCGTGGGGACACATCGTTACTGCTGACGGCACGTGCTAGGATTTTTTTTTACTTTTATTTTTCTTTCTTGGTTGTGCGCGAGTATACCCGGTCGGAGAAGGAACGATGTTGCCTTTGGAGTCCCACATCAGCTTGTTTTTCCAGCCTAATTACTGACATCATCGGCTACTTCATCATCTAGGTCGCCACCCTTCGTATGTTCTGCAATTCTAAATCTTCAGACGTCCAGTGTTGCATCGATCGCAATGTGGCTGTTTCTCGGCAGTCTGGTGACCTGTTGCACGGTAAGCAAAGAGGTTATGTACTAGTTAAGAATTAATAAACTGTCCCAGTGTGCGCAGCTTTAATGTTCGAGTATCTCATGGGGAAAAGACTTTTGCGTATGTACTTCTGCCAGCCGTAAATATATTAATAATAAAAATATTAATTTTTATGGTCGGGGTCGAGGAATGTTTGTCGTAACGGAGCCGAATAACCTTAAATGGATCGGTGAATATTTTACTGATCCATTTTAAATGAATTTTAATTTTCATTTGATGGAATTCAAGTCGTCGACTTTCAAAATTTCTATTATAAATTTTGAAATGTTGACCAACCATTTCAAATTGGTCTCAAGCTGAAGGAAGGATAGTCAAAATAGAATTGATATCTGGTAATATTAATTCATGATTTTTTTATATAGAGTAACATTCACGAAGGATTTCCTGTTATCCAAATCATTCTTCGAATCCTAATGCTCAAACTGATTTTCAGTTGATTAAATCGTAAAGAGAGAAAGTCGAGGTTATTGTGAATATTAAAAAAATAGTGGGGATGAACTGGGGAAGTCATTTACAAGGCTTCAAATCATAGTGGCATGTCGTTTTGGTAAATGGAAGGTTAACCGCCAAAATCTACAAAATTAATTTTTTTTTCTTCGACGAATGACGGCGTTTTTAAATTTAAAAACTTTTTTTATAAGTTGCCATAATATGAGAGCTGAGCAATCCATTATCGGAGTTCATAATTCATCTGTCCTTCCTTATTAGAATGTCATAAGGTGAATTCATGGCAGAACGCTGTAGTGAACTGCTTTGAAGAAGTCTCGGTAAAAGCGGGGTACGTGTGTGACGGGTATGCTGCGAAGTGTGTTCACGGAGTTGGAGGATTGTAGGATAGACAGTTTGAAACCTTGGATTGAACAGCGATCCCTTAAATCGACGAAACATGATTTTTTTTTTTTTTTTAATATGAGCATTTTTGGTGGTAGAATAAAGGTAATCACCATTTTCTTGGTTGATCCAGCTGTCTCTCATGCAGCAGAAGTTCATGATTGCGTTGATCTTGGGGAAGGAGTGCTTGATTGGTTTGTGTTCGTCCACAGGTATTGACAAGGAGAAAAGCTGTTCCCAGTTTCTAAACAAAATAAAACTGAATAATATTAGCTAAGTTTCTACGAAGCGAGTAGTTTCCTGACTTAATATGTATGTATGTAAATAGCACTTGCATTGACGAAGTTATGTTTGACTTTTTTTTTTTTAAAAAAAAACAAAGAATGCCAGTAGCATAAGGAAATTCACTAAACCACTGTAAATATTGGTAAATATTCTTTAACTTTCACCCCATAAGGGTGCTACTTCTCTTTCGAGTAAGAATGTTGAATAACTGATCAAAGAATACGAACATGAATTCGGAACGTTGAGTTCTTCGCATAGGGATGCCAAACTACAAGATCTGGGCCAGATGTAAGCGGTGGTGTGTCCCGATTTTTTCACTCGTTTTTAGAGACCAAACAAGCTTAAATCCCAACGGCAATACAAAACGGTGGGAGGTAGAGCGCCTTACCATGTACCATATTTAATACGAACGCTTAAAATTATGATATAATAATTAATATTCTATAAATTATCAAGTCCGAGCTGGGGAGGAAGGCTCGGACTTGATAATTCACAAGAGCGTTGTCATTCCCCCACCCCTCCTTCCCAATCAGCATGAACAAATCTAGTCTGTATAGGCATTTCAGATTTACTTCCAGTTAGGAAGGAATCTGAAATTCCTGTATATCCAACTGGTCTTGAGTGAATTAGCAAAAAATAAAAAAAATCTAGAAGTGACGGAGACTCGTATGCACGCTCTTGTTCTTTTTTGTCCTTTTAGGCGAAGGCGCGACTATATAGAAAGTCTATATAAGAAAGGCAGTAGAATATCTTCCCCCCCCCCTCGCCAAAATATACTCGAAAAGCAAAATAGGGGTTGCTGTAAATAGATGAACAGAAATGGATATGAAACCCATTTGTGTTCGCATATTAAACAGAAATGAGTTAATCTTCTCTCGGAAGGTGAATTAGCAAGAAGTGAAGCCTTTTTTAACTCCTTAAAAGGAGAAACAGGAATTATTTTCTGCTTTTGTGTGCGCAATGTTATTGGGGGAAGGATTATTATTTTTTACTCTCTAGAGAGGGTACAGTAGAATCAAGTTGAAGTTTAGGTGGAATTACGGCTGAAGCAACTAAAATGAGGCTACAGGATGTTGCAAAATAAACGTCGGACAGCCGTGGATGGGGAATTTAACGCATCAGAATTCCTTAGTTGTAAATGTTGTATTCATCTCTGCTAATTATTATCCTGTCGCAGGTAAAAAAACTCTTAGGAGAATTTCTCAATTTGTTTTGCCAGTTGCATTCGTTTTGCGGTCGCTAAGCATAAAACTTATCTGGGCGGCAATTTTATTCTTCGATCTTTGCCACATCTCAAATCCAACCGAGTAATCTCGATTGAGATTTATTTTGGTTAAGTTTAGTAGACGAATTTGGCAAAACAATACAGAATTGTTACAAACAACCACGAACTACGCATAGTTCCCACCTGTACAACAGCTTTGCAACATTTTGTGAATGAGATTAACATAATAGTAAAGAAAAACAATAATTGTAATGTTCCTATACAAAAATGCTGAAATATAATAATAAACTGTGATCGCCTCCGATTATTTTCATCCTTCATCCATTAAAATATTTAAATGACATCGCGACAAAAAAAAAACTCCCTTTGATCAATAACCATTTTGTTTCTTATCTAAACGTGTGTAATCGCAGGAGCGTTTGCCAAATCGTCTTATTTTTCATCTCCCTGAACGTTTTGTCGTTCCCCAATAAGAATCTGGGCGTTAACTTCTAACCAAACGGAAGGAGTCGCATCGGATCGTCTCATCTTTTTAATACATCGCTAATAGTCGAAGCTTTGAATACACACGGAAAAAATGTTTTTAATTACCCATTACTTGATAGCGTACATCGTTAAATCAGTTATACAGCTTGCTTTAATAAAAAAAAAATATTATCCAGTTCATTAAAAAAAAAAAAAAAAAAAACTGAAGGAACAAAGTAACTGCAGCGAAGAGTTAATCTCGGATTTGAGGAAAGACAAAGCGCGCATTGTTGTTAAATGAACATTTTTATATAAATTTTAAAAACGCTAGCATGGATTACGCGCATATCTGGAAGTCTCCAATGTTAGCGGAACATTTCGTTTTAACTTAATAAAAGTGATTTTGTAAACTGAGTATGAAATTGAAAAATTTGTCATTTAAATAACGACTGGTTTTAAGTTCCATTTATGCCACTAAAGGAATCATTTCAGTATATTCGAAATTTATGCCTGTGGTTGACTTGTGAAGAACGTTTTTCGTTCAGCAATCAACCAAATGCTCACTTTGATACTGGTAATTATTCATTCCGAGTTTGTTTTTTCACCTCGACGCAAAAAATGACCTCACAGTTGTACCGAACTCTCCCATTTAACTGCGAGGAGAACGATAACATGATCATGGGGCACCGAAATAACGATATATATTTGATTTAATGTTCATTCGTTTGAATAAGGGGAAAAATTGTCTATTCTCAAAGTTTACGCACAACTTTTTCATAGCTCGAATCAATCCTAATAAATGACGTATCAGAGTGATCAGGAAAAACATCGCAATGCCTACGAATGTTTTGCTGCAACACACATGCTAAAGTTTTTGCAGCTCACTTTTTATATGAACCTATGTTTCAATTATTATTTTTTTTTATTTAGCAGCATATCTATAAAACCCCAAGAAGTTTCACAAATCCACGTGCATGTGATTAGTACCATCGCGATCATGTCGTTATTCTTCCCACAGTTATAAATTTCGAACGTACTGAAGTCTGATAGCATTCGGGGGGGGGGGGGCGCTAATTTCCGATTTCTTGCGTTGATAGGGAGAAAATATACTAGAATGAACGATTAAGTATCCAAATGGCTAGACATACTTTCGAGTTATCTTATCGTATTTATCTTTCACAGTTGGCCGATTGTTCAGTTTACAGTGTTGTATTTTTTTAACTTAAAATGAAAAATCGCATTTTTAATAAATCGCATTCTGTTCTGCTAATATTGGACTCCAAAGCAAATGCATAATGCAAACAAACTGAATGCTGTCAGATGTGAATATAACTATTCAATGCACTATAATATGCGGTCTTCCTTTAGCATGTGCCTTTGGTGTGACCACTCTTTGCTGCAATTAATTGTCATATTTCTTTTACTATTTTTTTTTTGATCAACTGGATAGTTATTCGTGCTTTTGGCATTAACGATGTATAAATATATCCAAACCTTGGCTATTAGTGATGTATGATACGATCACTCTCATAATTAATTTTACGGCGACATTCCCTCATCTATTCGTCGTCAGACTTAGACCTCATGCTTGAGCGGGAATCTGGTTGCCCATAGCTACGTGGTAAATTGCTCATCAATGCTTCCCAATGTGATGAAGTGGAATCTAATTTAAGCCCCGCTGTGCTTACTTTTACAGAAAGAGAAAACGGCGATGTTTTTGGACAGAAGTTGTAGTTAACTGTTTGACAGTTTTTCTTTCCATGTGCTTCCAAAATCCAACAGATGAGCAATTCCTCCCCTCTCACTTAAAACGTGTGGAATTTCACCCCAATTAATTCTTTCTACTTCAATTCCTAATATGTTTATGAATAACAATTTTCGAAAATCATATATTCAAATGAACGCATTTTATTTGGGGGGAGGGGGCTTTTAGACTAATAAAGGTATTGCAATTTGTTCGCTTTTAATACAGTGTGTGGTGTTTATAATTCGCTGATAGAATTTACCATTCGGACAGGATTGCAATTCCCTGGAATATCAGGATCTAAATAGTAGTCCGGGGAATTGCTAACACAGCTGCGTAGCAACAGGATAACTAAACTGCCTCGACTTTCTAGTTCTCATCTATACTAACGACTCGTCCGAAATGCATGATCGTTTAGAAATAAACCTTATTTGGCTGATTAATTATATTTCGCAAAGCATGACTTCCTTTAAAAACAAAGGCGTTTGCGTTAGTTCAAGCTCTACAATTTACTCTTCCCGCGTGCTCCAAAGTTGATTGACCCAGTGATCAAAACAAAAAACAAAAGTTGGGAGTTGCATGCGGATGTCACTTGGTTTTGCAATAGAGGAATACTCCGAGAATTGGGTGGAGTAGCAACCTACATTCAGGTTAGGAGTTTCACGACCTATTAACTAGGGCACACACGAATTTATTTTTATTTCCCACCGTTTGCAAGACTTGCTAATTTTGAGAAATTCGTTCCTCGAATAAAAACTGGAATTTAAGTATTCCACGTCACCAAAACCTGAGCAATTCCATGTTTAACGACCACTTCCGGTCATTTCACGAAGAGCTAATTACAGTAGCCAAACTCATTCAACAAAGCAGTTTAAGTAAATTGCACATTTATTGTTTATATAGTTGGCTAGAAAAGCAAGGAATGTAATTCACATTAAAATGCATGATTATATCGCTAATGCGAATAATGTCTCTGTTAATTTTGTATTTGTACGCAAAACCGATTGCGTTGTTGGCATATTTGTTAAGTTCCTCAGTTTGCTGTTCTTCAGGTTACTAATGAACGTTGGGATAAAAATATTCGAAGTAATATTATGAAGAGAAATTGAGCCAAAATAACATTTTATTTTGTTTATTCTGTGAGAACACAGAATAAACAAAATAATAAACAAAAAAACAAAATTAAGGATTAGCATATGCTTTTTTAAAATCGCGGCACAGTCGTAATTTTGCAATTGCACACTCGAGCATTATGAAAAAGCCGTCAAAGTAATTTCCATTGCGAAAAACTACCGAGTGGAAAGATCTTGTTTCGAATTCCACGCAGGACTCCAGGAGTATTTGCAAGGTCTTTTAAACTTAAATTGAAGATGAGTATTAGGGGATGGCCAGATCAATCCCTTCACAAATCTGGATTTCATTGTGCCAAAGAGTCCAAGCTGCCCGAGAATGCAAGCGTTAGCAAACACGACATACTTGCTCTGTAAACAACAATCCTGTGATAAGGGTACGTAGAATCACAATTCCACTTTTATTTTTTCTTGACATCAGTTTTTTTTTTTACTTAACAAAATTCTTGTTCACGAAGTTTGTTAATATTAGCGATCATTTTTAATCTGCAGATAATTTCTGCTATCTTGGAGAATAATTCTGATAATGTCTGCTTCTATTCTTTCAAACCTCGTGAGCCGAGTCTATCCATGCTTGTAATTCAATTTTTAACTTCACGCAGCGTCAGTTTATCTTTGGTTTGTTTAAACATATTAAAGTATTAGAACTGCGAGGGTATTTTCTTCCCTGAAACTCGGATTGTTTTATCCCCCAAAACAGGCAAACCTGCAAAACAACATGCGATTCGCAGACTTCAATTGCTTATTAAACGTTCATTCCCATAGGATACTATGGTAATAAACATTAATCATCATCTTATTCCATCAGATCTGGTGTTGAGAAGGTATCTAACCTCCGTGGTCCACGCAGAAGCGTAAAACAGGAAGGATTAAATCTTTCAAATAATGCTCTTTCACAAAGTTTGAAATGAAATACCATTTCGGTTTCTGAATGCCATCTTCACCTCAATCGACAACGCCACTGGATGGAGGGTGGGATTTCAAGGCTCTTATTTTTGGCAACAAAAAATTTATTTCAATGGAGATAGCAGCGCCTCTGTAGCTTAGTCGGAAGAAAGAAAGATACGTGCCTTTCACTTGCGTAGAACTGGGTTTCGTAGCGAAGGTATTTTTTATGCATTTTTAAGCGAAGGTGAGATAATTAATGTTATGTGGAGATGGCAGGACTTCTCAGCAATTCTTGTTTTTATCTTTTGAAAAACGAAAGAAAAAAATCACCCGAGAACACATGAATATGATTAATACAATAAATAATTTTGGTCGCCTTTTACTATGATTTATCGATCTCAATTTGGGCAACCAGGTTTCAGTCCAGCACAATATGTAAAACCGCTTTGAAAACACGTAATTAATTGATGTACTGCAGACTTTGAGTTTCGACTAGTCCTTCAATGATTCTGCATGGAGATCCGACTCAGACTGACGTCTATTATTTGAGATGTTTACGTGTGACAGAACGAAAACGATCTGAAACTAGGTCGATTCGTAGTTTCATAAAATCCTTTTAGCTGCAGGACTTCATAATGAAAACTTTGAGCAAATTAATTATTGCAGTTTTAATTGTGGTCGCGCTCTTTCCTAAAAACAGATTTAACTGACATACAGGATAAACAGAAGAAATGCATATGAAAAATTTCGTCGACGTTCCCCTATTTCTGTTTGAACACAACCACTATGCAGCTAAATAACCCGAATAACTGGAATAACCAGTAAATATTTACACACAAATTTCGAAATTTATTAGACGGAATGACGAAGAAGCTGGAACATCTTTGCCAGTTTCGGAAGAGAGAGGTGGGAAAGTGACTTCTTGAAAACACGTAAAGAAATGATCACACACAATATTGGAAATGTTTCATAATGTGTTAGTTATGATCAGAAATTAATTGCCTTATTTCCATGTTTTATTTCTTATTCTGCTTTGAAAATGCGTCCATCTTGGGCTGATCTCGCTTTTTTTTTTCTTTACTTCCCTATCCGTATTGTAACCTTATTCGAATAACCAGAAAGCTATTCACTGTTATTATCCTAGTGTTTATAAGGGGGGGGGGGGGATTTGAACACGACTCCTTCAGAGGGATATTATCACCACAGTTGTTGAATGCGAAAACCACATTAGAGATCTGATACGATACTTTAGTATGTGGAATAATCGAAGTCGATTTTATTTCATTTGTTCAGCGCTAAAATTATTCTGCTTGAACCAACAGCCTGATTTAATTTCTGCGGCGATCTGAAGTAACGCATATGCCCAAATTTCTAATAAAATGACTTAATGTCGAGTGCGAAAAGTATCATAATGCTGTGAAGCTCAGTTCATGAGTGCTTCGTAGAAGAAAGCATTCGCGAAATGGGTAGCAGGATTTAGCTATATCTCAAATATTTATCTCCTGCACCAATAAACATACATATTTGCAATCGTGCATTTGGCCACATCAGATGTATTTGCCTGTTCATCCAGTGGGCGGATTGGTGTGGAAGCCTAAAAATCCCAAATACCTAAAATTGCACTAAAACGAAGGATATTCAATATCCGTTATTTTTATGCTAAGAAGGAGAAAAGGAAAAATTCTATTACTAGGAAAACTACATAATTTTAAACATGAGTCACTGCCGTATTTTGAATTTCGGAAATGTGTGAAGAGAACCATCCCTCAGAACACCTGCCGAGTCAGTAAAACATTTTTCATCTTTTTTTTTTATTTTGCTCCCACAAAGCAATATATATATATTCAGGCCTCCGATAACCGGGGAGGAGATCACACTCTGGGCAGTGAAATTCATCCCCCACCTAAAGCCACCCAGGATCTGTTGATTGGATGGAGAGTAGACACGTTAACTATTCGCAACCAAACTGAGTTAAAACATTAATAAAAAGCAAATCTACTGCCCGTAGAAAAAGTTCGTGTCTTATTTTTTTTTTTTTTTATTAGAGTAGCGCTTAAATAACTCCTACGGAAGTTTTGCATTCTCATAAACTCGGACGCTGTCGAAACTGTCAACGGGGCTTGGAAAAGCAACGTTGTCTACTTGGTTTAAAAGGAATAATGGATTAAAATTATCCTTTCTTTGATAGAGTTCATTGCCAAGTTAAAGCTTTTTGTTCTTTCTTATTTAAATTCTGCACTTTTTTTTTTTTTTAAGATTAAACGTTTAGAAGGCCGCTGATTTGGATTTCGCATTTCGTATCTTAAAATCGACATCCGACAATCTCCTAGTTCTTCTGTTGATGAAGCCAGTTCCATTACGGTATCTTCGACTTTATTCAACTCCCGTTATCCAAGCAATGACACGCCTTGTCGCATAACCGAATACCGCTAAATATACTCGTACAGTCCGAGCATAAGATTGCAAAAGTTGCGTTGGTGAAGACAGCAAGTAATGTAAGCCCAAGGACTCACCAATAAAATGACAGGATGTTTGAGTTCATTAAAGTAAGAATGTCGGAAGAATATAAACAACGGCGGAAAGTGTGCTTCGTAAATTGAATATGCAGAGCTCTCAATCAGCGTTTCGTTTATTATTTTTAAATTTAATATGTTTAAAATACTTGACCTTTTTCAATAATATATATGATTGATTTTCAAATGTAGTATACCTCTAAATGCTTCATTGGAATTAATAACAACATACAGCTGAGAGAGAAGTCCCCAGTTTCCTGTTTAAAAAAAAAAAATCGATCCCCCAACTTCAGCAATGTTGTTCCAACCTTCGCCCAAATCCCACCACGTGTGCTTTACAATCCATCCTTACAAATAACTCTCATATGAACGAAGTGATTGCGTAAGCAAATGTGAACCAGTGAAGTAATCTGAATACAGCATGAAGGATATTTGTGGTGTTTTTACGAACTCTTCTTAGTAGAGAACCTTGGAGTGAAAATTTAGTCCTTATCATCCTTAAATTAGTTTTCCTGACTAAATTCGCATATTATTGTAAAATATTTTGAAACACTTGAACTCATTAAATTATTTGTTTTTATAATTGCCGATATCAGGTTATCCAGATCTGAAATAATTGCTTTCTGTATGTTTACTGCAAGTTTGGCTTGCGTTGCAGCGAAATTCTGTAATTTTCTGGTGTAGAACGGCAACTAAAATTCAAACATCCGTTTTAAAAAAAAATTGTCACAGAATAGAAATCGGCAGTCTTAAAGCGTTAACTTCGTTAGCATTTAAATGATACAAACGTGTGGTTTTGTTCTTATTCCTGCATAATGAGTTTATCATTGCTTTACGCTCCAGGAATTCATAAAAAGCGACATATGTAACAAGATTCCCCCCCTTTTGTGCATTGTTATCGTATCTGTTTCTTGATGTACAGCATGCAAGATCACTTAACGAATCCATCTGGAACACTTTTCACGTGCTATTAGATGACAGCATTCGTTTTCAAAACAGAAATTTTTGGAAGAAAAACAAAACTAGTTTTCGCGA
Source organism: Typopeltis vanoorti (assembly GCF_054136105.1). NCBI lineage: Eukaryota > Metazoa > Arthropoda > Arachnida > Uropygi > Thelyphonidae > Typopeltis > Typopeltis vanoorti. The sequence goes on from NC_143556.1 coordinate 144,313,213, forward strand.
TTTAATTTCAATTTTCTTGATGCAGTCAGAATGCGTTCCTTAGTTTTGGGTATCTGTTAGCTTTTTTTAAAAAAACAAGAAAATAAAAAAAAGAAATTGGGTTTGTTCGTTATAACAAGGAAATGGAATGATCTCTTTTTAAGTGAATCCAACCCACAAACTGTAAACTTAGCCTGTTATACATGGCTAAGAATTATGTAAGGCTGTGGAGACCACGCTTAATACCGATGAGTAACATATCAAATAACGTTCCTTCAATTTCTCTGGAAAGCAGGGATTAAGACAATCGAAATTAAATTTTAGAATTTTCCTTGTTATCACAAAAGAAGTTACGCATTATGCGTGGTGTCGTGCAGTGCGTATGGGGGGGGGGGGGGATTATATCTTTTACCTTCTCTCTCTCACACAGAGGAAGTGAGTTTTCTTTGTGCGTTGAGACTTTTAGAAATACCTCCCCCACACACGCACACGGTTCCACTTCGTCAAAGAATATCCCTTTTTTGGACTCATAACTTAAAGGGCGACTCAATTTCACGAATTTGGTAAATGACTACCTTCCATCGCTCAGCATCTGAACCTAATCATCAGTTCTTAATCGACTTCCTTCAAGCGATTTAGTGAAGTGCGTTTTCCTAAATATTTTCTGCTTAATGGTCGAAAACTGCTGAGAATTTTTACATGTGACCAGCTTTATTCAGAAAAAAAATTATATAAAATAGTTATTCCAGAAGCCCTGAATGAAACATGGCAGACGCGTACAAAGAGGACTAAGGAATGCAAGTACAAGGGAAGTTGCAGTGCATTACTGCAGAAATGGAGAATGTTTGCAACAATTAAGAAATGAACCGCTAAACCGAAGAAATTGATTTAGATCGATCAATCAGCTGCGAAGAAAATGGGTACAGACTAAGCAGACTCAAGTTTACAACAATCCAGTTCGGAAAACGCAAATTCCCATATTAGATCCAGTGGCCTAGCTGGGGGGTGGGGCACTTTTCACCTTTTTATTTTTCGACGATTCTTTTATTTATGTTAACTTAGTAATTTTTATTACTTAATAATTAGTTTTTAAAAACTATACTTACAACTAAAATAAACAGTGTTTTAATTTATTTCCCTATACGTCGTTTTGACTTCTTGTAGTATTTTTGGTGAGTATTGAGTGGGACGGCAAACTCAGGAACTCCCCTGGCGACAAAAGCTCTAGCTACGCCACTGATAAGATCTTTTGATGCCGCTGTCAAAAACTCTCCATTGGATCGGTCGTCTGTTTGAAAATGATTCTCCTTTCCATCAAGTGACCCCACTAAGCGTCTAATGTGAGGGGGAACTTCCAAAATCGGTACTGTGGTCTCATTTGGTTCATCCGAATCGTGTCAATCCCGTATTTTTTAATCTGCTGCTGAGTGGAAGACGAGTTTTACAACCTACTAAGGTCACCAAATCCGGTTGCTAGAATCATGTTGTGTAGTCAAAAGTGCTGAACGAGGAACGGCGAGCAAAGTTGATAACACGAATCGAATTTCCAAGAAGAAAATCCTTCTTTTTTTTTTTTTTTTTTTTTTTCAATATTAGAATTCGAAAATATTACTCCTTCGCGGTGCAGTAATAACGGAAAATGCAAGGCGATGGAAGAAAAATAACAGCTTGCCAAGTAAGCTGATTTAGATTTTTTAAAAAATGAAAATTTCTATCTCGAGTGGTGTTGTGCGTTCCCTAAATGAACGGAGTATCGTTCTGCAACAGGGAATGAGACGCATTAGTCAAGAAGGCGAAAGCGGCGGTGCATGTTGTATAGTCAGATTTCCTTAACTGAAGTAACTGTTGTATTCTCATCACGTAATGTATAAATATTTCTGCAATAGATGAAAATCAAGATGATCTCCGGTCTGTTCTCCCCTACCTGCCTGCGGCTTATGAACCAACCTTTCTCATTGACTTGTTGAGGTAATTTAAGTGGAGGGGAGGATGTGGAATTGCAATTCCCCTCCTTCTAGCCCCAATCTCCTTCAGGCAGAACTGACTGAAAGAATCTATGGAAATAGTTTTAAAATATTTTCTTTTGAACTATCGATAAGACGTGAATAAGTCGATTTATATGTTAATAAAGTAGTTCGTTACTTCGTGGAACATGAATTTTCTTTTAATAATGACCAGCTGCAACAGAACATTTATCGACTGGAATTATTTTTCTGGTTCCGGTAAACGGTAACAATTATAATAACTTAAATTGTAAATTTAATGAAAATCTTCATCAGTTTTTATCAACGGATTACTTAAAAAAAAAAAAAAAAAAAGGCGAATTGCTATAAAGTCGTCCAGTTCCAAGCACAGCTGATGCACTAATTCGGCTACGCAGAATGCAGCTCCGTTTACTGACCCCACGCTTCCAGTTGACTAAGATAAATGTCACCTTGATGCTGAATAATAACACAGTACTTGACAGCGGATGTTCAGTGGAACAAACAAATAGAAACCCGAAGAGCTTCGTGGCCTACTTTTCTTTAGGTTAATCACCTGATGGGAGAGGGGGAGAGATCCTAAAAGGAAGTCGATCTCATTCATTGCAGTTACCTTGCTCAATTTGAAGTACCAACAGCCATTGCTTCGTAGCACTGAACCTTAAACGTAAAAGCTCAAACATTTGTTTTAGGTCATTTTTTTTTCCCTGATAAAAAAAAAAAAAAAAAAAAAAAATAGACAATGTATAATGCAATTCATGCATACCCTCTTAAAGGACAGAAGCATAACTTAATGTTGATAAAATTATTACTTTTATTCTGGATAAAATGCTCGACTGCCCCCCCCCCCAAAAAAAAAATGTATTAGGAAAAAAGTATTTCGCTTCTAATTATGGGTTTAAAAAAAGATTTCAACAAACGTTAACCCGTTGGTTAAAGAGTGGATTGCATCCACCTAATAGGTTATGGTTCGAATCCCGCCGTACGCAGATGTTTGTGATTCTTCTTAGGTGGGAGATGAATTTCATCGACGGGTGTGAGACCATCACTACGCTTATTCGATGCCCTTTAAAGTGGCATGAAAAAAAAAAGTTCCGAATTTAACTTAATTATCATTAACAATGCAAGTAAAAGCAAAGTTGACAGTAAACCGAAATTATTTCCTTTTTATTGAAGACTCCCCCCCCCCCCCCTTTCGAATCTAATGCGAAGTTGCGTTGAGCAATAGAAAACGTTCAATAAAATTTGTGCTGATGAACAATCCATGTTTTTATCGGTGTTATATATCTATATATAGCTCGAAAATCTAATACTTCCTTCAGTACATTAGAACGGTAGGTTTAGACCCGTGTCAATGATGTCGAAATAAATTGCATAATCTGCAATCGCGCGAATTGCAAGAAAACTATTTTGATAAGTGCTCGTTGTGTTTTCTTTAATGAAATCGTGTGTTGCGGATTGAGTATTACATTCCTGAAAGGCTTCTTATGAATATTTAAAGAAAATTTAATTTTCTAAAATACTAAATCCACTCATAAAACATTTTCGCATCAAAATTAACCAGAAATGGGATTTCATTACTTGGCGAATAAGAATTCTAATGTTTACCAAATTTCTCGGTCAAAATTGCACTGGAACAAGTCCTCAAAGTTGTTGGCATAAATCACCAAAGTGTACAAGGTTTTCCTCGCTTAATTGCGCAATTCTTTAATGCTAGAATGGGAGAGATGCGAGCCTCACTTCAAAGGGCTAGACACTCCGAGTATGTTCTGGGCCAATAGCACGTTTACCCTTATTCGAAGAATAATCAACAAAGTTGTTAGCGTTACAGTGACCAGCTTTCTCGCTCCACATACTTGACTCGTTGTTACGCCCTCTACAGGGGGATCTCATTAGTTACGACTTCCTGGTCTTTTATTGACGATGTATTCAAGCTTATGCGTGGAATCCACAAACGTCTGTTTAGGGTGATACAGCTTAGGGGTCCGTGAAACAACTGCGAACTTGAAGGCCACTCCCCGCAAGACAACGATGCGAACACGAAAAACATACAACTACACGCAGCTGGAGTTTACCGACATTCGGTACTAACTTACATGATCAATGGCGCGTTATTTTGCGTAAGTCTTCTTCTACCCTTAGGATGTTCGTTTTTCAAAAAGTGATTCTTCTTAACTTAGCGGCTGCGATCTTCCGCTTCTTTTAGCAAGGCAAGATGAATAGCATCATTGTTCGGAGGGTAATGACATGAAATTTTATGTGGCTGCAGCATTTTTCTCCCTTCCTCCTTTTAATTTTTTCTAAAGACATTGAACACTGTTCGAATTAAAGGAATGGATTAGTGTGCCAAATAAAGACAGTTGCTTCCCACTATTGCAGCATAGATTACATACAAGAAATATCGCGCTCAACTAGAAAACAATGCTATATAAATAGGATTCTCGATTTCTCAGCAAAATATGAAGGAAAAAACTATTTTAAATCTTCTTCCTTTTTTCCAACAGTAAACTTCAAGACAGCTTAGAATTGAACCCACTTAGGAGATGATTTACTTCATTTTTTTAATACTTACCAAATCGTACAGATTCTGATCTATAATATTCCACCAGAAAATGATTGTTATATATAATAACAAACATTTTCTGGTGAGTTTTAATTTTCTTTGCCCAAATGCTATGCCAGTTATTACCACAGCCCGACATAACCGTTCATGGTTAGCTTCCTAACGACATTTCTCCCTTTCCTTTCCAAACAGGTCAGTTTGTTGGATCTCGCAGTTTGATCAGCTCTTAATTTTCTTCCTCTAAAGCACTATTAACATCCAATAACCGTTTTGGTCGCATTTCTCGCACATTTTTAACTACGAGGACTTTACCAACTGTTTAAATAATCAGACTGGGTTAAACTCGTAATAATTTCCACTAAACATTGCTTCGTTTTTTTCTTTTTGTTTAACAGCTTCTTCAAGATTAAAAGGATTTCAAACAGCAGTTATTTTAGATATCAAAAGATGAGCAGTCAGTCGAGCATCATGCACAGTATGTATATTGTTTGAAAACATGTAGATGATTGTTAGTATAACGCAAGCTTTCAAATATACATTCGAGTTAAACACTCCCAGGTGTGAAGTATATTCCTTGGCTTCTGTTTAATGTGTACCGGTGAGCCAATTACCCCAGAAGACTCGGGACATTCTTGAGAAAGTAATTTCCTCAAAGCATGGAATGGACAATTTACAGTGTGGTGTACTGAGAGAATGTGCAACTAGAGCACTTTTTCCTTCTTGTTTTCACATCGCCTACGCGCTCTTTTTGTAGGAATTTCAAAACTTCTCCCAGTTTGACCTACGTACACCTTTGCTTGGGAATAAGGGACCGTGTATACGCTAGATACGCCAGTGATCTAGTTGCACATCGTTTCATACATCATATAACGTATTTTTTCCTATCTTTCTAATGCATAACATTTCATTCATTTTTTTTCCCTTTTAAGCTTTCACACTTCAATGCAGATAGTCTCTCCATTATATCTTTGGTCTGCCAATTTGTACTAATGTATTTTGTTTCCAGTTTCTTGGTGGTTTTACTGTCATTCTATTAATGTTCATTCGATTTTTGATAATTTTAATCATTGTTTTTATTAGTTATAACTGACAGTTCTTTCATATCTTTTCTGTCAAATATGTGTTTCATTAAATAATTTTTTCTTAATGTTACCATATCCACAAGTTATCTGTTTTTGATATTTTTGTTTTTCTTTTAGACGCATTGGTTGGACTACTGATTTGTAGATTTACTTTTTTTTCTTTTGTTAATCGTTAACTTTTGCATAAGCTGTTTTAAAATTACTGGTGTTTAATATCCTTATTATATTTTAGCCAATAATTCCATTGTTTTTCTAATAGTTCTCATTGGCTCTTTACAAAATGCCATTGTTTGGTTTTCTCTTTTGTCCATGTTAATATTACTGCACATCGATTGCAGTTAACGTGAATGCTTTTGGAAAGTGTAGCCAAACGATATCGCCTGCATGCCCAAACGAGTTTAAAATCTTTATTTTTAATCTATTTAGTTTATGTTAAATGCACTTAAAGAATTTTTTGTTGTTTTGATCCCTTTCTTGATTGGTGTTTTTTTTTTCATATTCTGGTATTGCATTTTTCAAATAACCATTCACACATCGTTAATCATTTCACGTGGTATATTTCTTGATTCCGGTACTATAAGAATATCCCGTAATAAGCTTGATTATATTAAGCCTTTTCTAAGTCGATGATAGCCATTTGGTTGACTGTGTATTTTTGATGCTTCTGTTCGTTATAACAAATATAGCTCCTCATTTAAATTTTTCTGTTTCTATCGACTGTAAATATTTTTGAGATTTTTTTTATTTCTTCGTGTAATTAGGTAAAATAATTTCCCCAATGTTCTATTTCTATAACTGATATATATTCATGTATCTGATTTTTTTTTTCTTTAGCTTCCAGTTGTTTCAAGTAGATTTCTTTCCAGTAATATTGCTTTGTAAGTTTTATTTTATTTCACTTAGTTTTGCATGCTTCATATTTGGCTAATTATAATCTTAATATTTAAATGAACATCTAAAAATATTTTCTATTTCTTCAAATATAACGTGGAGGGGGGGGATGTTCATTTTGTTTTACATTTTCAACTTTTTGTTCTTAATGCTTCATATGCTACTTTTCTGATGTTTTAATTTTTTCTCATTAATGACGTCATTTTTAAAAGTATGTTTGAAGTATTCTTATACTTTTTGTAATAATTAAGTTTAAATTCATTTTCTTATTTTTCTTCGAAAACTATTTTATTTGATTCATTTTTTATTAGTCAATGATCATTCCCTATGTCTGCAGATGTTAGAACTCTAATTCCACTATTTTTAGTTTAAGAAGGATTATTTTGTGTGTATGAAATGGAAGTAATGTTATTCCATTTTATTTGTTTTATTGAATCTTTATATTCTTTTGCTACTGCATTATATTATGTTACATAATTTCCAATACTTGTATTTAATTCTACCAGTATTATTATTAATTCAACTGATTTTGACAATTTTCTGTAACATAATTCTTCAGTTTGGTGTCTTCTCACTGGAGTATGGGCACTGTCTATATTCAGTTTTATTTTACAATCTGTATTAGTTCTCATTATGCTTTCCGATAAATATTCTCACTCGCTTATATCGTTTGAAAATCCGCATGTGTTATTTACGTTGCACTTGCTTAGCTCCATTTCTCTACTCCATTGAAACTGTGATATTTAATTTATGCATTCCTTCACCATTCATGTTTTATGCACTCTTTATATCATTTAATTCTTATTTATTGTAAATGCAGATATTTATTGTTTTAAAGGGGCGGACGTTACCGAGGTTCCCAATGTCTCTTCCTTTGTTTTCTCCTGGCATATAGATTCATTTGGGCAGTCTGGCTGCATTCTGTATCGTTTCTTTAAGTGTTCATCTCTACATCACATAAGCGACTTACTAGCCCAGCTTTTTAATGCTGCTCCATTTATACCTCATGGATTTCGTGTTTCGAAAAGTAATTTCCCCTTGGTTCTTTGTCAAGGGCTTTTACAATATCGACAAAGCTTAGCGATCTCTCTTGTACTCCAGTGATTTTCAACTATTTGTCATAAATAAAATTTCAAATGCTTACAAACACGGTCTAAAACAAGTTTGCTTCTCACCAAATTTCTCTTAGCCTTTTCTCGACGTTTGCTTAAATCATAATTGGGATACTCACTAGAAAAATTCCTCCATAACTGTCGCATTCAGTTTTATTTTCCCTTTTTTATAAATTGATCTACAGCGAACCATGGGGGATTCCACCCTCTGAATTACACAATGTAGCCACTGTAAAATTTCTCTAATACCATACTACAGGTTGAATAAGTTTTTTTTTACAGATGACATTGCACATTTTAGGTTTCTGCCTCGAATACTGAAGCGTATTTCTCCTGTGTGTTTTGTACTATTGTTATCATTTGGTAATTCTCAAATTTAAGTCTCCAGACATTAATAATGCCAATTTCTTCGGTTTGTTTCCTCACCTTGTCTTCCATTTCTCTTGCCTCCATTTCAAGCTTTCTTAGCGGCTTCCAAAACATTTTACCATCATCGTAATATATTTATTTATATTCTATCAAAAAATGTTCCCATGACATCTGTTTAGTTGATTTTATGTAACTCGGCATTCCTGTATTTTCTCTGGAGTCCAAGAACCCATGCTAATTTCCTAGGTGGCCAACTTGAGGGAGGTTGAATGCCACTTGCAAATTCATCCCAACCGTTTTTGTAAATTGCATGTTCGTTTTACTTAGGACATTAGAATTTTTTTCGGATTAAAAACAGTGTTCAGTGAATAGTTCAATGTATAAAAAATCTATTCTGAAGATAATACCCAAAATGGTTAAATAATGGATGTGTTATATCATCGATTTCTTTAAAACTCTTTAAAAGGCGGTTTATTTTGAAACAATTTGCATTTCCTGCAAATGCCTGTAGTAACCGTAACAAGGGGAAGGGGGACGCAATGTTTATTTTGCTATCAAGTCCCACTTGTACCAATATCCATATGTACACTCAAGAAATCACTAACTTGACTCTGGGAACGAGGCCGCTGGTCAGACGTACTTTTTGTTTTATATGCTTGGCATCTTGCCAACCCGGCAGTAAAGAACTTGTAGACAATCGCATCAAAAACCCGCCAGGTTGGCTTGATGGAGGGTATAGTACTCAGTCAAGAATATGACCTAGGTCAGGTGTAAAGCCGAGTCCTTCTTAAACAGTCTTTGGCTTTAGGCACTGTCTTGTTTCTATAGTAACTATAGCTACCGAACTTAACACAATTAGTACACTAGTCGAGATAATAGCCGACTGCACGCAGCTGTCGCACCAATATTACCTCATAACTGATTTAATATAAAAGTGCTTCTAAACAAGATTTTGCTTGTTTAGAACAGTGGACGACCTCTGTTCACTTAGATATGTGAAGAAAATCTTTAGTGGATAGACGGTCTTATATACACATACTATAAACATGTTACTTTAATTCTCATTCGAAGTGTGTAAAGTTAGCTCCACAACTCTAGGATGTAAATAGGTTTTTCTTGTGTTTAAAATTAAAAAAAAAAACCTATAATTCAAAATTTAAATAAATATTACCCGAATGTCCACGTACTTATGATGCTGAAGTCTTGGCAAATTGTATTAAATGGTTCACTTTTGGCAAAGCCGTACTTACGCACAGGCACACGAGGCTCTAGCTGGTGTGCTGAAAAATTAGGGCGAATTTAGGGCTCCCCTGAGAACTCTGCGACTCGGGCCCCCGGGAAAAGAGCAAGTACGGTCCTGACTTTTGGACACTCCAGTAGCAAATTTAATTCAGTATATCAAATGAAAATTTAAATTATCAAATTCATACCACACAAAATTCTGTAACAAAATTTATTATAAAGTTCAAAAAAAAAAAAAAAAAAAAAAAAGAGAAATTAATGTAAGCTGTACGTGAATTTCGTGACCTCACGTGAGATCACAATCCTGTTTGAGGGCCTGAAGTGATAAGTTTCATATTTGGTCTCTAGAGCAGGACTTCTGAAAACCTACTCCTTAGCTCGCCCATAGTCACTTGTCTTGGAATGAGTGACTCGTTTTTCTTACCTCCTTTGGCAGGAGCAGTTTTTTAATAACTTTCAACAAAAAAACGAACAAAAAATTAAATCCGACTCTTTTTTTCCTTTTAATTACATTTGTTATGGATTATTAGCAAGTTTCTATTAATGTTTCTCAGCTTTTTTTGATTCTCCTAAACTATATTTTTAAAAAATGCAATATGATACACGAACTTTCAATGATAAAAACAGCCCTAGCACATGAGCAGCCATTTTTTTTGCATCTGTCCATTTTAAATCAATGGACAGATGAAAATCGAGGTTGTCAGTGTCAAGTTTTGGTTATAGCACCGCAGGATTTCGTGGCGAATAAGGTTTCCAAGCTGACTTCAGTTAGTGAAAGTAACATCTGATGGCAGAGGAAGTGGGTAGGCAAATGTTCATTTTATTGAGGAAACGTGGTGCATGCACAGCATATCTCAACCTTTTTGGAGCCCATAATGTTTAATCGCCAGAAGAATAACCATTATAAGTTCGTTTCTAGTAGTTCAATAAAATGAACATTTTCCTACGCACTTCCTCTGCCATCAGATGTTACTTTCACTAACTGAAGTTAGTGAAATTACCCCCAAATTATCTGTAGAACGCACACAAAAAGGGTTTCCTTCTGGAAACTGGTTTAGAATGCCGTATCGCCGAAAATCAACATTGAAATACCAGTGCCTTTTCGGATCACGACAAGGTTGTAGTTGTCTAAGGGATCGTCCCCCCACCCGATCCCTTTTAGATCAGTGATAGCTAAGGATGGAGATTTGGGCCCTAAAAGTTAGAGCTAAAAGAACTCTGACTATTCTCTTTGAGAAATAAAAAGATGAGAAGAATTTATAGACCTATAAGGGGGAAACTAATAAGCAAAAGCGTATGCTGTCACGCACGATGAGATCGTTGGAAAGGAGATTAGCATTGCCTGGAAGATGGTCCAAGTTCGCTTGAAAGCTTGGATGTCGAAACTCCATTCTCAGAGCTGAAATAAAAGGTGGGTGTGAAATTGCAGCCACAGTGCTATTGGTATTGTGAGGATGCACAGAAGTCGAGACATGGAAATTGTCGTGCGAGACATTGGTTGCCTAGATATGGAGGGGGGGGTGAAGAAATGTCGGAGAGGATTGAGATCCCCAAACTTGGATAGTATAAGGCATGTGAAATTGAATGTAAGTAGAGATCACAATTCATCAAACAACAGGAAGGCGGGTGATGCGATTAAGGCATTCCTTGGCTAAGAGCAGAGACGCCGAAATTCGTCGCAGGAAAACAGCAAGTCGGACAAATGAGTCGTTTAGGTCTATAAAGATATCGTGAAAGGTTATTTTCCATGGTGAAATGTGTTTCACCAGCGTCGGGTAATGAATGCTGCAACGTAGGATACGTTTAAAGAGGAGGATGTATAGCTTAGATGAAACGCATTCCAATGGGATGGCAATGCAGGAACATTGGGTGAGGTATGACAGACCTTCAAATAATAAATAGTGGGTCTCCATGGGGCCCTTTAAGTATTAGTAATAAATGGGTAAACGTGGAAAAGAGTGTTCAAATGCGTACATGTTAAATGCGAATAAAAATGAATTTAAGGAAGAAAATATTACATAGCTCAGCAACCTTCGTCTTCCTTTCATTTACAGAGTTTTCGAATGTGCGAAACTTCACAAATTTGTTGCTGGCAACAGCGGTGAGAACACAACGAGGGTTGCAACCGGATGGCAGTCAGTGACGTCGATTCCAGCAAAAAAAAAGTGGGGGGAAGAAGTGTAACCAAAGAAATTCCTTGACATTATTTCATTAAATTCAGAAAAAATGGGGTTCGGAATAAGATTCATTGAAAAACTACGTTGGTGGTATTCTAATGAAATATTGTTCAAGTAGGCATGAAATTTTACAAACGTAGGTCACCGAAGCAGCAATAAATACAGTGAAGAAGAAAAATGATTTACCGGAGCTATCTTTTATTGAAATGTGAGCCTAAAAATCTTGTTGAATACATAAATTTGCAAGTCACGTTAAGTTGGTTCGCATATTTGAAATATGTGCATTCAAGAGATTTCTCGGGCTAATTGGCACGAAAGTAAATAGAAATCTTTGCTTTCTATAGCCTCTTAATTTCGGATCTTCAAGCCATGCGTCCGGTTAGGACGGTTAGTCTCCCTTAATAGGGGTTACGCAAATTAATGCAACCGACATGCCACTTTTCTGTTGTATCCCATAAGGATAAGTATTTATGCTGCAGATCTGTGTTCACTAGGCTGGTTGGCCCATTTTGAGAGGCTCAAAACCTGAATTTTGGGGATAAAAACCGACCCCCCCGTACGAGACCAACTAACTCAATTTGTTTAAAAAGACCTGATAAGGGTTGCTCATCACAGACAAAATTCGAACCCAGAGCTACGAAGGTTCTCTTAACTATGAACAAAGTAGAAATGCTGAACTTCTGCTTGATCATCTGATCTGCTTTCCTTTGGACTATAGGTCCTCAGCTTTCAATCGTTTGGAAACACAGGAGACGGGAAAAAAGAATTTCAGGAACAAAAACCAACACTGTGAAGAAATGTTGCTGACAAAGAATAACATAAGAAAATACTGAAGAGAAAAGACCTTAAAAGGTTTAAAATATTTCATAACCTTCGACAAGAATTTCCATGAGATTGCGTTACTTACAACCAATTCTGGAACCAGTATGAACTGATTTTTTGGGGATCGACAGTTCACTTACAAAAGACCGCTTAGACAAGAGCGTGTAATGGACTTTAGGAGGATTCAGAACTCGTGATTCGAAACAGCTACCAGGGTCAGCGAAATCCTTATTTAAAAGCTCTAAGAATGTACGATGTGGACTTCTTACGGCAGATTTCTTGTATGTAATGCAACGCCAAAGCAGCTCGCTCTGAAGGGGTTCGTATTTTCATAAACTATTAACACTTTTCCTACTTCTAAACTTCCAAAGCACAAACATTGTTTGACTCATTGAAATGAATGGTTTTTTACCGTTATTGAGATAAGAAAATATTAACTCTTAAAAATTAAATTATGCGGCATGTCGATAATCAGTGGCCCAAACTTTTTAGGGTCACTATCTAATATTTTTAAAGTTTTCATACGTCATAACCTGATAAAACTTTCGCAATCCCATCAAGTTCCGTACATAACTGTGTTTATGTGCTCCGCACTCCACTCGGTTATCAAAAATCTCACGACATGCAGTGGAACTGAATCATATTGAAATGGTGGAGGCCAAAATGAATGCTCGCTCTACTTGAATCCAGTTGTGCACTGCTATACATGTACTTCTGATTCGATCCGCTACTTACTATGTTTTGTATTCATTTATTTTAACAAATGAAAATAATTAACTTTTGTTTTACTTGTTAAACTTCGTGGTGCGAGAGGTTTTCAGTCTACAATGGGAATGGGGAGATTGTACTGTAAGAAGGCTTAAAACCAAAAGAAAATCCTCAGCATTAAGTCGCTCATGTTACTAGTGGACATCTCCATTTTTACGACGCAAATGTATTTACTAACGAAACATTTCGAGAGTAGATTTCCAGGTGGGAGATGATTTTCGTTATTCTGTTTGATGAAAATCATCGATCACCTAAAAATCTTCGCCCTACTTTACTTGGAGGCCTGAAGCGGCTTGAGAAAGTACCGTATTTGGCTCTCCAGCAGAAATTCCGGACGAGAAAAAGGGGGGGTTGCTAAACACGGTTAAATATGCAGTTCATATAATGAGGATCGGTTTTAAACCCTGTAGGTAACGTTGCAATTTTACTTGAAGTGTAACTCTTATGTTATCAACGACCCCCTAAACTGCCGCTTTACGATGACTTATTTTTTAAATTCATCAGAAGGGCCAACATTTGTGTTCCACGTTTTAACATACTGTCCCCTGTCTATTTGTCCGCTTGTTGCAATTTCGTACAATAACAAATACCTAGAACCGATACTGACCTAAGCCCTAGAAGTTTAACTTGTTCTCTTGTCCACATTTCCTCCGGAATTAATTTCTTTTTTTCTGTTTCTTTTCGCCAGGTGTTCCTTGAACTTGCATCGCTTGTGGCCCAGGTCGAGGGTCAAAGTTGTGGCCCTAGGATTAGCGCCCGTCTTCTCATGGAGATCCCTTGCGATATGTCGCAGACCGTGTACTGCACAGCACCCGGAAGTGCTTACCCTTGGTAAGTAGGCAAATCACGTGCTCTCCTGCACCTGTGCACTACAGGCGGTCGCGCCTAACTGACCTTAAGAACTTGAATAGAACTTGTTTCTGATAACACGCTCCAGTGGTTTGGATTATTTGAGTGACGATGACAGCCGAAATATTTAGTTTCTTATTATCGAAGATCGATAATTCGGTGCTGTGGTCTCCTCAGGTATCCATGCTGCTTAAAAAGGTTAATGCTGCATGCAAAATAAACTATTTTTTATTACTGCTGTTAGTTCCGTTAATCGAGCAAACTTTATAAGTATTCATTAACTTTACTAATTAAACATCGATCACCCAAGAAATACTGACCTACTCTACCTTACAATATAATCAAATGCTGTAGCGCTTTTGACAAAACGTGCTCGTAGATACACTTAAACGGATCTGGTGGAGTGTCTATTGAGGCCTAAAAATTGGGATCCTATAACGTTAAACATAATTCTTGTATGATCATACGTCATTGGTGGAGCCTTGAAACATGTGATCATGACCAACTGGGAGGGGTGAAGTAACTTTTGAACTACAGCATTTTTTTTTTTTTTGAAAAACGTTTAATTTTTATATGTAACAATTCAATTAGTTATATATTATTTATTATGTAAATATTTCGTCTTATATATCATAAGACATGAGTACAACTAACGAACAATAGGAACTGAATTCAAAAAACAGTAGTGCGAATGCTTAAATTGGAATTCCTCTGTGTATGCAATCGTGTGTTCATGGATTAAAAACTACTGGATTGAAATTAGCATTACTTAAATTAAAATATAGCAGATAAATTATTGAGGATAATTTCCCAAACTTTTGGAATAGTGAGACAGTCATTTCGATTAAGATTTGATCTACGACTATTAAGTGAGGCTTCAGCAATCTCTTTATATAAACATTCATGTTTATATGTGGATTTATGTAGTAGCTTGGCTTATTTTTTCCCATTGGATCCTGTGGTTAGAATCTTCGATTCCATGTTGTGCAAGGTCAGATTTGTGAGGTTTGATGAGGCGGATGTGGTTTTGATGTTCAGAGATACGTTTATTTACAGATCTTCCTGTTGGTCCATAGCAAGACAAGTTACATGAACATTGTACTTCGTATACGCCAGGTAACATCATCGGTGAGAGTTCGTCTTTTGGAGATGGTAGCAAGTTGTGAATTTGGTTGATTAGTTTATAGGTAGCAATGAGTTGATATTTTTTCATAATTTTTGCCAACCGTTCAGAGATGACTTTAATATATGATATAGGAGTCCTATGGGCATTTTATTGTCTGGGTTGATTTGAAGGAGAGTTAATTATTTTGGGGGTTATTGGATTATGTCCATTTAGTAAGGCTGTTTATATATATATATATAAAAATATATATATATATATATATAAAAATATGACAAGAATTGGAAAAATTACGGACATTGCTGCTTACCAAGTGTATAGATGCATGGATTAATATTGGAAGCTGTTAAATTAAAGCATGAAGATTGTGAATTTTTTAAACTGCAACTCTAACTACACTTATCAGTCAAAGCATTGTTTCATTTACTCAAAATCAGTTATTTGATAATTAAAAACTAATATGGTCCAACTTCGTTATGATTCTCAGCCAACGCTTAGAATAAATTTTATTTCAGATGGCACTTTCAATATGTTTCGATAAGTTTCAAGACATCTCGCAACCTTATTTTGCGAATATTTAATTTACATCTTCAACTGTCAGCAGAAAGTATTTCAAATGACGCAAGAAATAGATTCAGCTGCTTTTTTTCTCCCACCCACGAAAGTTTATATGTAAATCTATAGTACATTTTGCACCGTGGGTTGCCCAAGGATATATATATATATAATATATATATATATATATATTACTGTATTTTTAATTTATTTTTTACAAGTCCAGAAACCTTACGCTAGAAACTAAATATGCAACTCTTAAGCTACATCAGGCCTCCAGCAAGCGGGATGGTGGTTTCACACCGGGCGATGAAATTCATCTCGCACCACACAATCACAGACATCCATGCCTACGGTGGGATTACGTCATAGGAGGACTATAATCAGCAGTTATCTGATATATAACCTTATTTTACTTACGAACACTCCTGTGTTTATTGTATTAATCGGGGGAGGAGTGTGTAATTGGCTCGTTCAAAAGCAGAGAAACGGGTTACAAGAGCTAAGCACTCGCTCTGTGACAAGAACCAGTGCTGTTACTTGCCCAATGTCACGTCTTGAAACAAAGGTGTTTGGACGGTGGTGAGGAAGTGGCACAGACCAGTAACAGCAAGATTGCTGGGTTGGTCTAAAATAACCAGTCTGAACGTGTCGGATAGGCTGTTTATCTTTAGCAGCGAAAGCCTGTTAAAATTTTCAACTGAATATCAGTTCGCTGGTCTCAGCTTTTTCTTTCGGTGTTGTAACAGTGGCGCCATCTGGGCGGGAGCGCAGGTAAGCAGAAGTTTCGCCCGATGGCTTTTGGTTTGCCATTCTTGTCCAAATGGCAGCCATTCAAGGCTGCCATTTGGACAAGAGACGTGTTTTCTGTTAGTGGATTTTATGAAGTTGGATTTGCTGATGGTTGATTTACATTTATTGCGTGCTTCTACATGAACTGAGTATGAAGCTTGGGTTATTGATGCAAGCCACTTGCAGTAAGCTGAGATTTTTTTCTTCGACTGCTTTCATATATCTTCTCTTGAACCAGGACTTGGAAAGTACAGGAATTTTGGATGGAATGAGGAATGAATGCCTTCATGCCAGTGAGTATGATTTATGTGACGCGATCAGTGCAGGTGTCTGGTCGGAAGACTACCACTTTGTAGTACCAGAGGACGTGAGGCTAAGTGTGGTCATAGGAAGTGCTTTCTGTGAGACTGGAAACTTGCACCAGATTCTGGTCAGTTGCCGAGAGGAGAGGTAATTTCTACAATATGTCTGGAAGGAGAATTAGTCTTTAAAAAAAAATAAATAAAAGGTATTGGGAGAGAATTATCTGGAATTCGGGTAGATATCTGCACGATTTGCGTTAGATCATTGCTTATAGCAAAATCTCCGGATCACGTCCAACTTGATCTTTAGTGTTGGAGAAGGAGAGCCAGTTAGAGTTGTGGACATTCAGGTCACCTAAGACGATGAGTTCGCCATTTGAGTAGCGGGATTGCAGATGATCGACTTTCATGAAGAGGAAGGTGGAGCGGTCTTTGTGGTTTTCAAAGTTTGGAGACCGTTAGATGCAGCAGATGAATGTAGCAAGTAAATCTTCATCCAGAGGTCAAAAGCAGGAGATTCTAAATTTGGTATTCTTTGGCAGGAAATGTTAGAACGTATGAAGGCACAGGTGCCACCTCTGTGACGAAATGAATCATTTGGGAATTAAGATGAACTGCAATTGATGTAGTGTACTTTGGGTTTCTGTTAAGAGAAGGTCTGGTTTGGATGCATGTAAGTGGTGATGAACGTCGTTTTCTGGAATTTATTGCGGATGTTTGAAGTGGATGTGAAATTGATTTATTTCTTATTTATTTTCGTAGAGATCCTTTTGAAGTTTGGAATATTGTGTTTGATTGAACTGGTTATTGAGGGAGATTTATCATGTTCGCATTGTTACCGTCATTGTTTTTGTTTCATTTTGGTTTATTATTAGATGAAGGGAAAGAGTGGTGACATACATAGACTTTTGAACATGACATCCATACAGAGAGCGACCAATCTCCTCGACAGTGCATACCACTACTCGTTTTAACTACTACTCGGACTCCCTCACCAAGCACGACCTGGAAGAATGTAGCAGGGGGATTATTCGCTAGTTGACCAGGAAGCCTCCTGACTTGTTACTGACTAGTTCGGACCGGTATACTCTCTGGCGGCTGGCCTGCATTACTACAGTTTTAACTGCTGTACCCACGAAATGGAGGAGGGTCTGTGTCTCTAAGTATATGACTCATGCTCTTGAGGGGCATCGCTCACTCTGCTTGGAGAAGAAGGGGGAGATGGTGGCCAGAACCCCTGCTCTGGAGGCCAAACTTAGCATTCGACACGTAAGCAGGGCAGTGGTGTTTTGCTGGGTGATGAAGGTCATCTACCACTTAATGGTATAGCTGGCGTTTCCTCCAACTAGGAAGATAGATATCCTTTTGCAGCGGGTATTCGTGCTGCAGGCGCCAGAACCCTTTTTGAGGGAACAGGCCACACTACGGGAAGGCGGAGTTGACTTGACGGGGGGGGGAGTGCTGTTAGGAAGTAACTTGATATTGTTAGCATTCAGGAGTGTGTGACCAGTGCTAACCTTAGGTGCTAGGGTCACTTAAATAGAAGGATGAGGAAAGGTTAGCAGAAGAAGTAATTTTTGCAAGGATGGAGGGAAGATAATACTGATAATATAATTCAAAACTCTGAAAACAAAGATCTAGGCGGAGTGACACAGTAAAAAGTGCCATCTGACATACTGGGGTCTGACAGATTGATTTTGGGAAAAATTGTCAATAGGAAGTTTAACACTACTAACATTTTCATGTAGTACTATCACAATATCCTGTAACCTCCCCTCTCGAGGATATCTATCAGGAATATTTCGCTTTCAGTTTGTGAAAGCCTTGATAAAAGTTCTTCCTTATGGCATTCGAATTCCTCCCTTGAATTATTTCTTCATATAACTGAATACAATTCTGTATTTTTTTAATAACGGCTTCACGAATGTGTAAGAGAAAAACTGAATATAATTTGTTATTTCTATATATTTCACTCAATATATTAATATATTAGTGGTTCGTAACCTTTTTTTTTTTGCCTACCGCCCCTTGCTCAATTTTACACACGGTTAATGACTCACAAGATAATTAAAATCTACAACAATTTTTGTTGGTACTGAACTATTACTGAGAGGAATTGACGACGTCATATTATTTTTACCTGGGGTAATCATCGTATCTAAAACTTCATTTATATCTTTTAAGATGAGAGTTTCGCCAATAGTATGTGACTTTCCACATTTGGCAATTAATTTTGAAAGGTTGTAAGACACAAGTCCCTTCTCTTGTTAATTGCTTTGTTTTGAATCCAACCCTTCAAGTCCATGACTATTTTTAAATTTAATCTTTAATTCGAGAAAGTACTCCACATCCTGTTTTCCTTTATTTGGAGTCATTTTTCGTAAATGCTCAATCATTCTTAAAAGCTTAATTTGAGAAATTTTTTTTCACATATTAAGAACATTGGTCACTGCTCATTATTTATAGACGGAATAACTCCATATTTTCAATATTCACTTGAATATTGAAGACACTTTCTTTTTCACTCATTTTAATGGTCTACAGTGCTACACTATATCAACGAAGTACGATACCACGGACTAGATGGAAACTGCAAACCAGTACTGTCAGATAGACATTAGGAAAACTAGAAGATAAGCTTATAAAAGTAGTGGGTTCTGCTAAACATAGCTCAAATTAATTATTTTCAGTGTAGAAAATTCAGTCCAAAAAGTAGCCCAATTACTTTACTTTCAATGTAAAAATTCTAATAGCGAAGAAATTTGAACAGCATTTCCAGACATACAATATTCTGAACTGTGTTGACAAATATGACAAATATACGATATAAACGGGGTTGATAGATTAAATACGGAGTTTTTTTGCTTTTATTATATTAGTAGTATTATAACGCTTATCGTCCCCTCCCCAGGGGAGCGCTACCGCCCTTGTTAAGAACCACTGATTTAAATGGTTTGTCCACTGGAATGAAAACAAAAACTAAAACCCACCATCCGACATTTTCCATGATCGTTGTTTTAGGATTATTCTACTGCATGAACCATTCAAGTGCTGATAGCATTTCCATGCAAGTGAGGAAACTCTTGACGGGAGAAAAACATTTAATTCTCATTACATTGGACCAAATATAATTAAAGGTATAACACTATCTTCTACAGCTTTCAGTGATAACTTTCTTTGTCATATCCACATATCTTTTGTGTTGGCAAAGAATATTTCCTACCTCTTGGTTAGCGCGCTGTTTTTCTTGAATAAGGCAAATTAACGCAGATCTCTCACCCACTAGTTTCCATTTCTAATTATAATTTTACTGTCATGTCCGAGTAATTAAGTTGCTGGCTCTATAACATGGTCCTCCTATAATTTATACAAATTCGAAACTTTTAGATATTCAATTAATAGTTTCAAAGAACCTACCACTCTGCATACCTGCCGATTATTGAACCATAATAAAAGGCGAAACGTGAAATGCTTAATCTTTTCTCCATGTGATTTAGCAGCTTTCACCAAAAATAGGTACGTAAAATTCAAAGAAACATGGTTGTATCTATTCAAAGTGGGACCCATCTGATTTTATTTTTCGATAAAGCATAATCTTAAAATACCGGCTGTAACATGGAGTATAGGTTATTGTTTATTTCTAATTCCAATGCCAAATTACATAATTTTTCTTCATGAAAATTAATATTTTACCAAATATCGTTGAGTAGGCTTCTGTGGAGATGGCGCATAACTTGGAATACGTTTTCCGGTATTTTTCCACAAAAATGAATAAATATCACATAGAAACCATTTTTTATTTACTATACCACTTTCGTAAAAATTATTGTCAGTCAGGAGAATTACATGAATAAACCTTCAAAACAATCAGAGGAACAAGAAAACCAAGACTTTAAAGGAGCAGCGATTTTCCAATATCTGCAATCAGTCACAAACAAAATAGAAACGTTGCTTCGCCAACAAAACTTAAAGGTCACCCAATCAACAAGATCTTTAATCACCTGAAACCTTCACATCCTCCACTTAAACCAAGTGTCTACAAGATCGGTTGTAGCTGTGATTTACACCCTTGTTCTTCAACTTGGTCGGTGGAAATTTCCTGGCGGTACGCCAAAAATTTGCAAAAATATTTTCGTGTCTCAGAAACAACGCTCCAACTACGTATATCAAATTTTCTAACCTTTAAGCAGTAGCAGATGTCGCACTATCTAAAAATTGTAATTTTATAACATTAGATTTAATAAATAAAATACTATCTACATTGGCCTATGCTTTTGTCTTAGCCGTCAGCCGGTCCGCGAAATATTTCTCCTATTTCCCCCGGCCCGCAGGTGTAAAAAGGTTGAAGAACTCTGGTTTACACTACATGGGAGAGACGTAGACAGGTACACCGATCGAACGAAAGAAATCAGGGCTGGCAGCACATACACAACAGAAACAAAACATCCAAATGGTAACAGACGGAAATGTTCCTCGCAGATCACCGTTTTTTTTCAAGGGTGTTCAAAGAATGAGCTGAAATGATATCCTGTATAGTGCAGCAAAGAACAAAGGATGATTTTATATCGAGTTTGGTCTTCTTTAATCCATCGAGACACACTCGTATTTGGCAGTAACACCCAGCAATCCAAGAACAGCAGCCAGCATAATAGGGAATGCACGCTTCGTATTATTTAAGCGTGTTTGTTCTTAACTAAGTCAAGTACTCCTTTCTTAGTCTATTACTTTCATAGCGAAACAAAAGATTTCACAAAACTACTCGAGATAATAATTTCTATTTTTTTTCCGGTTCAAAAATACCGGAAAACCAGTTCCTAGCAATTTTTTACAAAAACCCAAGAAAAATGTTTAATTCTTCTTGGCTTCGCGTGTTAGGTAATTGTTTGCCTGTAACGTTTTCAAGGGCCTCCTGCCCATCTCTTGTTTCTATAGTTCGTGGTGTCGTCTGTTATGTTAATTATGGACAGCTGTTTTCTTATTTCTTATCTTGTCTATTCTTTTATAGCCTGCGAGCGGTCTTAGGAACTTCATTTCTGCAGCTTCCATTTTCTTTTATCTCTTTCTCCCCAAGTCCATGTTTCACTTCCATATTTCAAGATTGGTTCGGCTATTATTTTATGTAGTTTTATCTGGGTTGTTCTTAACATCTGTTTATTGAAGTGTCTGTTCAAAGTTCCGATGACTGCTAGGAATTTTTGCTTTTTATATGCAATGTCGATTTCCCCATTGGAGGCTTATGTAATTTCCTAGATATTTGAGTTCAATTACTTTGTTGTGGATTTTTTGTGGACTAGTTTGCATCTTTTAATTTCTTTACCTTGAAATGCTATTGAAAATTAAAATAGGAAATAATTCTTTATTTCCTATTTTAATTCCTTTGATTTTGTTTTTCCTCCACTCCCTTGAAATTTTTTCCACACACACACACATATATTTTATTTATTTATATATTTATATATTTTTTATATATTTATATATATAATATACTTACTTATATATATTATTTATTCATTTATATTTATATACATATTGAAGAGTATTGGTGATAATCCACTTTCTTGAATGAGACCTCTACTGGTTTGAGGTGGAGCTTTCCATTCATAGAGTATATTGATTAAGTTTGTTCTGTTGATTTGATCGTATGCTTTCCCATAATCTAGGAAGGCCATATATGTTGGCAGATTAAATTCTCTTCTTTTTTCTATAATTTGTTTGAGTGTAAATGTGGGATCTGTGCAGGATCTTCCTTTCCTAAAGCCGCATTGTTCTTCTCCAGTAATTTCCTCGGCCCATGCTCTTAATTTGCTTTTAATTATATCTGGATATATTTTATAGCATTATTTAATGAAGATATTCCTCTGTAGTTTCCGATCCTTTGTTTTCTTTTTTGAATATGTTTATGACTATTGCTGTCTTCCATTCTTGTGGGATGTTTCCTTCTTCCCATGTTCTGTTTAGGAATTTAATTAATCATAATTGAAATGGTGAAAGAATGAAAACAGAAAGATTACCAAAACAAGCCTTAAAGTACAAGCCATTAGGAAAAAGAAAACCAGGACGTCCTCTTAAAAGATTCTACGATGACTTCTAAGGCCGGAACAGGCCATGCTAGGCCTAAATCCTTGATACGTATGATGAAAATTGAAATGGTTTAGAGCTGTATTTGTATAGTTCTCAATTTAATTCATCTTCTCCTGTATCGTTTTCTATTTTTTAGTTTTTCCAATATTTTCTTTCGATCATTTAACTGTTTTGGTTCATTTTTTCCCCTTCACTTATTACTTGTCTTATTTCAATTTGATTATTATTGTTTAGAAGCTGGGTGTAGTGATTGGTCCATTCTTTTGTGGAGGGGTCTCCTAATTGTAGATTATCCTTTGTTTCTTGAGTCATTTTTAATTATTTTATAGCTCTTTAGTTGAGGTCAATTTATGTCATACTCCAATCTTGATACAAATTTTTCCCAGTTTTGTCTCCTGATTTCCCTGGTTTCTCTTCTTGTTATTGCTCTGATTCATTTATATTCTATTTCATTTACTATGGTTCTGTCGTTTAATCACTTAAGGGACATTTATTTTTTCTTTCTAAAGATTCTATTTCTGGGTTCTGAGTCCTTTCCTTTTTAATTCACTTTTCCATGATTAATTCACTGGTTACTATTCCAGAAAAGCTATTTGCTGAATTGCGTTTTACGAAGAGTTAATAATTACCGCAAAGTCAGACATATGCTATAATTATTAACAAATGGCATTAATGGTTTCTAAATAAGCCAAAATCGAAGAACACTTCGCGAAACACTCATTTGTAACTGTGAACATTTTGAGGTCTTGTTCTAATAACTAAATATTGCCGCGCTGCTGTTATTATTACTGTTTTTAGCGAGATTACCGTCACAGTCATTATATATATATTGACCTTTAATTAAAGAATGATTTTTCTAAGAATACGTCATAAATGTTTTTGCCATTTCTTTTCCAGGCACTCTGTGAGAAGATACATTTATGAAAACCAAGGTTTAATGAAAAGGATGTATGGAGACGAAAGACATATTCTCATACTAAGAAATGAAATTGAAACCCAGAAAGCGAGATACGATCCGGACTGGAAAATTATGAGGAGAATGGGAACCGCACGTTCCGCTTCCGGTGTACGATCACAAAGGCGTTCTTCTTTAAGAAACGCCACAGTTTCTTCGTCCTTACGTAATTTTACTTCCGGTATTTCAACAGAAGCTCCAGTTGAAACAACGACAGAAAATATATTGCAAGCAATTACCGGAACAACAAGCAATTTTACAACAGCAACTTTCACTTCTACGAAAGCCGCAACAAATCCTTCTACTGAAACGACTACCGAATACTCAGCTTCAACAGAAACGCAGGCAACTGCGAGTACTCCTCTTCCTACGACCGCTACGTTCGCCTCACCCACTACTACGAGGATCAGCAGTACGACTGGTGCCACCACCGCAGACACAACGACCACTACGACCCTAAATTCCCCCATCACCACCACCGACCTTCTTATGGACATGGAGTCTCGGGAGGAGGAAAAGATCATTGAAAATGATTACGAAAACGAAGATGCCGTACTTCAGTTTAGGGTGGGGATTTCATCCAATAGCGTTGAAAACAGCGAAGAAGAAATAGAGCGGATTGAATCCGCTACTGACCCTCCTCCGAGGAAAGGAATGTAAGTAGCTCGCTCTTGTTTGTATGCATTATCTTAACAGAAAAATATTTTTTAATAAAAAAAAAAAAAAAACGGATTAAGAGGAACGGTATTTGCTGCAAGTTTTAGTCAACGTGATAACAAACCATTTCCCACCGAACATGAATATTGAATAAATTTGAAACCAAATTGGGCTATTAAATGAACTAATTTTATTGAAATCTTGATGCCTATTTAAGTCTTTATTAAGGTGTCAAGTTTCGAACTTTAAAATCACTAACGCTAAAAGTTGTTTTGATGGAGGTCTATAAATGCATCAAGTGCAGAACAGTCTCTTGAAAAAAATAATCCAGGTAAAATGTAAACGACGAAAATACGAGTCATTAATTGTAATTGTGTTCATTAAGAATATAAAATTTATTTTTAGATTCTGGCTAAGTATTATATTACTTGTAATTAGCATCTGATTAAATTGTAAATTATATTGAACATAAATGGACAAATGTATCTTAAATCTGTTTCCCCAATTTTTGCTATCATCTCGCCCATGTCCAATTTCATTGAAGTCCTCCGTTAATATAAATAACATTCTTATTTCAAACGCATTTCGCCCTGAATCGAAACTTGACATTTTTTACTTTCTTTTCAGGACGAAATGCTCACTTTACTTAAAATAAGCAAATAAAACAAGAATTGCAACTGACTCTGTAAAGCGAAGAGAAAGGAAGATACCGCATATATGAACTTCGCAGAGTTAGGTTTGAAGTCATTAGGAATTTTTTTGAAATGCAGATAAATTTGTTACTCTGGATTTATCTCGTATTATACAGTTGCTAGTGGGTTTTAACATGAGACATTTACATAGAGGAGCAGATAATTCCAGAAAAAAAAGAAGTCTTAAGGAGAAATTGGGTGTTTTCCACAAACCGTTTACGGAATAGAATTCCAGTTTTATGGAGAGCCCAATCCACCAGAGATTGGTCAATCCATAGTACACTAGTACCGAGTACTAGTATACTATGGGAACGAAGGATCTTGTTCACATTTTCCTTGAACAGTTGTGGATTATATTCCTTAGGAAACACACATAAGATGGTAGACTGTTCCAGAGAGAAAAGTAGTGGAAAGGATATAAGAAGAGAAGAAACTTATTCTGTGTGTTTGGAGATGCACTGTGAAGAGGTGTTGATTAGCCGCTGCTGCACGAATTTCAACGGATCTGACAGCGGGGTATTTATTATTGCTGCTAATTCTGATGAACAGCGTAGAAGTATTTGTAAAAGCAGCGGAAACTGAGCGAATAGTTGAATCGTTTGACAAAAATTATTGATAATGAAAAAATGCGTGTAACTTATGGAAAAATTTTCTTGCGTTTTTGTTTTCAGCAATCAATAAGAGCAGCATCTCATACTGATCGTTTTCATGAACGACATATTTGTAAATATCTGCATGTGACCGTTTACAGTGAGTATTACATATTTCACGTATAAGTTAGTCATTTAAAATTGAGTGCGGATTTATTATAAATAAAAGTTTTGATAGTACTTAAACACAAATTTTAGGAATTCATCGATTAAAAAAAAACATAAGGGATACGCCGAAAAAGACTTCAGAACTTGCACCAGTTAAAAAAAATGTTCAGTTAACGTAATTTACATTAAATGATTCGCGAATTGTTCAAATTACTTTTGTACCCAATTTCCATCGAATATCTTTCGTCATGGAAAACTCCCTGATAATAAAACAGTTTTGGGAATACCAGAGGAACATTAATGGTAAATGGTACATTCATGTGCGATCCACGTGCTATCCTTAGGTTAGCAGTGAATTTACAACCCATTAATTATTGTTCAATGCTAGTGTGCCGTTAATTTAAATTGACGAGCAGGGCAGTAGTTTTTGCTACTTCAGAAGCATGTGAAGATTATGTATTCCAAGTATAATTCTAAAGATATGTTTCAAAAAAATGGCACTCGCAGCTCTTAAGCGAGAGTGCTGATATCTCAGAGAGGTAGCTTTCAAGGCCAAGTTAGCAGATCTCAAAAGTGGCCTGCTGGTTTTCACAATGCAAGTATTAAACCTTAAGATGAGTTAGCTGTCTTAGACGAAATGGAACGGTACTCAATTCCGAAAACGGGAGAGGAGGGATACATTAATTTTGTACATCGGACAAATAACATACAGTTCACAGACATAATGCACTGGTTTCAGCATCTTTACTAACATTAACTCCGAACACTGCAAAACAGAAAACTGCTTGTTTCCTCTACCATTACCAAACCTACTTTATTTTTCTTTTAAGAAGCCCAATATACAAAAACAAAGCTATTTACAAAATGCTATTTTGTTCACCAGAGATAATTGGCCCATATACAATGTTCTGCAGCGTTTTCTTGCAGAGCCCATGTGACTAAAAGATTATCTCATCTTGGGTGGTGGGTCTTAGTGTTAACTGGAAGCCAATTTACGTGAGTGTTTTTCAGTGACTCGACTTGATAAATATATCCATCTGTCGACCTTGACAGGATGATTATGGGGTGTTTTAATCATATTGTGGTGTCTCGTGAAATGTTCCCTTTCGTCATGAGATTATCACATTCAGTGGAGAATTCTCACTTTGTTTCCCCGCGTTGTTTCTTGGTCGGAAATTCTTCCAGAAGAATTTCACTCGCGGTGATCATTAACAAAATGAAGCGAATTTTTCTTCGCCTAACCTTTAATTTTGCATCACCGGATTTACCATATAGTTTTTATCTACCCACTTTAAATGTTTGTAAGAATATTTTAGAAAGCAACCCCACCTTTCAATAAATTGGTTTTTCTCCGTTTCACTTGACGTTTCGTCTTCACCGCGTATTAGGTGTACTCTTGAAGACGAGACTACAGCATTTGCTTTGACTTTAGAGATGACCTCAATTTTCTTGGCTAACATTGGTTCTCGAATCCACGATCAAGATGAGATTAACTTTTTTTTATATACAAAAATCAATGAAATTGTTAACGATGCCCACAGTTACGAATGTGAATGACGGATAGAAAGAGTGATAACAAATAAAAGCCCCATTCTGAATGGTTTCTCAACATGTTAGTCTCTTGAATTACCAGAAAGAATTACTAAATATATGAAGAGCCAAAGGCTTCAATTCGGCGACATATAACTTGTTTAAGTTAAGTGAAGTTAAGAAACAATATGGGATGTAATATCCCTTAACTTAAACCAGAAAGAATGTAATTTTGAGATGAAGTGTTTACATTACATGTATTTGATTTTTTTTTACTGTATGTGTGCGCGCGCGCGAGTACACACGCGCACATACGCTATAATAGCTGTTTAATAAAGGAGTTTAACGAGAATTCCAATGTCCATTGGTCCAAGCGATTTCAATACCATTTATTTGAAAATGACAACTGATGTAGGCATCGTTTAAATACATATTATTGGAAGAATTAATCCGCTAGGTTATCCTAATCTCCGCTGCAATCCTATCACAAAATAAAATTATAAATGTTTTTTTAACTATCCCCCCTCCCCCGATACTCATAACAATGAGAGGCACGCATGAACTCAACTGCAATGAGTAGAAATATATCGGCGACTACTTTGGTTTGAAAATTTTTCAAACCGAAAAAATAAAGCGTAGAATTGCGATTTCTAACACGAAGATTTCAAGTTACGTTTGGAGTAAAACTTTTTCTACACGTACTTTTTTTCACTCTAATATAAATTTTTATTTTTATGACACGAGCAAGAGTGAATAAAATGTACTTATTAAAGAGAGTTAGCTTTTATGCAGTTCTGATCATGTATATACCCAATGATCAAAATTAAGCTAATAGTTGTAAGTTAATGAGCAACAGCAGTAAATTGTTAGATAATAGTAAGCAAATGCACGGTTGTTTAACTTTCATTGGATAGTTATCAGAAATTGAAATGCCCATTTCAATTGATATTTTCCGGTAATTCCAAATAAATTCAGAAACTCTTGTCAGTTTCCTCAATATATTAAACGAACGTTTGGTTCTTTGTTACAAAAAGAAAAAAAAAAACAATGAACTATTCGACCAATCGCCTTGATGTTAAGTAGGATCGCGTGTTTATACTAGTACAAAAGACCTTTAAAGTTTGGACTTCAGTTTTAAAATATTTTTATCATTTTATTTCTCAAACTATCAGTATGCACTAATCAAATCAGATGAATCCGATGATTAAAGTTTTGGTAAGAGGTCATTTTGCAGCTTAGATATTTTAGGTACAGTGGCGAAAGTTTACTAAGCTCTTAAATTGCCGTCTTTTCATATCTGCAATGTTCTGATGACTCTTTTCTTTCCGCAAAGTGACTTTCCCTATTGATAGAATGAAGATTTTCGAAAAACATAAATATGCAAAATGATATTTTAACCGAATGAATCGTAATGCTTTGTTTTGTTTATTCTTTCAGTAATGCTTGTCCTGTCAAGAACGAAGTTGTGGCACCTTACTGGGCTAACAATACACGAGGGGAAACTCTTGCTTTGCTTAACGTATATCCATTTGAACAGTATATACATTTCGAGACATGCGCGTAAGTATTGCTCAGCATTCATCATTTTGAACAGTTTAATAATATCTTTATTTGCAGTGACGAGTTTCAATCAATGGAAATGTTTTAAGAATTGAACCCGAGATGGATGAGGTTGTTTGTACTTGGAAGAAAAAAAATTCGCAACCATTTCCCGCATTTTATGAATGGTTGGAAAATAGTTTCGTTAGAATTCTCTAAAATTCTCCTCTAGAGATCAAACATAGAACTTTTTTTTCAAAATCCTTCAGGTCTTCAATAAGTAGGGTGATGTGATTAAAATCATTTACATCCATAACATAGCAGATTTTGAATCTACAGTCCGTTGGTTGAAAAGCAGGAAACTCGTCATTCTGCTAACCGGTCTTTTAATGCAGTCCAGATTAACTTCACAAATTGTTCGTATGCTTCAAATAAGCGTTTAATTATTGAATTTCTATTTCAATGCAAGATGCTTCAGGTTTTAATTAATTGAATATCTGTAAGTTAGGTTAATACTATTTGGTATTTCATTTGGAGCTTGTTAATTTGAATGAAAAAAAATTTATTTCCTTCATCTGAGTAGCTATAAAAGTAACGTGAACGAACTCTGTGGATTTTCTGAAATGAAGAACATGAATGAAAATAAAATAGTTCTCATGATTAGAGAATGACGCAAAAATTGACATGGTAAAACTGCTTCTCTCACGTTTACTGAATTCACTGATGTATTTTCCAATCGAAGATTCCACTATTTTGATTTAAAAGTCATATGAGGTGGCCTAAAAATCACGAAGGGGTTTATACATTTAATAGCTTTTTATTTATTAATTAGTTTTATTTTTTGTTATAATGAAATACAGAACCTGGAGATTTTTTTATTAGTTGTAAAAAGCCACATCACGTAAATTCCTTTCATTTTCGTCTTCACAAAAGCGGGCCTTTCCATAACAGATGTTAATGTTTCTGGATGCAGCGCTCGCATTTCTGCACCAATGTTCTCCTTCACGTGTGTTGGATTGTCTGGAGCTTGTTCACATACACCTTTTCCTTAACGTAACTCCGTAGGAAGAAATCGGGAGCCATCAGATCTAGAGAACGTGATGGCCAATTAAATTGGCTATTTCGAGAAATTATTTACTTACTAATTTCAAATAATTGAATGCTGATTTTCAAATTAAAATTGAACAAGTTTGGTTCATGATTATTTTTCCAAATATTCCTTAGAATACCTGAAAAACATGAATCGTGGTTGAGGTAGGGAGGCATGGACAGTCAGGCGCAAAGAGGTTCAACTATACATAATAGTTCTGAGAAAGCCTGATTCAAAGTTCTTTTATATAAAAAAATAACTTCTAAATAGCAGCATTAGTTGCAAATCCACTTCTACTATTTTGTAGAGAGGTTTAATGTTTATTTACTTTGCTTCTACAGGAAACTGTTATTAGTAAAATGACTTTTACCTCTTGGCATGTAACCCCTCCAGTTATTCAGGATAAACAGATGAGAGGTGTGCGACACATTTCGTTCATCATTCTAAAAACATTCGTCATGACTTCGATTTCGCCTCGCAATTAAACGGTACATCTTTTCGCTACTAATGCTAAACTATTTAATTTGCTGTCTGGGATAGTAGTTAACTTCTGCTTTGTTACAGTCGAGAAGTTAACTACTTTTTTTGCTAAACATTTAATGCTTTCGTAAGCGTAATAGTAGAATACAATCTTATTTTTAATTTCCGTTTCCCTTTTGTAAAGATTTTTCAGAATTCGACAAACGTATAATCCAATAGCAGAAACTCCTAGGTTACAAATGTGTAAAGATTACACATAAATGCGTAATAGTGCAGATCACACAAGCAGTGGGAAAACAAACATTAAATAAAATATAAAAAAATAAGAGCATGAACATCATCTAATTAACTATTAATACATTTATTCATTTGTAAATAAACTTTCAGTATATTTAGAGAAATGCGAATATTTCTGATTGTATTTCTTACTTTGTGTTGTCTTCATTTCTTATTAAATAGAGGTAGATGAATGCGGAATAAATTCCACCATATTATATACTTCTTTCTTTGCATATTCTCCAGAATTATCTTGTTTTTTTTAATTACTTTTGACGCTAACTTGGTTCTTGGTGTATTTAATATCCACACCTTTGTTTTTCAGTTTGCCCTTTCTCGTTTTTTTTTTTTTTTTTTTTTTACTTCAGAGGTTTCCTTATTCTTTCTTTTAGCTTCCAAGTAGTATCCATATTACTGATACAGCTATGGGAAGCAATATTATTTTTTTTATTCCACCATATTTTCTTAATCTGTGCATACTGATTCTGTACAGCTACTTTTGTATTATTTTAATTTTACTCGTCTCTTGGTTGAAAGTCCCATACTAAAGCTTTGCAATATACAGTATTTCTTTAACGTGGGTGTTTGTTTTTAAATTTTATAAACTTCACACAAATGAGTCCATCGATACAACATTATTTGTTTTTATATATATTTCAATAAATATATTTATTTAAAATTTAAAACATTTGAAAATGATGAACCAATCCAGGTCTGTGCACCAATTAGCTCATAACGATACTGAAGTGGATGACTTTTACGTCACAAACTATGCAATAAACGAAGACAGCCACACTGTTTATGAGCGAGTCATAATGTCTCACTCAAGTAGCTTCCAGCAAAAGCGATTGAGTAATACTCGGATATTGAAATCCCAAAGAAAGTTCAGTTTGCACAGAAATTCCTAGTGGCGACAAATCCTCGAAGAAATTTTAAAAGGTTTTGGACATGATCTTCAAATAACTAACAACTGAAATGAATCACATAATAGTTCAAGAAAAACTGCCTACTACATAGAGATAATTTTAATGTAGATAATATCATTCAAGCTTACCTTAAATACCGAAATAAATGATTGAAGGAAAACATTATCCGAACGAAATTTGTAACTCCTCAATAAGGAGCTACAAAATAAATCCGCGAACACAATTGCTCGTGCTTTAGCTGAAACAAAGCCTCAAGTAAATCAATCGTCAATAAACATTCAAAAAGAATATTTGATTAAAAAAAGTGGTTGGTTCTCACGGAAAATACTGAAGAATTATTCAGAAAACGAGCATCGTTATTCAAGAATAACTAGGCAGAAACATCAACTGCATCTTGGATCTATAGAACAAGTAAACGTTTCGGCTCTTTAGGTACAATGTTTAGTAAACACTGCAAATTAATATGGGAATAGACAACAGAATTATCAAAGCTAGCATGATAGGAAGTCAATAAATTCATATTAAAGAGATATCAGTCAAAACGCTAAACTAGATGTATACAAGACGGCATTGAACCCAACATAACTTATGAATCTGAGAGTCTTATCAGAAATCACACTTCTTCAAAAACTGGAAATCAGATATGAGAGTTCAGAGAAAAATTAGTAAAGTGAACAAATTGCTAGCCACAATAGCAGAACCATATTAAACATGAAGATATTAGGGAGAAAGTGACATTGTTAACATAAGATTGAGATCTGGTTAAAAAAAAATTAACGCCAAAATTTCTAAAACATTTAAAACACTACAGAAATTGTACTTGGGGAACCTGGTGTCCTCATCTGGGGCACAGAAGCAAAGCGCCTGTGTAGCTCAGTGGATGTGGCGTTTGCACACCACGGCGCTTGACCGCACGAAGGAAGACTCCTTGGTTTCGAATCTAGTCGGCGACTAGAAGAAATTTTTCTAAGCCTATTTTTGACCGGTTCTCGAGTTAGTCGATCTCTGGCACGGGCAAGCGGGTTTTTTCTCCCGGAAACTCGAGTTTTTCGTCCCGTAGATTCAAGAAAATCGACCGTAGAACCCACATTATTTCAGACATTAAATACGAGTGTTAAGGACCACGGGATGGCGGCACTTGTTGAGCGCCGTCACTCTTCACTGTGTGCCGTTCAATTAGTGATAGCCTTGGGCCAGCTATCTCTGATTGGGTACCAGTGGAGATCGAACTGCCTACTCAGTCACCAAAAGTTAGATAGGGCTATAAAACGGCCTCGACTACTCCCTATATACGGGAATAAAAAAACGTTAGCTGATTTTTTTTTCTTCCAGAAATTGTAGAAAACAAACTAAAAATCCCAACAAAACTTCAGAATTCTTCACTATTAAAAAATCTCCAGATTGATTTCGCTAACATCGGTGATCTTAATTGCAATATCAATGATGTGTACTACCACTTAATCATCCAAACCCGATATATTTATCAAGAAACCACAACGTTTCTCATTTCATCTTCCATTGTGCCTTTCTTAAGAAGAGAGACACTTGGGCTTATGTAAGGTCGGATATCTCATTCCGAAGGTTACCTAGAATTCCCTTTATTTTATATTTGATCTACTTTGGCTCAAGATCTTATTACCTCACTTTGTTGGTTTCATTTGCCGCCTCTGTTGTTCTCCTTCCCAATTCACTAACCTGATTGCATATCTCTGAAAGTCGATCACATACAATCTAACTACTGCAACAGTGATTAGCCCTCCTCACCGATTTTAACGTCTGCAGTTCTGACTGGCTGCCCTTCTCTAACTTCAGACCTAGCTGGTAAAGAAGACGAACTTTGCTGTCAGCAACGATTTAATACAAGTTGCCCCCCCCCCCAGAATTTCAGATGATTATCCTCTTCATTCGTCCAACACCTTGGACCTGTTCTTAACTAGCACCTTCCTCCAAATATACCACTAATGGTAGATCTTCTCTTGACAAATCTCTGACCATAAACTTGTCCATATCTCCTTTGTTACAGATCGGCCTACTCCCGTTCATTCAGTGCCTTGTATCCTGTGGCACTGTTGTAGAGGCAATTGGAATGAACTTGGTGACTTTTATGCTTCCTTTCCATGGTCTGATTATTGCTTCTGATCCTAGCATCTGCTCTGATTTAATAACAAAATTACTCACTGGAATGCGAGTTATTTATTCTGATGCAAAAAAATAATATAAATATAACTCCAAAGTAGACTTTTTAATTGTCATTTACACTAAACTTGTCCTCTGTCCAAATGGCAGTCGTGCTTTGTGGTCGCTCGCCAAGGCTGTTCGATGCAACTTCTGTCCTTCCATTATCTTCCAACGATAAGGTTAACCGACCTATTGGCTTCAGTTTTGTTTTTCTTCCACCTCTTGCATGGACGACCAGCACAGAACTCCAGCTATCATTCAAAAAATGGAAATAATATAGTGGTATCATCCACAGTATGCCTCCTCCTGAAATTTCACCAAAAGAACAACAGAAAAATTCTCAGCTGCCTTTTAAGTCTTGTGGCCCTAATTTCCTTCTGTTGTATTTTAAAAGCTTATGTTCCAGAAATTGCACATATCTTGCATCATCTCTTCAAGCTGTCATACTCATGGCATCTACCCATATCATGGAGGCAAGGTTTTGTCCAGCCTATTCCGAAAATAAGGGAGAAGTCAGCCTTCAAACTATCTCTCTACTTCTCTGACATCTATACTCAAAAATAATAGAAAAGTTAATCGATTTCGCAATTGTTTTACTACTTAGAGTCTTACCAATTATTTATGAGCATCAACATGAATTCCGCAACTGTCGTTCCAAAGCAGATCTCCTAGCCAACCTTGCTAATTTCTGGACTCATTCCAGGGGAAAGTCTTTGGAGAAACCCAAGTGGTCGCTCTTGATATTTTCAAAGCATTTGATCGAGTACGGCATCACGGCCTTCTTACAAGCTACTTTCGTCGTTCCCTTTGCAGGTGGATTGCCAGTTACCTCACTGGCCGTTCGCCGTGTTGGGGTGGATGGTTTTCGATCATTATAATTCTCTTGTAATGCTGAAGTACTCCAGAGTTCAGAGCTGTTACTGCATTGTCTGCTATAGTTACTGCTCCTCTGAACTGGCAGCTACCATCCTTCCACTTTCTTGCTCATACGAATCCGAACAGCTGCTAGTCAACGCCTATATACAGTTCACTTCCAAACCCATCGAACCAAATTTTCAACATCAACCTTCATTTCCTTCTCTGTCTTCCCCTACTCACTACAACCGTCAAGCTTTCAAAAAAACCCTCTTCTGTCTAACCGCCTACCCACATACGGCGCTGTCGTGTTGTAGGTCTTTGACCTCTCGTGCGTGGGAGCTGATTTATATACCTGAGGGGGGGAATGGACACTTAAACAAAAATGGAGAGGACGGATTATCAAAGCAGGTGTTTCTAGCTAACGTTGTCGGAAAAAGACCGACCAAGATTTACGGATTAATGTAGTTAGATGTTCTTTAGAACAACAAAACATAAGTGTTGACTTATAAGACTAATTTTCAGAAAATTATCGACAGGAAATTAGTTTCCATTATTACCATAGTATCCCGTATACTCCTTAGAGAACCTCCGTAGCTGAGTTGATATAGATTGAACCCTTTGATTGGAATGACCAGGGTTCGAATCCCGTCTACGACGAGAGATAACTTTATTAGGTGTTTTCAATCGAACTGTCAGTCAGTCGGTGTAATATGACTTCGGTGATTTTTCTCCAAGGAACTCGGGTCCTCTCCCCCCCCCCCTCTTAAAATAGGCAAAGCAGCCGGGTAAATACATCTACAGACATAGGATGCTAACTGCATGATGGAAGAGAGTAATCCATATTACCTTTCTATTGTACATTTATAGATCTCAGGTAGAGATAAGTCAACCTTCTAGATGGAGATGACACTTGACGGGACATAATACTCCTTAGCGTATTAGGAATTTAGTGATGACGAATTCAATATTTTGCATTTCATTTACAAGTTGTTTAGGGGAAAAATTAATTAATTTTATTTTTCATAGAAAACAGCACTTATATACTTGTATCAAATATTGAATAATGAAAAATTAAAATTTATTAATATTCCTTTTCCATGAAGATTTGATCATCCTCCCTTTCTCCTCTTACTACTGGCCATGTAGTCATGGTAAACCGTGTCAGGACAAAATTACATAGGAAAAAATTACACGGGATAAAATTGCGCTGCAAAAATTACACGAGGACGAAATTACACAGGGAAGAAATTACAGAAAGAAAAAATTACACAAAAAATTGCACATAGATAAAAAAAATGCACTAAGAAAAAAATTAAAAGGAAAAAATACGAAGGTAAGAAATTACAAATAAAATTTATCAAAACTTTTACAAATTTTATAACCAGCAAGGGGCAAATCACTAGTGTGGATTTGGGCAAGGGGATTAGAGAGGTGGTTGATTTGGAAACCCAAAATGATGACGATTAGCTACTCTAATTAGTACTTACCTCAGATTTACAAGGAATAATTTCCTAAAGTAATTATCCCTTGTAAATAATTACCTTAGGTAATTATCTACAAGGAATTGTAAATAATCGACAATTGTTAATCACCATGAACTGCTGAAGAATTTCTAAGAATTGTTTGGGTATAGATATATTAAGTAAATTTTTGTCTTGCATTCTTCAGTGCTAATTTAGTGACTCGTAATACAACTAGTGTATAACGTACGACGTAATAAATTTTGTGATTATTTTTTTTAAATTTACTTATGGCTGATTTTGAGTACGGTGTTGGTAATAAAGGTGGTCAAATTATAATTTACAAAGGATTTGAGTTTGTTCGTCGCCGTGGAACTGCTATCGGAACTATGCATTGGCGTTGTGCAAAGTTTAGAACTTTACATTGTCGATCGCTGCTCCATACCAGAGACAACAAGATTATCCCTGAGTCTTCAGAACA
The DNA here is from genome assembly GCF_054136105.1 of Typopeltis vanoorti. Classification (NCBI taxonomy): domain Eukaryota; kingdom Metazoa; phylum Arthropoda; class Arachnida; order Uropygi; family Thelyphonidae; genus Typopeltis; species Typopeltis vanoorti. The sequence continues at coordinate 144,349,782 of NC_143556.1, forward strand.
CTGTCATGTTAACAGCACTTTTGAATCTTAAACTCATCAACTTGCAAATCAAATGAAAAGAAAAATGTCGAATCCAGGCGCAATGGCTCGTGCAATTATAGCTAACAGTTTAGTGACTGTATCAGACGGATTAAAAATGTGCCTACCGAAGAAGAGCTCCGTAACGAGGCGATTAAATAGATCCAAAGCTAAAACAATCGGAAACGTTCCGTCGAATCCAGATAACAAAAATTTTGAAATACCAGAGAAGTACTCTAAATGGATTATTCATGATTCCGGGGCAGACGATCCAAAACGTATAATACTAATTGGTCACAAGTCTCTTCTAGATCAACTTGTAGTTAATGATTTTTGGCTAGCAGATTGTACATTTTAAAGTGGTTCCAGAAATATATTATCAGTTATACAGTATTCATGTCCAATATGATTCAGGCGTCGCTTTTCCTTGTCTACTGGCTCTTCTACCAGGGAAAAAGGAAGAAATATTGTGAAGATGCTGAACATGTTACTGGTGAAAATTCCTCAAGATTGACCACAAAAAATTTGGCCGATTTTAAAACAGCAGCAATGAATGATTTCCGTACACTAAGTACCGTGTTTGAAAACATCGAAATTGGTGGTGCTTTTTCCACTTACCACAATCTATTTTACTCAAAGTAAATCAATGTGGACTAAAATCTCTATATGAATCCAATCAGTCATTTGCAGTACACATTAAAATATTACAATCACTTGCACTTTTACCAGTAGAAGTGTTAGAAACATTTTTAGAAGTTGCTGATCTGTTTTCTAATTTATATGAATATAATGAACAAATCGAGCAAGTTCTCCTTTACTTCAAACGTACCTGTATTCGCGGTCGACAGCTCAGGAACGGCACTTATAGACAACCTCTATTGAATATTTCTACTTGGAACCATAGACACTCTGCAGCCAACTGTATAGCTATAACTACAAATTGTATCGAAAGATGGCACTATGGACTTCAGTCTCTCTTTCAGTGTTCCCATCCAGCTGTTTGGAAATTTTTGGATAACATTGTTAAAGAATTATCTTTACAACATTCAAACTATTTGCAGCATTTAAGTGGTCAACGAAACCCAGGATGTCGTAGGTACATTTCGTTAAAACAACGTATTTCAAATATTGTACAAAATTACGACTCTAATAGACGATTGGAGTTTTTACGTTGTATAGTTTATATGACTTAGTGTTTCTTTTATATCATTTTTTAAAATAAAAGTAATTTTAGAAATATTAAGAAAGCTTGTGTTTAATCTGAAAATAAATATAAAATTCACCATAAAAATTTTAAAACTCTAAAGTAAAAAACTTCGGTGTGAATATTCAAATTTGTGTGATTTTTTTCTTAGTGCAATTTCTTCCTTGTGTAATTTTGTCCCGTGTAATTTTAACATGTAACCGAGTCACCGCTCATCAAACATATTCGGCGAATCGCACTGTAATTGGTTCTTTTGTCGCGTGTAGTGACTTTCTGCGGCAGTTTTATTACACACATTTTCGTAATTTTAGGGAGTAAATTATATAAAAAAAAACAGTTGAATTCAGAAGTTCCAAAAAAAAAATTGATATTTTTTTCCAAGCAGGATTGCCCGAACATCGAACATTAATTTCACATTAACTTATCTAAAAGTGTAAAACTTGCGTTAAAAATTGTGTGTAAAACAATTTTTTTGTTATTACAGTGCTAATATTGATAAAATTGCAGTATAATGCTAGAGATATTTTTATTTAAAAAAATTCGCGATTTAACGGACACCCCTTAGCCCCTAATAATCCTTTAAATCGAGAGTTTACTCTACTGTATTAATAACAAAAAGCAGTATACGTTTACCATGGGTACATGTTAAAATTACACAGGACAAAATTACGCTTAGTTTAGGTAATCCTGCTTGGAAAAAACTATCAAGTTTTTTTTTTTTTTTTTGAACTTTTGAATTCGGCTGTTTTTTTTATAATTAACTCCCAAAAATTACGAAAATGTGTGTAATAAAATTGCCGCAGAAAGTCACTCCACGCGACAAAAGAACTAATTACAGTGCGATTCGCCGAACATGTTTTATGAGCGGTGACTCATTTATGTCGGCTAAATTACTAGTGTTTTTCCAACATATGATGGCCTATTTGCCAAAAATAACAAACAATTAATAACAAAAAACCCTGTTAATTTAATTATAAGCAAATCTTGGTTAAAAGCATTTGAAAATTAACGGTGTTAATTTTCACGTGACATACAGACCGGAAAATTTGTCTTTTAAATCGAGGGTTTACTGTATAAGTATTATAAGTACTGTATTGTGAATGAGGAGTGAGATTTCAACGTCTTCTTTAGGACCAGTTCGGGGGAGTTTTTCAGATGACTAGAGCACCTGTTCAATTAATTTTATCCACCTGCACTCCAATTATTTGATGGCTCTAGTTGAAAACTTTCATGAAAGCTTGTGATTCTCACCAAGTTGTCGATCGAGACATATAGGCGATGTCTATGTAGTTAAAGTTTGGTTTCTCGATCGTTTTAGGCAACGGGATTCAAACTGATATTTCACACTTGCTTTATGAAAGAATTAAAAGAATTGTGATATTTAGGATTTTTATTTGAAGAAAATAATAGTTTTCAGCTGTCCTGTTTTAATAGTCAAATTAGACAAAATTTGACTATTAAATCAGCAACTACTTAGATGGAGAAAAACTGTCATGCTAAAGACTATGCTTCAGAAGTGACAGATTATTCGGGATTACTACATATGCTTTATATAATAACACTCCTAACCTAAACAAGTATGGATATTAAAAGCTTCCAAACACCTGAAACGCTGTAATTCTACGTTTTAATCAACAAAAAATAAATTTGTTCGGACTGTCCAGAAGAGGTAGTCAAAATATCTCGAACTTTGCTTTATATCTTGAGAGGTGGTTCTCATTCAACTTACTTTGTTCTTGAAAATCCGTCAATTATTGTTAAGCCAAATATTAAATTAAAATATTTATTTTTTCATTTCGGAGTTGTTCAATGAACCATTGATTAGCCTATCCAAGTCTAAATAAGTGCAAAGTTATGTCTAATTACCTAAACCACAAATGGCTTCTGGCTTCAACTTTTGTGATAATTAATGATGTTACTATACACTAATTCAATCACAAAACTCCTTTTTGATATTCTTTTGCCTCGAACATCCAATAATCACATGGAAGATTTCACCTCATAGCTAGCTTGTTATGCAGAGAAGTGACAATGAAGTTTCCAAAAGGATGGAAATAATCAGCGGATCACCAAGATACTTAACTACGATTCTGGCGTAAAGTTTACCATCGAAGGACATTTAAAATGGGTACGAAATTTTATAACGCGGAATTCGCTGTAGAACCTAATTAACTGAGTAAAGTGATATCTTTCGGTTAGATATGGGTTTGAATACTATTTATGACTTTAAAAATCATTAAACGCTTTTCAGATGAAAGCAAGTTAACCAGTCATTCGGGGGCAGCAAGACTTAATTTTACTGGAGACACTCCTGGCAGAGTATACACGCAGTAGGAGTATTTTGTAAAGCATAGGCCGAATAATATCCAGACAGGCATATAGGATTAAGCTCTTTCCGAGGCGAAGTAGATTGACTGTGACAAGCCATGGAACCGAAGCGCCGAAAAGGAAGAATATTATTCCCTCGAAGAGCTGCGTTTCCTCTTTCAAAACTGTACTGATAACAATATTTAATCTAGTTCTCTACTTTTCTCAAACTCCTTAAGGAATCAATGTTATCTCAGTTGGTTGCCAGGTTAAATTCGACAAGTTTAGCAATTAAAAAAAAAAAACTTCAGCGACAATTATCATTTGAACGAGTAGAATAAGGGAGAAAGTGCAAAGTGTATTTCTTTAAAACGAAATACGAGTTAAGATATAGTTAGTTTCACATGGAAATTTTAATAAATATAACAGAAGTGCACATGTCAGTGTTACAGAACTCGAATGCGCAATTTACATTTAACGGTAGCACTGGATATAACATATTCTCTGAGAGATTACACAAATCCACGAAATTACCATCAAAAATCTATCGATCATATCAGTAAACTGAAGGTTGAAATTCAAACTTCGTATTTTCCGATGCTTGTATGATGTTTAATCGAATTGTAGCAGTAGGACTGTTTTGTAAAAAAACGACCATAATAATATGCAGACATGCATAGAGGATTAACTGCCCTATAAGAGAATTGAGCACTTCCCGAGGCAAAGTTGCTTGACTGTGACAAGCCATGGAGCCTGTGCTTCAACATTATCACGAACCATGGGCACACTGCCCGTTGGTGTACGATGCCTCTTCTTTCACCTTTCTTTTGTCCAGTGCATAGTGTTGCAGTTTCTGTAAACCCATTGCCCACCAGTCCTTAATGTCGTCTATCCATCCTCTGTATAATCTATCTTTTCTCTTTACACCATCCATAATACCAAACATGAATGTCTTTATCTTCCGGTCCTCACTCATTCTGCAGATGTGAGAAAATAATTTCAGCTTCCGTTGTATAATATTCTGAATTAGATTCTCCTTTTGTTATGTCTTCCGAAAGAGCTCTTCATTTGTGATTTTCTGTACCGATCCTATTCTTAGAATCTTCCTGTAACAAATTCTTTCAAATTCTTTTTGTTCTTTCCTTATTTATTACCCACGTCTCAGATCGATGGAGTACACCGCTGAAAATGCATGTTTCCAGTACTGTTTCTTTGTTTGTGGGCTGATCACTTTACTTTTCCAGATGTTTTCCGTGTCCTTCAGATTTGTTCTTCCCTTTGCAATCCTGATCTTTATTCCTTTTTTACAGTTCAAATCATAAGTCATTTTAATTCCCAAACATGTGAATTGTTCTACATTTTCTGTATCAATTCCACCCACTTGTATCTTTTGTCTCATGTTCTTCTCGCCAAATACCATTGTCACTGATTGGAAAAAGATTCAAAAGGCTTCACTTCGGCAATGCAAAATTATTGAAATTAAGTGGATATTGAATCCAACATTATTTCTTAGCCGAATATAGAAACTACAAGAGTTTCATGCCGAATACAGACTATAAAAGTTTCGGCGGATACAAGCGTACGCCAGCCTTTCATGATGGGAAACTCGTAGTAAAGGTGGAGCAAGTTCTGATCACTATCCTTAGTATTTTCCCATAATATAAAACACATCTCCTAGGAGATGTATGATGTTGTACATTATGGGGGGAAGTCACTACCCAGACCGGTTTTGACCGTATTTTAAGGTCTCGTCACCAAGAATAATTAGGATGAAGTGATTCACAATACCAGTTGCTAAAAAAAGGTGTCGCATTACAAAAGGCACCAAAACTACTGAAAAAGGCTTCACTTCGGTAATGCAAAATTATTCAAATTAAGTGGATATTGAATCCAACATTATTTCATAGGCAACTCGTATCGTAAAGTAAAAGTAGTTCTGTATCACTTCATCCTGAGTATTGTTGGTCTAGCTCCCACTGACGATGTGATGTTATACACATAGTGTATAACATCATACATCTCCTGGAGATGTATTTTACATTATGGGAAAATACTAAGCACAGTGATCGGAGCTTGCTCCAACTTTACTAGGGTTGCCAGTCATGAAAGATTGGCGTACGCTTATATCAGCCGAAATGTTTAGTTTCTATATTCGGCTATGAAATAATGTTGGATTCAATATCCACTTAATTTGAATACGATTGTCACTGTTTTTTTCCAAGTTCATAACAAGTCCAAATCTCTTCTCTTCCTCATTTAACAGTTTTAATAATTTTTGTAGTTCTCTTTCGTCTTCATCAATAATAACAATGTCATCTGTAAATCTCCGATTGTTAATTCTCATCTTATACTGATATTCCTTTTGCATCTTCCTTCATTTTATCCATAGCCCTTTCTAAATATGCGATGAGAATGCTTGGTGATATTGGTTCGCCCTGTCTCGTATACTCTGCTTGTTCTAAACCATTTCCTCAAATCATCAGCTATTCTAACTGCTGCAACTTCTGCAGGTGACTTATTAAAGCAATTGTTCTATAACTTGTACATTCTAGCTTATTTCCTTTCTTGTATAATGTCATTAATATCGATTCCATCCACTCCTCTGGCATTTTCCCTTCTTTCCATACCATATTACATAGTTGGTGCATTTCTGTAACCATACTTTTGCCTCCATATTTTTCTTAAGTGATATATTATTACCAGGACCCTTGTTGTGTTTTAGCCGTCCTATTGCTTTTTCTACCTTTCCTCTTAAAATGTCCATTTCATACTCATTACCGTGGTGATATCTGCTTCAATTCTTCAGTTTCCTAGCTCCATCTAAATTTAGTTTTTCTTCATATAACTCACTACAATATCTTTTCCACAACTGTACAATTTTATCTTTATCCATCAATAATTTGCCTTTTTAATCTTTAATTGTGGTCTGTTTTGGTTGCTACCTTCTATTAATGGCTCTAATAATTTTGTACATCCCCCTAGTTTTATGCTCTAAATTGTGTTGTTCCATATTATTGCACTGGATTTCTAACCATTTCATCTTATCCATTTTGACTGCTTTTTTTCACCTCATTACACTTTCTTCTACATTGCTTCTCTATTTGTTCTGATATATCCCTTATCTTCAACATTCTCTTCTCCTGTACAAACTTCAGTGTTTCTTGTCTAACTCACTTCTTGATTTTCTTTTTTTCTGGTACTGTTTCTCCAACTGCGTCTTCTATCGCCTTAATTACTCCTTTCACTCTTAGATTCGAATTTTTTTTTCTTTGTTCACACTTAAATTTCTCTTCTAACACCGTTTTGTACCTTCTTCCTATTTCTGCTTCACTTATTCTTGCTGTATCTCTGCGTTTCCGATGATCAGGTTTATAGTTTGTTTTGAATTTCAACCTAATGTTAGTTATCACAGCAATCACTAAACTATGATCCGAATCTATATCCGCTCATTGAAAAGTTCGACACTGCTGTACGGATGTTATCCATCTTCTTTTAATCGTAATCATATCGATCATGCACTTGGTTTTCCCATCATGTGATCGCCACGTCCATTTTCTATACTCCTTTTACTGGAATCTTGTGTTACAGATCATCTTGATGGTCCATAGCAAATTCTAACACTTTTTCCACCTTGTTCATTTCTTTCTGGAAAAATCACATTTATCCAACAATGTTGTATTCCAACTTTGGCATTCCAGTCTCCTTCAATAATTAGCACATCTTGCTTTGGTATTGTTTCTATTGTCTCTGTCAGATCTTTGTAAAATAAATCGATATCCTCATCTTTGCTGTCAGATGTGGGTGCGTGTATCTGGACTATTCATATATTAAATAATTTTGCTTGAAATCTTGTTACTATGATTCGTTCAGAGACTAGTTTTAAGCCTAACACTGACTTTCTAGCTTTTTTGTTAAGAAGGAAACCAACTCGGGCTTGGTGTCATGCCCTGATCGTATCGACTTCGCATCCATTTATCTCTCCTGATGTTGTCCATCGCATCTCCACCAGTCTTAGTATACCACACCGATATCTCTTCATTTCCTTGCGAAGTAATTCTAGTTTTCCTGACATCCATGTTCCTACTATACATTCCATGTACATACTGATAATAGTTCTGTTAGTTTCAGTTTCTCTTTTTTCCTTTCGGTATCCCACTTTTCTATCCAACCCTGATCGCTCGATTGGTATCGCGGACCTTGTTCATCCGGGCGACGTCCGAGCCGGCATGATTTAGCTGTTGACCGCATAGGATTAAAACCAAATTTTGCTTGGTATCTTTAAAATATATATCATAGAGAGATCAAAATTAAAGTATCCCTGATTAAGCCCTTGTGGAACATCACCCAGTGATATGCGATCAGATAACGATTGTTATTGATCAGATAACGATTGTTATTGATCAGATAACAATCGTGTGTTTTCTTTACGATCAGAGCATCGACACTCATCTGACCGAACCTCCTCTCTTAATCCAGGTTTGGGTCTGGCATGTGAGACCCCTAAGGATTCCATGGTGGAGTTGTGCTTACTTTATTCTTATCATAGAAGGAATTGAATTGAAAGACACTTCCAAAATGCCCTTTTCGTAAACCACTTAAGGAAAATAAGCAACTTCCATTTAACGTGAGTAATTTTTTTGAAAGGAGCCAATTCATAAGAAGAGAAACAAGAGCACACATATATAGTAGGCATTAAGAAAAAAAAAGAACAATTTCACGAAGAACGCATTTTCTCAATTCAATTATGAAGCTCATGCGATCGAATATTAAAAAGGAAATAATTGTTCCTTGTTTGTTACTTCGTCACTTTTCTATACAGAAACGCAGACGCGCGGTCGGGAGAAATTTGTCGGACATGAACTCTGACTGGTGTAGCCAAAACAGCGAGGACAAAAATATGCAGTGAGCATAGATATCGGCAATCATTTATCCTCACGCGAAAGACAACAATGAAGTTAGTACGTTCCGAAGTCAACTGATTGAATGTCGGTGAATGGTGAAGTTTTCAAAACATTGGTATAGTTCTTTAAGTCATTTGTTATATATACTTTAAAAGGACATGTCCAACATACACGTTCTCCGCGGATCTCTTTAAGCTCCATGTGTGTTCGGAGTTGACATGTTCTGAACACGAATTCTTTCATCATCCTAATTGAGCTTTTCTTCCCCCACCAGCCAACGAATTAACATACGAGAGCACAATCCACAAATAGCACAACGTACGAGAGCAAAACCCACGAAGCCGCCTTGTGGATAACATCCACAAGGCGGCTATAAGTTGGCCTATTTGTCCAATCCCACTTTAGCATATTTGTTTGTCTTGACTAACAAATAGCATTTAATAACCGAGTGTGACCCTACCACCAGCTTCAATAAATTCCCCTTAATATGACCGAAACGTCGAGGTCCGAGTTCACTAACGTACTACTTCAGATTCCATGCTATATATAGATAAGACCGTGATTTAAATTAAATAAAATGTGCATGTAATCCTACATTTCTTCTGAGATTAGCTCATTTGTTTCGATACAGTTACCTTTACGGGTATAAAAATTAGTTGCTATTCACGAAGCCTTTGGGTTGGAAAATATTTCTTATAACTAATATCCTCTCTCTCTCTCCACAGAAGCCTACGCAAAGACAAGGCCATTTCAACTAATGCTGCCCTTACAAATCCATGGATGTATGGATGCAGGACTCTCCTTCACAGTATCTCTTGGTTGGAAGATATGAGTTCGATTCCTCTGATAATTGAAAAGGAACATTCGGGGCGTTTCAACTAATGAAGCTGGTGTATGGATGTAGAAAGCCTTTCCTTCGCAGTGTCTCGAAATTTTCAATTCCTCCGTAAAACGCGCAGTATTCAAATATCTTCTTCTCATAACTTTGGTTGCCTTATTTTAAACAATCCGCCAAGTGGTCGTTTTTATTCGTGACTGCGATTCGTTATAACTCCTATCTCAATACGAATTCATGACGTTTTACTTTCTTTTGGGTCTTGACAGATGCGGATCACCCATCACTTGCGCATTCAAAAGTTATTACAATAAAAACAGTGATGATTTGCACTAAACAGTTGTGTCTGGATTGAAACGTAATGAACAATATTTAGACAAATGGGTAAACAAAACGTTTATTTTGTGTGTTAAGATAATCTAGAGACATTAAATGTTTGACAGAAGACCTCGCCGTAGATAAGCTTTCGTACCATATTCAATTAGGGGTTATATTTGGAGATAGGGGTAAATGGAAGGCTACACGGAGCAATTCATAGTCTGTATTTAAGTTGTAAGTCAGTAGTTAGAATTGAAGGAAATACATAGAAACGGTATGATGTACGATCAGGTGTAATACAAGAATGCACATCATCTCCACTCTTACTCATCATCTATATGGATCACATTATGAAAGAAAGTGATATTAGAATTGCAGATATCTAACTTAACTCTACTTCATGCGGATAATGTTGTACTCCTAAACACATCTAGTGCAAGTCTCCAGGATTCTCGAACTAAATTGAATAATAGCTGTAATAATTTAGCATGAAGATCAGCAATAAAAAGACCCAAACTATGAAAGTAGGCAGGAACATAGAAAACTTCAGCTTCATTCTGAATGGAGATTCTAGAGAAGTGGTAAAATATTTCAGCTATTTAGGCATAGTATTCAGTGAGGATGGCAAAATAAATTTGGAAATAGATAACAGAATAAGCAAAGCCAGTTCAATAAATTCATAGGGAATAAAGAGAAAATAGCCAAAGCATCAAACTATCAGTATATAATGCAGTGTTCAAACTAGTTTTAAGTTATGGATCTGAGAGTTGGGTTAGAAATAAAGTACTTGATCAAAGACTAGAGACCACAAATATGAGTTTTGAAAAACTTTAAGGGAGTGAACAGATGGCATTGGATGGCAGAATCATTAAAATTGAAGATATTATAAAAGAACTTGAGATTTTTTGCATTCAAGAATGTGAGCAGGGCCTAAATAAGGTGGTCACTTGAATAGAATGATAGATGGAAGGTTAGCCAAACGTGTTCCATGTCAGGAAAAATAATCCAGATAAAGACCAAGGTCTAGGTGGACTGACTCAGTCAGTCAGAGAAGTACCTTAGACAAACGAAATGGGAGATCTGACAATATTGGAGTGCTGACGAGTAATCGACTCATTTGGAGGAAAATTGTTGATAGGAGAGTAAGAATATTAGCTTCATCATGTAGTGCTGTCCTAGTATCCTAAACACGCCTTAAAGATATATATCATGGAATTCATGATGATTTAGAAAGAATGGGGGGGGGGGGTTTCAACAAACCAGCCGATGTTTGATTTTTCTGCAGCGCATCAATGTACACATTAATCAAGATTGTCACCTTCGGACTCAAATGTGGTACGATCGTTTGAGTATTTCCAGTTTGCCTTCAGTAGACATTCATATAGCCCGTCTTTGCTTCATATTTTCTTCAATGTTGTCTTAATATAAAATCCCATTCTGGATCTTCTCAATCAATATTTCTCTCTCATGCTAAGCGTTTTGTTACTGACCCATACGAATAAGCGAATCCAAAATTCAGTGACCTTCTGCGTGAATGTTAATCAGTCCTCGAGCAAAGTTCTTCAGAATTTAATATTTATTTTTTGTTTTTAATTAATTTAATATAACTCTTCAGGGTGTGCTTAACTCCTAATATTTCTCTCAACAGAATCGTATTCTCTCCCTTCCTCTAGAAAATGCAGATTTATCTGCACTTCAGTTAATCGATTTTCCTTGCCACTAAACATTATGGATCATGTTTAAAGGCAAGGAAAACATTCCATACAACCACCACCGTATAAATTACAAATGTATCGTTGTAGTTGGTTTCATGGTTCGATAATACCTTCTGTTGCCCTCTTTATATAGCCCTGCATAATGCACAAGCTTCCATGAGTAAAATAATATACATTATACACGCATATCTTGAGGTGATTATTTTGGAAATCGCTAGAATGATGAGATAATCCACGACAAAACTTTCTCATTCCATAAGAAAAACATGTCAAATAAATAAATAGCTCTTTATTCGTATTTCTTTCCTTCTCACATTTAATTATTCTTCAATCATATTGGAACGGAGTGATTTAATATTTTAGTATTTTTAATGTTTCTGTAGTGTAATCATTCAGATGTATTAAAAATATTTCCTTATTGACAGATATGAAAACCATCAAATGCTCTGTAGAGAGGGTTGCCGCTGTGAACAGCAGTACCGTTTGCATCGCCTCCTCGCTTTTGATCCTAAGAATGAATGTCGTGGGGTATTTTCAGACTGGTTTCGTTTCCCATCCTGCTGTGTGTGCATTTGCTATGACTTTCCACGCACGAAAGGAAGAACTGGTCGAAGTTAAATTGTGAAGATGGATGATTATGCAGTTGTGCCATAATGTTAATCATAATGACTCTATATATAAACCCACTTCAAGTAAAAAAAAAAGTTGAGCCAGTTTCCTGAAGATAACGTATTTTAGATCCAATTACTGTGTGTTTTTTTTTATTATTATAAAATGAACTTCGTCAGTACTTAGAACTGTCGATAAAATCTTTGTGTGTCAGGTCACAAAGTTCCGAGGACATCTTTTGAACGACTTCCAGTGAACTCAAGGAATGATTCCGTGTGTATATTTGTGTGCAGTCTAATCTGTCTGTAGGTAATATTATGGCTTGTTTACTGTACTAAGTACTATTAAAATGTTTAAAAATTAATGTGTGGGATCCAATAATCAGCTAATTATCCGTTATGTTAGTATCTATTGTCACGTTATATTTATATAAAATATTACTTTCAGATATTATACAGTAATATAACTAACGTAAATAACACAGCGTCGTGCAATTAATTGCATAACGCTTTTCAGCATACCCAAGCTTAGTAAAATTTTAACGGCTAATTAATTTTTTTTCAGTATATTCTTCTGGTTTTTAAGTTTGATTTGAAGATGTTTCTTATACAGTGTTCATGCGTCTATTTTTCTGCGTTGCTTATATTCTTGTCGTAACGAGATTTTCTTGACTTGTCGTTCCTTGTTGTGAAGGAGCTGTGGGTTATTTCACTTTCCAGAATCAAGAATATATTAAACTATTTATTATTACCCTGTGATATCACAAAAACGGAAGGGCTTCTCTTTTAGAGAACAAGTCGCTATTATGAAAGCCTTGGCCAGTAAGGTGCAAAATGAAATAGCACGGAATATCACAAATGCGCAATGTCGTGAATGAGTTTCTGCTTAAACTGGTTAGTTACAGATTATTTGAGTTTTTGTTATTTTTTCAAGAAAATAACAAATTATTTATTCTAAATTTATTAGTATATTACATAAACAGATCATTGTGCATTCATGTGAAGACATTCGTATTCAGACCATGATTCTGTGAGGTCTGTCCCGATAATTGTATATTTTAGTGTTAAAAAATGCTGTGTAATTAGGCGTTACGGTCTAGTTTCTAAGAGAAATTCTCTTAGTGAACTTTCAGGAATAATTCCCGAATTCATTAAGTTCATTCGTAAGTAGTTATTTAACGTGGCACCTCCAAGCACTTAGCCGGCCTGGTTGGCCGAGTGGATGCGTATCTGCTCTCCCGCCAAAAGGCTGCGGGTTCGAATCCCGCAGTGGGCATGTTTGTGATTGTCTGTAGACATATCCGTGGTGGTCTACGGTAGATAGCGTTGGTGTAGTTTCAGTCAGTTGGTGACTGAATGGCGGAGACGGAGTTGTAAAGGGGGTGCTCTCCCTCGATGAGTCCTTGGACTCCCTGGAGGTGTCAAATAATATTTTGAATATTTAGCTTTATGAAAACTTTTGCCATCCTGTCTAGTTGGCCGAGTGGTTAGCGTATCCGCTCTTCTGCCAAAAGGCTGTGGGTTCGAATCCCGCAGTGGGCATGGATGTTTGTGATTATCTCTGAAAATACTAGTGGTGGTGGTCGGCGGTAGATGGCGTTGGTGTAGGTAGTTGAGGTTGGAGCGGTGGAGACGGAGTGTTGGGAATGAGTGCCCTCCCTCGATGAGTCTTTGGACTCCCTGGAGGTGTTATGTAATAATAAAAAATAATGACTTATCACAAACGTGCGCCCCATTCTATACAACCCACCATTTACTGCCCACTAACTGTAGATTTTATCTGTAAATTTCGTGATTACTTTGATTTGTCTGCATGCAGACATGTGTAAGTTAGCTGTGGAAAAGAAAGTCTGTTAGAAACAATTGCATATTGTTCGGAAATTGACAGAAAAAGCGCTCGCGCGCACACAGGGTGATCAAAATCAAAGTGTTCATGTTTTTAAGGCCTTGTGATTCAAATGCTGCAAAACTTTGCTGGAATGCATCGTGCGTCATGTGGAAGAGATATCTGAGGGGAAGGGGAAACAGTTCCCAAATTTACCACCAAGGGCATTGTAAACACCAAATGCATGAAATTTGCATATCACACAACTCTGCGGGTGCCAGGAAGGTTTAAAAGGATGGACAAGGGATTTTTGCATTCATTTCGGTTAATGCTGTCCAGAGTGATGACACTAACTTTGTCCCAACTCCCTTTGCTCGTGAAGCTGTACTACCTCAACAATTGCAATGTTGTTGCTGCACTCCGTGAATTTCATTCCCCAAACAGATGTTAACAAGGCCGCCGATCTCCATGTGCTCTGAGACGAATGATTAGTCGTTTTGAAGAAACTGGATCGTTGAGAGTTTAGACCTGGCAGAGGTCGCAAACTAATCAGTTCAAAACAAGTGAATGAAGATGTTTTGGAGTAGGCCATGAAGAACAGTATTGGTTCCATGTGCTGCAGCTGCGTGGCAGTAGATAAGGCTCACTTTCCCTGAATGGAGCAGTTGCCTGGTATGGACATTAAACATGGATACTTTAATTTTGATTTCTCTATAATCTATTATTTATAGATATAATATATTTTAAAGATACCAAGCAATTTTATAAACTTGGTTTTAATCCTTTTCCCAAGTAAGCAGGCAAGTCAAGTATTTTCAGGTCTAAACTTGACTTAACTGTTTGTTTGCTTACTTAGGAAAGGATTATAACCAAGTTTATAAAATTGTTTGGTATCTTTAACGTATAGTATACCCAAGGGGAAAAACTTTCTATATATAATACAGGTATTCCTTGCTTAACGCGGATTTGATTAACGCGCCGAAATTAATTGCGGAAATCCCTTGATATACGCGGCAAGAGTTTTGATTAACGCGCCTTTAATCATGCGAAGCTCGCAGCTGATCTGACAGATATATGCAAAATGTTTAATATAAATATTCTTACACAATTCAGTGTATAACTTGGAGGTCATGAATATCTGTGCATTCATATGTTGGAGTGATATTCCGCACTGTTTTTTGCTGTCAGTTTGGTTTAACACATCTTATGTAAAGATTTGTGGTATTTGACAGTAAATTGTATCTGAAAGATACTGAGAACTCCGATGTCAGTATAGTATGGTTTTGTTTTTAATTCTTTGTTCAATGATTTCTAGATTGTAGCTGAAAATAAATAAACCATCTATTACTGAAATAGAGAGCCAAAGGCTTATTTATCATACATGTTCTCTAGGAGATGTGCTTTACATTATGGAAATACTAAGGAAAGTGATGTGGAGCTTACTTCACCTTTACTACGAGTTGTCCATAATGTTGCTTATGCTTGCATCCACCGAAACGTTTAGTTTCTATATATATTCGGCACGAAACTCTTGTAGTTTCTATATTCGGCTATGAAAAATGTTGGATTCAATATCCACTTAATTTGTACCATCATGTATTATATTTGCGGTGTTTTTTCTTTGTTTTATTGCTTGTTTGCCGAGATCTGGCGAGTCATTTTGCTTGTTATTGAAGAATTTATGCCAATAAGAAAAAAACTAAAACTGTTCAAACGACTCTTTATAACTTTTTTTGATTAAAAGAAATTGCAGTGAATAATGTAGGTACAAGTATTTATTAAACATTTACTTTGCATTCATTTTTTATTTTCCTAAACGAGTACCATACAAAACGAATTATTAATACAATAATCGATCATGGACGAATTATAATTTTTACCATTATTAGATTTGCTTAACGCGATTTTGATATACGCGGTAAAATCGAGGGATTAATTAACCGCGTTAATCGAGGGATGCGTGTGTGTGTATTATATACACACACGCAACCATATGCCTGGGGAAGGAGTGTCCTAGGTTCGATTCCCGTCGGTGATGTGAGGAGCTGAAGTTAGCCGGGTTTTGGGCGTGGACAGTTGGGTTTAGCCTGGGATTTTGTATCCCGCAAAGCAGGCAAACCGGCCTTGAGAACTAAACACTACACACATAGGATACACCGGGGCGTAGGGCTGACCACCTTATCATGTGTACAGCTTGAGGTCCGATGATTGATAAAACCTCGACACAGCAAGGTAAATGAGGGAAAGGAAGATGTGATTATATATATGATGAAGATACCAAGAAATTTAATACTTGATTTTAATCCTTTTCCCAAGTAGGCAAAACAAAGTTTTCACGTGAAATATATTCACGTCTGAGCTACTTGTATATAGAGGCTAACGACTTCATATCACTTGCCTTAGTATGTATCCCATAATGCAAAGCATGTCCCCTTTCAGGCGTGTATAATGCAATGCGCAATGGAAAAGGTCACTACCCAGACTGGTTTCGACCTTTATTGATTTCTCTTCAGTGGGAGCCAGACCCGGGAGAGATACCAAGGTCAAACTGGTAACTTTTATGGCAAGATGGATGACAATCCCGTGGATGTTTATTCCTTCATCGCTAAGGAATTAATTAAATGTTATAAAAGATTATCGAGCACCTGGCTCGCCCAATTTAGGGTCGTGTAAGAGCGCTTGTACAGAGGAGCAGAGCTGCCTTCGGGTGCTTGTGTTTCCATCTGTCGTTCTCATCGTAGTTGGATGACTCTTGAATAAGTTGATTGGGGATGAATAGCTACCTGAGCAAAGTATTTAGAGGCAGTCCCGCGAAGTAACGTGAGTATATCCGGTATGTTAGCATCACGGTGGAGGAGAGCATTACTGACAAACCACAGCATCAAAAATCATACGGAGACACTTATTTTGAATCACGTGTAGTTTTTTAATGTTGCTAGGGGAAGTGTGACCCCCAAGCTTGTAATCCGTATGTTACAGTGGGACTAATGATTGATTTGTAAATCTGTAGCTTGTTTTCAGTGCTAACTTGGCTTCTCTGGTTGAGAAGAGAGTAGAGCTGTACAATTGCAGAATTGGATTTATTGCAGGCATATGCAATGTGAAAGTGAGGCGGTTGTCTAGTTGTATACCTAGATATTTGATTTTGGATTGCCATGGAATAGCTGCATTGAATAGTTTAATTCCTACACAGTAGGATGTTTTCCGTCTTGTAAAAAGTATGGCGGTGTTTTTGTCAGCATTAACATTTATCCTCTATCCCTTAAACCATTTTTCCAGGTTTGTTGCTGGATCTGAGTCTGTGCAGCTTAACTTGGAATTTCCAGTTTTTTAGATAAGAGTCGATGAGTTTAGTAAGGTACAGTGGAATGTTGACTGTAATTAATTTGTAAATAAGGCCTTTGTGCCAAACCTTATCAAAGGCTTTTGCAACATCAAGAAAGATAGCTCCCGTATGTTGTCTCCAATTAAAACCAGTTGTTATAAACTCTATCAATCTGTGGACTTGCTGAGTTGTACTGTGCCCAGTACGGAATCCAAACTGCTCTTTTGGGATAAGGCTGTTTTTGTTCACCTCATCTTGCAAACGGTTGAGAATAATTTTTTCCACAATTTTCCCCAGGCATGACAAGAGGCTGGTGGGCCTATAATTCTGGGGGGAACTGTGAGGTGCTTTCCCCCGGTTTGTGAACGAGGATTATATCTGCTTGTTTCCAGCGAGTGGGAAAATAATTGAATCTGAACATTGAGTTTATAATGGCTACCGGATGCATAACTCCTTTATGTGGAAGCGCCTTTATAGTTTTGTTAGTGATCTCATCAGGACCGTTTTGTTGAGTTTTTTCATGATAGAATAAACTTCCCAAGGCGAAGTATGACAACTATTTTCGCGGCTGCAGGAGCGCACAGCGAACATGCATGTGGATTTTCTCGATGAAAAGCAAATCCGCATGCGTGTAGTTAGGGCTAC
This sequence comes from Typopeltis vanoorti, assembly GCF_054136105.1. NCBI lineage: Eukaryota > Metazoa > Arthropoda > Arachnida > Uropygi > Thelyphonidae > Typopeltis > Typopeltis vanoorti. Next base: position 144,367,483 of record NC_143556.1, read on the forward strand.
ATTGAAACTCCAGGGCGTCCACGAAAACTTCTGCCTTTTCATCATATCTGTAAATTATGCCTCTTTCTCCGTGAATAGGCTGGATGTTAGAACGATTCGTGCGGAGAGCTTGAGCCAATTTACACAGCGAGTTATCCTCAGCTTTTAGGGAACACAGCTTCCTTTCCCACGGTTGGTTCCTGTGATCTTTCAGCGCATAACGAACTAAATTGGTTGCCCTATTTAGCTCTTGGCGGTTTTGGGGGAGATATGTGTGGTGATAACGACGTCTGATTCTGTTTTATTACGGATTACATTTAGAATTTCTTCCAGAAGCAGGTTGGTTTGAGCTGGGGTGATAACGGTGGAGGCTGCTGCCAAGCCAGTATGAATTGTACTTTCTAGATCATTGACCGCTGCGTGTATTTCTGCACAGGAGGAGATAGCTGGTACTGAGCCTATAAGAGTGCAGACTGCGACATTGAATTTAGTGAAGCTTCTGCAGGTCTGACTGGGGATAAGTTCAGGGTCCCCTCCTAGGCTTAGTAGTATTGGATTGTGGTCAGAACTAAGATCGTTAATCATCTGTAGCTGGAATTGATGAGAGATGTTCTTGAAGATGGCTATATCCAGCACATGAGGTCTGACTTGCGGTCTGTAGTGCGTTGTTTCAACCAGACCTGCAATGACGATATTTCTTATCATAGCAAAGTCCTAAAAAATCATCCCGTTATTATCGAAGCTTTTACTGTTCCATAAGGGATGTTTTGAGTTGATCTCTGCTACAATGGTTGCTTCATTGGTATTGAGCAGTTGAGAGAGAGATCGGAAGTTAGGAGAGGTTTGCCAGGAGGGTTATAAACTGAGTATATTTTTAGACTGCCTGCGTTATCGGTGTGGATTTCAATACCAGTTTCTTCCAGATTTGGTGTAGTGGTCTTATTGATTTCGTTATAATGGATGTTTTTCTTGATAAAAAAAAAAACATTTCTGTGCCCCCACCTCCAGCATTGAGTCTGTCATTTCTGAGTAGCCAATAATATCTAAGTTTAGGGTTGTCGCAGGGCCGAAGATTCGTCTCATGTCCCATTAATTAAGAGAATATCAATTCTAAAGTGGTTCCCAAATTCTTGTAGCTCCAGGAGCTTGTTACTGAGACCACTAGCATTCTAGAATGCAATCTGTGTGGAATTAATTGAGACAATCGGATTAAGCATTGAGAATATGACTTGAGTATTTTCAGGAATTTATTTGTATCACTCTGGTTCGGGTTTGTTTTGCTGAAAGCAGTTAACATCTCTCCTAAGGTAGCGGCTAGAATAGCAGCAGAGGTTTGACTGCTTGGAGCAGGTTCTGCCGGTTTTGTGCGCGAGGAAACCACTGAGGCGTACGATCTATTAGTTGTAGTAGTCCGCAGAGGGCTTTCTGTTGCAGAGGGTGTTGTACACTTCTGAGTTGATGGGACTCCTGTTTCTCTAGCTTTCATCAGGTTAGATGGGTGAAGTGTGCAGCCTTTGTAGTTCTCCGGATACGGACTTCCACAATTTGCGCACTTAGCGGGAGTAGTGTGTGGTTTGGAACATGTATGAGAAGGGTGATTGTCTCCGCATTTGTATTCTGCTCTACAGAGCTTCTGCGCATGCCCGTATTTCTGGCAGCAGTGGCATTGTCCTGCAGATGTTTTCCTTCTGAGTGGTTCAGTCTATTACTAGATTACAAACAGTCTTCAGATCATAAACTTCTCTGATCTTTGCTGGTTTTCACTAAAATCCGAGGAATGGTACGTTTGTCTGCTCGATACATACGCGAGACTTTTATCGGCTCTAAGCTTTGTGACTTGAGGTCAGTGGCTATCTCTTCTGATGCTATTGTTTCCACTAGACCTCTGATAACAACCTTTAAGTTTTTCTCGCTCTTTAGCTGAAATGTATGGTATGGAATTTCCAGTTCGTCCATGAGCTTAGTAAGCCGACTGTGGTCCGATGCTCCATCGGGTTGAAAGCGGACTGCTTCATCAGAGGTTTTAGCCGATGTGAACTTAATTTCGGTGGTTTTCATCATCCCCGTAACTCGACATTTTTCTTTGGCGCTTAGAATCACCAGTGGGACTCTCTTTAGGCTGTTCCGCCGTGTCCATCGGTGCTACTCTCTCTCTCTCTCTGTCTTCGGGCTGTGCCACTGTGTCCATCGGTGCTTCAGGCTCTGCGGCTGGAGCCTCCCTCCTACGCTTTTTCCTGCTGACTACCTGGTCGTCGTCAGGGTCTTCTAAGGACTGAGCGCCGGCTGTTGACACATTCTCCCTGGTGTTGTCTTGAGAAGTGCTGGGGGAGAGGGTTAGGGGGATGGTAATCCTCTGATTCAACTGCAGGGATCTTATGGAGCTCTACTCTGTGCCGGCCATTTGGTATGTAGTAATATTTCTACTTGTCTGAATACTGCGAGCAGTTGTTTGAAATTTAAGTCTTCGAACGGAAAGTTTATGTTTAGGCTTAACTTGTGATTTAATGAGAGTTTTGGATGGTTTAGGACCTGCCTCGTAACTTCCTACCAAGTGTAGACCGACAGTTGAAATCTTCTTCTGGAGGCAGAAGAATACTGATGGGCAGCACTGGGTAGGGAACAGAAGAGGACCTGGGGGAGATGCATTAAAAGTCAAAAATCTTACATTGCACTGTACAATTACTGAAAAGAACCTATGCTCATTCTATAACAACAACACAATTCAAAACTCAGTTCTGACTCAAACTCGTTCCGTCAATCAGACCGGTGAAAACTAGCAGTCACAAATAAAATCGCAGAACACCACTCCTCTCGAAACTCCTAATCTCAATCACCAAGGTTTACCATTAACGCTACTGTCAAGATGAATGAAGCACAAGTGCTTTTCATAATTCCCCTTTGTCTGTGATGAGAGTTATTTGAGAAAGGGAGATTTGTGAGCAATTAAGCTCGCCCTCTGTGGGCAGATGTATTAGGTATGATCAGTTGGGAGTAGAATAGCCTTCTGTCTTTTATATTTGCAGTAATCTGTTTCATTGTAATTGACAGCTTGTACAATCAGCGGGTTTGAATGTGAACTTGACTTGACGAAGAATTTTTCTGCGAGATCGCGGAGAAGGGAGGAAATGTATGGAATGCCGGTTTCTCGGTGAACCTGTGAATTTCTGATAAACCAATTTGGCCAACACAGACTGACTACGCAACATATTGTAAAAGAATGCACCTTCCGTGCTTATCAGAATGACTGGAATGATTTTTTACAAGCGGCTCCTAAAGCTGTGACCTGGATTACAAACTTAGATTTCAATTTATAAGATATGTTTTTTCCACTTATTATAACATATTCAGACTTTTAACTCCTATTTTAATTTTCCAACTCATTGGATTATATCCATGTTTTCCTTCAAAGTTTTAAACTTAAAATATTTTAAATTCTTCAATCCTGTTAATATATAATGACATCATGATTATCTTTTTTAACATCATGTTTTTGCCATGAGCGATGTATGCAATGCATCACTTATCGTTTCTAGGGTGAATAAAAGTTTGGAGTTACATAGTTGAGTAGCAACATCAAGCATGAGCTGCAAAAGAAAAAAAAATGTTGAAGAATGGTACAAGGCACAGGGAAGGATGGTAATCAACATGGTACAGAAGACATAATCACGTCATTGGATAAAATTAGCTCAGTATGCCAAAGGAAATCAACAATGTGAAAAGATATGACTATAAAAAGATATCTTGGAATTGAACCTGAAGAAATAGTTGAATTATTGAGCGATTTATTTTGTGAAGGCTTATCACCAGAATAAAGGTAAAGTAGCTGCTGACTTGAAAGCCATTAATGTGAGCGTTGAAATAAACGATCGATTCTTCCATAGGATTAAATTGGATTTCGGTGCGTGTATGTACAAGGGCCATATCCTTCACTAATTTAATTAGTGATTAATGATTAGCTCATTCTACTAGTGATCTCTACTAGAGTTTCAAGAAAGTGAAGGGAAGGGATGATAGTTTTCCATAGTATAGAGTAGGTCCGAAAATGACTGGAAGTTATAGACCAGTAACTATTTCAAGTGTGGTAGTTAAGTGTTTGGAACAGGTGGCGAAAGCCAGAAATGGCTTTCAAAGAATGAGTGGATAATAATTTGATACGGTTTAGAGGAACATGCATTTTTAAGAGAAGGTCACTTCTCTTAAAAAAAAAAAACGAAGGCTTCTTTGTTTCTGTAATAATGTAAGAGTTTAGATAAAAACAATGCCTATATTGTGATATTATTGAACCTTAAGCTGATGGGAACAGATATTGGGCTGGTGAGATGGACAAATGGTACGGTAGGTGGAGCACTGTCAAAGATCAGAATGGTGACCAGTCGTGTACTACAAGTCTCTGTTCTTGATCCATTTCTGTTTAATCTGTATATTAATGATATTGGCAACAATTTGGCGAGTGATATTCGGTAGTTTTGCTGATGATGGTAAAATATAAACTATTACATCAAAACCCACCATACCTCTCAAACTCATTCACTTTCAAGGAACTCGTAACTAATTCTGGTAATCTATTCTACTCATTCATCCCCTCCTTGTGAAAAAATCTGATCTTGTCAGCACACTCTTACACAACTTCCACGGATGGCCTCTAGTTCTCTGAGTGTGTGTGTGTGTGTGTATATATATATATATACGTGTGTATGTATCTATATATACTGTATATATATATATAGAGAGAGAATTTTCGTTTGCATCAGTTTTATATAAATATCTTGAACCTTTCTATCATGTCCCCCTCTTTTACTCCTATCAACTGAACTTTATAACCCACAGACCTATTCCCAGCTTAGTCACTCATCTCTGAATTTTCTCTATCACTACTTGGTCCGCAAGAAATCCAAGTGACCAATCCATGCATAGTCAGTGGTTAAATTCTAAACGAATAAGTTCCGGGGCCCTATACAACTAAAAATAACCAAATGTATTTACCATTAGATGCTATCTGGGGAAGCTCCAAACCTCCCTGTCTCTTTAATCACGCGTTCGCAATCAGGCGACTGTGGATATTGACTTTATATACACATTCCAAACTGTAAACAATCATTGAATAATAACACAACAATGTAGGCATAATTACCATAAAGGGAGAAAAGTCACAAAACAGAAAAATGTTCCGGGTCCGATTCCGGTGCATAAAAAAAGGTCCGAGGCCGAGCCTCAGAGGGCGTGGGCTAAATTTAACCACTGTGTATAATAGTCAAGATGCGACTGAATCATAACCTTATAAAGAGGTATTATATTATAATTTCCCTATCTTTACTTCTTTTCCTTCAATTTCGTGCAATCCAGTATCATCAGTATGATACACCACATGCAACCTTTTCAATCCGGAGTGCATAACCTTATATTTGCAATATTAATTGATAATCACTATCATTTGTCCACAAAACCAATTTATTTAAACCTTTCTGCTGGAAATCTACATCATCTTTATCAACTATTGCTCTCCCCAGCTTTGCACTATCAGCAAACAACTGAATATCCCTTCTTAAACTTTTCCCTATATCATTGATATACAAATTAAGGAGTATTCGCCTAGAACAGAATGCTGAGTTACTCCACTGGTCACCCTCATTCTCCAAGAATCCATACCACCATATACTACAGTCTATCAGCTACCCCCCCCCAATCCATGCTACTAGGTTTATAACCATTCCCATTTGCTCCAACTTTTGTAATAGTTTCCCCATGTGCTATTCTGTCAAATGCCTTTGCAAAGTCCAGCAGTATCATGGTGTAGTAATTTCCTTTATCCAAATCTGCTGTCACTTTATAATAAAATATGAATAAATTAATAAGACGGGACCTATACTTTACAAAGCCATGCTACCTATTATAGAGTATCATATCACCATCCATCCATTGTTGAATTTTGCCTTTAACCAACTTTTCCCAATACCTTAACAACCACTCCTGATATATTAATTGTCTCTAATTTGCTACTTCTGTCTTGGAGCCACTTTTATGCAATGGAACTATCTTATCCTCTTTTCACTCCTCTAGAACCCTGCCAAAGCTGAGATTTAGATTGAACAACGTCATCAGTGGCAATGTCAGTTCTCACATTTGAATAAGCAGGAAGGGTGAACAAAGGCATGACAATATCAGTTTAATGCAAATAAATGTAAGGTTTTAAATTTTGGGATCCACAGAAGGGATGCTTCATACTCACTCGGTGGAGTTATATTGGAAGAAGTAGAGAAAGCAAGGGATTTTGTGATGATTGTTGATAGAGATTTAAAGTTCTGAGGACATATCGCAAAGGTTGCGAAGATATTTCAGAGAATTGCAGTAATGTTGAGGAGAATATTGACCATGAGAGAGAAACGTTTGCTGGTCCCATTGCATAAAGCTTTGATCAGACCACATCTGGATTTCTGTACTCAGATTTGGTTAAAGGGATTTGAAGGGGGTTGAAGAAACCTTGGAGAGGGTGCAGAGATAGATAACAAACGTGATGTTAGGACTACAATGTAGATTATGAGTACAGGCTGAGGGCGTGCAGAGTTTGGTGGATAAGACAAAGGGGGATATGATCGAGACATTTAAGCTGTTGAACGTTTATTATCATATTAACACCGAGGAAGTTTTTCGTATGGTAGAATGAGGGAAAGGAACAAAAGAGACAATACCTGGAAGTTGCAAAAGGAGGTAGTAAGTAAAAGGGTAAGAAGTAAGTTTGTTGCATGGAGCATGGAATGAATTGCCTGAGACGGTGGTGAACATGCAGGCTGTGGATGATTTTAAAGAATGGTATGAGCGACTTTGTGTTTGCTAGTGTTTACCTCTCGTGAAGAGTCTTGTGACTCCATGGGGGTCAAGAAAATAATAACAATACTTGTAGAATATGAATAATGTTATGACATTGCCGATGACAGAAGATTTCGTTAAGACATGATTTCTTGTTTAAGTCAGCAGTTGTTGATGAGTATTTGTAAGATAGATAAATTGCATTAATAAGACTGATCTTTTTATATATATATTCGGGATGAGGAGATGAGAAGCAATTTCCATATTGCTTCTACATTAATATAATGATCTGATCTTAGTCAATTCAAAATTTTAATATAATTTTTTCCTCCTGTATTCAATAGTGAATTGTAATATACAGTATGACGGTAAATAGTTTCTGTTTGGAATCTCAGTACCAATACATAGGGGTTCATTAATTTATGTATCATAATATGAACGGATAGAGATAGAAGTTGATTCTCTGTGAGAGAGGAATAATTCTGAAAGTCGTCAACTAATGCTTTGGAAGACATACCACTGGAAAAACCAAAATATGTTTATTTCAAAAAAAAAAAAATGCTGACTATTCACTTATTTAGTGAGATGTCTGAAGGAGATTAATTTTATTCATTTGAGTAAGTTTTGGCCATTTATAAGCAACACTTGTAAATTCCAAGAGTTTTGGAACATCGTTAGTGCATAAGACAAAAAGCCATCATTGGAAGAGACGATATCGTAATGCCCTTTTTTGTGCTGAAGAAATCATCAGGATTCATCATCATCAATTTTCTTATGTGTACCTCAAGGGACGTAGAGATACAGTGATAAATTAAATTTATATTATTACTAATGTCCTGTGAATATATAGCGGAACATTGCGCCCTTCGATTGGAAAATACCTGGGTTCAATTCTCGTCGTGACGAGGAGAATCCTTATATGGGCTTTTTCAGTTGAAGGTGAGTTAGCCGATCTCATACGGTGGTAGCAGGGTTTTTTCTACCGGAAACTCGGGTTGTTCATCCCGCGTGCAGACAAATCGCCCTTTAGAACACACGCAATTTACAGACAAAAAAATACTGTTGTTGATGATGATGGGTGATAGATGGCGCTGATGGTAGCAGTGCCATAGTTGGATTATAAAGTTGTAGTGGAGAGGATGATGTATTTAGCGAAGTAGAGTAGTGTGCCCTCCCATGATGAGTCCTTGGACTCCCCGGAGGTGTCACATAAGTTTTCTCCAGATTAGGCCATTACTTTTCAGCACTCCAGTATTTTCAGATCTTATATTTCTGTCTCCAAGAGCACTGCATCAGTCCACCTATAACTTGGTCTTCCTGTGAGTCTTTTTCCTAACATCTTGGCATCAAACATTTGTTTTGTTAAACTTTCCTCTAGCATTCTTTTTTTGTTGTTGTTGACTATACCAAAAGCACGGCACAGTGGCCACCGATGAAAATTTTAAGTGGGGGTGCTGCATATACAAAATAAGAAAAAATAATTCATTTTTTCCTGTTAATAAGTAAATTTACACATTACAAATATTTTTTTATTAAAAATGTCGCCCTCACTACGAACACACACCAATAATAAACGTTTCGTACACAGAAATAACGCGTGCAACCATACAATATATCTGTAGCGAACACTGCTCAACGGCTGGTGTCGGTTTCGCCATCTGACACTGTGTTAGATCACAGTGTATTTGTTTCGCGTAACGATAATTGAGAAATAATTCTTTTCATATTTTTCAACAGTGACACTCATAATTCAGCCTTGTACATCTATAATAAATAAATAAATATATGTTATTTTAACAGCATAAAATAAGATTTACCAAATTTTTTCACCCTCACCACGAACACGCACCAATAATAAAAGTTTCATATCTCGCAGAAATAGTGCGCGCGCAAGCATACAATACAATTTATTTGTAGAGACACTGCTCAACGGCCAGTGTCAGATTCAGTTGTTACGTGAAGCGACAAGTGCAAACGAATATCGGCAAGTCTAGCCGGAATTGACCGAACGTGATGATTAGTGCATTTGTTTCAGACAAATGCATTGAGATTAATCTAAAGTGTTAATCGAGCAATTCCAATTATTAACTATTCACTAAATGTCGAAACATAAGCTGTAACCTTTAACATATTGTATTGCATTTATATAATGTTGTAAGAATTGTTATTATTTATAAACACAAGCAAAATTTAATTTTTTCGTTTTTTTCATTTTTAAGGTTATTCTGAAATTGATGCAATCTGTTCACTTCTCTGATTCTTTCCAGAACTCTCATATCTGCTCTTCAGTCTTTGATCCAATGTTTTATTTTTGACCTGACTCTGATATCCATAGTTAACACTAGCTTGAATACTATTTTTTATACTGTTAGTTTGAGTGTTTGGGGTAATTTCTCTCTTATTCCATGTAAATTTATTCATTTGGCTCATCGCCATATCAGGTTTGCTTATTCTATTGCCAATTTTCATATTTAATGTTCCATCTTCACTAAAAATTGTCTAAATATCTGAAATATTTGATTGTTCTATGGGTTCTCCATTGAAAATGCAACTGAAGTTTTCCATGCTCCTGCCTATTTTCATAGTTTTGGTGTTTTTATTGCTAATTTTCATGCCAAATCTGTTACCACTGTTATTCAATTTAATTAATGAATCCCAAAGACTTATACTGAAGTTGCTCAGGAGTACATCATTTACATAAAGCAAAGAGTTCTATGTCACCCATTCTGATATTAGGTTTAAACCACATTCTTTCATAATCATAATATGGAATATCAGCCCGTTTGCTAAAGGAATGTTCAGCCGAATTGGTTACACCTTTCACATGGTTGTATAACTTGAGTCTCAGCTCAGGAATGATACCACAGGAATGGAAGAAATGTATGATAGTTCCATCGTACAGGGGGGGGGTGCAAAAACTGTGTCTAGCTCTAACTATTCACCTATCAGTATCTCTGGTGTTGGTAGTGAAGATTTTAGAGAAGTTGATAAGGACTTGCATAAAAGAAATCGGTAGGCAAACAAGCTATACTCTGCAAGGAGCAGCATGGGTTCGCTAAAGGAAGGTCATGTTTTAACAATTTGCTCATATTTTATGACAATGTTATAGCCGAGTTGGATAAAGGGAATGGATACACTATGATAATGTTGGATTTTTATAAGGTATCTGATAGGATACCACACAAAAGGATGTTGCATAAATTGGAGAATATGGGATAGGAATATACAAACTTGACATGGATCAGGGAATGGTTGAGAGACAGATATCAAAAAGTGGTATACACTTTTTGATATGTCTCTCAACCATGTGAATCTTCCAGATTTAGGGTGACCAGTGGTGTACCTCAGGGTTCAGTCTATACATTAATGACATCAGGAAGGATCTAACATCAGATGTGCAATTGTTTGCTGATGATGCGAAGATAGGCAGGACAATCATGGATGCTACTGATATTCAGCAATTACAAAATGAACACTGGAAATTTGGTCAAACGAAAATGGCTGTCAATTTTATGTTAATACGTGTAAAGTTATGCAATTTGGCGTGATCAGAGTTCCAGCGGCATATTATATTAGTGGGATTATGCTACAAGAAACTGAACAGGTAAGGGATCTTGGGGTATTGGTGGATAGGAATTTAAAGTTCAAAGGGCACATAGCAAAAGCTGCAAATACAACTCAGAGGAAAATTGCGATGTTGAAGTGAACCTTGACACCTAAGGATAAGAAAGTCATTTCACCTCTTTATATAAGGCTTTGATAATGGGTAGTGAGTGCTCTGGTGTGGATGAATTTAAGGGAAGGCATATATGGGTGATGAATAATGAATGGAGATAGACTGCACCCTTGTCTAACAACTGATTTTACATCAACCTTCCTGTACTTCATTCAATTCTAACTACCAATGTACAACTTAAATATAGACTGTGTATTGCTCTGTATACTGTTCTATTTACCCCATATAACTGCAACTTTCTGAACAACTTTTCACTTGGCACCTAGCCATATGCCTTTCCCAGATCCATGAAATTTAAATACAGATCCTTCTTATATTTCCAAAATTTCTCAACTATTTATCTTAGAGTGGAAACGTGATTCTGACATCTATTTAGCCTGAATCCAGATTGTTCTTCAGATTTCTCTTTATCAATTTTTTTAGCCTATTTTCAAGTATGCTTACATAAATCTTACCTGAAACACTCAGGAATTATTATTAAATAATTATTATTTTATTTTTTATTATTTCGTGACACCTCCAAGGAGTTCAAAGACTATTAGAAGGAGGACACTCACTTTACAACTCTTCATCTCCATCATCTACATCAGGGCTATCCAACCTTAGGTAATCCGAGAGCCGCATTAGAAAAAAAAAAAAAAAATCCGAGGGCCGCAAACAATGCGTAGCTAGTAATTTGGTGAACAGCAGCGACACAACCTCGAAAGCTGAACAAACGAACAACACTAATCGCGCGCTCACGTTCCCCGTGAGCGCCCGGAGCATGCGCGTTAGAACAAAACGGTGTAAGAATGCTTCTGACACATCTAATATTTGAAAAACACGTGGGTATATAGTGATGTAAAAACACCAAATAAAATTATCAACATCGAGATTATCGATTAGTGATAGAATTAAAATATCTAATGCGCATTCGATTCAAACTTATTTTATTTTTTCGCTCGTGAAAATCAAAACCCACAGGCGGGTCGCACAAAATCGGGCCGCATGTTGCCCGCGGGCAGTGCTTTAGACAGCCCTGATTTTCTACACCAACGCCATGTACTGCTCACCACCACCACTAGTATTTTTTGTCTGTACCTTGCATGTGTCCTAAAGGCCGATTTGTCTGTATCACTTAATCAATTGACCTTTGAGAATTGGGTTAATGCTTTCCGTATTTCTGCCAATTTTCAGAGTTTCAATCTTGTTGATTTTCAGACATGCTTAGTAGAATTATTGTGATGAAATAGGAATTTCTGGGTTATCCATATTATTAAACACATTATAAATCAGTGACGCACTCGGGATTTAATCTTGAGGGAGGACCGAGTTGAGTAGACGAATTAAGAATACACACTACGCATCGCATACGACCTATGACTGAGCATCTGCAACGATCGCCAATACATGATATACGTGATCTCCTCTGGCCCGGCTCGAGCAAACGAAGTAATGCTCGATCTGCACGAGCACTACTTCGTTCGCCTTGCGTTCACAACGGACGTATTCCCAAGAGCTGTAGAGTATTCCCACCTTATGTGACCGCTAATTCATAAGTAGCATAGAAATAGAAGACACGACACAACGTAAATAAAAAAAAAAAAGAATTAGGAAAAGATTTTTGGAAAATTTTCTAGTGTGTTTTTCCCCTTTTTTCTTTGGGGGTGCCAAGGCCTCTTGGTCTCCCCCCCCTGTGGGTGCACCGCTGCATTATGTACTGGTGAGCAAAACCTAAGGACAATATTTCTGAAGATTACAACTACGAATTCAGACGAATCAGCTTCTAGCAATATTTATAAATGGCAACATTTTACTCCTACAATGTTTAGCCTTTTCACCTATGGAATACACTCGTGCATTGCTGCTGTTAAAGAGTTCTTGATTAATGCCTACACTCCATCTATATATCCTTCCTACTCAACTCCTTTTTTGCAGTCTATAGCTCTCAGTAGTCTCCTAAGCTTTTCATAATTATCACCCTTCTAGTCCCACATATATCCTTCCCCTTCTTTATAGAAGTTCTCATGTGACTAGTAACCACCCAGGTAATTGCTTCATGGCCACTCACCAACTAGGGGTGGGGTGAGATTTGACACCTCATTTATAATAACATCCTCTGATGAGATGATAAGATCCACTATCCTCTTGAACCCTCTGTTACGAGGGTGTGCTGAGAAGTTGTAATAATGGCCATGAAGGAATTACCTGTCTTCTTATATATCCTAAAAGAAAAAGAGCAAATGATTAGTTTGATGAAACATGGAGTTGAAAGGGTTTTAAGAACTGTTCTTTCTTGTGGTTGTATCAGTTGCTTTAATATCATTTTTGTTTGAGGTTTTTATCAGAACTTTTCAGTCCCTCACCCTCGTACATACTGCCTGAGGTCGTTGCCCCTCAGAAACTCAAACTCCTTTTCTTTACTTCCAGTTGTTTTCCCATTATCCTAATCTATATTGCTGGAATTAAAATCGCCCATAATGATTACCCTTTTCCCATTTGCTTGGATAATTTGCTTATACATTTCCTGGTCACTGTCCTCCACATTACCAGGTCTATAGCAACATCCAACAAAGTATTTCTTTCTGTTCACCTGTCTCACACTATACTACCTGAAAACCAATACCACTATTTTCCCCTTGCATCTCTACCTTGTATGGACATAACTCTTTTTCTAATTATTAATAACACTCAACCTCCCATTTTACCCTTTCTATTTTCACAAAATCCAGCATACTATTCCATCTCTATTCATTTCAAAATTCATCTTTATAAAACCATATCTCACTTATTCCAAATCTTTGGGTGAACAAACTCAATCAATGCAACTATTTTATTTGCATTGTTTCTTACACTTCTAGCATTCATATAACAAACATAACAGCACATTCCTGGATCTATAACTAGTTTCACTGATACCACTTATTACATGTGACTTCTCCATACTTTCCTAAAGCCATTTCTTTTTCTCCTCACTCGTTCCAAAACTCTCTTTAAATCCAACTGTTTTCCCTGCATCCCAGGTCATCCTTTTCCCTTTTTGTCTACACACCCATTTAGATCCTCTTGGAGCATCAACCTTTCTCACGCTGTGTTTGCCTGTCTCCCTGTTTGTCTTGCACATTTGCTCTTTCATTCCCTACACTCATGCAACCCACTTCTTCATTCATAAGTACCACTTCAATCTCTCCTTCCTTACTCTCCTGCTCTTACAGATCACTTCTTACTTGCTCAGATTCATACTCTGCACTCATTAGTCTCCCTTCCATCAGCAGTCTCTCCAAATGACTCATGTGAAAGCCATTCAAATTCAGTCCATCGCTCTTACACAGGTCACTTCTTCCTTCAAAGTCATTCAACACATTAACAAACTGCACTCCTTTCTCTTCACACATTTCTGCTAACATGTCATTCATAATCCTTGCTCTCTGCCTGATCTCATCACTGCCATACCTGGGCAACACCCTGACTACCTTTCCTACCACCTATTATCTTTTCTTCTCAACAGCCTCCTGATATCAAATCTTACATTTTACTTGTCCCCATTAATTATCACATTCAGTTTTATTTTCCTTTTTACAGATGGGAAGTATAAGAATTCAATTCCAGTTATATGGAATTTGACTTCCTGACAAGGTCTTTTGAATTATGCAGTTAGCTACTTGAAAACTTTTAGACCTTCACATTTGAGCATTTCTGGTTGAGTATCATATATTGCAGCATCAGGGTTTCTACATTTTCTACTTCATGTATTGATAAATACTTCTGATTGTATTCCTCTTGAATATTTTCTACTACTGTTCTGTCACTGCTTGTTTTATTCAGTCTTTCTGCGTAATTACTCCAAATATGCAAATGATCTTTAGCTTCAGTTTTCATATTACCTTTGTATCCTTTCCTTCCAGTAGCGGCCGGTGAAAATTTTAAGTGGGGATGCTGCATATACAAAATAAAAATAAAAAAATTAATTTTTTCCTAATCAGTAACCAATTTATTAATAAATAAATTTACATATTAAAAATTGCTTTATTAAAAACATTTCACCCTCACTACGAACAAATACCAATAATAAAAGTTTCGTATCTCACAGAAATAACGCGCGCATGCATACAATTTATCTGGAAGTGACACAGCCCAAACGAGCAATGTCGGAATCACTTGTAACGTGCAATGACAAGTGTAAACGAATATCGGCGGGTATAGCTGTAATTGGCGCGATAATTCTGACACTGCGTTAGATTGCAGGGCATTTGTTTCGTGTAAGGATAATTGAAAAAATATAATTCCTTTCATATTTTCAACAGTGACACCGTCATAATTCAGCCTTGTACCTAATAAATAAATAATTATATGTTATTTTAACAAATAAAATAAGATTTGCAAAAAAATAGTCCACCCTCACCACGAACAAGCACCAATAATAAAAGTTTCGTATCTCACAGAAATAACGCACGCAAGCACACGATACACTGCCCAAACGAGCAGTGTCGGAATCACTTGTAACGTGTAATGAGAAGCTCAAACGAATATCGGCGAGATTAGCTGCAATTGACCGAATATGATAATTCCGACACTGCGTTAGATCGCAGTGCATTTGTGTCGTAATCTAAAGCGTTAATTGAACAATTCCAATTATCTATTCAATCAATGTCAAAACATAAGCTTTAACATGTTGTACTGCATTTATATAATGTTGTAAGCATTGTTATTATCTATAAACACAAACGAAATTTAATTTTTTCATTTTTTCGTTGGGGGTACTGCAGTGTCGCAGTGCTTATGTACCAGCCGCCACTGTTTCCTTCATTTCTAAGCATTTTCAATAATTCCCAGAACTATTATCATCTATTCTTCCCATGACTTTTGTTTACCTAGTTTTAGAAAAAACTTAACTTATGCGGAGGCGTAGCTAGGGTGGGACGGAGGGGAAGGGGACGGTTCGCCCCGAGCAACACTTTCAACCTTTTGGAACTTTTGCAGTTAATTCTAAAATACAGTCTCGAGAACTCATTTCCAAATATTGTAATACTACTGCGAATTTTCCTCACAATTGCTGTAAGTGTTGCTAGTTGTGAGAGGAGTAAAATTTGATTAAGAATTACCTAGATTACTATGAAATAGACTTAGCCAATGTCATCACATGATTTTTCTAACAGAAAAGCAAGAAAAATAACATTTTACAATGTTGAAATTAAAGTTTTACGTCAAAAACAACACGTATTTTAATTTATTTCCCTATACGAGATAGACCCATAACACTCTTAAGTCATAGTTATAAACTATTCATTCGAATTATACAAAAAAGAACACAGGTGCTTACCGAAAAAATTATAGAGGAAAACCAAGCAGGATTCAGGCCACATAGATCCACTATAGACCATATCTTCACCATTAATAATATAGCAGAAAAATATTGGGAAACCTGCCCATATACTGTTGTTTTATAGATTTTAAGGCAAGCCTTTGATTCACTTAATAGAAACAAATTGATCACTATCCTAAAGAAACGTAAAAATGGATTCTGATATTTTAACATTTATTACAAATTATTATGGAGACACCAAAGCTTTTGTTAAAACAAACAACATTAAAACCGAGAATTTCAGAGTTGAGAAAGGTGTAATGCAGGGATGCCCTCTCTCACCTCAATATCCTCTTCCTAGAAGAAGTCTGTAAAACCATAACCGATGAACCAGGTGTAAAAATCAATGGTATCAACATTAATCACATAAAATACGCGGATGATATCATTATTTTAGCAGATTCCAAACCACAGCTAGAAAAAACTATTAATATTTTAAATGACCTTTGTAAACCTTATGATATGAAAATAAATCTTCATAAAACAAAAATAATGAAGATAGGTGGAGAAGAAGAAAATATTACTATAAATCTTGAAAATCACCTGCTGGAACAAGTTAATAAATAATATGTTTATCTTGGCAGTCTTATATCTAGTAATAACCTCAACAATATGGAAACAGTAAAACACAGGCTAAACCTAGGTTGGACCAACATGAATAAACTAAACAAAATATGGAAAAATAAAAAAATCCCAAAGAGTCTTAAATTAAAATTATATAAAACAATTATTATCCCAACGGCTACTTATGCTTCAGAAGCCTGGAGATTAACTCAACAACCAATCAAGAAACTTCAAGCATTTGAAATGAAATGCCTCAGAAAAATTAATAACACCCACTGGATGCAACACAAGACTAATGATCAAGTCAGAACAGATTTAAACTTCCCAGATAATATAATAGACACAATCATTAAGCATCAACTAAGATGGTTTGGTCATATTCAGAGAATGGCCCCTCATATACTCCCATATTTAGCTCTGAATGGATATATCAGAAGAAAAAGACCTAGAGGCAGACCAAGAAGTACTTGGATAAAGTTGCTGAAAGAACATTCACATCTACCCAGCTATAGAGTCATGATTGAGATGGCTAAAGATCATGATAAGTGGACAACCTTTCTTCTTAGTGGACTGAATCTATTACCAATTGGATGAGATGATATGTCGTTTTGACTTTTTGTAATATTTTTGGTGTGTACTGAGAGGGGCAGCAAACTCAGGGACCGCCCTGGGCGGCAAAAGCTCTAGCTACACCACTGCTCTTACGTGTTTCTCTGTATTCTCTCAAGGCATGTGCTGACTTACTTGCTAGGAACTTATTTACATGACGAATTCTGTAATTTCTTTTGGCCACCAGGGAGTTCTGATAGAAAATTGTCATTTTCTATTCTTGCAGACTTCACCACATACTCCCTTGGCAGAATTAATCAGTGTCAGTATTTTCTTCAGAGTTTGCCAGTGAGTTACCATGGTTTGATTCTTTTCTTCAAACTCTTTCATATTTTTCTTGAATGTGTATTTGAGTATACAGTTTCATCTCTTAAAGCTTCTTGACTTTGCTTATTTTTAAAACTTTTTTCACTTTTCATTTCATTATTATATTATATTTATTTTTTTATCATGCTTAAAACTAACTAATGATCACTTCCTATTTCAAATTCCCTTCATAATCTTGTATCCTGATGCAGAATGAAGATATTATTGTCAATAATATAGTCAGTAAGACTCTTTTTTTTTTTTTACTTTTGTCTTCTTTCCATGTGAATCTGGGCACATCTTTATGTTGAAACATGGTATTAGTGATGACTTATTCATGTATTAAACAGAAATCCAGCAAGTGCCTACCTTTATTATTAGCTTTGCTCTTTTCTCCAGATTTTCCCAAATCATTTTTATATGCTTGAAATTTGTTTCCTATCCTGCTATTCAGAGTTGATCAAGACCAGCTTTTTTGTTTTCTTTGTCAGTTGCCTTTTCCAATCACTCAAACATTTCTCCACTTCTTTAGGACCATAAGCACAAATAGGTTCCATTGTTCAATTTGCCATTTCGAAATTTGCCCACTTTGCCTTTCAATCAAGAAGTTTATCTTCATGTTTTGGTGTGGAATGCTGTCACTACACCTTTCTTTCCTTAATCACTATTATTTAGTAGAAACTCACATATTTCTATCTTCTTCATCTCCATAACACCAGTACTGTCAATGTGCTACTTCTCTAGTTGTTCTGTCAGTTCAACTTCTTTTATGTTGATGGTATCTGTCTTGAATTCTGCTGATGATGAGTTGAAGTTTGTCATTAATGATTTTGTTCATAAATTTTGATTTTTTTTAAAATAATGGTTTTATCAGTCAGGAGACAAATTTTAATAATGGAATGTTTTGGTTGTTTGTATGAGATGACAGGATGTGTGGGAAAGCCTGATTTATATATTTGCCAAAAATAATGGGATAGCTAGTGTGAAGGTGATTTTTTTTTATTGTATATATCTTGTTTTGTTCTCTCAGCTGGTGTGAACTTTTTCAGTTTCTTTTATAATATTAGAGCAGGATGTACTGTGATTATTTTGCATCAGAATGTTAATACCTACAAAGAATACTTAAACTAATTTTAAAAATCATGAATTACTTCTAAAATTTCATTGTGGTAAGGTTTGTTAAAGATGTTATTTTTGAATTTTTAATGGATTTTATGATGGCAGGCAAAGTTTGGTTTTGTAATTATTTAAATTTTTTTAAGAAGATATCGTTTTTTTTTGAGTAATTTTCTAATCCAGTTTGGCATTCATAACATATTCCTCTGTAGCTAGGGATCCCTATTATCAGGATCAACGGGACACATTAGCCTGTTTTTGGCTAATGTGTCCCGTTGTCCCGAGAAAACTCTTTGGGACAGCTTTTTGTCCAGTATTTTAGAGTTCAAGACTGAATAACAAAATCGACGAGTAACAATGTCTATTCTATTACAAACATCGCTCTCCATCATTACAGGGAACTGTAGACAAGTTGTTATTTTCTCAAGGTGAGTGATGGCACAACTGCAACAATCATGAGTTTTGTATCTATAATAGTAAGTAAAAAACCATTTGAAGGCAACTTAAAGTGACTTAATGAAAATATGCAGCCTAACAATTTGATTTAGTATTTGTTTACTTAGTAAAGTGTGTGCACAGTAAACCTTACCATGCACACACTTGGAAAGTTAGAATCATTTTGTAAGACTGGCATATGTGATGGATGCACATACTAAACTTTCGCCCTCAGTCATAAGTGTCCTGTATTTTTTTCCAATGTATCTGGGATCCCTATCTATAGCGCAATTTTTAGGATAGAACAGTGAAATTTAAACCTTTATTTATTTATGTATTATTATTATCATCTGACATCCATGGAATCAGAGACTCATTGTGGAAAGTACACACTATTGCACACAATGCTCATCCAACCGTTTTAAACCAATTCAATGTGTCTACATTCATAACACACTCAGACAATTCATTCCACTCACCAGCCACTTTCCATGCAAAGAACCTTCTGCTCACACCCTCCTTATACAGTTTCTGACGATGGCCTCCTGTTCTGCTCTCTCCCATTCTATGAAAAATGTCTTCCATGCCAGCCTGATAACAACCCCTGACTAGCTTATATGTCTTAATCATATCCCCTCTCTTCCCTTATTCACAAAGCTTTGCAACTTACACGCTCTCAATCAGTCCTTGTACTCCACATTCCAAATACCACTGACCACCGTTGTGAATCTTCTCTGGACCCTTTCCAACATATTCTCATCACCATGAAAACTTGGCAACCAAATCTATGCACAATAATCCATATAAGGCCTGATCAAGGTCTTATACAATGGCATCATAACTTCTGTATTTCAAGTCAGGGTCCTCTGCATCATTGCCATTATCTGATGTGACGTCTGTACAACTTGCGCAGTGTGGCACCTGAATTTCAGTTCCTTGACCACCATCACTCCCAGATCTCAATCTCTAAATTCTTTAAAGTTTCCCCACTAAGTGTATACCCACCGTTGCTTACCAAATCTCAAAACTTTACACTTTGCAACGTTGAACTGATAATTCCACTTACCTGCCCATTCATGCAATCTATTCAGGTCCCCTTGTAAGGTCATAACATCATACTGCATCCCCATATACAACTTTCTGATACCTATCTGACTGCCCGTCACTGATCCAACTTGGAAGTCTGTTATCCAATCCATTCTATTTCAATTTATTTACCAGCTTGTAGTGTGGCAGTCTATAAAAAGCTTTTGCAAAAAAAAAAAAAAAAAAAAAAAAAAAATGTTTGCAATTTTTTTTTCTTTGTCCTTATGGAAAATGGCAAACTTTCTCTCAGTGGATCCTTATTAATCTTAATAGGAATTACAATTAAAAAGGATCTGGTAAGAGAAAATTTTCTATTTGTTAAAATGGCAAATTTTTTATCTCATAAAGGATAGACAGTATGGATCTCCTACAGTACATTGTGGACTTTTTGGAGATTCCTGTACAAACTTCCCTAAGAATTGTCAGTTGTATTCAGAAGAGGACAGTCTGTTTAATAGGTGATCTCTCTCAATCTCACACACACACACACTAGTCACTTGATAATAGATGTTCTGTTTCTGTATTATGTCTTTTTCTTATCAGTACTTTATTTAATGGGTACTGTTCTACCAAGCTGGCCATGATCATTCCTCCATCTTGCTCTAATCATAAAAAACAAAACAATCCACTGTATATCTGTTCAATATTCCTACACACTGCTTAACATCTGCACATAGTGGAACTCCACGCTTATCAAATTGACTTGCATCTTCTTCCTTCATTCTTCTACCTATATTCTTTATAAGCTTTCTCTTTCCCATACCATTTTGTCCAATGAATACAACCCTAAGCTTTTCAGAAATCTGAAAAGAAAAATTTTCAGAAATTTTTAAGAAATATGCTACCCAATCCCTTTTTCCTCTTTAACAATTGTGCACAACAGTACTGTTGTGTTATAGGTTTTGTGATCTCTCATTGTTGGGTTGAGTGTGAACAGTGGACTATTTCAAGCCTCTCTCTCTCTCTCCTTGGAAGAAACAACGGTACTTTGCGCCTTTCGATTAGAAAAGGCCTAAGTTCGATTCTCATCATGATGGGAGGAATCTTTATATGGACTTTTTCAATAGAAGGTGAGTTAGCCAATCTCATATGGAGGTAGCATGGTTTTTCATCCTGCATACAGACAAATCAGCCCTTCAGAACACACACAATTTACAGACAAAAAATACTTGCTGTGATGGTAGTGGTTGTTGGCAGTGGATGGCATTGATCTAGGTGATAAGTAGTAGAGGTTCTGTGTAGTAGTGGAGACGGAGAATTGTACAGTAGGTGTCCTCCTGCAATGAGTCTTCAGACTCCTTGGAGGTGTCACGAATAATAATAATAATTTGCTGTGGGTTTGCTTTGGCCATAATTCAAAACAACTCAACTCTCATTCTCCACCAGAGAGGACACAGTTCATCTGCAGTCATCAGTTTTCTCTGTATCTGTCACTGTGCGTTTGTCAACCTCCAAGTGATCCTTTGAAACTATTTTGTCCACTTCTGAATATGCTCTCTGAACTTCATCTCTCTGCCACTGTCATCCCTAAATACCCTGCATCATCAATTTTCTTCAGTCCAGTTCCATTAATGTAATCTTTTCATCTCAAATCATCACTGCCCCATCAGATTTCACCAAGGACTGTGCACCAAGGATTTGGAGGAAAATTGTCTATAGTATGCCTCTAGGCAATTTTCCTCCACTCCTATAGACAATTTTCCTCCAAATTAGTCTGTTATCTGTTAGGATTCCAATATTCTCAGAAATTCTATTTTGGTCTTCTTAGACATTTCTAACTGCATCAATCTGCCAAGATCTGGGCCTTCCTCTGGCTCTATTTCTTGCCATCCTGGAATCAAACACCTGTTTAGTCAGTTTTTCCTCTCCCATAAGTGGTCGTATCTCCTACGGTTATCTCTAATCACACATTCCTGAATGCTAACAATGTCCATTTCCTTACTAATATCTTCATTTTTAATGTGATTCTGCCATTGATGGCATTGGTTCATTTCCCTAATTCTCATAACTATCATATCTGCAACCTCCACTCTTTGATACACTGTTTTATTTCTAACTTAGTTTTATTTCTCAGATCAACAAGTTAAAACTAGCTTCTACAGTCATGTATACAGAAGAGTTCAGTTGATTCCCCACCATACCAGTTTTGCTCCTTCTGTAGTCTATTTCCATATTTAATTTGTCATCTTAATAAAAAGATGTTTAAAGTAGCTGTTCTATAGATTTCCCATTCAGTATGCAGCTGATGTTTTCAATATTCCTGCCTATTTTTATCAAAATTTATTATTTTATTAAAAGACAGATTTTTATTATAGTCTGTCTTTTTATTCCCGATTTTCAGAAAATATCTGTTACAGAAGTTATTCAATTTAGTTAGGAATCCTGATGACTTATGCTAGATTTATTTAATAGCATAACAAAATATAACATCATCTGCATAAAGAGCTGAGATATCAAAACTGGAGATATTCAGTTTTGATATCAGGTCTAATGACACAAAATATCATCAAACTGTATCTTAAATGCCTCCGTAGCATAATTGGAAGAACGACGGTACATTGCGCCCTTCGATTCGAATAGGCCTAAGTTCGATTCTCGTCATGACGAGAGGAATCTTTATGTTGACTTTTTCAATCTAAGGTGAGTTAGCTGATCTCATATGGAGGTAGCAGGGTTTTTCATCCCACATACAGACAAATCAGCCCTTTAGAACAAATGCAATTTACAATGAAAAAATACTAGTTGTGGTGGTGGGCGGTGGATGCCGTTGATGGAGATGATTGGTAGTAGAGGTTCGGTGAAGATGGTTGTATAGTGGGTGTCCTCCCACGATGAGTCTTCGGACTCCTTGGAGGTGTTACGATAATAATAATAATAAAATCCATTCATAGTTTCTGCACTTGCCACACTCTCAGGCAATGCATTCCATCTTCCCCTGCTCATACACTCATTACACAGCTTCCAGGGATAGCCTCCAGTTCTACTCTTGATTCCCTCTACTGTATGAAAAATCACCTCCACATTAATCTAGTAACAACCCCTCAGTA
Source organism: Typopeltis vanoorti (assembly GCF_054136105.1). NCBI lineage: Eukaryota > Metazoa > Arthropoda > Arachnida > Uropygi > Thelyphonidae > Typopeltis > Typopeltis vanoorti. Next base: position 144,390,506 of record NC_143556.1, read on the forward strand.
ACTTATATGTCATATTCATATTTCCTCTTCTTCTATTCACAAGGTTCAGTAAGTTGCATTCCATCAATCTCTCCTCATACTTAACATTCCATAGACCTGGCACTAATTTAGTAAAATGTCTCTGGACCCTCTCCATTACATCCTCATACCCCTGAAAACCAGGCAACCAAATCTCTGCACAGTAGTTCATGTGTTCATGTGTCCATCAAAGCCTTATACAAGGGAACCATAATCTCTTTGCTTCTACATGTCAATATCCTCCCCAATATTGCAATAATCTGTTGGGATGTTCTTAAAATTTTAGCAACATGACCCCCTAAACTTCAAGTCTCTGTCCACCATCACTCCCAGATTTCTCATCTCCTCCACCCCCTTCAAAGTGTCTCCATAAATTGTATACTCTGCATCCCAACCTTGCACTTACAAGATTAAATTGACAGCCCCCAATCATTTGCCTGCTCACATAGTCTATTCAGATCCTCCTGCAAGGCCACAGCATCTCCTCTACTTCTCATAGAATTCCTAACTTTGCGTCATTGGCAAACAACTGCACATCTCCAGTTAAGTAAGTACCAATGTCATTAACATATAAGTTAAACAATAATAAATGGTCCCAAAACAGATCCCAGTGGCACTCTGTTAGTGAACTTCCACTTTTGGGATACCACTCCTCCATACACAACCTGCTGATACCTGTTCTACAGCCAATCAGCTATCCAACTTACTAATTTGTTATCTAATTCCATCTGTTTTAGTTTAGCTAGTAGCTTGTCATGTGGCAGTCTATCAAAGATCTTTAAAAAATCCAAGTACACCACCACATACTCATCTCCTTTATTGAGTGAGTTTGTCACCTTGTTTTAAGCAGATTGCTGAAACATGACCTACCCCTAACAAACCCATGCTGACCATCATGAAGAATACTGCTATTAACAACCTACTTCTGAATCCTAGTCCTCACACCTTCTCTAATACATTATCAACAACTTTAGACACTGATGGGCCTATGTATGATAGACTTTGTGTTTCAAGACTCATCGTGGGAGGTCCCTTGATAGACTTATGTTTCCTAGAAAGGATATCCTGTGATGAGTCTTTTGACTCCTTAGAGGCCTAAATAATAATAATAATAATAATTTGTAGCCTTAGTCTTATCCTCCCGCCCCCTCATTGTGAAGTGAAACAATTTTTTTCATCTTACATTCCTTTGGGACTCGCCCAGTTACAAAAGTCATGTTAAACAGGTAGGCCAAAGGCACCATTAATTCCATAGAGCATTCCTTCAAACATGTTGTGATATACTGTCAAGTCCTATTGCCTTATTAACATCAAGCTTACTTAATCCTTCATATACATCCTGTTAATTCACTATCTGTCCCTCCTCCATCATACCCTCTACATTCCAGCTTCTCCTGATGTTGCCTTCATTGGTTACCACATTAGTAACCAATCTGCCAATGTCATCAGCTAGTATCATCCTCCCATAGTCATTTTTCCTTCTGCTTGCAGCATATCCAAGGAACTCACTAAGTTTCGAATTCACTAAGCAATTTCTTCTCATACTGCACTTTTGCTGTCTTTACTAATCGAGTCATCTTCCTGGCCTGTTCTTTGTACTCTTCATGCAACTTATTATTACCAACATTCATCTTGTATTGCTTCCACAGTACCTTCTCATTTGAAGCTTAATCAACTCATTCATCCATTTCAGTACTACCTTATTTGGCCTTTTCACCTTTGGAATATACTCAGATATTGCTGCTTTTAAATAGCTCTTGATCAATGCCCATGCAGTGTCTAAATCATTCCCACACAACTGCTTTTTCTATGTTATAGTTCCAACTTGTCTTCTAAGCTTTCCATAATTACCAGCCTTGTAGGTACATGTATATCCCTTCTTTATAGAAGTTCTCATGTGACTGGCAGCAATGAAAGTGATTGCTTCATGGTCACTCTCACCAATAGCGCACTTGGGATTTAATCTTGGGGGATAGGGTCAAGTTGAGTAGATGATTTGAGAATACACACTATGCATTGCATACGACCTATGACTGAGCATCTGCAATGATCACTAATTCATAAGTAGTATAGAAATAGAACACACGATGACACAACAAAAATAAAAAAATGAATTTTAATTAGGAAAAAATTTTTGGAAAATTTTCTAGTGTTTTTTTCCTTTTTCTTTGGGGTCCCAGTTCCCCCCCCTGGGTACTTTACCGACTCACCAACCAAGGGAAGATTAGACACTCCATTCACAGTCACATCCTCTGATGATATAACTAGATCTAAGACATTTAAGCCTATGTGCCCTACATTACTTACTGCCTAAGATTGTTGTCCCTTACAAACTCGAGAAATTCTTCCTCATTATTCCCTGACACTATCTTCTTAGAGAAGATGATGAATAAGTGGAAATAATGTGAACTCTTGTCTCACAGCTGATTTTACATGAAACCATTTTCTTGTACCTTCAAGTCTAACTGCTGACTTTCAAATACAGATTATGTATTGTGCAATATAATATCACATATACACTATATAATTGATATGGTTTGAATTGCTTTTCTCGTGTACTTTGTCATATGCTTTTCTATATTATATTTGAGAAAAAATTATATTCTTGTTTTAATCCCTTACCCAAGCTAAGCAAATAAAGTTTGCTAGTGAAGAATATAATCCTTTTAACACTCACTAACGAGAATTAATGAAAATTGAAACTGGTTTGTGTGGTTTCCCTTCCAATAATGTTTTTGATGGGATACTGAGACAGCTGAGATGAACTTTCAGACATATACATATATTCTATGCATTAAGGAAAGGGACACTACCCAGATAAGTTTTGATCTATATTGAAGTCTCATAGTGTAAGACCCAGAAGGAGATTAAGATTAAATCAATGCAGAAATCATATATTTTTCATATGAAAGGAAAAACATGGTATCGCCATGTTATTAAAGAACTCTGCATCAGAAATAGTTGAGTTTGCTTCCATTTGCATAAGGATTAAAACAAGAATTAATTTCTTGTCAAGTACTTTGTATCCAAAAAACATTGTATGCCTGCCTTTTCTATATCTACAAACTTAAATACAGATTCTTCTTATTATTATTATATTAATCCCAAGTTTCTGAACTGCTGTTTGTTTTGAAATGCAAACCTGGTCGCAAACAACTATTCTTCCTAAACCTAGCTTATTTTTCTCTAAGTTTAGCTTCTGCAATTTTTCTTAGTCTCTTCTCAAATATGCTTGCATAAATTATTATTATTATTATTATTATTATTATTTCCCAAGACCTCATGGTGTCAAAGACTCATCTGGGAAGTCCTTTTATCATACACACACATCTCATCATACCGTGTCTTAAACACACTCAAACTCCTTGCAGACACCACACTCTCAGGCAAGGCATTCCAATCATTCACAACTCTGCACGAAAAAAACCTGCCTCTCACTCACCTACTCACACCCTCTTTATACAGTTTCCAGGGATGACCTCTGATTCTCCCCTGATCTCCCACTATTCTCTGTAGAACTTCTCCACCATTGATCTTATAACAACCCCTTAACAATGTGTAGCTCTCTATTGTATCTCCCCTCTTCCTTCTCTTCACCAGACTCTGCAAATTACATCTTCTCAATCTTTCCTCATACTCGACATTCCAGAGGTTAGAAACCACCTTAGTCGGTCGCCTTTGGACCCTTTCCAACATCTCTTCATCCTTCTGAAAAACAGGTGACCAAATCTGGGCACAATAGTCCATGTGTGGCCTAATCAAAGCCTTATACAATGGAACAAGAATTTCCCTACTTCTACACGTCAGTGTTCTCCGCATCATTCCCAGAAGTCTTTGTGTTGTCTTCACAATTTTGGCGATGTGTCCCCTAAATTTTAGATTCTTATCCACTATCACCCCCAGATCTCTTATTTCCTCTACCTCTAACAATATATTCTCACCAAGCGTAAATTCTGCATCCCATCTTTGTTTTCCAAATTTTAAAACCTTACATTTGGCAACATTGAACTCACATCCCCATTTGCTTGCCCAATCACTCAATTTATTCAAGTCTTCTTGCAAGGCCACAACATCTTCGCTACTCTTTATGGTTCGTCCAAACTTTGCATCATCTGCAAACAACTGAATATCTCCATCCAAATCTTCGCCAATTTCATTAACATACAAGTTAAATAGTAATGGCCCTAAAACAGACCCCTGAGGCACTCCACTAGTGACTTTCCCTTTCCTGAATATCACACCCTCATACACAACTTATTGATACCTATCAGATAGCCAGTGTCCAATCCAATGTACTAATCTAATATCCAACCCCATCTGCTCTAGTTTGACTGTCAACTTATCATGAGGTACTCTATCAAAAGCCTTTGCGAAATCCAAGTATATTACTGTGTATCCTTCTCCTCTGTCCAAGGAAGCAGTCACTTTATTGTAATAAGTACGTAGATTACTAAAACATGACCTCCCTTTAGCAAATCCATGCTGTCCATCAAAGATTATACCATTGTTGTCAACCCAACTCTGGATCCTAGTTCTCACAAGCTTCTCCAACAACTTAACCACAACACCTGATACAGAGTTATAAATATTAAGTTTATAAATATATATATATAAATATTAATAATATTTATTATTCTTTTTTTTATTTTTATAGATGGGTATTATAAGAGCTGTAATCTAAACATCTGCAATGCGACTGAACTGCACAATGCAATTATAATTAAAAATCATCTACATATAAGCTGCCTCTGTACATTTCAGGTTTTTAATGGCTTTTCTACATCAAATATTCATATGTATTCCTGATTACATTCCTTTTAAATATTTTTTATCAATGTTCTGTCACTTCTTATTTCATTTAGCAGTATTTCAAAGTAATTACTCCAGATATCTAGAATATCCTTATCTTCCATTTTCATGTTACCTTTGTCATCTGATTCCATTTAGAGTGCTTTTTTCCTGCATTTCTAAACTTTTTCAATAGACTCCAGAACATTTTGCCATATTCCTGATATAGAAGAATACCAGTCTTTTGGAGACTTTTGTTTAGCTACTTTTACACATTACTTTACTTCATTACATTTTTCTCTTCATTCTTTCAGAGTATATGCTAACTTGCTTGCTAAGATCTTTCCGCATACCTTCTTTTACATAATTGCCTCTAACTTCCTAATTCTACCATGGAATTCTGATTTTTCTATCCTTGTATTCAACTTCACTACATAACACTGGTTGAATCAATCTTTTCTTTAGTCTTCCAGTGAGTCTCCAAGGTTTGGTTCTTGTTTTCAAACATTTTCATATTTTCTTGATTTTGCTAACAACAGTGACCCAAAAAAGATTGGTTGGTCTAGCAACTATATCGATAGAGGTGGACATAACATATAATTTAAATTTAGAAGTGCTTATAAACAGTTTTATTATGCAATATCTCCGTAGAGGAAACATTTAATTAATATTATTATATAATTTTTGCATTAATGTTTCTCCTGTAACAAAAGCAAAATAGCAATTGGAGATTTTCTTATATTTTTGTCTTATAACCCATCAGGGGGGATATTAAATTGTTTGCCTCAGGGCATGATCTAATCTGGCGACAGCCCTGCCTAAACATCATGTCAAAAACTCCACCATTCACACAGTATCCATCATACTTTTCTTTGAACTCATTCACAATCATAGCACCCACAACAGATTCTAGCAGCTTATTCCATTCCACTCATTCACCATTCTCCAAGTAAAAAACCTAGTTCTAATGCCTTTGCTAATTACACTCTTGCCCAGTTTCCATGGACAGCCCCTAGTTCTCCCACCACCACACCTGTTCTGAAAAATTTCCTCGGAATTAATCTTGTAAAAACCCCTTAGTAATTGGAATGTGTCAATCATATCACCCCTTTTCCACCTATCAACCAGTTTCTGTTACCCACAAATCTTCAACCTGTTCTAGTAAAGCTCATTCCATAGACCAGCTACCATCTTGGTCACTCGCCTCTGGATCCTCTCCTCCCCATCACCAAGAAACCCTAGCACTCAGATCTACACACAGCAGTCAAGATGGGTCTTGTCAAAGCTCAATAAAGAGGAACAATAACCTATTTGTCTCTGCTTGTCAAAGGATTCTTAAGTAACCAAGTGATCTGGTGAGCTGATTTAGCCACTTCTTCAATTTCATGGAGTACGGGTCCACCAATGTAGTATACTGCTGATAATTACCCCAAAATGCATAACATTACACTTTGCCACAATAAACTAACATCTATTCTACTTAACTGAGTCTGGCAATCTATCCAAATCATCCTGCAAAATTTTGACATCGTGTGTATTTACTTTTGCCCTTCCCAACTTTGCATCATCGGCATATAACTGAATATTTCCACTCAGATCCTTTCCTATATCATTAATGAACAAATTAAATAGCAGTGGCCCAATAACAGAACCCTGCAGCTCACCACTAGTCACAGGCCTTCTTTTGGACTCTACTCCTGAATAAACTACTCTCTGATATATATCCATTTCACCAACCCTATATCCATCCCCATGTGTTGCAGTTTACTGATTAGAATTCCTTGTGTTATCCTGTCAAAGGCCTTTGCAAAGTCCAGCAGTATCACTGATTGCTAAATAACTTAAGGAATTCACGACGTACACTAGAATATAAATTACATTAAACTTGAATATATATTTCCAATATTTTCATGCATGCACTAAACACAGTAAATGAGGAAGAATCGATAGAGCTATTGTTTCTCGTAAAAGTCCTGATGGTGCCGCCTAGCATTCTATGTAGGTATTCTTGGCCATTGGGCTGAAGGTCTCCTGATGTACATCTCCCAAATTTGGGGCAGTCTCATGCAACCAAATTTGTTGAGGTTTGCCATGTTTCTTATGGCTCAGGCTGATTCCATGAATAGTCTTTCAAATTTGAACTTGCTACGGTGTATTACTATGGCTTTCTTCCACCGTATTCTGTGGCGTGTATCCTGAGCATGGTCTACAAGACCAGAGGGGCTGTACTGGTGAAAACTGATGCAGTCCTTGTGTTCTGAAATTCTGATATTTGCTGTCCTGCCTGTTTGGCCAAAGTAGGACATCTTAGAGCTGCAAGGGACCTGATATACACCAGGTCAGTCTAGAGGAAGTGGTTGGTTGGTCTTTAGTGGAGCAGATAGGGGATGCCAATTTTCTATATGGTCTGTAACAAGAGATCGAGTCATGTTTTTTTAAGATTATGATAATTTTTTCTGAGGTGCCTCGGATGTAGGGAATGGTGATGGATTTCTTTGTCGTGTAAGGGAGAGGGGGGTTGTGGTTTACTGGTTTCAGTATTTTTTGGATTTGGGGTGGGGGGGGTAGCCATTGGCTAAGAAAGTGTTGAGGATGTGATTAAGTTCAGTGGTTAGGGCATTGTCATTTGAACAGATTAGTTTAGCCCTGTTGTATAGTGTCTTAATAACTCCATATTATTGTGAAGGGGGGGGGGGATTGTTGGTGAATGAATCTGCCTGTATGGGTTGGTTTTCTATAAACTGAGAAAACCAAGGTTCCATCAGGCTGGCGGGTGACTAGTGTGTCTAGGAAATTGAGGTTGTTGTTTTTCTCTTTTTCTAGGGTGAACTTGATTCTGGGGTGTTGGTTGTTTAAGTGTGTTAAGAAGGAGAGGACTGTATCAGAGCCATGTGGCCAAATAGCGAACACATTATCAACGTAGCGAAGCCATATGGTTGGGGCAGAGTTTAAGGCTTTCTCTTCAGAAGTCTCCATAAAGAAGTTGGCCAAGAGTGGGAAGAGAGATGAACCCATGGCTGTCCCCTCTATTTGTTTGTAGAATTTTCTCTGCCGAACGAAATAGCCTGAGTTCATTGTGAACTGAAATAGGGCTGAGATATCTGGAGGAAATTTAGCTTCTATTAGCTCTAATGTTTCTTTGAGTGGGACATTTGTGAATAAGGAGGAGACATCAAAACTGACCATTACGTCAGTATGTTGGAGTGTAAGGTTTTCTATGCCGGCTTTGAAGTGGACACAGTTTTTTTTATGTGTGATGGTGTGTTGCCAGTATAGTGTGTGAGAGCTTTGGCCAAATCTTTAGCTAATTTGTATGTGGACGATCAATGCCATCCACTATGGGACGTAATGGCACATTTTCTTTATGTATTTTTTGGGAGTCCATATATATATGGGGGGAGGATAGAGTTATACGGTTTTAATTTATTAGTAACTTCTACAGGAAAGACTTCTATTTGAAAGACTATTCATGGAATCAGCCTCAGCCCTAAGAAACATGCCAAACCTCAACAAATTTGATTGCATGAGACTGCCCCAAATTTGGGACACGTACATCAGGAGACCTTCAGCCCAATGGTGAAGAATACCTACACAGCCCACTAGGGGACACCATCAGGACTTTTAGGAGAAACAATAGCTTCCTCGCTTCGTCCTCATTTACTTTGTTTAGTGCCTGCATGTACATGTCTTTATCTTAAGTTCCTTTGAAGATGGCAACATGACATTGCCGAAATATTGAAAATATATATTCAAGTTTAATTTAATTTATATTCTAGTGTACGTTGTGAATTCCTTAAGTTATTTAGTAATCATGTATTATAACCAACGTATAAGCCTTTCTACGAGAATTACTATCATCCACTAAGATTCCATCGCAAGCAAGGCCTGCCAATACGGTAAAATGAAAATGACGTTATCAAGACAACTGAATCGTCTGACCTTCCTAAAATGCTGCCGGGATAATCAGGTATTCCCAAATTGTGTGAAATTTAAGCACCGTTTCTTTTCACAATAGCCTCTCCGAATCTATATCTGCGCCAGCTACGCCCTGCTACTAGAAAAAATTGCTACCATGCGTATTCTCCTAGCTGAGACAAACAAAGCTATTCGAATGCTTGAAGAAGAGCTTTCCAACACATTAAATCACGAGCGTTGGTTAATTTTATATGACGTCTCATGCACTAATGCAGATAAAGAATTCGAGAAAATATGGGGTCGACATATCAAGAAATTAAACAAGAACTCGACCTCCAACCCAAAATTTCCACCCAACACTGTAGTCGTCCTTTCAACCTTTCTTCCATTACTTTGAAGCCTGTAGCACTCAATGCTCTTTTACGTTGCTCACAACTTCGCAATTGCACCCAGAAAAATACTGGCCGAAGATATAATGATCCAGATTGAATGCAGGATCCATCACCTTCCAAACCACATCACCAACAATATTAGACTGGATGTAGCTTGTGTTCTGATCAAAGCAAGACCACTAATAACAAACATATCTAATAAGGAATATAAAGCTCTGCAGGAAATGAGGAATAATAAAGAAATAGTTATCACTAAAGCAGATAAGGGAAACGCAACTGTAGTACTTAACCAAATGGACTACACAGGTAAGCTTAATGCTCTATAATTAGATCAGGCTACTTATCTCCTTATTGAATGCAATCCCACCAACTCAAATTAGAAAACTCCACAGGCTCCTTAAGGTCACTTCTTGGCCTGTAGAAGTTACTAACAAATTAAAACCGTATAACTCTATACCCCCCCCCCTTATATGTACTCACAAAAATACACAAAGAAAATGTGCCATTACGTCCCATAGTGGATGGAATTGATCCCCCCACATACAAATTAGCTAAACATTTGGCCAAAGCGCTCACACACTATATTGGCAACAAACCATCACACATAAAAAACTGTTTCCACTTCAAAGCCAGCATAGAAAACCTTGCACTCCAACATACTGACATAATGGTCAGTTTTGACATCTCCTTATTATTCACAAATGTCCCACTCAAGGAAACGTTAGAGCTAATCGAAGCTAAATTTACTCCTGATATCTCAGCCCTATTCAGTTCACAATGAGCTCAGGCTCTTTCGTTTGGCAGGGAAAATTCTACGAACAAATAGAGGAAACAGCCATGGGTTCATGACTCTCCCCACCCTTGCCCAACTTCTTTATGGAGAGTTTTGAAGAGAAAGCCTTAAACTCTTCCTCACAGAAATCAACCATATGGCTTTGCTACGTTGATGATGTGTTTGCTATTTGGCCACATGGCTCTGACACACTCCTTTCCTTCCTAGCACACTTAAAACAACCAACACCCTAGAATCAAGTTCACCCTGGAGAAAGAGAAAGAGAAAAACAACAGCCTCCCTTTCCTAGACACACTAGTCACCCGCCAGCCTGATGGAACCTTGGTTTTCTCAGTTTATAGAAAACTCACCCATACAGGCAGATACATTCACCAACAATCCCCCCGCCCCACAACAATATTGAGTTATGAAGACACTATACAACAGGGCTAAACTAATCTGTTCAAATGACAATGCCCTAACCACTGAACTTAATCACATCCTCAACACTTTCTCAGCCAATCGCTATCCCCCCCCAAAAAAAATCCAAAACATATTGAAACCAGTAAACCATAACCCCCCTTCCCCCTTTCACAACAAGGATTACCTCTAAATCCATCACCATTCCCTACATCCGAGGCACCTCAGAAAAAATTATCATAATCTTAAAAAAACATGACTCGATCTCTTGTTACAGACCATATAGAAAATTGGCATCCCCTATCTGCTCCACTAAAGACCAACCAACCACTTCCTCTAGACTGACCTGGTGTATATCAGGTCCCTTGCAGCTCTAAGCTGTCCTACTTTGGCCAAACAGGCAGGATAGCGAATATCAGAATTTCAGAACACAAGGACTATATCTGGTTTCACCAGTACGGCCACTCTGCTCAGGATACACGCCACAGAATACGGTGGAAGAACGCCACAGTAATACACCATATTTGAAAAGTTCAAATTTGAAGGATTATTCATGGAATCAGCCTGAGCCCTAAGAAACATGGCAAATCTCAATGAATTTGGTTGTATGAAACTGCCCAAAATTTGGGAGATGTACATCAGGAGACCCTCAGAGTAACAGCCAAGAATACCTACATAGCCTGCTAGGGGGAAACCATCAGGTCTTTTAGGAGAAACAATAGCTCTCTCACTTCGTCCTCATTTACTGTGTTTAGTGCCTGCGTTTACGTCTTTATCTTAAGTTTCTTTGAAGATGGCAATGTGACATTTCCGAAATATTGGAAATATATATTCAACTTTAATTTAATTTATATTCTAGTGTACGTTGTGAATTCCCTAAGTTATTTAGTAATCATGTATAACCAACGTATAAGCCTTTTTATGAGAACAGCAGTATCACTGTAAACCTATTACCCTTATCCAATTCAGCTGTCACTGTATCATAAAATGCAAGTTACTTAAGCATGATCTACCCTTTTCAAAACATGCTGCCCCATACAGTATCCCATTTCCATCTATCCATTCCTGTGTTTTGCTCTTGACCAACTTCTCCAATACTTGGACAACTACTGATATGCTGATCATTTGGTAAGATCGGTAGACTTGAATATTATTATCATTACTATTATTATTATTACATAGCACCTCCAGGGAGTCCAAAGACTCATCGAGGGAGGGCACCTACTCTGCACCACTCGGTCTCCACCATTCAAACCAATTGACGCTACCTTCATCATCTACTGCTGACCACCACCACTATTATCTTCACAGACAATCACAAAAATCCATATCCACAGCTTGTTATTTGTATATTCAAGTCTACAGTTCACCTGAAAGCTGCTTGACTTCGATTCTTCACTGTTATTTTCACTATGCTACTCAACTTTATTGTGCTTAAACCTAAATAGATTAAATAAATTAAAACTAAACTCTTCCTATTTCAAATTCCTCTGTATACTTTTGTAAGTTTGTAATGTATATAAATAATATAAAAGACCTATATTCTTTATCTTTTCTAGCTTCTCTTTGCAAGAATAGACAAGTTTGTCCTTTATATATTAGAAAATTATTTTTTTTTTTTTTTTTGTGTGTGTGTATTATTATTATTATTTGGTAACCTCCATGAAGTCAAGAGACTCATTGTGGGAGGCCTACTCAACCAGCAATGTGACTATCATAATGAGCTATGAAGTTATTTACACAACCTGCACTCACAACACCCTCAGGCAACGGATTCCACTGACTAACAATCGAGTTGAGTGCCTTTTCAGTTACTGCAGTCGTTCATCCAGTGCAGCTATCGTATTGTTTTGTGGTGTTTTGTGTCTGGTAAAGTAAAATAACGGGTGAGCCACAAAAGTCTTTGAAATTTTCTTTCTTCAGGAAAATAGCACGAGACAAAACTCTTCACATAGCTCTAAAAGGATGGAAACCGATTATTATTTTAGAAGATACGTACATTGCAGTGGCGTAGCTAGAGGGGTGCAGAAGGGGAGGTCCACCCCAGGCGACATTTTTCACGTGAAACACAATTTTATATTTCGACAATTCTTCTATCTATGTTAACTTAATAATTTTTATTACTTAATTAATAATTAGTTTTTAACAACTATACTTACAACTAAAATAAACATAAACATGGTATTTTAATTTATTTCCCTATACGTCATTTTGACTTTTTGTAGTATTTTTGGTGTGTATTGAGAGGGGCAGCAAACTCAGGGACTGCCCCGGGCGACAGAAGCTCTAGCTACGCCACTGGTACATTGTGATGTGATTATCCAGGACCACTTGGGTAAAACTATGCAGGAAGTGGTCTGATATCCTCGCCTACTTGCAATGAAGAGTAGACTACGAATTGGATTTTGGAGACTGTTATATTTTAAAATGACAACATGGTGAATTAATGGTCAATGATACAGGAGATGGTGGAAGTAAAGTTTTCTCTATTAGTTGTGAAAAAGCTTAAAGAGATTCACCAAAAATGAACGACATTGATAATCATTTACTATTTTTGGAAACTGAATTACCGTGTATTCGTCATGGGAAAAATTATTACTAACCATCTAAATTCATCAATGATAAAATTAAACTTTCAAGATTTTGTTCAATTCGATAAAGATTCTTTATTTTGAGACATTTATGAACATTATACAAAGACTGCTTGTGTATATCTGGTGACAAAAGAATACATGGAAAGTTTAGGGAGGCACAGTGTCATATCCAGGCTAACACCTTATCAGATGTATGGAGCTGTCCTTAGAACTGGTTCACGTGACCAGCTATTTTGATGTAATGTAATCAAGAAACAGTGAGTAACGAGCATTTCATTTTCTTTATTGAACTCAATGGAAAATGTTATGAGTGTAAACTAAATTTTGTGAAATATTTCTAGGTAATTACATGGTCGAATTTTTCTCTGTGAATATACTTGTAAATAATATTTCAGCAAATTAAAATATGCATTTGTAAACTTAAATGAACAAAAGTTAAGTTTAAGGGAGATGGTGAATCACGTATTATTCTACAGCCGGGTACAAAACTCAGATCGAAATCCATCGGTATCCTAGAGTTTCATGCTGAAAAAACTATCGGCGAGCCCAGGTGTAAGTAATGTTCATGCCGAAAAAAGTACTTTTTTTGGCATGAAACTCTAGGATTTTAAGGGATGGATTTACCATCTCCCTTAAACTTAATTTATGTCGCCAGTAAAATAGCCTTTTGGCTTCTTAAATGAAAAAAAGTTTTGTGTTGTTGATGTGTTTTCCACAGCGAAATTTTTAATCAATTATTCTGTGTAGAAGTTGATATATAAAACCATAACTTTATACCTTAATTCAATTCTGTTTAATTATTGTAAAAAAAAGTTAACATTTCTTTAGGAAAAGAAATGAACTTTTAAGACCTAGAAAATTACATCTGTACGAAGACCATATGTGTAAAAATCGGTGACAAAGAAATCTTTAAGCAGAATCATTAACACAGATCATAATACATCATAACAAAAGAAAATGTAAATGCAAAAATATATATATATATATATATATATCACTACTGTGAAATGAATGCCAGGAACAGAAAAAAAAGTGGGGAAAACTGATATCTTGTCATTAATTATTTTAGAAAATTGTCTAATGCTACCTATTGACATTGTTTGAGTTATCTGCAAACATTTCATCCATATACTCGAAAACCAGAACTGACAATCTCAATTAAAATGGTTTCATTATTAGTCCAGAAGTGTCTAATTATAGGCCTGTTTGTGTGTCATCAGTAGTTGTTAATGTTTTGGAGAAATTAGTGAGGGACTATATACAGCATTGGGCAGATGAGGTAATATCATCTGAGAGAATCAACATGGATTTGTTAAGGGGCACTCTTGCTTTAGTAATATGATTGCCTTTTATAATAAAGTGATGAGAGCAATTGATGATGGAAATGCATATACTGCCATTTTTTTTATTTTGCAAAGGCATTTGACAGGGTGCCACATGACAAGCTGATATTTAAGTTGCAGCACATGGGTTTAAATGTCGGGTTAGTCAAATGGATTCATGACTGGCTGACTGATAGGTATCAGAGAGTTGTGTATGGTGGGGAAATATCAAGGAAGCAGAAGGTTACAAGTGGGGTTCCACAGGGCTCAGTACTGAGGCGTGTATTGTTCAACCTTTATATCAATGATATTGTCAATGGATTGCAAGGGGACATTTCATTGTTTTCGGATGATGTGAAGCTGGGAAGGGTTATCAGTAATAGTGCAGATGTGGCAGCCCTGCAAGAGGATTTGAATAAACTAGACAGATGGGCAAATGAAATGAATGGCGTGTCAGTTCAGCGCAGCAAAATGTAAAGTCTTGAGATTTGGGATCCATCGATGGGAGGATGCATACTCGATTGGAGATGCTGTACTGGAGGAAATAGGGGAGAAAAGATCTGGGGGGTGATGATTGACAGAAAACTGAAATTCATGGAGCATATTGCAAAAGTGGTGAGGATAACTCAGAGGATTGCTGCAATACTGAGAAGGACGCTGACTGCCAGAGATAAGAGTTATCATTCCTTTGTATAAGACCCTGATCAGACCACACTTAGAATACTAAAAATGTTCTCAGATTTGGTCCCCATGATTTGAAGGGGATAAATTAACTGTGGAAAGGGTACAGAAGTGGATAACAAAGCCGGTTTCAGGACAGTACAATATGAGTTATGAGGGTTGACTGAGGGAATGGGGACTGCAGAGTTTGGTGGATTGAAGAAGGAGAGGTGATATGATCGAGACTTTTGAACAGTTGAGAGGCAGTTACAGGGTAGACATTGGAGAGTTCTTTCACTTGGTGCAACCACGGGAAAAAGCGATGACAAGGAGCCATCCCTGTATTAGATCTTGAATGAGGACCTTTTCATCAAAAGGATCATTCATTCAAGATTTCACAAGGAATACAATACTGACCAAGAAATACTTGTACTATTAGTAAAGAAAACAAATTGTAAAAAGAGAACATATTTGAATTACCTTAAAGGATGTAATAAGGAGGAGAAATGTGTCTGTCTAAATAGAAATTTTGTTCTTTAAAAGCATTAGAGATTAAATATACTCTATGCAAAATGTATTTCAAAATGCTAGCAAAGGTCCAAAGGTTATGTGTGAGTTACCTACGATAACGCCCGAGGCAAAAACATTCGTGGAAAGAGAATCGAACTCGCATCCTACGAAAAGAGCGCTCTTCAAGGAAAAGAATTGTGATATGATAATGTGAGGGTGAATAGGAAGGCGCCACGAGAAATTCCTGTAACCTAAAGAGGGCACAACGAAGGAAAATGAATGCAGGTTCTCACAGGTTTCAACCCCATTTTTTTCTGTTTCTGTTCTCATTTGGAGCTAACATGCTGACTAGTGGAAGGAAGCTCTATGATGACCGACAGCAGCCCTTTCCCCGTTGCTGACTGACGAGTATCGAACGAGCTGTACGCGAGATGACGGCATCCACCAACTCGGGCTATCAGTAAAGGTTTTGACCGGATGAGAGCGGAAGGATCCCTCTGGAAAGTGGTCAGGCTAACGACAGTGACCAGCGAGATGAGCGTTTGCCAGCAGAGTGCAGAAAATGGCTATGCGTGACGAGCAACGTGACCTCCACATGGACGTAACTTGCTGAAGCAGAAAGGTATCAAACTACAAAGGATGGATGTAAGGGACACCGGTAACCTCAAGTGGTGGTGTAACCTATAGAAATTTCTTATTCAATTATCAATTAGAATTAGAGGAAAAGAGTGAACGAGAATTTTGTTGGATAGGAAGATGGACAATTACTTAGAGAACTTTTAAGCGATTAATGTGTTTAGTGATTTGTTAGTTCCATTGGACAGGTAGTCTGAAGATTTAAGATTTTGTGTGAGACCTAATTAATGTGTACGGGCCAATGTTGGCAATTGAAGTTAGGAATTATGAACATGTATTTTATGGTAAGTGTGTATTTATTTATTTAACCTAAGGATATGAGTTGTATGTTTATTAATTAGAGTGTTCTTTCATTTTGTCAATTGATTTAGTAATGATAATGTGATATGCTTTTGAAATATGTGTAAACCTATTTGTAAACTCATTCGATTCTTAATAAACATGTTTTGCTATGTAAGCCTGAGCATGAGATTAATTTTACCACTCATAAAAGTTTGAACCTATGCATAAGGGGAAGATAGGGGAATTTTAGAGTACTAAGCCCATGATTGCAAGCTAAGATTTCTACAGAGGCTTTAAACTTTTACCAAAATTAGGTAGCTCTAGAACTCTTGGAGGTTTCTCTGAGGCAAGAATTCTTCTGTCCTAGAACTCTGACTGGCGCAGCTTAAACAAACAAATTTTGTCAGAGTTCGAAAAGGAAACAATCCCAGAGAGAGAGATTAGAGATCGCATTCTTAGTTGTCAAAGAAGGGAATAATAAAAGTATAGTTTAAAAGAAAAAACTATGACGTAACACCTGGAAGTTACGAAAGGAGGCTGTGCGCAAGAGGGTGAGGAAGTAGTTTCTTTGCATGAAGGGTGGTCGAACCTTGGAATGCATTGCCTGAGAGAGTGGTTGGAGCGGGAACGGTCAATGGGTTCAAGGAGTGGTATGATAAACTTTGTGTTTCCTAAAAATGACCTCCCACGATGAGTCTTTTGACTCCACGGAGGCCTGGATAATAATAATAATAAACATCAAAAGGGAGGATATGAGTCATGAATATACACCGTTGACTTTTATACTCGCTCTAAATTTTGAATGTTTGGAACTTTAGAACATAGAAATTAACAAAGTTTACCACAGAGCTAATATTCATTTGAAATAATAATAATAACTAACTATTTATTTGTGCCGACAAAAGAAGTTTCTAATAAGAAAACGCTAACGCAGAGTCCAACCTTTGAATGTTTCATTTCCTTTAGTTAAACTTACTAATGCTAAAGCAAAATATGACATTTTGAAAAAAAAAAAAATTAAATTTCAGCTACAGAAGTAGCTTTGAAGCACACGTAATCAAAGGTTAAATTAATAGTCAACAAGGGACAAGTTTATTTCCACAGTTTTGCAAGCAAAAGCAGTTTCTGTATGTCAACGAAGGAGACATAAAATGTAGATTTTGAAAAGCATATTTTGAATTTTTATGAGAAGTGTATTTCTTATTAAGAAATGTGGGAAAACGGGCTCAAAGTTGCAGAGCAATTTTCATGAATACAATGAAGTCGGATTTTGAGATTCAATGGCCAGATGTTGATGCATCCTCAGAATTTGTTAATTCCATCTCTCTGCTTCCGAAAAATCAGTTATTGAAATAGACAATCTCTTTGATGAAGTTTCAGTTATAAAAATACTACTGCAAGATTTAAAGTAAAATAGAGGAAAACTACCAAGCAGATCGAAAAAAAAAAAAAAAAGAACCGTATCAAAAGCCTGTATCAAGTGATACGAATTTTCGGTTGCAGTGTTCCAAATGAATATGGGTGTGAATGTCAAAACTTTGAAAAGCTGATGAATTTCTTGTTTGCTGTGATCATAAATATATATATTTGATGGTAAACGTTTTATTTTTCTTTACACTTTTTTTTCTTATTGTTTTCAAGAAATATGGTAACTATACTTTCAGACACTTGTTAAGTTTAAACTTAATTTCTGTTTACTTATGAATGCGAAAAAAAAATTACGTGTGCAAAAAGCAATTTCTGTATATCAACAAAGGAGACAAAAAAAGATTTTGAAAAGCATATTTTTGAATTTTTATTTGAAATGTATCTCTTATGGAGAAATATGGGAAAGCATGCTCAAAGCTACAGAGCAGTTTTCATGAATACAATGAAGTCGAGATTTTGAGCTTCAGTGGTCAGATGTTGATGCATCCTCAGAATTTGTTAAGTCCATATCTCGACTTCTGAAAAATCAGATGTTGAAATATACAATCTCTTTGCTGAGGTTTGAGTTATAAAAATACCACTGCAATATTTAAAGTAAAATAGAGAAAAAAATCGCAAAAAAAATACATATATAGAAGCATATCAAAAGCCCACATTGAGTGATGCAAATTTTCGGGATGTGGTATTCAAAATGATGAAAACAATATGGTGTGAATGTCAAAACTGAAAAGTTGATGAATTTCTTGCTTGCGCTGATCATAAATATTTATTTGAAGGTAAACATTTTATTTTTCTTTACAATTTTATTTATTTATTTTTTTTTTTTGTTTATTATTTTTTTTTTTTTGTGGTCGACATTGATGTTGCATATTGTTTTCAAGAAATATGGTAACCCTACTTTTATTATTATTATTATTGTTCCGGGCAACTCCAAGGAGTCGACAGACTCATCGAGGGAGGCCCTAACATCATGTCAAGAACAACTATTTGACATTCACTCAGTATCTATCAGTATCCGTGAATGAGTACCTTGCCTTGAACTCATTCACGGTCATAGCACCCACAACAGACTCTGGAAGCTTATTCCACTCATTCACTACTCTCCAAGTAAAAAACTTATCTCTAACACCCTTGTCAACCACGCTCTTGCCCAGCTGCCATTCATGGCCACTAGTCCTCCCACCACCAGTCATATTTTCAAAAATATCTTCTGGATCAATCTTATAGAAACCCTTCAGTAATTTGAATGCCTCAATCATATCACCCCTCTTTCGCCTATCGACCAATTACTGCAACCCACAAATCTTCAACCTATTCTCATAAGGTTCATTCCACAGACCTGCTATCATCTTGGTCACTCATCTCTGGATCCTCTCCACTTCCTCCCCATCGCAAAGAAACCCTGGTGCCCATAACCGGGCACAGTAGTCCAGATGGGGTCTTATCAAGGCTCGATACAGAGGAACAACTTGTTTGTCTCTGGATGTTAAAGTATTTTTCAGAAGCCAAGTGATTTGGTGAGCTGTTTTAGTCACTTTTGCAATGTGCCCCCTAAACTTCAATTCCCTATCCACCAACACTCCCAAATCCTTGGCCTCATCAATCTCCCGGAGTACGGTTCCACCAATGCGATATACTGCTGCTATTCTTTTCACCCCAAAGTGCATAACCTTACACTTTGCCACATTAAATTGACATCCACTTTTCCTAGCCCAGTCCTCCAAACTATCCAAATCATCCTGTAAAATTTTGACATCCTGTGCACTCACAATTGCTCTACCCAACTTTGCATCATCAGCAAACAAGTGAACACTTTCTCTCAAATCCTTTCCTATATCATTGATGAACAAATTGAAAAGCAGTGGTCCAAGAACAGAGCCCTGCGGCACTCCACTAGTCACAAGCCGTCTAACTTTCAGACACTTGTTAAGTTTAAAGTCTTAATTTCTGTTTAGTTATGAATGTAAAAAAAAAAAAAAAAATTACGAGTGCAAATTACGAAGTCGTAGTGCAATCTGTCACACTACATTGTGAAATTAACAGAAGAGGACAGCAGTGACTTTACTTTACTTCCAATGTCTCATTTCCTTTCAGTCAACACTTATTAATGCAAAAGATAAATACGGAAGTCTAAAGTATAATCTTTGGAAGTTGTAACAGAGGAATTAAGTTGAAAATTATGGTACCAGACCTAATATTCAGTTGAAATAAGAATAAATGATTATTTATTTTTTGTTGGAAAAAATAAGTAACATAACAAATGAGTTTTTTAAAAAATATCACTACTGTGAAATTATTGCTGGGAACGGGAAAAAACCCATAATGCCACACACGAATAACAAAAAAAAAAAAAAAAAAAAAAAAAAAAAAAAAAAAAAACACTCATCTCACCTGTCAGAATTCCATACTCTAACCATTACCCAAAATTCCACACAAAAGAAGTCATACATACCCACGACAATAACATCGCCTTTTCACTTCAACTCAATGACGACACATTGTACAGAAACCTATAATGAACATAATCGAGTGCATTTTCAGTTTATTTACTGCAATTCGTTCTTTCAGACTGCAGATGATCGTCTTGTGTGTTTGCTGTACTGTACAGCAATCCCTCGATTAAGGCTTTCTTTAAAACAGGGCGCATTAATTGAAAATGCACTAATCGAATATAGTAACCTATGGGAAAATGTATAATTCTTTCCTCAGTTTTCTTTTTTGACCCTTAAGTTTTTTATAAAATAATTAGGGTATGTCTCAGAGTCTAGTTAAAGGAAAAATCATGAATCTGAAAGACAATAAAACATATTCAGAATATAAATGTATTATTCTGGTTCTTAACAGAGAATTGAGCTACTGTAGTTTGGCAGGCATTCTGTTTTCTTTTCTTTTTTTTTTTTTCATACAACAGAGAGTATGGCCCTGTTGCCTCTTCTGCAAATTTTACTGATTCTTTCTTCACCAGGGTCAGTCTCTAAGCATTGCTGCTTAAAAACCTCGATTACAATGTCAAAGAAACAATGTGAAAAACTATTTTCAAATTGTTTCTGTGAAACCTGTTTAGGCTTGTCAGGGATTAAATTTACTTCATATTCTTCAGGATCTTCCCGCTGTGCATCTAAATTTAGCAGGTCGGAATCACTCAACTTCTCAGAATAAGATTTAATTAACTTAGATTCATTTGAAACTCTCTAAAATCATTTACACAATGTGTAAGAATGTGCTTCCTAATGGCTCGCATATTGCTAGCAGTAATTTCATTCGACTTTGCGACTTTATAACCAGACTGAGATTTCTCTGATTTAGCTAGAAAAGTCTTGGAAGGCATTCACTTACAAAAAAAAAAGGCCGGTTTCATCGATATTAAATATTTGTTGATCCCAAAAGTCCCCTTCTTACACAATTTTCTTCAAAATCTCTGGATTTCTCCTTATCTGCACTTGCAGCTTCGCCTGTGATTAGAACATTATGTAGGCTATTTCTCTTTTTGAAACGCTCAAATCACCCAGCACTAACGTGGAATTCTGTTTCTTTTCCATCATTGATAGCTCTTTCTTTCAAGGTCGCAAAGAGGTTTAATGCTTTTGATTTAATAAGGCCAGTGTTTAGCGGGATCTGTTTTTGGTTACAATCTTCAATCCATGTAAAAAGAAGTCTCTCTGATTCAATCATTATAATACTTTCATTTCGAGCTCATGCATGATGAACTTGAAGCAGCCTTGCCTTTCTCTTTGTATTCAGCAGTTGATTCACCCATTTTTGTGTTCTTGTCCTATCTTTGCTCTGGACTCGCCTTGTTAATTTTTCTTTATTATTTCAAGTTTTTCTTCCAATCAGATTGCTTTTCAAATCATTTTCACACTTCTATTTTTTGCTTGCTAATTCTTTTACTCATGATTAACGGTTAGGAAAATAATTTAAAATAAAAAAGTAAGGAAAACAATTGTATGAAATATGATCAGCAAAATGCGATGTAAAGCAGATGAGATAAATTTTGGCCATAAATTTGAAACATAGTGTACATGGAAATAGTGTAGTATACCATTAAAAAATAACTTTGTAAAATGTTTCAAATGGTAACTAAATTATTTCATCCTGGTGAGTGATTTTTTAAGATAGTTAGCCATAAAAAATCTATAGATCGAAAAATTTTTTTAAATCTGTAACATTTATTTTTAAGATGTATATAGGCACACTAATCCAGGGGGAAATTCTCCATGCTTGCTGCGCAAGCTCATTAATTGAGAAAGAAGTAGGCTTTTATTTTTGTAGACAGAAGACGTCTTAAGCTTGCGCGGCAATAATTGAGCTCTGCGTTGTGTATCGAAGGCCGATGCTTGCTGGTCTAATGAAAGCTACCTTGACTTGCTCGGTTGTAGTAGCTTCCAGAGACAAATCTTGTGAAATATTTCTAAGTAATTAACATGTTTCAATTTTTCATTGTGAATATTGGAAGAATATTGGAATATTGCAAGTGCAATTGAAAGAACGATGGTACGTTCGCCCTTCAATTGGAAAAGGCCTAAGTTCGATTCTCGTCATGACGGGAGGAATCTTTATATGGACGTTTTCACTCGAAGGTGAGTTAGCTGATCTCATACGGTGGTAGCAGGGTTTTCCTCCCATAAACTCGGGTTTTTCATCCCGCATACAGACATATCGGCCCTTCAGAACACACGCAATTAACAGACGAAAAAATACTAGCTGTGGTGATAGTAGCCAGTAAATGGCGCTGATGTTGATGATTGGTGGTAGAGGTGGAGACAGAGAGTTGTACAATAGGTGTCCTCCCGCGACGAGTCTTAGGACTCCTTGGAGGTGTCACGAAATAATAATAATAATAATAATAATAATATTTCAGTCAAATAAATGCTACTTTAATGTAAACAAATGAACAATTAAGGTGTCGTTGATGTGTTCTCCATATTTAAGAATATTTATTCTTAAATATGGAGATATTATCTTTATTACAAATTAAATATTAATTAATTATTAATTACTATTAATTAATTGCTAATTAAATATTACCTTTATTACAAATTCTGCTTAGAATTTGTAATAAAGGTAACATTTAATTAGTTTTAGAAAATGTGAACATGAGAAAAAAAAAGTGTTTGTGTGTTTGAGAGGGGGGGTGAGGAGGAGGACACTAGTGATATCCAGTAACTAATTATTTCAGAAAATGTCTACTGGTATGTTGACAAATATTTTCTCATAGTTCCACAATTGAGCCAAAGAATCCAACACTAGACCAAATATTAGGCTGACCATATTTCCTTGAGACAAAAACGTGACGGGGGTTATGTAATATTCTGTATTCATGAAAAAGTCGATAAAAAAAGTTTTATTGCATAAACATATTGAGCTTACCATTATTCTTCAGTGACATAACCCATACAAAAATTTAGATAGACGTAGAGGGGGGAGACTGTATTTCACCACGATCGTACAATGAATATTTCTCTGATAAGTGATCTTACGCAGCAAATTTTGGTCATTCAACAGCTTATCATAAAACTTCTCACACTCTGCACAATTTTGTCTTAAACTAACATTGCCATCATTGTCTCAAGATTTCTCCTTTGACCACATACTGTTCATAACAGAAAATATTCTCTAAACAGGTGCTGAACTTCCTGGAAAACAAAGAATAAACTCTACAATATTACAAAAGTCTTGAAAATGTAGGCGTTTTTCGCTCATTTCAGAAAAAATCTGTACCCGTCTATCAGATACAGGAATATTTTCTTATTCCATGTATCCAACTGCCTCACAATTATAGATTTTATGAGGGTCGACTGATCCACAAACGATAGACCAACATTAACGTATATTTATAGTTTTTATTAAAAACGGGACAATTAACATTTTTATTAAAACGACGGGACGGCCGGAAAATATGGAAAAAACGCTACATACGGTCAGCCTACCAAATATCCTCCCAGAATTCTAATCTCTAATCATTACCCATAATGCCACACATGAACAAAAAGCTCATCTTATGTCAATGACAAACAGAGCCACATCCCAGAATTTCATGCTCTGACCATTACCCATAAATCCACACTCGAACCAAACATACCATGTGACGTCACTTATCTAATTCTTATCTTATCTACATCTCAATCTTGTCAGAATTCCATACTCTAACCATCACCCAGAATTCCACACTCGAACCTTTACCCACAATTCCACACTGAACCAAAGACACACTGTTACGTCATTGACGGATGTGTCATGCAGAGAAATTCCAAGGATTCCATACTCATGGCCTCACTGATTTTGCAAACAATGACGTAACGAATCCTTATCTTATCTTGATCTTGTTCAGAGTGCCTCCCCTACTCCTACCTAGGAGCAAGAAAAAAAATTCACAATCTATGCTCATCTCCTTTGACAAATTCTCAGATGCATTACTTATCATAACCAATTGGAATTCAGCTGTTCTTTTATTTTCAGCAATTGATAACTGAGATGTTAGCAGAAATCATCATTAGAAAGGTGCTTCGTTTCAATGATAATTTATTAATATAGTCTAAGGCTGAACAGTGCACTGTTTTAACATCAATTTCCTCCAAAAGAAAGGTTACTAAACCGATTAGCATAGGACATGTCACATGAATGATGAGAAGTAAA
Source organism: Typopeltis vanoorti (assembly GCF_054136105.1). Lineage (NCBI taxonomy): Eukaryota > Metazoa > Arthropoda > Arachnida > Uropygi > Thelyphonidae > Typopeltis > Typopeltis vanoorti. The sequence goes on from NC_143556.1 coordinate 144,414,879, forward strand.
GAGGGAAGACAGAATATGGTTAATTCCAAAAAGCAATGGTGAATCGAAGGAAGAAGAAGAAAGTGGGCTCATTAGGATTAAAGTTATACTGTAAATGGATGTTGAGCAACAGCTGGGCTTTTTTTACACTCACTTTACATTAAGAAGAAAACTATAAAAGGGTCAGATGTGTAAGTTAACCAAGGAAGATAAATGTGACCTTTTTGGAATCATCAAAGGATCAGCTTATGTGACAAAAATATGTTTTGGAAGCCTCGTCATGCAAAAGTTATTTTCTTCCCACTAATGAATGACAATGAGAGCGGAAGAGAGAAATTATTTATCATTTATTGCAAAATGAAAGAAACACAAAAGTTTTGACTTTTACCAAAGAATTTATGAGAAGTGCCATAATTAGCTCATGGGCCCTACTGTGCAAGAGTATTTTTCGCTCCCTTTTTTTTTGGAAAAAATAAAAAAAAAACAAATACGTTAGAAATGGATCGGTTAATTTTTAACTTTAACCAAAAACGTTATGGAATCTGCTCCCACACGAAAAAATAATACTGATTATTTTTTAATATCCATTTCAGGCGCCCTTCGTCCTGGGCCCTGTGCCTATGCACTCGTTGAACCTGCCTAGTAACGGCACTCCTTTTATCTTGATTACCTTGATGGATCTGTGATTAAAGTCAGGATTTCTCTATGACTGCAGGTCGTAAAGGGTCCAGCTATTCCTGTTTTGAGCCTTTCTTCTCCATTTTCTTTCGACTTTCTTAATCATTGGGTCTTCCCATCTTAAGGCTGGTCTTCCAGGTTTCCTTTTGTAATCTCCTGGATGCCAGTCTGTTACTCTGACTGTCCATCTGTTGTCTCTCATTCTGGCGAAATGTCCTGCCCATCTACTTTTGCTGTTGTAGATTGCTTTTATTACATCTTTGCGTCCAGACTTCTTTGTGATTTCTGTGTGTCTTACATGGTCTATTTTATTTACATTTCACAATGAGTTGTTATTAAGCTTTGTTCTTCTTTTAAAGTTGTGTTCCATGTTTCACTTCCATAAGTTAATGCTGGTAAGATGTGACTATTGAAAAGATGGGCTCTTATTTCTATATCTATGTTTTGGTTGGTAATTGTTGATTTTATTTTGTCGAAGGCTATCCAAGTAGCTCTTTTTCTCCTTTCTATTTCATTTGATATGTCATTATTCGTTTTTATGGACTGGCCGAGTTAGATGCAATCTTCAACTTTTTCTCTTGTGTGGGATTCTAGAGTGATTGTATAATCTTTAAGGTATTTGTTTTTCATCCATATTGTTTTGTTCGGATGTATTTCCAATCCATTTTTTGGCAGTTTTGGCTTATGTTATTCAGCGTTGAGATATTAATACCACAGCAGCGGCGAATAATCGGATATTTAACATTTCATCATGTCAGTTTTTCGAATGATGCTGTCCAGAGGAGTAGATGTGAAGAGATTAGGTGATATGACATCGCCCTGACATACTCCTCTAATTAATTTAATTTTAATCGGGTAATTGAAAAGGACAGTGGCATATTTAGGCATAGGCCCGGGTCTAGAGCAGCAAATTTTGAGGGGCGGCGGAAATTTTCGGGCTCTCATTTTTGTAATTATATTTATATTACGAATTTACAATATAAATAGCTTATGCATGTAAATCAACATGCTCATTAAATATGGGTGGGCGGCACTTTCTTCTGGCCTAAGGGCTGGAAATACCTAAATACCACTGGAAAAGGGTGATATTTGTTGTGCCTTCTTTGTAGATATCTTTTATGAGTTCGATGTATGCTTTTTCTATGCCTTGTTCTATTAAAGCTTGGAATAGTGCGTTATGTCCTACAGTATCAAATGGCTTTTTAATATCTATAAAAAGAAGACAAAGTGGGATCTGGTATTCTCTGCATCTTTCCGTTAGCTAAGTAATAGTTCGAATGTGATCTATTGTCGAAAAGGTTTTTTTAAACCGGATTGTTCTTTGCAGCTATTTTCGTTGATGGAGGTTTGTATTCTGTTTAGGATGACTCTGGCGAATATTTTTGTGTGTGCTAATAGACAGATGGGTCTGTAGTTTCTGATGTCTTCTTTATTACCTTTTTTTATGCAGAATTATGGTCTTTGATGTTTTCCATTCAGTAGGTACTAATCGAGTAAATCTTTCTGCTAGAGCTTTAAAGAGTACTTGTCCGCCCTTTTTTAATTCATCAGATTTTATACCATCAATTCCTGGTGATTGGTCATTTTTCATATGGTGAATAGCCATTTTTACTTCTTAAGGTAGGACAGATGATATTTCCAAATTTTCGTCTAGTAGTGGAGCTGTGATTACTTGTTTAGATGAGTAAAGGTTCTCATAAAATCATTTTACTATTTTTTTCATTTCACCTGTGTTTGTGTGTCTGCTTCCTTGATTGCCTATGAAAGCTGATGGTACTAGCTGCTTTAGATTTATTTCTTTTAATACTTTTCTTAGTCTACTGCGGAGCCTAGCTGTTTCTGCCAATTTTGTCGTTCTATGTATGTTATAGTCGACTTTAATATTCTGTCTCAGTTGTTTACAAATAATTTTATATTCGAAACAGTCTTTTCCTGTATCTTTCAGTATTCTTCTTTTCTTCAATAGTTCTATCTTTCTTGCTGATAAGCGTTCCCTGTTCTCAGGAGGAAGTTCGTAGGAGGTTCTTTCTTTGCAGTTCATTACCTGATTATTAAAGTTTGTTAAATCTTCATCGATGTCATTTTTTAATTTCCAGTCGGTTTCTTTACCACATTTTTTAAAAATTCTTCTGGGTTTATCTTTTTGAGAGTTTTTTATGGTTGGACTTTTGTTCAACAAAAGTCCAACCATAAAAAATAAAGAAAGTATGCGTTCTTCGTATTTTCCATGTATTTTGAGGGTGACTCTTATTGGACGGTGATCTGAATGAATGTCGCAGTAGGTTTTCCTAATGACTTCGACAATTTTTATCATTCTTTTGCAATCTGTTAGAATGAAATCAATTTAATTTTATATCTCTCCATTTGGAGATTACTAAGTCCATCTTTTTCCAGTTCTCTTTTTTTAAAACATTATTCATAATATACAGCCTTTCTGCTTCTACAATTTCTGCCAGGAGTCCACCTCCTTCATTTCTTTCCACTTTCCCCCACTGTCCAATATATTTTCTTCAATAAATCCTGTACCAATCTTTGTATTGAAATCCCAACACACTATTGTGTATGATGTTTTTTTCTGTAATGTTTCTTGTAGGTGTTCATAGAAGTTTTCTATTTCCTCTTTTTCAGCTGTTGAGGTGGGTGCATAGGCTACTGTTGTTTTTATTGTTACTGATTCTCCTATTTTTAATATTAGTGTTCCTAGTCGTTCAGAATGGATTGTGCAAGAAATAATATTTTTTTTAGTTAGCTTTTCATTTATGATGAAGCCAACTCCTCCAGTCCTTGTAGCGTTATCCGAAGCTCCCAGGAAAATCTGGATGCCATTGTTCCATTTTTCTATTACTTCAGAGCTTCTTCGGGTTTGACAAATAGCAAGGACATCAAACTTTACATTTTGCAGTTCTCAAAGCAGGAAATCATTATGGGAGTCGGAAGACAGAGTTCGAGTGTTGAAAGAACCAATAAGTAAGGTCGAATTTTCAGATAGTGGTCTACCTTCCTCTGCGAGATTCTTAGCACCTCCTGCTCTTGTAGAATTCTCACCACCACCTTGGTGGGATAGCAAAGAGCCGCGCACGACTGTGGGCCTTTTCTTCTTCCACTTGCTGGCATCTTTAGATGCCAGAAAATAGAAGAAAAAGAAGTGATCTATATCACTTCTCCTGACCATGGTTCTGAAGTGAGCCTTTGGTCCACGGCTCCTCATTCTTTATTCGGAGCTGCCCACTTGGGCTTCCCTCATCCGTTAACTGAGGGACACTCTTGGTAGGGGCGAAGTTCCCCCAAGACGGCCTTACGAGAATAAAATTTTGGCATAGGAGTTACTTTCGTTACACTATTTAAAAGACATGGACTCTGCCAAAACCAATATAATAGCCTTGTATTAATGATTGATTAAGTTTTGCAGACCTGTAATTTTCATCAGAGACTGGATAAAAACCCTTATATCAATATCTACCGAGAATTTCTTGATGAAAAATATAACTTTGACGTGGGACTGCTCTGATATTGATATGAGGGTTTCTGTCTGGTCTCTAATGATAATCAACAGTTCAGAACAGCTGCTAGGCCAGAGAAACTTAATCACTGTACTAATTAACGACAACTACATGATCTCTACTCTCATCCAGAGTTCATGTCTTTTAAGCAGCGCAAGGCTCGGAAACTACCATATGCTGTTAAGTGCCAAATTTGTCATTTTCGACTCATGGTGATCTTGAGAAGAAAGGCTCTCCATCCCAATTTTGTCCTTTCTTTCAACAATTGTAAGTTCAAGTTGGTAAACTCTTTTATGTTGTCTGTCCAACTTTTTTGCAGTCTTCTTCATCTTCTTATTCTACTCCTTCCCCAGCATAACTGCCTTTTCCAGTTATTCGTCAGCTAGCATGGTAATAATCGCCTCCAATGAGAATTCTGTCTTTATACTACTCTCTAAAACCTTCTTATTGGTCATTCGTACAGCCCACGAGATACTTAATAGTTTCCTTCATGACCAGAATTCAAAGGAACCAATTTGCTCTTTATCTTTCTTCTTAATAACCCAGCTTTCACATCCATACATCACTACTGGAAATGTCATTGCTTTGACAATTCTAATTTTCATTGCATTATTCACACCTCTATTTTTCATACATTTTGTCAGGTTTAACATATCCCCCCCCCATGACTCTCCTTTTAATTTCATCTTCACATTTACCATCATTTTTTATTGTGAATTCCACTAAATGATAACTTTCAATGATTTCTATTTTATCTCCCTCTATTATGAATTTATTTAAGTTGACAGAAACCCAGGGGTGTAGTCAGGCCAGGGCACAACTGGTACTTTTTTAAAACTCCATACATTTTTGCAGTCAAAAAATAGCATCTCGTCGCTCTTGTCATTTTCGTTTCAGAAAACAAGGCAATCATCTCTCTGCCATATGGCCGTCTCAATAATAATAATAATAATAATAATAATGCCGCTCTTTGTGCTCTGGATTTTTGTTTCCGAGGTAGAGCCCTGGCACTATTTCTTTTAGGACACCACCCCTGCTGAGAAGCCATCACTTTTGTTTTGCTGATGTTTTTCACTCTTAACCAATAGAGTCAACCGCTTCAGATCTTCGTTAGTGTATGTTACAAGGTTTGTATCAACTGTATATCTTAAATAAATTTATTTTCGTACCAGTCAAAAGGCTGCGGGTTCGAATCCTGCCAAGGGCATGGATGTTTGTGATTGTCTGTGAAAATACTGATGGTGGACAATAGATGGAGTTGGTGTAGTTGTGGTTCGTTGTAGTAGGTGGAATGAGTGGTAAAGACGAAGAGCTGTAGAATGGGTGTCCTCCCTCGATGAGTGTTTGGACTCCCTGGAGATAACGCAATAATAATAATAATTACATGACACCTCCAAGAGACCAATGACTCCTCGGGGAAGGGCACTTACTTTGCAACTCTCCATCTCCACTACTCAATCCACCAACCAACTACAACGAACCTCAACTACACCAACGCCATCTACCGCTCACCTCCACCACTAGTATTTTCACAGACATTCACAAACATCCATGCCCATGGTGGGACTCGAGTCCGCAGCCTTTTGGCTAAAGAGCGGATATGCTAACCACTCAGGCAACCAGGCTAGCATCTAAATTTCCAACTCAGGCATCTATATTCACTATATATAAAAAAATAAGGTGAGAGAGTATAACCCTGCTGCACTCCTTTTTCCACTTGAACACTATTTTTCTGAAGATTGGTTATACCGAAGCTGCTTGGTTATCATACAGCTCTTATCAAGAGAATTAGATGCTCAGGTATTCCCATTGATCTCATTACATTATAATCCACAGCCTGATGTGATCCAAGCAATCACAAGCTTTCTTATAATCAATAAAACTGATGAATTCTTCCTTCTGAAATTATATATTTCACATACAAGTAAAATTTTAGCATAATTTTACTTGTATGTAAAATCAAAACGATGGTTCTATAATACTCACAGTGTCTGGGATTTTATTTTATTTTTATTTGGGATGAAACTTAATTTTTTAAAGTAATAATATAATTGTTTAAAATGCTATGTATATGCTTATATTTTATAATAAATGCTATAAAGCTTTTTAGTTTTAGTGAAACAAATAAAAATCTGCTTTTTTTTATTATGAAACATTTTCTGATCTGTCCTTTATTTTCTTCAAAAAAATATGGTCACTGTAGGTATCCTCACTTTTCTTTTTTATTTAAATATAAATCTCAACATCTTCAACATAAAGCGCAATCTTGCCATTGTTCTAAATGCAGGAAAAGTAATTCGGGAAAATGCCTGATGGAAGCAGCAGCAGCAGTGGAAAAAAGAAGGAAAGAGTATCTGGAGGACTTTTACAAGAAAGATAATAATATTGAAGGAGAATTGTGAGGAACTCATGATAATGAAAAGTGAAGTGATATCAAAAATGAAAAACGCTCACAGGACTGATGGAGCGTCAGTGGAATTAAGAAAACGTTTTTTAATAAATCAGGTTTGTGTTTTAAAAATTCGTAAAACTGTATACAATTCATGTCAAAGTTGCATGCTTTTAATGTTTCAATTTTTACTCGGGTTTATTATTATGTGACACCTCCAGGGAGTCCAAAGACTCATTGATGGAGAGTGTGACAACAGCATCGAAGATAAATCCCTTCCAACTACTAACCGCGCTCAAACTTTCTTAATTTTTTGCGTGAGTTATTAGTAGCAGAGGCTCTACCAATCGACCAACCTTTGCTGGCCTTTTTTCGTTCATTGGGATCATTAAAACATTTTAAGAATGTTTTTAAACGATGCATGTTTATCTGTGAATTATTTAAAATTTTCAACCGATCTACGTTGGCAGGACTCGTCATTTTATCGCCATTCTTCGATCATTTCACTGGTGACAACTTTTAATACACGAAACTTCATCAAATAGTTCGCCATCATTTATATTTAAGTTCCAGAATGGAAATGAACAAAACCCTTTCCTCGATCTTCGCCCACAGAGGGATTTCTCGTAGTAGGAGGACCCATTCAAATACTATACTTCCATTTCCACGAAAATAATCAATGCAGGTTTGGTAATATTTATGAATTGCATCTTTAAATATGTTGGCATCAATATTCAATTTACTATTTTAATTCACAAAATAAAGGACAAAATGGCCATTTTAGAAAAAAAAAAAACAACTAAAGGACAGAGCAGTGAAATAGAGGACTGCCCTCTTAAATAAGGGACATGTGGTCATCGTAGTGATACCACAACTCAGAAAAATTGAATCATTAGAGGGTAGTTTTTTTTTTTTTTTTTTAATTATTAATATTGGATGGAAAGAGGGCGCTACTTTAGACTCACATTTACGTTGAAAGTGTAGGAGAAGTTAGCTGAAAATGTGGATTTTGGAGCTTTCAGCAACTTTTTTTTTTTTAATTTTTAGGGACACCTGTTGCGATTTTTGAATTAAAAATCGCCACGGTTCGTCTGTTTTTTAATTAGCTAATATGTCTCAAGAATAATCAGTGCAATAAAATACATTAAAGAAGTAAAAAGGATGTGTTGCTTAAAGTTGTGAAACAACGCAGTACCCAGTCTCCTTCGAATATTTGTATTATTTTAGTATCTACAATGTATAACTTCAGAATAAAATTCATGTGCTAATATGAACTGCATGCATGCCGAATCGAAGAAACGTCTTCGCCAGTCTAGTATACTTGAAAGTTTTTTAAATTACAAGAAGTTGCGAGATAGCAGTAAGTTAATTATTTTATTTCTAAATTCAACTCAGCATTTCTTTTGAATGTCATTGATGGCCGTATAAGCACAATTTATATAAAATATAATTAAGATGGGTCATACGTAAACTATGCGGTTTTTATTCTGTTAGTTATAAACACTTGGCATTGATACTTTCGCACAGAAGTCAGGAGAACATTGCAGTTCTTATTTAGTAGTAAGGTTCGAATCTCGTTAAGGATTCGAGAAAATTTATCAGAACCCTTTCGGTTGAAGCAGAATTAGCTACTTGTAGGTTTACCATTCTTCAAAACAGAGTAACAGTCTTGCAACACATATAGCTGGCTGATTTTACTCATGGTTGTCTGTGATAATTCTTAATAACTCACAAAATTGGCAACAGATCTTTGTAGTTTCTTTTATGTGACAGAGTAAAGTTTTTTTTTTTTTTAAAAAAATTTCATCCCTACATAAACTAGTTATAGAAAAATATTGAAAGAGTATGCTAATATGAAGACAGTTCAAATAGATTATGTCATAGATGCAGAGGACACTGATATGTAGAAGCAAGGATGTGGTTTCATTGCATAAAGCCGTAATCAGGCTATGTATGGATTACTGTGCACATATTTGGTCACCTAGTTTTTCAAAAAGATGAAGAGATACTGGAAAGGGTCCATAGATGATTGACTCAGTGATTCTAGTCTTTGGAATATTGATTGTGAAGAAAGATTGAGAAAATGCATTATTTAGAGTCCAGAGGATAGGAGGGGAAGGAGGAAGATTGAGGTGTATAAATTAGTAAGGAATTATTATCACATTAAAGTGGATGAGTCTTTTGACGTGGAAATCTGATGGTGATATTGTCAGAAAAGAAATTTTGTTTCACTCTCACAGCTTTGTATACTTATTTGTATACGTATACAAATATGCATATATCAGGAAATGATTAGTGATATTCTTTCTTCAGTGTTTAAATGAATATATTATATTCACCATCTAAATCTTTCTATTATGTTTTAGGCTCAGTGGCTAAATTTGCTTCCAGCATAGTCAGCAGTGTGTTTCAATTGCATGAGGTCTCTGACTGGTTTGCTTGTTTCACAGGATAAAAAATTGAGTTTCTGTGAGGGAGAAAAACGCCACTACATCCATATCAGGTTGGTTTACTTGCTTTCTCTTACAAAGGTTCTTTGTGTCCTAGATAGGATTTGAACCCGGTTTCAGGTAAAGGGCATTGTTATCATCAGTCATTAACCATTCTATGTTGACCCAACCTCATATGTATTTGGTCGCATTTTTCTCCCTCTCAGAAACTCAATTTCTGGGAGGAAGATGCACGTTATCACATATACAGCTTAGTATGCAGTGCTTTTTTTAAGTTCATGATTCAGATCTTTTCAGATTGATTTCTTTTTTTTTTTTAATGAGGAGAGGAGAAAATCTAATTTGCAGAATTCATTTGAAAATTGAGGATTAACATGTATGCAAAGAGTGTTTTGATAATCATCTTGAAATTTCAGCTGGCATTTACATTCATTTTTAACACTGTTATCCAGTGGTTAAATTCTAAACGAATAAGCTCCGGGGCCCTTAAAGTAAGGATCTCATGAATGTGAGGCTTTTGCTAGATCGTTGCAACATTTTTTTAAATTTTCTTTATTTATTTAATCTGGTGGAGTTAAAGCCATCAAGCCTTCTCTTCCGCAGCACCAGAAACATCCACAGCACAAGAAACATTAAATACAGATACAAATACAAAATTACAAATTAATATAATCTTCTAACATATTTAAAGATAATTCAATTTAAGATAACATTAGACAAATCTTTCCTTTCGTTCAATGTATTAATATTATCGCATCACAACTGATGGGAATCCTGTGTGTTCTGTGGATTTGTTAGATTTCTTTCTCTTCAGAAACTACGCACAAACTGCTATTATAAACTCATTTTGTATTATCACTGTCATCCGAACTGTTTTTCCATTTAAAGAAGGCACCAATGTACTAATCCATAGTTGAAATAGTAGGCCTACATAAACACAAAAATATTACACGATTTTCTTTATGCTTCTCACAGTCACGAGCTCTGATAAACAACTGCTAATCTGCTGTTCTATTTTGGTTTACTGTCTGTTGCTGACAGTGTTGCCAAACAGAAAAGACAAACTATTGCTACGAATCTGTCAAAATTCTGCTACACTACACTGCAATAATGTTTGCTTGTCAATCGTTGCAAGATAATGCATTACAGGAAGCTCCAAACCTCTGCATCCCTTTCACCATGCATTCGTAATCAGGCAACTGTTGATATTGACTTCGTATACCCATTCAAAACTGTAAACAATTGTTGAATAATAACACAATAATGTAGCATAATCTGCTGTTCTATTATGGGTTACTGACTGTTGCTGACAGTGTTGCCAACCAGAAAAGACAAAATATCACTACGAATCTGTCAAAATTCCACTACACTACACTGCAATAATGTTTGCTTGTCAATCATTGCAAGATAATGCATTATAGGAAGCTCCAAACCTCTGCATACCTTTCGCCATGCATTCGTAATCAGGCAACTGTTGATATTGACTTTATATACCCATCAAAACGGTAAACAGTTGTTGAATAATAACACAATAATGTACGCATAATTACCGTAAAAAGAAAAATGTTCCGGGCCTAGTGCATAAAAAAGTTCTGGGGCCAGGCTTCGGAGGACCCTGGCTGAATTTAACCACTGCTGTTATCAGACATAATTTGTTATTTGTTTTATGTCAAATCTATATTTGTAGGGTTAAATTATTGCTGCATTCTTCATTTTGCTGATGTATAGTTTTTCTGACTACTACTACTTCTTTGGATTCCATCTCCAGCTTTTCTTTTAGCATCTATTTATCTTATTGAACCAAGAGCATACATTAACAAAATATATAAATAAAAATGGTGCAAATGCAATGTTTGCAACAGAAGACTAACTTGGTAGATTCTTTTATATGACAGTTAAACTTTTTTTTTTTTTCAAAAATTTCATTTCTACAGAAATTAGTATTAGAAAAATATTGAATGGTATGCCAATATTGTGTGGACACCACAATGAATTATGTCCTAGATAGTATAATCATTTATCTTAATTTTAAGTACATGTTTATTACCCAAATTGTTATTTATTAAGAGGTGTATGAGGCAGTATGTAATGGAACGGACAAGAGTTCGAAAGTGTTGGATCTGGTCATAACATTGGAGAAAATATCAGTAACCAATTTGGTAATACTGTCTCCACTTGGAGAAAGTGATCATGTGGTCTTGACCTGGGAGATTGTAAGAAGTGTTGAATCTTCTGTTAAGAAGGGGTGTATATATATGGAATTACAAGGCTGGTGATAAAGGCAAGCTGAGAAGTCAGCTTTCAGCAGTGCTGTGGCCTGAGTATTTGGAGAAGAGAGATGTCGACGGTGCATGGGAGATTGTCAAAAAAGCGTTTAAGGAAAGCAGTATCAGACTATATACCCAGAGTCAGGAGGAGAAATCAAGTAGGAGTAAGATGGATGAATAGTATCATTAAGCACGAGTTGCAGATAAAGAAAATGTTTTGGAGGAAGTATAAAGAAAAAAGATGATTAGCATCTTTTTTAACCCTGTGGAGGTCATAGCTGATCTGACAGATACAAACAAATTGTTTAATATAAATATTCTTACATATATCCAGTGTATAGCTTGGAGGTTACGACTAGCTCTGCATGCATATATTACGAGTGATATTCCACGCTGTTTATGCGGTCAATTTTGGTTTAACACGTGTTATGTAAAGGTGTGTGATATTTGATAGTAAATTGTAACTGAGAGATACCGCGAACTCCAATGTCAGTATAGTATTGGTTTAGTTGTGTGTTTTTTTTTTTTTTTTAACTGTTGAAAATGGCTGGAAAAAATATATCGATTGGATAATCCATCAGATGTTGAAGAGATTCAGTGAATGGTACTTGAGTCCGACGATGAGAATGATACTGCTGGACTTTGCAAAGGCAATTGAGAGGATTCCGCATGGAACTCTATGCATAAATTGGAGCAAATGGGAATGGATCTGAAGCTGGTGATTTGGATTAGAGGATGGCTGATGGATGATATCAGAGAGTGGTTTATGGAGGAGCTGAGCCCAGGAGAATGCAGGTGACTAGTGATGTACCTAAGGGCTCAGTACTTGGTCCTTTGTTGTTTAATTTGTACATTAATGATAATGGAAATAATTTGATCGGAAATATCCACTTGTTTGCTGATGATGCAAAATTGGAAAGAGTGATAGTCAATGAAAGTGATGCAGATATCTTGCAGGATTACTTAAAAAATTGTTGACAGTATGGGCAAAGATAAATGGCTGTTAGCTTAATGTGGCAAAGTGTAAGGTGATGTACTTCAGAAGGATGCAATCCCATGCTGTGTACTATATTAATGGAACTGAATTGCAAAAGTTGACAAAAAAGACCTGGCAGTTATTATGGTTGTTGAAGAACACACAAGGGGAGAAGAAAGTTATTGTTCCACTTTATAAGGCATTAACAAGACCACATCTTTACTATTGCACACAAATCTGGTCACCTGGATTCCTTGTCACAATACTTAGATGCTAAGCTTTATTCTTGGATAAAATTTAGATTTTAATGGACAAAAGAACTAAATCCTGATTTTGTGTTCTCTTTTGTTTCATGAAGAGATGTTTACAGTTGTTGAGTTAGAGTTCGTCTACTAAATTAATGCATCCATACTAGTTGATGGGATTGCATGTGGTTCAGAGCCAGAATAGTTGGAAAGATCTCCACATGCAGAGAACCAACTGAAGCTTATGACCTAATATCCAATCTTTACTTTCATTTTTCCCCCATTAGTAGGTATCCACTGGATACTAAGCGAATAAGGATGGGCTGCCAATTTGGGAGTTAGCTGACCAAATTGTACTCTTTTGGCTTAAACCAGAAATAAACATCATGCCATAACATGATGAGATTTCATGGTGACTGGGGATCACTTAGTTAGAGAATTTCCTGCTATTTGTGTTAGGAAACCAGCTAGAATGGTGAAAAGTCAGTTGCTTGAACAAACACAGTGACAGAAAATTTGAAGATAGCAACTACCAGTATAATCATATCAATGAAAAGAAAATCAAACTTGCAAAAGAACTGGAAAAAACCACATGAACCTAATTGGTGTTACTAAACAAAGAAGATTTAAACAGTTGAGACCCAACTAAATAGTAAATACAGGGTGTTCATATTCAAGCAATAATGATCTCAGAAAGCAAGAAGTAGTGATATCATTTAACGTTATACATGAAGATAACCTTCTTGATTGGAAGGCAGTTTCAAGTAGAGTTATATGGGCAAACTTCAAAATGGGGAAAAGGAAACTTATTTCTGTCTGTAGTCCCACAAACATTTCTGAGGAAGCAGTGGAGGAATATTTTGAGTCAAAGAATGCAGATGATATAAAGAAAATGGAAAACTGGTTCTTGTTGAAGATCTAAACAGCAAAGTAGAAAATGAATCCCAAGCACACAGTAGTGTTTTGGGACATTTTGGAGACAAGGACATGGATAGTTATTACTAATACCATGTGCATCAGAAGTAAGAAAAACATCATGGACTGTTATTGTTGATAACGATACCATTATGCTAGTTCAGAATGGAATGTACAGGATTTAAAATTGAAGGTATATTAACACAATTTATCTTACAAATACTCATCAATAACCACTGACTTGAACAAGAAATAATGTTTTAATGACATCTTCTGTCATTTGCAATATCATAACATTATCCATATTATTATTATTATTCTACAAGTATTATTATTATTTTCTTGATCCCCATGGTGTCACAAGACTCATAGTGGGAAGTCAACACTAGTGAACACAGTCTATCATAACATTCCTTAAAATCATCCACGGTCTACATGTTAACCACCCACTCTCAGGTAATGCATTCCATGCTCCTACCACTTTCCATGCAAAAAACTTACTTCTTACCCTTTTACTCACCATCTCCTTTCGCAACTTCCAGGAATGGCTTTCTGTCCTTGTTTATTTCCCTTGTTCTACCATACGAAAATTTCCTCAGTGCAATACTATAATAACCCTTCAACAGCTTAAATGTCTCGATCAAGCCCCCTCTTCCCTTTGCCTTGTATCAACCAAGTCTGCATGCCCTCAGTCTATCTGCATAATTAATGTTATAGAATCTTCACATCGTTTTTTGTTTAAAGTTTTTTTACTTGGTTAAACTATAACCAAGTGTAAAAGTATATATTCTCGGTTTCATCCTTTATCTAGTGTAAGCAAACAAAGTTTGTGCGAAGTCACTTCATGACTGGGTTACTTGTATATAGAGGCTAATGACTTCACATCAATTGCCTTGGTATCCCCGTAATACAATGCACATATCCTTACGGACAAGTATAATGCTATGCATTATGAGAGCAGGGCCAGTACCCAGACTGGATTTGACCTATATTGAGGTCTCATCAGTGGGAGCCAGACCCAGAAGTGATACCAAGGTTAAAGTAATGCAGAAGTCATTGAATCTCCATACATAACACTCCATATAGAGTTCACTGTCTCTCCCATTCTCTAATGCTGTTCTCTTACATCTACTCTCGTTCCTCTCACTAGCCAACCTATCTATTCTCCCAAGATCTTCATTCACCATCCTCAACTCGGTCTGCATACCTTTCATTTCCTTTCTTAGCAATTCTGTTTCTCTCTCCACACATTCTGCTTTCATTTGCCATTTGCACACACATGAATGATAAACAAGTTTATTCCTGATGACAAATCAACAGATGAAGAATTCCACAAAACTTCCACAAGAATGGAAACAGACATAGACATTCCTAATGACGATTTATTTACATCTGATGAAATTGAGTTAATATTAAGATCAGTGGATCCAAGAAAAAAAACTCCTGGAGAGCATGGAATAACCAGCTATTTACTCCTAAGAACATTTGTTGAATTTCCCAAATTCATAATAACAGTTTACAACGAATGCCTGAAAAGAGGGCAGTTTTGTTTATTATGGAAATGCTCTAAAATTATATCCATAATCAAACCAGGAAAGGAAACATCCAACAAAATTAGCAAATACAGGCCAATTAGTCTCATAAATGTTGCTGGAAACCTTGTCTATTCAAGAGATTAAGCAGCAATTTCATCTAAATGCAATTATAGAAGTTAAAGAGTTCACAGAAGACGGTCTACAGCAAAAAAGAAAAAAGAAGATGTACTACTGATCGCACTCGATGTACAAGAAGTCTTCAATGCTGTGTGGTGGCCAGCCACAATTAATCAATTAAGAGATTTCAGATGTTTAAAAAACCTAGTCTACCTTGCAAAAATTATTTTACAGACAGAAGAACAACATTGAAAACCACAGCTTTAATGAAAGAAGTCAGACAAGACTGTCTGCAAGGTTCCTGCTGTGGACCAGGTTTCTGGAACATCCAGTATGACTCGTTAGTAAGACTTCTTTTTACTACTCTACCTTGCAAAAAATTATTTTATAGGCAGAAGAGCAACATTGAAAACCACAGCTGTATTGAAAGAAGTCAAATGACACTGTCTGTGCAAGGTTCCTGCTGTGTTTACACAGCAGTCACACTGGATGTTCCAGAAACCTGGAACATCCACTGTGACTCAGTATTAAGACTTCTTTTCACTGCTGAACCAAAAAGTCACATCTTTTGCTAGTGATGCGATGATAATGATTTGAAGATGCAATGGATTACAGTTAGAAGTAATGGCCAACAAAGAACTCTTTAAAATTGCAGAGTGGGTGTGTGTGAGAAGAAAGTTATCTTCAATTTCTTCTCACCCAATCTAAAGCGCTCCACATCTCAATTTAGTCTTCCTAAATTGAGAAGTTCTTGAGATAGCCAATAAGCTAAAATACCTAGGAGTAACAATAGATGAAAAATTTACCTTCAACAAGCATATCCCATATGTTGCCAAAATAAGCTTCCAAATAGTAAAAAGTCAGCAAGGATAAAGCAGTGCTTTAGGCCGATGAGTGCTGAAAACAATATATACCAGAGCTATACTACCATCGATATCTTATGCTGCACCTGCTTGAAAATATGCACTAAAATCTAAGAAAAACCGACCAAAGTTAAACAGAGTTCAATGCCGTGACAGCTTGCATTATTGTTGGTCTAACACCAATCTGCCTGAAAATGCAAGAATTCTCTCTTATATATGAAATCACTTCCAGAAGATATAATAGAAATTACAACATTTATCCAAATTGCTACAAACTTCCGCTTCACAGTAGGTGGCCTCACCCAGCAAAGAAAACATATATTAAGAAGGAAAGCTCTGAAAGTGACGATTTCCATGTATACACTGACAGAAGCAAAACAGAAGTAAACGTTGGTTGTTCTTTCATTGCATATTACGAGCAGTCCGTTATACAAGAAGAACTCTGCTCTAGACTGCATTCGCTCTGTTCCAACAACCAAGCAGAACAACTTGCTATAGTTCATTCACTTAGATGTATCTGGGAATTAGGACTCAATACCTCTCTACCTCTCATCAGAAGACAACAACAATTTACAGTGACAGTAGAAGCACTATAGGCAGCATAAAAAAAAACAAGAACAACCATGGAATCACTGATCGTGACTCCATGGAGGTTTGATAATTAGTATCTCATCTCATCTTCCTTTTCCCTCTTTTACCTTGCAGTGTCGAGAGTTTATTAATCATCTGACCTTACTGTTCACAGGATAAGGTGGTCATCCCTATGCCTCTGTGTATCCGATGTCCTTAGTGTTGAGTTCTCAAGGCTGGTTTGCCTGCTTTGCGGGATGAAAAACCCCAGGATAAACTAGAGAATAAACCCTACTGTCCATGCCCAAGGCCGGCTAACTTGGCTATGACTGAGGAAGATCCTTCAGCTCCTCACATCACCGACAGGAATCGAACCTAGGACACTCCTTCCCCAGGCACATGGTTGTGAAGCGCACAGCTACTAGTGTAACCGTATGGACTGATAATTCATATAAAATTTATAATTTCACACAGTTCATTATGCAGTGCCTTAAATATTCACGTTCTCTGCAGTCATCACACTCTCAGGCAGTGCATTACAATCATTTACTACTCTCCATGCAAAAGAAAACTCTACTTCTCGCTCCTTTTCCCATCCTTATACAGCTTCTAGGTTCTCTTTCTTGTTCTCTCCCCATATCCCACCATTCTAATCAGATAAAACCTCTTATCAACTTATATGGATCTATCATATCCCTCCTCTTATCCACTAGATCATAGGTTCCCAAAGTGGGCGGTACCGCTCCCCCCCAGTGGGTGTTGAAGCCTTCGGGGGGGGCTATAGTGGGATCAGAACATTTGGGGGGCGGTCTAGGGGTCGGTGGTTCTTTATAGAAGAAATTAATAATATATATTTAAAAATTAATTATTTTCGTGATTTTGCGATTAGATAATCATTTAAAATTTAAATATTGCATTTTAATTCATCTTATGCCTGTCTTATATGATAAATTTTTTTACCAATTTTCTATTTCAATTAATCATTTGAAAATTTACCATATCAGATAGAAATAGGTGTCAATTTTCTACGTCAATGAGAAAACAGAGCATGTATATATGTGTGTATAATAGGTTATGTTTACAGTAGCAAATATATTCGTTATATTTCATTTCAAAATATATATAAAATATATAAAACCACTTTTCTAATTGATTTATATAAAAATAAACCCAATTTTATTTAATTTAATATTACGAGTAAAAATAATAATGGCAAGAAAGAAATAAAATCGAAAATTTTAGTTAGCCTAGTTAATACTAACTTATTGCTAACTAGAGGGAAAAAGCAAAGCAAATATTATTCGAAACTTCTGTGGTTATGTTTGTTGTTTATATCTTGTGTAATTGTTTTATTTATTAATTATTATTTATAATTATTTGGACAATGTCGTGGTCGGATGAACAAAATGCACTTGCGTGCAAAATAAAAAATTGAACGTGTCATACAAGATATTTTAACTTCTATTTTTTATATACTTAAAAAATTTATTCATTTTTTGCTATTGTAAAAATTGATCGTGCCATGCAGGCTTTAGTCTATTCACGCAGCAGACGAGTCTTAACTAGTAGCATGTTGGTCAACTATTACGTAGGTAATTCACTCAATTCAGCATGTTTTGACAGGAATATGGGTGCTTGCAGTGACTTGTTCAAAGCACGAGTATGATGGTATCGCAAACAAGTCAATGCATGAAAGTCGATTCAGGCTAGATTTCAAATCAAATTTGAAATCTAGATTTCAAATCTTTTTTGTGTGCTTTGCCAACAATCATCAGTCGAAAGTGTGATAGATAAGTGGAGTCATACAAAGTGTAAATTAAATCTTTTATTTTGTGAATATTTTTGCAAATTTTATTACTTCATTATGTCTGAATATAAGAAGAAATGTCAACAGTACAGTATTGAGTATTTAAAATACGGTTTTATTCAGTCTCCTGCGAACCAATTATTGCCCATGTGCCAAAAAGTGTTTTCAAATGAAGCCTTCTAGGCTACAAGAGCATTTGACTAAAATGCATGCTGACAAAAAGGATAAAGATTTGTCCTATTTTCAAGTACTAGAAGAAAAATATTTTAAACGTCTAACTATATCAAAACTTTTTACATCGTCCACTAAACAAGATAACAACAGATTACAAGCTTCTTATAATATTTCATTATTAATTGCAAAAGCGGGAAAACTACATACGATTGGTGAGGAATTAATCTTGCCGGCAGTTAAAGAAGTAATAAACGCTGTGCTTCATAAGCCAGCATCAGATATCATCAGGAAAATTCCTTTGCGTAATTCAGTGCAAAGAAGAATCGATGAAATGGCTGAAGACGTTGAAAAATCATTGTGGGATTATTTGAAGACATGCCAATTTTCTATTCAACTCGATGAATCAACTCTCCCAAATAATGAACCACTACTCTTATCATACGTACGATTCATAAAAGAAGAAAAAGTTTTTGTCAAGAATTATTATTTGCTAAAAACTTGGAAGCGGATACAAAGGGAGAATCTATGTTTAATATCATGAATAAGTTTTTTTCAAGAGAACGACATTCCTATTCGTAATATTTTGTCTGCTGCTACTGATGGTGCTCCAGCAATGACAGGGTGCCACAAGGGTTTCATAGTGCATTTGAAACAAGCAATACCAAATGTATTCGCTATACATTGTGTTCTTCATCGTTAACATTTGGTTGAGAAAAATTTAAGTGAACACCTGCACACATCGCTCCATTACGTTATTAGAGTAGTCAACAAGATTAGAAACAATTCGTTGAGTGACAGATTGTTTAGCCAACTTTGTAGTGAAAATGATGAAGATTTCAATCGTTTGCTGCTTCACACAGAAGTTCACTGGCTTTCAAAAGGTATTTGTCTGAATCGAATTTACAATTTGTTTGATTCAGTACTAGAGTTCCTAGAAAACAGAGACTACGGATTGCGGGCCAACCTGATTACATCCAAAAATGACATCGCTTATTTGACAGACCTCTATAAAATATTTTATGAAGTCAATCTACAACTACAAGGTGATGAATTGAATTTAATTAAAACAAAAAACGTTATTGCTGCTTTTGTAGGGAAACTTCTTCTGTTCAAGCAGAATATGGGCTGAGGGGAATATAGCCACTTTTCAAATTTATCAGCAATGTCTCTCAAAAAGGAAGATTTACTTACATACTGCCAACACTTGGAGGTTCTCCATGCTGATTTCAATGAGCGATTCAAGGATATTCTAAATATGAATATACCAAATTGGGTTCTAGATCCTTTCTCGCATGTAAGCAACAGCAGGATCATCAAATTTAGAAGTGGAACTCATAGAACTCACAACAAATGAATAACTAAAAACAAAATTCAAAACTGGATACCAAGAGTTCTGTCTTCAAAAATCAATACCAACACTGTACCTTGGATTATGGGAAATAATGCAGAAAATTTTAATTGCATTTCCATCTTCTTATTTGGTTGAGTGTGGGTTTAGTGCTGTAGTGAATTTGATATCTAAGAAAAGGAACCAATTGCATATAACTGAGCGTGGCGATTTACGACTGTTTTTAACAAAAGTTGAACCCGATATTAACAAACTTTTAAAAATGCACCAGGCTCATCCTTCACATTAATTTGTTAGTTTTTCTTTGTATTTTTACTTTGTAAGTTCGAAATAAACCATCTAATACATTTGGTGTTTTAATTATTGCAATAAGATTCTTACTAATATAATGCAATCTCTTAATATGTATTCCGAATTTTCACATTTAAACCATTGTATGAAACTTCACATTAATTTGTTATTTTTACTTTATAAGTTAGAAATAAACGATTTTGTAATATATTTAATGGTGTTTTAATTATTACAATAAGATTCTTACTAATGCAATGCAATCTCTTAATTGTATTCCACATTTTTATATTTAAACCATTGTATGAAACTGTGCATAATGTTATTCGAGCATACATTTTACAATCTTTACATATGGGCTACGTTTCACCAAAATCGGTATAGCAATAACTGTGTTCAAGATCAAGCACATATTGACCACTTCTTTTTAAAAATTTAACGGCATAAGCAGTAATGTATCATTAGTTGCTATTTACGTCAAAAATATCAAATGGCTTGAACGTGGAAAATTGTTATAATGGGGGGTTTTACAAAATTTATGTTTTGCAAAGTGGGCGGTGGCCCGATAAAGTTTGGGAACCTATGCACTAGATGCTGCAAATTACATTTTCTTAACCTTTATTTATACTTAGCATTCTGGATACCAGAAATTACCTTTTCTAGTATCTCTTGATCTTTTTGAATAACAGGTGACCAAATCTGTGCACATTAATTCACCATGTAGCCTAATCAAAGCTTATACTCTCACATTGCAACATTGAACTGGCAGCTCTACACCCATGTTCATTCACTCAGTTTATTCAAGACCTCTTGTAAGTCAGTCTCTATAAGACCACTTTATAGAGAGTAAAGCATACCTTTATTCTCTTTAAAGAATAGAGGTCTGCTCTACTCCTTATAGTCCTTATTAACATTGCATCATCTGCAAACAACTGAATATCCTGATTAATTAAACCGCATTAAGAGCCCTGGGGTACACCACTAGTAACTTTCCTCTTCAGGGATATCATTCTTTCATGGAAAGTGTGCTAATATCTATCAGACAGACCATCTCCAATCCAGTGCACTAATCTGCTGTCTATTATCTCCGCTCAAATTTAATTACCAGCTTATGTTGCAATCCTTTGTACAATCTAAGTATATCATTGTGTATGCATCTCCCTTGTCCATTGCACCACCTGCCACTTATAAAGGTGATAGATGCATTGGATTACTAAAATCAGAACTTGACCTTCCTTTAGCAAATCCATGCTGTCCATCAAAGAGAATGCCACTATTATCAACTCAGTTCTGCATTTTGGCCCTTACTAACCTCTTCAACACTTCAACCAACACTTGACACACAGATTGTCCATAGAATTTTATAAAAATAGATTTGTATGAAAAAAAAATTATCTGAGAATTATTATCATCATTTGGAATATTATTGTTATATTTGGAAATTCTTTTGAAATACTGTCTTAAACACACTCAAACTCCTTGCAGACACCACACTCTCAGGCAAGACATTCCAATCATTTACAACTCTGCACGAAAAAAACCTGCATCTCACTCCCCTACTCACACCCTCTTTATACAGTATCCAGGGATGACCTCTGGTTCTGCCTTGATCTCCCACTATTTTCTGTAGAACTACTCCAGCATTAATCCTATAACAACCCCTTACTAACTTGTGAGTGTCTATCATATCTCCCCTCTTCCTCCTGTCCACCAGACTCTGCAAATTACATCTTCTCAATCTTTCCTCATACTTGACATTCCAGAAGTTAGAAACCACCTTAGTCAGTCGCCTTTGGATCCTTTCCAACATCTCTTCATCCTTCTGAAAACCAGGTGACGAAATCTGGGAAAGATAGTCAATGTGTGGCCTAATCGAAGCCTTATACAATGGAACAAGAATCTCCCTACTTTTAGTTCTAGAAGTCAGTGTCCTCTGCATCATTTCCAGAAGCCTTTGTGTTGTCTTAACAATTTTGGCTATGTTTCCCCTAAATTTCAGATCCTTATCCACTATCACCCCCAGATCTCTTATTTCCTCCACCTCCGAATAAATTTAAATAAATAAATGTATTTTTCAAATAAATAAATAAAACCATACCTATGAAAGCAGTGATACAAAACAGTGAAGACAACAATAGCAGCAGGTGAATATTAGTTATAGGAGATGAAATAGCAAACAAGCGGAGAGAATACTTGAACCAATTCTTAAACAATGAGTACGCCAGTCTCATATGGAGCACTAAGTTTTCATTTCCCAAAACAGACACTGGCCAGAAGACTCCCCCCCCCCCACACACACATACATTATTAATAATAATTATTATTATTATTATTACCTGACACCTCCAGGGAGTCCAAAGACTTATTGAGGGAGGGCACCTCTCTACAACTCTGTCTCCACCACTCAATCACCAACAAACTGCAACTACACCAATGCCATCTACCGCCCACTGCCACCACTAGTATTTTCACAGACAATCACAAACATCCATGCCTACGGTGGGATTTGAACCCGCAGCCTTTTGGCTGGAGAGCAGATACGCTAACCACTCGGCCAACCAAGTCAGCTGAATTAACTAGAAATACATAATGATAAATTTATATTAATATTGATATATATTTCCCCATATCAATAATATGGGAAAATGAAGGATCATTAGAATGAAAAAATAAAATCGCTAAATTATCACATACCAGCAATATTCCCTCCAATTTTTGCTGGCTCATGTGCACGTGAAGAATGCTTTGTGCTTAAGGTTTTGGTTTTGGACTCAACCTGTGCTCACAAAGTCACAAGCCACAAACTTCTTTTCATTTGACAGCAATGTTAACATTACTATTTCAGCACATTTGTCTAGCCATTCAAATTTAAGCAAATTTGCAGTTCTTTTCCATTTTAACTTCAACAGTGACATTTTGAGAGTTTAAACAAAAAACTAGTCATGTAATATTTCTAATATTAATGTTGCTCCATTTTTTTCTGGCTATAAACTTGCAAACACTAAATTTATTTGCTTAAATCTGTGTAGCCACAAAAATCTCTTACCATTTACTTGGGTTCAAGTGATGTGACTGTGCTGTCTAGAGTCTAGACAGTAGATACTCTTAACCAATATGCCTTTGCAGCTTGCTGACATCAGTGTCAGTTTTCCCACATGATGCATATTAAAAGTAAGTAACTAGTGTATTAAGTTGGAACGGGTAAAAGTAATATTGGAGCGGAGACCAGAGAAGTTATTTCATAAAATAAGTGAGAAAGTGTGATTTATTATTTAATTCATTTTTATATGTTAAAAAATTGACTCTAAATAAGAAATTTTGAAAGCAAAAATTGTGTTCGTGCACACACAGCTTAGAGAGAACATTGTATACTAGTATATTAAAGGAAACAAAAATGAATGAAAATTAAAGAATACAATAATCTACCTTTTATCTGATCTTCAAAACACTGACCAAGTGCACCATCAATTGTATTTCAATTATCTGACCGTTCAATTATCAGAACTAGCAATTCTGATGATTGATTGATTGATCAGATAAACAGTAGATTACTGTATTGTTTCTATCTGCAGGCTGCACAATTTTATCTAATATTTTACTGAAAAGAATCTTACCAGGTTTGGCCATTGAGATGGGAATCCTGGATTGGGCTAGAAGAGCTCAAGACAGAAAATAAAAGAATAAGATAGTACTTGCAGCGATGAACCTTAGTGGTTCAATAAATCAAGTTACTTTTGCATATGGTATGCAATACTGGCTTTGAGTAATTTAAATTAATGTTGTTTACATCTGGTTTACATATTTGTTGTTATTATTATTATTATTACAACACCCCTTCAGGGAATTTGGGACTCATCAAAGGACGCCATATATCATTCACACCACGATATACTTTCCTTTGAATTCATTTACACTCTTTATACTCACCACTCTTTGAGAGAACAATATCAATATCTAGCCCTCATCCCTTCTTCGCTGCATTCATTCTTAACTTCTATGGATGCTCCCTCTCATCCTCTACCCACCCTCTATAAAATGAAAAATTCCATCGACTGATATCCTTTCGAAAGTTAGTATACATCATATCAAGTTGGTCTATATCATATCACATTACCCCTCTTTATCCTCTGGTGGTGTCTGCAATCTAAAAACTCTCAGTTGCTTCTCATAATTTACATTCCACAATCCCGATATCATTTTAACTGTCCACTCGCCACAGAAATCAAATTTGCACACATCAGTCCAGATGAGGTCATATCAGAGCTTTCTAAAGAAGCAAATTCACTTCCTTATTCTTACATGTCAGTGTTCATTTTAGTTATCCTCTGAGTTGTGTTTGCAGTTTTTGCTTATGCCCCCTGAACCTCAACCTCCTATCTACTAACCTTCAAGATCAAAATGATTCTATATTATTTTCGACCATCTGATTAATGCAAGAAATTAACATAAACTGGGTTGTATATTGGCCGAAGGATTTTAATAATTGATACTAAGTAAAAAACACCAACATGTTTCGGCAACTTAGCTGTTTGGCTTCGTCAAGGTGTACAAAAGAGATACAAAACAACTTAAACTGTTTGTGAAGGAATGAACCGAATACAATTGTATTTTTTACAAATACAGAAGAACACATATATCAAATGCATGGAGCGTGTATGATATCAACTGTTGTTATGAAAGAACGTTCTGTAATTAGCTGCAAGGCTAAACTGCACGGCTGATATGTCCATCCATTTGTTTTTTAATTAGGGTATGCAGGAATGACAATTGTTTGTTCTTCTCAAGTTCCAAGGTGAACTTTATTTTGTGATGGAAGGAGTTAATCTTGGTTAGAAAATCAAAAAGATCTTTTTCTGTGTTTTTCCATACGATAAAGATAAGATCCACATGCCTCCACCACACTGTGGGTTTAGGGTCTAATTGAGACAGAATGTCATTTTCCAGTTTCTCCATAAAGAGATCTGCACAAGGGGGGGAAAGAGGGCTGCTCATTGTGAGGCCTGCTAATTGTTCGTAAATCATTCCATTCCATAAGAAAAAATTAGATTATGGAAAAGAGAAGCAATATCTTGAAGGAAAAGGTTGCTCAAAATGCTGATTACTTTTTCTACTGGAACATCATTAGTCGTCATCATCAAATTCCTACCATGTACCCTCAAGGGGTGTATAGGATATGATAGTATTACATGAAAAATTTACATTATTACTAACTTCCTATCTATAATTTTTCTCCAGCTCAGTCTGTTACTTGTCAAAACTCCAACATTGTCAGATCTTATATTTCTATCGTCTAAGGCACTTTGTGCCATATCAATCCACCTATATCTTGGTCTTCCTCTGGGTCGTTTTCCTGCCAACCTGGCAGAGAATACTTGTTTTGCCAATTTTTCCTTGCACTTCCTGTTTAAATGACCATACCACCTGAGATTAGCTCTGCTAACGCATTCCTGGATGCCGACAATTTCAAGTTCTTTCCTAATATCCTCGTTTTTAATATGATATTGCCATTGATGCCATCTGTTCACGCCTCTAATCTTTCTCAGGATTCTCATATCTGTGGTCTCTAGTCTTTGGTCAAGTGTTTTACTTCTGACCCAGCTCTCAGATCCATAAGTTAAAACTGGTTTGTACACTGTCTTGTATACAACTAATTTAGTGTTCCGACTAATTTCTCTCTTATTCCATATGAATTTATTCAATTGACTTCCTACTATATCAGCTTTATTGATTCTGTTGTCTATTTCCATATTTAATTTACCATCTTCACTAAAAATCGTGCTTAAGTAGCTGAAATGTTTTACTTGTTCCACAGGTTCTCCGTTCACAATGCAGTTGACATTTTCAACGATTCTGTTTATTTTCATTGTCTTTGCCTTTTTATTGCTGACCTTCATACCATATCTATTACAACAGTTATTCAATTTAGTCAAGGAATCTTGCAGACTTGTAGCAGATTTATTGATAAGTATAACATCGTCCGCATAAAGCAAAGAGCTGACATTAACATCTCCAATTTTGATATCATGTTTCATACCACTTTACTTCATAATGTGATCCATATAGATCAGGGATGCACAAGCTTGTTAAGGCCGAGGGCCGCCAAAAAAAAACTTGAAAGTTATCTACCATATATTGTTTATTTTATTTATACCTATCATAATTGTTTCAAAAAAGGTAATAAAAAAGTGAGTATAATTTGATGTGTGACATTGCATTGATTTGACAATTGTTTTGATATTTGGTTCGAGTTTTGTAGTAGCCAACTGCAAAATTGATTCTAAATTTTCATCATTCTAGCAGTTCCTATTTTTTGATTTGTTAATATTCATGACTGAAAAAGTTTGTTCACAAATATATGTTGAGCCAAAGAGGCTTGCACATTTTAATGCATTATCTAGCAACCATTTATAATTGTTTTTATTGACACAACGATAGAAGTTTAATAAATTGAATTCGTTAAATTTATTTCGCAGGCTCTCATCGTTTTGAATGTCGATGAGTTCAACTATGGCAAAAGGATTGCTAAATAAATCTAGGAACGGTTTCACTTTTTTAAAATCATAAAACCGATCCTTGAAGGCTGGTATCAAGTTATCAATCTTTTCAACATACACAGTTTTGAAGTTGACATTGAACTTTTCAGAAACTTTCTTATAATTAGGAAAATGGATGTAATTCCCTAACTTCAGTTGGATTTGAAATAGATTTAACTAGCACTGAAAAGGCAAAATGTTGCCATTAAGTTGAGTAACCAATTGATCTTTGCTCTGAAGTCGCATATTTAACATATTAGTAATGTCAACCAGAAAGGCTAAGTCACATAACCAATCCGGATTTTTTATGTCAGGAACGTTTTTGTTTTTTTCAGTCATGAAGATTTCAATTTCATCAGTTAAATTTAGGAACCGCTCCAATGTTTGTCGACGACTTAGCCACCTCACTTCTGTGTAAAAAATTAAGTTACCATATTCACTTTCAATGTCTTCAAGAAACTTTTAAAATTGTCAGTGATTAAGGCCACGGGATTGTATAAAATGAATCGTTGAAACCACAACTTTCATGACATGTTCAAATCCAAGTTTCTTAGGGCACAAGCTCTCCTGGTGGATTATACAGTGGAATTGTATCAACTCATTGTCGTGCCGTTCCAAATGCTGTTTCAATAATGTTACCAATCCAGAATTAGCTCCTATTATGGAAGGAGCTCTGTCAGTCGTGATACCTCATAATTTTGTCAGATCAAAATCAATTTTAGAACACAGTTCCAAAAGCCCAGTGAACATGTCATTACCTTTCGTTTGATCTGACAATGAGCTCATTCCAATCAGCTCCTCACTTACCTCAAACTCTTGGGTTATTCCACGTGCAAATATTAACAACTGGGCTGTGGAAGTAACGTCAGAAGTAATGCTATTAGCTATTGATTCATCAATAGCTAATGAAAAATAGGGAAATTTCTTTCAATAAGATGTTAATTGGTCCTTTACATTTTCCGACATTGCAGTAATTGTTCACAGCATAGTCTGTTTAACTGAATTTTCTCAACATTTTTGTAAATTTTTTTAGCATCTATCTCAAGGCAATCTTTAATGAAATCTCCGTCTGTAAATGGTCGGCACCTTTTTTGCTATAAGGCAAGATATTTCAAAACTTATATCTGTTGCGATTTACGAATCTTGAATAGGTTTTGTAAACATCTCTTGCTGACCTGTCAATTCTTGTTTCAAAAATGAAATCTTTTGTTTACGTAGTTCTTCGGGTAGATTTGAAAATGTAGAATGCAGACTTTCATAGTGTCTCCTTGTATTGTATTCTTTTGGTATTGCTACAGCACTTTTGCAAATCAAGCACACGATATTATTAAACGACTGCACTAAACCATATTTTTAGGTCCGGCTATCCTGAAACTGCCGTTTTTCATCCTGTAGTTTGCGTTTCCTACTTGGCCCTACTTTACCATTGTAGAATTTATTTTTTATCGTTTTCTAGGGGTGAAAATTAATTTTAGCAACCGCACCTACGAAAACAAAATACTCATATGACAAATAGACGAATAATAAAATTTGTTAACATTATTACTAACTGATTATCGTAAGTAGATAGGCAATCGTGACGTCACAGCTACTTTGCTTTGTGCATGTACCATTTTTAAAAATTACCTATAGTGTAACTTGTTAAAGTTAAATAATACATAGCGAGGTGGGCCACCAACAGATCAACGGAGAGCCGCATGCAGGCCGCGGTCT
The DNA here is from genome assembly GCF_054136105.1 of Typopeltis vanoorti. Lineage (NCBI taxonomy): Eukaryota > Metazoa > Arthropoda > Arachnida > Uropygi > Thelyphonidae > Typopeltis > Typopeltis vanoorti. The sequence goes on from NC_143556.1 coordinate 144,443,226, forward strand.
GTGCATTCCTAAGATAATGAATAACAGAGGGGATAATGTACATCCTTGTCTCACACCAGATTTAACATTAAACCATCTTCCTGTACTTCCTTCAATTCTAACTGCTGACTTGCAACTCAAATGTGGATGTTGGTGATAGTGAAATGTATAGTCAAATAAGCCAAGCAAATAAGAAAAGGGTGATCATTATGGGTGATTTTAATTATGGCAATATAGACTGGAATGAAGAGATAGCAACTGGAAGTAAAGAAAATGAGTTTCTTGAGTTTTTGAGGGATAACTACCTCAGACAGTATGTAACAGAGGGCACACGAGGATTAAGGGTTTTGGATTTGGTCATCTCATCAGAGGATGTAATTATCAATGAGGTGTCAAATCATCCACCAATTGGTGAAAGTGACCATGAGGTGATTACCTGGGTGGTTGCCAGCAGTGCAAGGACCCCTGTGAAAAAAGGGTATATGTGGAACTACAAGGGGGGGGGTGATTATGAAGAGCTCAGGAGAAAGCTTGCAGGTGTAGCATGGAATGAGGAGTTAGCTGGAAAAGAGATCAATGCATCTTGGGGGATTTTCAAAAACTATTTAGTAGATGCAATGTCTAAATGTATACCATGGGTGAGAAGGTTAAATAAGGTTGGTGTGAGATGGATGAATAAAGAGATTAAGTATGCAATACAGAGAAAAAGGGCATTGTGGAGGCAGCATAAAAGAAGTGGAAGTAACCAATTTCATGAATTCTACAAAGACCAGGCAAGGAGGGTGACTTGGTTGGTGAGAGTAGCTAAAGAGAGGTATGAACAGCAGTTAGTTAATGAAGCCAAAAAGAATCCTAGGGAGTTCTTTCGATATGTAGCCAGCAAAAGAAAGAATGATTATGGAAGGATGACATTGATTGGAGGAAATGGCATAAAGAACAGCTGTTGCAGAATGTGTGGTGGGGATACTTAATGAGCAATTCATAAAGATCTTTCAATCTTGTGAATGTGACTTCATGGAGAGATTAAGAGCAGTTGATGATGGGGAGGAGAGACTGACTGTAAGTGAGCATGAGGTGTTTGGGGAGTTGAGTAAACTAGATGTTAATAAGGCTGTGGGACTTGATAATATATCACCGCGTATTCTGAAGGAATGTGCCAAAGAGTTGACACCTGCCTTGACATATTTTTTTAATACGAGTCTTGCACTTGGTCAAGTTCCTAAACAGTGGAAGGAGGGCAAGATTGTGCCACTTCATAAAGGAGGTGATCGAACTCAAGCATCAAACTATAGGCCTATCTGTGTGTCAGGTGTTGTGGTTAAGTTGTTGGAGAAGCTTGTGAGAACTAGGATCCAGAGTTGGGTTGACAACAATGGTATAATCTTTGATGGACAGCATGGATTTGCTAAAGGGAGGTCATGTTTTAGTAATCTACTTACTTATTACAATAAAGTGACTGCTTCCTTGGACAGAGGAGAAGGATACACAGTAATATACTTGGATTTCGCAAAGGCTTTTGATAGAGTACCTCATGATAAGTTGACAGTCAAACTAGAGCAGATGGGGTTGGATATTAGATTAGTGCATTGGATTGGAGACTGGCTATCTGATAGGTATCAACAAGTTGTGTATGGAGGTGTAATATCCAGGAAAAGGAAAGTAACTAGTGGAGTGCCTCAGGGGTCTGTTTTAGGGCCATTACTATTTAACTTGTATATTAATGATATTGGCGAAGATTTGGATGGAGATATTCAGTTTGCAGATGATGCAAAGTTGGGACGAACCATAAAGAGTAGTGAAGATGTTGTGGCCTTGCAAGAAGACTTGAATAAATTGAGTGATTGGGCAAGCAAATGGGGATGTGAGTTCAATATTGCAAAATGTAAGGTTTTAAAATTTGGAAAACAAAGATGGGATGCAGAATTTATGCTTGGTGAGAATATATTGTTGGAAGTATAGGAAATAAGAGATCTGGGGGTGATAATGGATAAGGATCTAAAATTTAGGGGACACATCGCCAAAATTGTGAAGACAACACAAAGACTTCTGGGAGTGATGCAGAGGACACTGATGTGTAGAAGTAGGGAGATTCTTGTTCCATTGTATAAGGTTTTGATTAGGCCACACATGGACTATTGTGCCCAGATTTGGTCACCTGTTTTTCAGAAGGATGAAGAGATGTTGGAAGGGGTCCAAAGGCGACTGACTAAGGTAGTTTCTGACCTCTGGAATGTCGAGTATGAGGAAAGATTGAAAAGATGTAATTTGCAGCGTCTAGTGGAGAGAAGGAAGAGGGGAGATATGATAGAGACCTACAAGTTGGTAAGGGGTTGTTGTAGGATCAATGGTGGAGTAGTTCTACAGAGAATAGTGGGAGATCAGGGGAGAACCAGAGGTCATCCCTGGAAACTGTATAAAGAGGGTGTGAGTAGGGGAGTGAGAGGCAGGTTTTTCCTGTTCCCAAACTCTTTCATTTTTTCTTCAATAATCTTTGTGTATTTTAGTCTACAATTCACATCAGAGAGCTGCTGAACTTTTATTCGCTTTAAAACTTTCTTACATGTTATTCTCTTCAATATGAAATTCAATTTTATCCTGCTCAAGACTAAATAGTAATCACTTCCAATTTCAAATCCTCTGTACACTCTGGTATCCTGCACAAGGGAGAAAACATCACTATCAACAATAACATAGTCAATGAGACTTTTCTTATTCCTAGCCTCTTCTCTCCATGTGAATTTGTGCACATTTTTATGTTGGAACATGGTATTAGTAATAACCAGTCCATGTCCTGAGCAGAAATCCAACAAATATTTGCCATTATTATTAGCTTTGCTCTTTTCTCCAAATTTTCCCAAAATATTTTTGTATGTCTGACAATTATTTCCCACTCTACTATTTAGATCCCCAACAAGGACTTTTCCTTTTTAATTGTATCAGATGCTTTCTCTAAATCCTCAAAAAATTCCTCCACTTCTACCTTAGTAGAACCTTCTGTAGGACCATAGGCACAAATAAGTCTCATTGTCCAGTTCCCCATTCTGATATTTGCCCACATCAGTCTACTTGAGACTGCCTGCCATTCAAAAAGATTAGCCTTGTATTTAGTGTTGAATACAATGGCTACTCCTTCTTTTCCTTGGTTGTCATTGCCTGAATATAACATTTTGTATTTATTGCTCAGAAAGATCTCACAAGTTTTTGTCTTTTTTATTTGTCATCCCTATTATGTCGATCTGGTACTTATCTAATTCCTCAGCTAGCTCCATTTCTTTGCCATTCAGGCTTCTTACGTTGATAGTACCGATCTTTAACTCTGGTGATGTTGAGTTGGGGTGTTTTTTCAGATTTGTTCGAGTAGCTGACTTTTCACTGTTCACCCTGGTTCCTTGGTGAAAACAACAGGGCCTTGTTTAACCGGGCGATGCCCCAGCCAGCATGAAATTTTGTCATGTTGTACCATCATTTTGTAATTTGGTTTAAGTCAATAAGAATTACAATTACAAATCCCAAATTGCCAGCCCATCCTCATTCATTCATTCAGTATCCAGGTAGATACCCAACATGGTGCACCACGAGAAGGTGAGGATTGGACATTAGGTCAGAAGCCCTGGTCGGTTTTCCACATTCCTTTAAAGGCTATGTGGAGGTCTCCTCTCAATTATACAGCTTTGACCCTTAAGCACCCCATCAGGATATTACATCCAAGCTTGCAGGAATGTCTGTTTTAGAGATTGAGATGTTCTTCAATTTATCAACGAAATGTTGTGAATTTTTTATGTAGGTGTCCGAATTATGGATGTGTGCCTTTAGGAGACTGGCGAGGTGTTTCAATAATAAGTATGTGGGAGAATTCCATCCACTATAGGGCGTAGAGGTATTCAATTTTTTGTGCACTTTGGGAGAGCCATATAGTCGCACCATTAATGGATGTAGTGACTTTAATCTTCATTTTGGGTCTTTTGGCCAGCTGTCCATATTACGTAACAAGTTGTTTGTTTCATTGTGATTTTTTCCTGTGGGGTCTGAATCTAATGCACGATAGGTAGATGTGTCAGAAAGTAAGTCCGTGATCTTTTTCATATAATCTGTGGTGTTTAAGACAACTGTAGAGTTACCTTTATCTGCTTTTAAGATGATAATTTTCCTATTTTTCTTCAAACTAAACATAGCTCTTTTTTCTAAAGGTGTAATATTTGGATTTGGAGCTCTTGAAGATGAAAGAATGATGGCATTTTGCAGTCTGAGATCATTTGCTATGGGTTCCGGTAATGACGAAACCACCTTTTCCATGTTACATATGATGTCCACTTTAGGAATGTGGTCTGGGGCAATAGCAAAATTGAACCCTTTCTTTAGTATACTAACTTCTGGTTTAGATAAAACATGGTCAGAGAAGTTAAAGATTACTTTGTTATCTGGCAGATGAGGTCTTGACTTATAACTGTTTTTTTTTTTTTTTTTTTCATAAAGCGCGTTGAATTTTTCAATTTGACTTTTTTTACTGATAGAAAAGGCCTTGTTAAAACTATTATTTATCATTTTGTTTAAAAAGTGACCATAGGTTTTGGTCTATATTGTTGGAGATGTCTTCGTATATTTGATAGCATGTCATATCTACTTTGCTTAATTCAAATCTAACATGTTGTATTCTCTAACATAAAAGTGCCAAGAATGTTTTGAAATATATTTGTTTAGCCCTTCTTGAATGGAACTTTTCTATCATAATTAAATTTAGAAATGATGTTGTATTTCCTGCATCATTTTAAGAAAGTAAGGTGGCTAATAAGTCTAGCTCTTTTACATTTGAGTTGCTCAAATCTGCGTACCTGATGCCTCATTTTTCCATGGAGACTATTCATAACGATTCTATATTAATTTAGACCATCTAGTGAATGCAAGAAATTAACATAAACTGGGTGGTATATTGGCTGAAGGATTTTAATTATTGATACTAAGTAAAAAAACACCTGTTTTTTTATAATATGGATGGACATATAGCCTTGCAGTTTATCGCAAACCAACCAACACAGGTCGATATTTGCACTTCACATCTTCGCACCTCATTTCTCAAAAACTGAGCATCGTACACATGCTCAAAAATAGGACCACTCACATTATAACAGAAGATAAAGATCAAAGATGAATTATCCCATATATCAAAAACCCTGATAGACAATGGTTATTCAAAAAAACTGATCCATAAGATACTTTTCTGCGACGCCCCCACAACAGCAATCTGAGGAAACACGTTACAAATCCACCATTGCCATTCCTGATGCTGGGACAGTTTCTAAAAACTTTGCTACACTCCTCAAGCCACATGAAATACGAGTGACTTTTAAACCTTTAAAGACTATCCGCCACTTTTTAAGATCTCTGAAAGACAGTTATGCCTTCTTCAAATATGCCAGTGTCTATAACATCCCCTGTTCATGTGGATTAAATTACATTGGTCAGACCTCAAGAAGTTTGGAAATAAGGAAAAGAGAACACGTCGGAAATGTAAACAACAACAGAGAAGATAACTCTGGGTTAACCCTTCATTTCTCGAGGACAAACCATACCATCGAATTGGACAAAAGTTCCATGTCCTATTTAGAAGAAGATTTCTGCTCCCAAAACATAAAAGAAACTGTAGCAGTCATCCATTCTAAACGCATCCTCAATAGAAATCAAGGATTAATTCTAGCTGATATTTGGAAGACCCTCATAAGATCATTAAGTATGCCAGAGTTAAATTTTGCTGCTAATTATGGAACGTTCCTTCATAACAACAGTTATCATATATGCTCCATGCATTCTTTTATACACCCTGACGAAGCCAAACAGCTAAGTTGCCGAAACTTGTTGGTGTTTTTTACTTAGTATCAATTATTAAAATTCTTCGGCAAATATACAACCCAGTTTATGTTATTTTCTTGCAACCTTCAAGATCCTTAAACCTGGTCAGTTTCTTTTAGCATTATCCCACCAATATTAATATGCCATTGGATATATTACACCAAAGTATATGACTTTACTAACATTAAACTGATAGTAATTTTCACGTCCACAATTCCAGCTTATTCAAATCTTCTGTAAATATCTCTGTAAATAAAATGTGAGCAAGTTACTCAAACATGATCTTCTCTTAGTAAACCCATGCTGTTCATTGCAAATTATAGATTCTCTGTTAACCCACCAACTTTTCCAAAATCTTCACCACTTCAGAGATGCTCATAAGGTGATAGACACATCAGTCTTTGCACCATCACCAGTCCTGTGCAGCAGGATTATCATACATATTTTCCACTACTGTAGAATCTTCCCTTCTGAGACCCAAATTATATAGCCATGTCAAAGTAACAGCCAGTTCAACTAACACTCTTTTGGCATCCATGCTGATATAAAATTAGTATCTGCTGTTGAATTCATATTCAGTTTGTTCAACAGCTCTATTACCTTCTCCTCATAAACCTGAGTTTCTTCACCCATTGAAGGGGTAGTAGCATGCTCAATGTTGCGCATTCATCAGATTAATAGCTTTTAGCAAAATGGTACTCATTAGTTGAACAATCTGTTCTGCATCTGCCACCTATATACCATTCACATTGATGAGAGTTATTCTTTCATATTAATTTTTTTTAATATTTTTTTTTAACATAACAATATAATTCTTTTGGGTTGTCTTTAGTTTGCAGAGCCAGTTTCTTTTCATACTCACACTTAGCTTTTCATTCAGTGGTTATACTATGCACTGGATCATGAAAAAGCCTCTGACTGATAGACTTTATTATTGAGTTGCTTGAAATCTTATGGTTTAACCTGTTCACCAGCTTTGAATAATATACCAAAAAAAAAAAAACCAGCTAACGCCTTTTTATTCCTGTATACGGGGAGTAGGCGAGGCCATTTAGCCCTATCTGACTTTTGGAGACTGAGTGGGCAGTTCAATCTCCACTGGTACCAATCAGAGATAGATGGCCCAAGGCTATCACTAATTAAGCGGTACTCAGTGAAGAGAGACGGCTCAAATGTGCCGCCATCTCGTGGTCCCTAACCCTAACACAATATATTTAATGTCTGAAATAATGTGGGTTCTACGGTCGATTTTCTTGAGTTTACAGGACGAAAAACCCGAGTTTCCGGGAGGAAAAACCTGCTTGCCCGTGCCAGAGATTAATAATATACATAAGACAATAATTGTTATACTCATAAACTTATATATATATATTTCAAAGATACTAAGAAATTTTATACTTGGTTTTAATCCTCTTCCAAAGTAAGCAAAACAAAGTTTTGCACATGAAATATATTCACGTCTGAGCTACTTGTATATAGAGGCATGACTTCATATCACTTTCCTTGGTATGCATCCCATAATGCAAAGCACACCCCCTTTCAGGCATGTATAATTCAGTGCATAATTGGAAGGGCCACTACCCAGACTGGTTTCGACCTTTATCGAGGTTACTTCAACCTTGGTATCTCTCCTGGGTCTGGCACCCACTGAAGAGACCTCAATAAAGGTCGAAACCGGTCTGGGGAGTGGCCTTTCCAATTATGCATTGAATTATACATGCCTGAAAGGGCATGTATAATTCAATGTAATTAGTAAAAATCTCTGGATGAGAGAAAGATGTAGAAAGTTTTTTACCTTTTTACCTTGGGTGTAATATATGTTAAAGATACCAAGAAATTTTATACTTGGTTTTAATCCTTTTCCCAAGTAAGCAAAACAAAGTTTGGTTGTGCGTGAATCAGGTCTAGGTAGTGGCCCTTCCAATTATGCATTGCATTATACACACCTGAAAGGAGGTGTGCTTTGCATTATGGGATACATACTAAGGCAAGTGATATGAAGTCATCGGCCTATATATACAAGTAGCTCAGACATGAATATATTTCATGCACAAAATTTTGTTTTGCTCACTTGGGAAAAGTAATAAAACCAAGTATAAAATTTCTTGGTATTTTTAATGTATATTACACTCAAGATAAAAAAACTTTCTACATGTTTCTCTCATCCAGAGATTTTTATTAAGAAGGTCAAGCATCTTTTGTCTACTTGTATATGAGATATATATGACTTCTGCATTCTTGGTTTCTCTCCCGGGTCTGGCTCCCGCTGAAGAGGCCTCAATAAAGGTGAAAACCGGTTTGTTTTGCTTACTTGGATTAAAGGATTAAAACGAAGAAATTTTATACTTGGCTTTAATCCTTTTTTACCTTGGCTATAACGATATTATAGCCAAGGTAACCCCCCCCCCTCCCCACACACACAGTGAAACATGTCGAGAAATGAAGAAAATATTAGTTAGGTATAGCCTTCCACACACAAAAAAAAGTTATCATGAAAGTTATCAAGAGGTATTTCACAGAGGCTTTCGAAATGCTATGCTATTACAATCAATAATTGCTTCAATAAAAAATTAAGGAATAAATTAAAGGACGTCCTGTCCTCTCTCATGAAACATTTGAACTGCATGGCAGCTTTCAGTGTATTATATGAATGATATTGTTACGTGCATATAATTCTTCAACTGTTTAACACTAACAGAATAAAATGATTAAATAGTTAAATAATTGTTAAACTACTTTGTTGTTTTATTCTGTTTATTCTGTAACTGTTGTTTAAATGTGGTAGTTTACTCTTATTTTAACACCTTAATTTTATATTTTTCTGCATAAGCATCCTACAAGGAATGTGAAACCTGGTAGAGCGAGCCGTTTTTTTTTTTTGTGTGTGTGTGTGTATGTTTCTGTTTGGCTAATTCCTGCACACCTTTGACAAAATTTAAACATCAAACAGAAATAGTGATGCCTTTGTTTGTATCTAATTTAGTCATTCTGAGGATTATACTCTGAATGGATGATCATTTTTTTCTAGTTAAAAATTATTTTTTTTTTAATAAAATTAATGTTAGCTCTCATATAGGTGGATCCATTGTCATGAATTGCATGGATGACGAACAGCTAAGAAAAGAGTCTCAAAGAGAACTTTTAGCTTCAGCAGCAGAAAAACGGTGAGTAAATAAATCTGTAAAAGTAATATGTTGTAATTGTTCAGTTTTCTGTTTTTGATATATGAATTTAGCATACACTTATACTAAATTCAGATAATTTTGAGTGAAACTGAAACGTTTGTATGGTTTGTTGAATTGATAAATGAAAAAAATAAGTTCTTTAACTGCTCTTTCTAAATATTTGAATGATGTAAACTGGATTTCTCTATTATTTTTTAAAATATTTTACCACTATCATTTCTTGCTATGTATCCTGAGAAGGAAGAGGAGCAGGGAGGTATGCAGGATATTGTGATGGTACGCAGGAAAGTTTACCTTATTGTTTTTAAAGTTTACCAGTGTCTCATCAAGTTATATTATTAGTATGTTGTTTTCAGGTCTTACGTGTTGCTTTATTATTTAATTACTATGCCACAGGTTCCACTAAAAATCACTCCAATAGTATGTTTTGCTAAGGTGTTTTATATTGAGTCTACCATGAAGTTCTGTCCTTCCAGACAACTTCACAATATGCTTTTCTGGATGAGTCAGTCAGCTGTTTCTTCAGATTTTGTCGCTTGGTTTCCTGTTTTCATTCTTACTTTTTCTACAGTAATATTGTTACTATTGGAGCTACCACATTTTGTTTTTAAAACTTTTGCACACATTTTTGTTTTCAGTGTTATATTTTTTTTTTATCCTACTCAGAACAATCACTTCCTATTTTAAATCATATTAAAACAGATTCAAATTCTCAAATCATCTCTATTCTTGTATCCTGAATCAGTACGATGATGATATCACTGTCAGCAATAAAATTTTTTGTGTTCTGTTAGGAATTTATACTCATATTTGTGTTGAAATGTGATGTTAGAAATGGATAGTTCATGTGATGATAATTCTAACTGCTACTGATTTGCAATTTCAGTGCAGGTTATATATTGCTGTGAATAATGTCTCAATGTAATTGCAGTGTTTCAAAGAGCTTTTTTTTTTTTCTTAGTGCCCTTACCATGCACTATTTCCAGAGTCCCAAAACTTAGATCCTTATGATATTCTCATAATTTCTTGATTATTTGTCTTAAAGTAAAAGTCTGGTTTAATGAATCCCTGTTTAGCATAATCCCTGGTTTTCTACCTCAAGTTTCTTTTCTACAGTTTTTCTTGGCCTCTTTTCAAGTATGCTTATATAAATCTTGCCTGTAATACTCATCATGTAGAGAAATTACTCTCTAATTCTCACACAACAGTTTTTGCTTTTTATAGGCAGTTAGTATGAGCTATACTCTGATCGTTCAGAATTCAAGTTTGACCTTTCAAGTGATGCTGGTTAGCCAGCACTTCTGTTCATATTGTTTAGTTATTTCAGTTGTCTTTCCACATTTCATGCATTTTAAAGAGCTTTATAGCCCAGTCATTAACAACAAGCCTGAGAATCTCATCTAGGACACAAACCTTTATAACTTTTCAGTTGAAGGAGAGGTTGATTTCATATGGAGGTAGCAGAGTTTTTTCCCCCTCTTGGAAATCGAGGGTATTCATTCCACAATCAGTCAAACTGGTCCTTTACATATGCACAAAAATCTATAGATGTGACATATATCCTCCTTAGAAGATGTACCAGAAAAATGGCAAGCCAACTGCATTACAAATACCTGTAAACCCTTAATTAGGGGACTGACTGTGATCTGGAAAAAGATTTTTTTTCTTTGCAATAATATGTTCTTCTGATTGCATTTCTCTTGAATAATTTTCACCATGCTTTGTTATTGATTGTCTAATTTGGCAGTCTTTCAAAGTAATTATTCCAGGCATCTACAAAATACTTGTTTTCAGTATATTATTATTATTATCACATGCACATCTCCATTGTGAAGTCTGAGGACTCATTGTGAGACACAAACTATTCACACAATATCTATTATATCTCTCCTTGAATCCATTAATAGAGAAGACATTCACAACTGACTCTGGCAACCCATTAAATTCATTCATCACTCTCCAAGCAAAAAATGTAGTCCTCACACCCTTCCAAACCACACTCATAACCAGTTTCCAGGGATAATCTCTTATCCTGTTCTCTTACCAACTGCTGATATATTTCCTCTGCATTAATCCTATAAAATTTGAGAACAGAAATGTTTCTATTATATCCCTCTTTTTTGTTATCAACCAACTTTTGCGACCCACAAACTCTCAATCTATCATCCACAGAATCTCAATCCACAGACCACTCACCATCTTTGTCACTCACCTCTAAACCCTCTCCATCACTTCCTCGTCCCCAAGAAACCCAGATCACTACACCTCAGGACAGTAATTCAGATATGTACATATCTAGACTTTATAAAGAGGACTGATCTTATCTCTTTGAACTGCCTTATCTCTGCTTATTAGCGTGTTCTTCAATAACTATTAATCCTATGAGCTATCCTTGACTACCTTAGCAATGTGCCTTGTATACTTGAACTTTCTATCTGCTACTACCCCCAAATCGTTGGCTTCATTAATTTCCTGGAGTATAGATACCTCAGTGTAGTATATAACTTGTAATTTTTTTGTTCATCAAAATGCATAACTTTGGTAAACTTTCCACATTAAATTGACATCCATTGTGCTTTACCATACTATCAGCCTATTTAAATCATCTTGCAAGCCCTCTGCATTACCTTGATTAACTGTTATCCTACCCAACTTTGCATTGTGCAAACAAATGAATATCTACATTTAAATTATTTCCTATATCATATACGTAAGAAATAAACTGCAATGGTCTAAATACAATGCTTTGGTCCCACAGAAGGTTCTACTAAGGTAGAGGTGGAGGAATTTTTTGATGCTTTAGAAAAAGTAACTGACACAATGAAAAATGAAAAGTTGGTCCTTGTTGGGGATCCAAATAGCAGAGTAGTAAATGATTGTCAGACATACAAAAATATTTTGGGAAAATTTGGAGAAAAGAGCAAAGCTAATAATAATGGCAAATACCTGTTGGATTTCTGCTCAGGACATGGACTGGTTATTACTAACACCATGTTCCAACATAAAAATGTGCACAAATTCACATGGAGAGAAGAGGCAAGGAATAAGAAAAGTCTCATTGACTATGTTATTGTTGATAGTGATGTTTTCTCCCTGGTGCAGGACACCAGAGTGTACAGACGATTTGAAATTGGAAGCAATCACCATTTAGTCTTGAGCAGGATAAAATTGAATTTCATATTGAAAAGAATAACATGTAAGAAAGTTGTAAAGCGAATAAAAGTTGAGCAGCTCTCAGATGTGAATTGTAGACTGAAATACACAAAGATTATTGAAGAAAAAATGAAAGAGTTTGAGAACAGGAATCAAACCTTGGAGATTCAGTGGCAAGCCTTGAAGAAAACTCTGATTGATTCAGTCAGAGAGGCATGTGGTGAGGTTGTCTGCAAGGATAGAAAAATCAGAACTCCATGGTGGACACAGGAAGTTAAACAGGCAGTGAAGGAAAAGAAGAAAGCACATCAATAGTTCCTGACAAATACGTCAGCTTGTGCTCTTAGAGAAAACAGAGACAAATGTAAGAAAACTAAAAACTGTGTAAAACTTGCTACACAATAGTCATGGGAGGACTTTGGCAAGAACAGAAAATAAATATCAAGAAGGTGGTAAGATATTCTGGAGGTTGTTGAAGAAGCTTAGAAATGGAGGAAAGAGTGCTGTAAAAGGAGTTAGAGATGATAAAGGTGACATGAAAACAGGAGAAAAAGATATCCTTGAAGTATGGAGTAATTACTTTGAAAAATTGCTAAATGAAACAACCAGTGATAGCACAGTGGTAAAAAACACTCAACAGGCATACAGTCAGGAATACATATCCATACTTGAAGTAGAAAAAGCCATCAAAGGCTTGAAATGTGGAAAGGCAGCAGGAGTAGATGATATTTGACCAGAAATGCTGAAATATGGTGGTATTAAAGTCTTACAGTGGCTGCACTGCATAGTTCAGAAAGCCTGGACAGAGGGATGAATTCCTGATGATTGGAGTAGAGCTCTAATAGTACCCATATATAAAAAGGGAAATAAATCTGAATGTGAGAATTACAGAAGTATTTCCCTACTGAGTGTTCCTAGCAAGATCTATGCAAGTATACTTGAGAAGCGGTTGAGAAGAATTGTGGAAGGAAAGCTTGGTGAAGAACAAGCTGGATTCAGGCCAAATAGAGGCTGTCAGGATTAGATCTTCGTTTTACAACAAATAGTTGAGAAATCATGGGAATATAACAAAGATCTCTGTATTTAAGTTTTGTTGATCTGGAAAAGGCATATGACAAGGTGCCAAGTGAGAAGCTATTCAATATGCTACAGTTCTATGGTGTCAATGGCACATTATTTCAAGCAATACTTAGTCTTTATTTGAGTTGTAAGTCAGTAGTTAGAATTGAAGGAAGTACAGGAAGATGGTTTAATGTTAAATCTGGTGTGAGACAAGGATGTACATTATCCCCTCTGTTATTCATTATCTATATGGATCACATTATGAAGGAAAGTGGTATTAAACATGATATCAGAATTGGAGATGTTAATGTCAGCTCTTTGTTTTATGCGGACGATGTTATACTTGTAAATAAATCCGCTACAAGTTTACAAGATTCCCTGACTAAATTGAATTACTGTTGTAATAGATATGGTATGAAGGTCAGCATTAAAAAGACAAAGACAATGAAAATAGGTAGAATTATTGAAAATGTCAACTGCGTCGTGAATGGGGAACCTGTGGAACAAGTAAAACATTTCAGCTACTTAGGCACGATTTTTAGTGAAGATGGTAAATTAAATATGGAAATAGACAACAGAATCAACAAAGCTGGTATGGTAGGCAGTCAATTGAATAAATTCATATGGAATAAGAAAGAAATTAGTCGGAACACTAAATTAGCTGTATACAAGACAGTGTTCAAACCAATTTTAACTTATATATCTGATAGCTGGGTCAGAAGTAAAACACTTGACCAAAGACTAGAGACCGCAGATATGAGAGTCCTGAGAAAGATTATAGGTGTGAACAGATTGCCATCAATGGCAATATCATATTAAAAAAGAGTATATTAGGAAAGAACTTGAAATTGTCGGCATCCAGGAATGCGTTAACAGAGCTGATCTCGGGTGGTATGGTCACTTAAACAGAATGGGCTTGGAAAGATTAGCAAAGCAAGTGTTCTCTGCCAGGTTGGAAGGAAAACTACCCAGAGGAAGGGGAAGATATAGGTGTATTGATACGGTACAAAGTGCCTTAGACGATAGAAATATAAGATCTGACGATGTTGGAGTCTTGACAAGTAACAGACTGATTTGGAGGAAAATTGTAGATAAGAAGTTAGTAATGACGTAAATTTTTCATGTAGGGAGTTACATAAGTTGATAGCCGGAGAAGTGGTAATGAGTAGAATGCATCAAATTAAAATTAATTTAATCTAATTAAAAATTTAATCTATCCATGAGTTCCAGGATATCAGGATGTGAGTTTTTATCCCTTTGGACTGAGGGAACTGCCTATAAATATTAATACATAATTATAAATGTAATATATTTATTCTTTTTATTTTTTGATTTTTGGATGATACGTGTCCTGAGGCTATCCCGAAAGCCAACACAATTTTACTCCCGTCATATTCTGCCCAGAATACTTATCCTTATGTCGAGAATACATTTTTTTTTTTCACATTTTAATGGAGAAAAAAATAAAGAATAAAATAATATGCTTATGATCCACGTTGCTGCCGTCATTAAAAATTTCAAAATTCAGTGTGGGAAACTGCCAATTTTATTCATATAATGCATTATATTTATTATTATACTTATTTAAGGTATTATACCTATAATTACACTTATTTAATGTAATATGTTTATTATATTCTTATATAGGTTTAAATATAGAGTTAATTACACCTGTTATTTTTAAATATTTTGCAATTTTTACATTTATATTTTTTTCATTTTCATATGTGATCATACATCCTAGGTAGTAAAATGAATTCACTTGTTCTAAGATCTTGTTATCTATTACATTTTAGATCTTACTGGATCTCGTCCTTTAAACGCCATACTTTTTGAATTTTTTCTGTTGATATTATCATACCAAATGTTTTTTCAAAGTCAATAAATGCAATATGTGTTTCTAAATTGTATTCTCGTCTTTTCTCTGTTATTAATTTTAGGAAAAAGGCTGGTTCTATACATGGCCGTCCTTTTCTAAATCCATTCGGTACTTCTAAAATAAAGTTTTCAGAATATTATTAATTGGTTATTTAAAATTCTGCTATATATTTTGTAACAGGAATTTAGTATACCGAAACCTCTACAGTTTTTATGTCATCTCTACTGCCTTTTTTAAAGATAGGAATCACAATTGCTTTTTTCCGTTCTTTTGGGGGCTACCAGTTTTATAAATTTCATTTAAAAAAATAGGATTCTTTCTTTGAATCTTGTTCGTGCATATTTATATAGATCTGAACCTCCAGGTGATTTTCCGTTTCTTGTTTCTTTCAGGCTGATTTCTAATTCTTCTTTAGTTTTTTTCTAATTCTCCTTTGCATTAAATGTTTGCCAGTTGTCTTTTTTAAATATTTATCTGTCCACAATTCTGTGAAGAAATTTAGAAATTCTTCTAATTTAAATTCGATGTTTAATTTTATGTTTTCTTTAGTGTCTGTTTAGGTATTTCAAAATCTTATTTTATATAAATCATGTTTTAAATTAGAAACGAATTTGTTCCATGATTCTCTCATTTTCTGGCTTCTCTTTTAGCTATGGCTTTTATTCATTTATATTCTATTTCACCTTCTAATCTTTTACTGCTTAACCATTTATGATGGGCGTCTATTTTCATTTTGATTATTTCTTTGACTGTGTCATCATCCCACATTAAAATAAAATTAAGATTACCACCTAAATGGCTACAAATAACAAGAACAGAAAGAAAATTGAAACATTTGTTTATAAAACTAGAGTATTGAATGACACAAATGTACAATGGCTATATGAACAAAGAATTAACCAATATCTAGATAAAATTAAAAAAATGAAGAAATAGAAATAGAATCTTGAGGGTACATGTCAGGAATTTGATGATGATGTGGTCTAAATACAGAGCCGTGCTACATGCCACTTGTCACGTGGTTTTCCTGAATTTTTTCTCCATATACTACTTTTTGATATTTGTTCATCACTGAACTTTACATCCATTTCACCAGTCTCATATCATCCCTGTTTTTTCTAGTTTGCATAACAGAATTCCATGTCATATCTTGTCATGCACATTTGCAAAATCGAGCAGTATCCATTGTATATCCATTTCCTTTACCAACTCATCTGTCATTTTATTGTAAAAAATTAGTAAATGACTATGGCATGAATATCTCCTCACAGAGCAATACTATCCCTCATAGAGTATTTTTATTATCCACCCATTTCTGATTTCTCTTTCTGAACAATTTTTCAAGTGCTTTACCCGCCTAAGATACTGATTGGTCTAAAATTTGCTACCACAGACTTAGATCCTCCTTCATGCAAAGGAATTATTTTGGGACTTTGCCAGAGCTGAGATTCAAATTAAACAACCTGGTGAAAAGCTAGTTCCCTTGCACATTATCTTGAAATGCAAACTGATATTCCATCTAATTCCATAGCTGTGTTTGCAATTGAGATTCTGAAATATCCTAAGTACCTCCAATTCATCAACCATTGTTCTCACATCCAACTCAGTCACATCTCAATCTCTGTCACCTCTGCCACAGTAATATCCTCACTTGGGTGATATATCCTTGCAAAGTGGTCATCAGTAGCGCAGCTGTTTCATCTGCCTCCATCATCTCTATATCACATAGTCCTGATCTCAACTCTATTGAACTGAACATCTGTGGGATGCAGTGTCAGGTGAGCTCAAGGGATGCCTGCCTGACAACAGTACATGACCTCATTACATTTCTACAGGAAGAATGGTCCAAAATTTCCATTGATTACTATCTTGTACATCTGGAAAATATACCCTGTAGGATTGCTGCAGTCATTGCAGTGAAAGGAGATACTACATCTTATTAAGGTGGGCTCATGGCTGTTTTTATTTTATTTTTCTAGCTGCATCAGACTAACTATCTTTGTTCTCCTCTGAGTCTTTTTCCTGCCATTTTTCTTTAAACATTTATTTTGCAAACCTTTCATCTCCTGGTTTGTTTAAGTGATCATGTTATCTCTGATTAGCTTTGCTTACACATTCTTGAATATTAATAATTCCAGGTTCTTTTCTGATATCTTCATTTTTAATATGGTTCTTCAATTAAGGTTATTTGTTCACTCTCATTATTTTGTTCTCATATCTATAGTCTTCAATCTTTGACTGCTTTGTTTCAAGGCATATACCCATATGTTAATATCGGACATTGTCTTCTTATCCTACTGTACTGCAAGTTTTATCCCCCCCCCACCCAATTTCTGTCATATATGTATTTATTCATTTAGTTTCTTACTATATCAGCCTTATTTATTCTGTTACCATTTTCTATGTTTAATATGCCATCTTCACTAAACTATGCATAAATACTTAAAATATTGCTTGTTTTATAGTTTCACTCTGAGTATCGCCTCTATTTCTGTACTTATTTTCGACATTCATCTTTTTATTGCTGATTTTCATACAAAATTTGTCACAAAAGTTACTTAATTTGACTTAAGAATTCAGAAGATTTATTTAAAATGATAATGTCACTGCATAGAGTAAAGAAATAAACTTAGCTCCCATGAAGTTGCTTAAGGGATACAGATAGATAAATAAGAGAAAACATTCCCATTTCCCTTTATGGTCTGTGGAGAACTAACCAAGTCTTCTCTATACTCCTTAAAAGGAAATGAATGAAAAAGGATGGGATGGCAATTAGCTCTTATCTAAACTGTCTGTATTAGCTTAAACCAAAAATAGAGAAGACATTGATACAAAAAAGTAAAATATCATGCTAGATAGGACATTGCTCAGTTAAATAAGGCCATTCTGTTTGTTGGGAACCAGGGTGAATAGAGAAAAGTCAGCTAATGGAAAAAGCTCCAACTCAGTATTAGCATAATTAAAGATCGGCACCATCAGTATAAGAAATAGCAACGCAAAAGAATTAGAAAAGTATCACACTGACATAATTGGTGTTGCCAAAATAAAGAAGACAAAAACAGGGTGAGATTCTAAATAACTACAAGACATTAGGCAAAAATAAGACTTAATTGTGCCTGTATATTCCCTTAGAAGGCTCTGATAAAGAAGAAGCAGAGGAAGTTTCTGAGTCATTAGAGAAGGCAGTGTTAAATTGTGAATGAAGATATTTATAATTAATAATACTTCATTCATAATTAACAAGACCTACCATATCATAAGCAGGATTTATTTAAATTTATTTTGTTAGTCTCTTGCTTATAAAATGTTATTCATGAATTCCTTTTTAGTTTTGTTAATTTTATTTATGTAATTTTTAAATATATTATAGACATGAAACGCCTCTATATTAAAGTGTCATTTATTTTATTTGCTTTATTCTTTTAATAATAATATTAGAAACTGTAATGTATGTAATTTTAATATATCCAGAAGATTCTTTGTAATATCATTTCATTGGTTGTTGTGAGAAAACCTGCAAATTTCTCCTAGCACGTGTTGGAGCATGAATTCCAATTCACGTATTAACCTATTTCTAGCACTATTTCACTCTTAGGGAAAAACAAGTTTGATGTGAGCCTAACCGGTGAGAACCATTTATTGGCGGGAAAAAGGAAGGAGTGGATACGAAAATGAAAGTAAAGACAGAATCGAATAGGGGAGTATAGAGAACGGTAGCTGGAGACTAGAGAGGAATTTTGACAGGCCAAAAACGGAATTTAAAGGACCGGGAATCACTTTGCAATTTAACTTACCTTTTTCTGAGTTGGATTTTTACCAAAACTTCTTAACGCCTAAGAGTGAAATAGTGCTAGAAATAGGTTAATAAGTATAAGAAAAAGAAGCAATAGGTGGATAATTTAAACCAAGTGCATAAAGGTTATATTCTTCCGAGTCTATAAATCAGTTGCGGAAATGGAAGATTCTTTTGAGTTTGTGTTACTACAAAGTAAAAGTCAGCAAGGACTTTAAAAATGTTGTTCGATCTCCTTAAGATGTGATGAAGCTATATTCTGGTAAGATTACCTATACTATACTTAGTGAGAAGTAACGAAAATTAATTCTGCCGAAAGTAAATTGTTTCTAGTTGTTGCATTCAGCGAGTCAAGATTTAATGTGTGATGTGCTAAGAATTTTCCCTCTTTAAGTGACAAGTGCTATTTTATTGAATTAAGTGTTCATCGACTGAACGAGAATATTGAGAAGCATATTTGTTGTAATTTAGGAATCTCAAACTTACAAGAACTAATTTTGATTAACTGAGCTTAGAGAATTACAAATAAATGTCTGATGTTTCACGAGTTGTATTCTTTCTGAATATCTTGAACTGATTTGATATTTAAGTGTTTTGAGATGTAACCTTGATCAGAGTAAGGTTATGATAGAAGTTCTCTGTAATAAGAAGAATAAGATCTGTTAAATATAATCTTTAATTATAAAGTTTAAGCTCAGCTGAGTAGTATACTAGAATCTTAATGAGAGCTTTATATTTGTTTAATTATAATGTCCCTGTTGGAATACTGTGTTATGATGTAATTTATGTGATACTGCATTAAATAATTTTATTTGAATTGAATCTTGTATTTGCCTGATTGTTTTCATTGCACCGCTTATTAAAATAATACAAATCTTAGCGTGAACCCTATGTAGTAAGAATAAAAACCTCAGCCTAAAATCAGCTTATGATAACCTAATACAGTTGGAGGTTGATTTATCTAAATTGCTCTTGCAATTCAGAATATGGAGTGGGGCAGTATAATTTTCTTCATATTCGATTGATATATCAGCCTACAACTAGTTAAATACTAAAGAGAGAGAATTGTAAGACGATAAAACGTGATTAAGAAGAAGTTATGATCCAACATCAGATAACATAAAGACAAATGGAAAGTTGGTCCTTGTTGGAGATCTAACATAAAAATATGTTTACCCACAATCAATTCCATTAGTCTTTTCATGTCTCCAAACAGAAGTTCTTCAGGGTCGGGCAGCAAAATGAGGTAAACAGCTTCCACAAGGTTTAGCTTCTGTCACTCAGTGTTTTTCACCAGTCCTATCATATCATAGGCGCAACCCATGGTGTACTTCAAAACATGTCTTTTTCATTTCTTCAGCCTGACTACTGTAGACTTTTCTAATTGCTGTTCATTGGCATATATAATCACAATTGGCAAAAATTGGCAAAAATACACATATATTCTCAAAATAAATGACATCTGAAATGCTGTTAATTCTGTGTACTCGGCATAAAAGATGAATATGATTTCTGTGTCCAACTGATCTCCTTTTATAGACTACAAAATTTGTATATCATGTATTCACTTTCATTTTCCTTTTCCTTGTGTGTGTAAGTCCTATCTATGAAAGGCACTTTGAGTACAGTTTACATGTTAATGCTAGGAGTTAGATATTCTGGAAACCCTGCTGACCATACATTAACCTTTTCAAGTCATATCAGCCTTCCAGTAAGCAGAGTTGTGATGGTCTCATTCTGAGTGATGAAATTCATCTTATATCCCAGTTAAAGACATTCACAAAACATTCTTGTCATTGATGGGATTCAAATCCACAGTTGGTTGGGTGGAAAACAGATATGCTAACCACTTAGCCAACTGGGATTGTCATTGGAGATGTGTCCCCTTATCTTCTTGTCATTTGGTGTAGTCAGCTGCTTACAGTATTAAATGGCAATTTGTTGATTGCTACACCAAACAATCTTTTATTGTTTGGTTGTTATCATCAGATCTTCATGAAGTCAAAAGACTCATTGTGGGCAATTTCACTGTCACATACATAGCTCATCATACTGTGCCTTAAATTCTTTCACTATCTCACTACTTACCACACTCCCAGGCAGTGTATTCCAGTCACATCCCACTCTTCATGCAAAAAACCTGTTTGTCACTTTATATAGCATCCAGGGTTGGCTTCTTTTTGTCTCTCCCCATTGTCATATTCTATGAAAAATCTTTCACGTTAATCTAGTAATAACTCCTTATAACCTGTCTCCTCTTCCTCCTATCTACTAGTCTCTGCAAATTTTGTTTCATCAGTCTGTCTTCATACCCCATCATCCAGAGACCAAAACCCACATTAGTCAATTGTGTTGAGATCCCTTCTATTATCTCCTCATTCTTTTTAAAAACCAGATGACCAAATCTATGTACAGTAATCCATATGTAGTTGGATCTTATAAAGTTGAATCATAACAGACTTACTTCTACCTATCAATGTCCTCCACGTTATTGCCAAAATCTGCTGTAACCTCACAATTTTAGTGATGTGTCCCTGAAATTTTAGGTCCTTATCAACCTCCACCCCGAGATCCCTCAATTCTTCCACATCCCCAAAAATATCCCCACCAATTGTATACTCCATTCTATCTCTGCTTCTTAAATTTTAAAACCTTACACTTTGCAGCATTGAATGGGCAGACCACTAAATTGCCCGTTCATCCATCTAATCAAGTCCTCTTGTAAAGCTACATCTGCTTTGCTCCTCAGTCAACTTTGCATCATCTGCAAACAACTTCTTATCAGCATTCAAATCTATCCCATTATCATTACCATAGAAGTTAAACAGCATCAACCCACAAACAGGCCCTTGGAGCACATTGATGATACCTATCAGACGGCCAGTATCCAATCCAGCACACTAATTTACTGTCTGTTCCAGTTTATCCCCATCTGTTTTAATTTAATTACCAGTCACAACATTCTATCAATGGTCTTTGTCTAATGCATTTGTCACCTTGTTATATTAAGTAAGTTGATTATTAACACATGATTTTCCTTTACTAAACCCATGCTGATCATCAAAGAGGATGCTAATCTTTGATAAATCTCTGAAAATTCTGAAAAATCTCTGATAAAATTTTTTTATTAGTTTGCTTCTGGATCTTGGTTTTCACTATTCTCTAACCTTATTCCTGTCACTTCACTTATGAAGCAGAACAATTTTTCCTCTTTCCCACTCTTTTGAAACTAATGTTAAAAAAGTACATCAAAGCTGTTAATAACTCTGTGGACCATTTTCTCAAAACAAGCAGTGATATATCAAGTCATACAGCTTATTAACAGCACGTTTACTTAATTCCTCATATACCTCCTCCTCACTCACCTATCAGCACCTCCTCCCTTCCCACTGCACTCAAGTTCTGTATAATGTCATTCACAAGAATGAAATACCTTTATGAATTGCCCATTTAATATCTCAGCTATTCACCGCAATGGCTATTGTTCTGCTACCCAGGGAATTCTTGAAAGAATTCCCTGAGATGTTGTTTGGCCTCATTAGCTAACTGCTATTTACATTTCTTTTTTTGTTAATATTCTTACCAAGTGAGTTACCTTCCTTCCCTGTTCTTTGTACTCCTCATATAACTGAATATTACCACTTGTTGTGATGACTCCATAATGCGTTCTTCTTCCAGACTGCATGCATTGCCATTTCACGTTTTATCTTATTTAATCTCCTGGCCTTTGGGATACATTCAGGATTACCTCTCTCAGATACTTCTTGAGTAGAGCCTAAGCAGCATTAATTTTCTTTCCATCCAATTCCTTATTCCCATGATGTAGCTGTAAGCTACCTCCTGAACTGTTTATAATCACCAGCCTTATAGTTCCACATATAACCCTTCCTCACAGCAGTCCTCATATGGGTGGCAACTACTTGTGTCAATCACTTCATGATCACTCTCACCAGGAGGAAAATTTAACATTCCATTTATAATAGCATCCTCTGATGATATGTACAGATGCAAGTTTGCTTCTGTACATATCATCCTGAGGACCAAGGATGCTATTTATAATAGCATCCTTGGTCCTCATGTAGCCTCTGTTATCTTCTGCCTAAGGTTGGTAAGTCTCTTGCATAAACTCGAGAAATTCATTCTCTGCCTCCAGATGCCATTTCTTCGTTCAGTCTATTTGCCTATACATTTCCTTCTCATTGCCCTCCACATTGTCAGGTCTGTAGTACAACCCAACTAATATTTCATCCTACCCATCTCGCACCATACAATTTCAAAATCACTGCCACTATTTGCATCCGTATCTTGGATGACCATAATCTAACATAAAAAGCACTTCCTCTTTCTGTTTTATCTGTCTTCATGACCCTCCCCCATCTCTATTTCTCTCAGGATGTCATCCTCATCCAACCATTATTTCAACAATTTTTGGCCATATGAACTCTTTGAATGCAAGAATTTTATTCTCCTTATTTTGGATACTTCCAATATTTGTAAACAAACGTCATTTCTGATTCTATAACAAGCCCCACCAGCAGTACTTCTTGGTTGTGATTCTTACATATCTTCCTTGTCGATTATTTCCCTGTCCACCCTGACTCTTCTGTTTCTTTACCTGTCTTCTGTTCTGCTCACATATTTTCTTCACTCTGCCTGCCTTTACTCATCTCTTTATTCACAAACTCTCCTACCCTACTGTCCTGCTCTTCTGCATCACCGCTTACTTCCTTAGATCTTTTATTCACTGCAGTCATTACTCTCCCTTCCAACAATAATCTCTCCGGTTGACTTGCACCAAAATTAATTAAATGCAGTTCATCTCTCTTATACAATTATATCTATTCCCCAATTTTTTTCCACACATTTTCAAAATGCACTCACCCCTCCTTACACAGATTCGCTTGGATACTGTTCCTGATCTTTGTTCACCACCTCAGCTTATCACTATCATATTTGGGCAACATGCTGACTACCTTCCTTACCACACTGTTATCTTTTACTCCCCTCAGTAACTTCTTGTTATCTATTATTCCTCACCAAATCATTGTTCCTATTACACTACCAACTTGATCTCTTAATCCTCATATCTAGTGCCTCAACACTTCCAGGAAAACAATTCTTGTGCATTTTCATTCATCCCACTTTTAGCAATTGAATCTCATGCTGAGCCACTCCTCAATCATTTTTTACCTCTTTAACATGGCCATTCTTCATTTCATTCTTCCTCACTCTTTCATGCATATATGGAATTCTCAGTTCAGTTATGCTTCATCTCTTCATGTCTTGAATAACTTTATATTTGATATTCATGCTTGCTACCTTATCAGTGAGTCACTCTTTCTCATTACCTTTTACTCCCACTGTCTTATCTATCTTTCTTTTCATTGTTCTTGGGCAGTTACTTTACTGTCGGTCTCATTCTCTCGCTATTAGTCTCATGTGCTATCTTATCTTGCATGCTATTGTTATAAAAGATGTGTTTTCCTACTACCCTGCTTTGTCTTTAATTTCTTTACTTAATATTTCTGAATGGATGACTGTCGGCATTTATTTATTTCTACTAGATTCTATGTACCCATGCTCTATAGTTTAACAAATTTATTTGTTTTACGACTGCACCGGTTAGACTATGTATTGAGTGTAAGATTATAAGATTTAAACTAAAGACAAAGCAGAAAATAACAAAGCAGATAGCAGATAATAAAATGAAAAGAATAACATGTAAGAAAGTTTGAAAGCAAATAAAAGTTGAGCAGCTCTCAGATGTGAACTGTAGACTAAAATACACAAAGAGTATTGAAGAAAAAATGAAAGAGTTTGAGAACAAATATCAAACCTTGGAGATTCAGTGGCAAGCCTTGAAGAAAACTCTGATTGATTCAGTCAGAGAGGCATGTGGCGAGGTTGTCTGCAAAGATAGAAAAATCAGAACTCCATGGTGGACACAGGAAGTTAAACAGGCAGTGAAGGAAAAGAAGAAAGCACATAAATAGTTCCTGACAAATAAGTCAGCTTGTGCTCTTAGAGAATACAGAGACAAATGTAAGAAAACTAAAAACTGTGTCAAACTTGCTAAACAATAGTCATGGGAGGACTTTGGCAAGAACATAGAAAATAAATATCAAGAAGGTGGTAAGATATTCTGGAGGTTGTTGAAGAATCTTAGAAATGGAGGAAAGAGTGCTGTAAAAAGAAACAGAGATGATAAATGTGACATGAAAACAGGAGAAAAAGATATCCTTGAAGCATGGAGTAATTACTTTGAAAAATTGCTAAATGAAACAACCAGTGATAGCACAGTGGTAAAAAACAAAAAACACCCCTGCTGCCTTTCCACTTGAAATGTGGAAAGTCAGCAGGAGTAGATGATATTCAACCAGAAATGCTGAAGTATGGTGGTATAAAAGTCTTACAGTGGCTGCACTGCATAGTTCAGAAGGCCTGGACAGAGGGACCAATTCCCGATGATTGGAGTAGAGTCCTCATAGTACCCATTATATAAAAAGGGAAATAAAATTGAATGTGAGAATTACAGAGGTATTGTTGAGTCTGATTGAAACTTGAATTAAAGTAATTTATGTTTCAAACGGACTTAAAATGAGACTTACACTTCGGAAATGAATATTGATATATCAGACTCACTAAGCATGTGTAAATTAACCAAATGTTATTAAAATGTTACTAAATCCTTCAATTTTAACTTGGTCTTATATTGTAAAGTTTTATGAATTATTAAGTTGCTTAAACCTTACTGTTTTGTAAGTACTTAACAAATGCTGGGAAGAGAGAGATAATCCTATTATGCAAAAATGGCCGAAGTCTATAACACGTGCAACAGAGTACAGGTATATCTTTTTGTAAGCATGCTACCCCCCCTCTCCTACACTCTGTAGACTGTGTAAGGATTCCGTGTGGGGCACTGTGTACTTGGTGACGTGGGATGACGCTAAAGATATTGGAAAGAGAGACTGATGACGTAGTATGAACGGTTGGCATGCAGTTTAAAAGGGCATGCAGCGCCAAAAACCAGCCTTGCTCCTGTTCTCTGGTTTCCGTGCTCGCAGCTGGTCTTGTAGGTTCTGGATCCCATGTGTCTGGCGGTCGTGCTGATGTGTGTGGAGCCTCCACGTTGTATCCCCTTCATTCGATGAGGTTTAGTGAC
This sequence comes from Typopeltis vanoorti, assembly GCF_054136105.1. Taxonomy (NCBI): domain Eukaryota; kingdom Metazoa; phylum Arthropoda; class Arachnida; order Uropygi; family Thelyphonidae; genus Typopeltis; species Typopeltis vanoorti. The sequence continues at coordinate 144,469,283 of NC_143556.1, forward strand.
AATGACTCGGAAGTCTACCAGTCAGCCCAGCAGAAGACAATCACAGAGGCTTGCAGAAATATCCTGATGTAAAATGCAGAGAGAATCCATGAAGAATACCTTAGAATATGCTGAGTGAACTTAAAATCAAAAGTGAATATCCTGACGAAATTAGTGATGAGGCCAAGTATCAACCCAGCAATTGGTAATGTACAGTTTACGCTCTCTTACAAATGAAATTGTTTAAGAAGAATGTTTGTGAATACTAGGAAAGACTAGAAATTGTTTCATTAATTTATTGAGTAAAATTGAGAATTCTGTATAGGATATAGTGAAACAGCCCGTGGTGTCTAGAACGTAATTCCTAAATGATAGAGATATAATGAGTATTTTGCATGAGATAGTTTTGTTGAGAGCATGTGGAGCAAAAATTGAATAAGTCTGTTAAATAATGTACATAGAATTGAAGGTTAAGAGTGATATATCAAGTGTATAATTAGGTGTCATGAGTGAGATTCTTTGTATGCATTATTTAAGAATGTTTATTCAGTTTAGTATTATAAAGTGTATGATATGTCTTTTTGAATTAAAATGTTTTGTTTGAGTTAACTGCTGTCTGGCTTAAATTTTGTTCTATTGCACTTGCTCATAAAATTTACGAACCGTAGCAGGAGGTTAGATAATAGATAGGCTACGACTGCAGAAAAGAGAATTATAGTTTAATAAGATTGAGTGCTAACTGTGATCTGGTTCCTTGGTCATACAAGCTTTGTTGATCTAGGATTCGGGGTGGCGCAGATAAAAATAAATTTTCTCTGAATCTAAATAAGGAATTAGAACCAGTGCTGAGACAAAGGAATAGGTATCTGCCATTAGTAATTCCTTTGTCCCACAATCCAATAGCTTCACTCTTATTAGTAATTCAGCCTAGAGATTAATTTGAGTTAAGTGAGATAAAGTTTATAACAAAGAGAAATATAGATAAGGAAATTATAAACTGACTAAAAGGGAATTTTAAATATACAGGAAAGATTTTACAATGGCCGGTAAGATTTTGATTTAAGAAGGTTTAAGTAAGAAGGAGAAAAGAACATGTGTAAGTAAAGTACATAAAAGGTAATAAGACATATAAAAGGATATTTTAAGAGATATGACAGTATTTCCCTACTGAGTGTTCCTGGTAAGATTTATGCAAGTATACTTGAGAAACGGTTGAGAAGAATTGTGGAAGAAAAGCTTGGTGAAGAACAAGCTGAATTCAGGCCAAATAGATGCTGTCAGGATCAGATCTTCACTTTACGACAAATAGTTGAGAAATAATGGGAATTTAACAAAGGTCTATATTTAAGTTTGTTGATCTGGAAAAGGCATGACAAGGTGCCAAGAGAGAAGCTATTCAATACGCTACAGTTATATGGTGTCAGTGGGGCATTATATCAAGCAATACTTAGTCTTTATTTGAGTTGTAAGTAGGCAGTTAGAATTAAAGGAGGTAAAGGAAGATGGTTTAATGTTAAATCTAGTGTGAAAAAAGGATGTACATTATCCCCTCTGTTATTCATTATCTATATAGATCACATTATGAAGGAAAGTGATATTAAACATGATATCAAAATTGGAGATGTTAATGTCAGCTCTTTGCTTTATGCAGGCGATGTTATACTTCTAAATAAATCCACTACAAGTCTGCAAGATTCCCTGACTAAATTGAATAACTGTTGTAATAGATATGGTATGAAGGTCAGCAAAAAAAAAGACAAAGACAATGAAAATAGGCAGAATCGTTGAAAATGTCAACTGCGTTGTGAACGGAGAACCTGTGGAACAAGTAAAACATTTCAGCTACTTAGGTGCGATTTTTAGTTAAGATGGTAAATTAAATATAGAAATAGACAACAGAATCAACAAAGCTGGTATGGTAGGAAGTGAATTGAATAAATTCATATGGAATAAGAGAGAAATTAGTTGGAACACTAAATTATCTGTATACAAGACAGTGTTTCAAACCAGTTTTAACTTATGGATCTGAGAGCTGGGTCAGAAGTAAAACACTTGCCCGAAGACTAGAGACCACAGATATGAGAGTCCTGAAAAAGATTAGAGGCATGAACAGATGTCATCAATGGCAATATCATATTAAAAACGAGTATATTAGGAAAGAACTTGACATTGTCAGCATCCAGGAATGCGTTAGCAGAGCTAATCTCATGTGGTATGGTCACTAAAACAGAATGGGCGAGGAAAGATTAGCAAAATAAGTGTTCTCTGCCAGGTTGGCAGGAAAACTACCCAGAGAAAGGACAAGATATAGGTGGATTGATACGGTATAAAGTGCTTAGACAATAGAAAGATAAGATCTGATGATGTTGGAGGCTTGACAAGTAAGAGACTGATTTGGAGGAAAATTGTAGATTGTAAGTTAGTAATGATGTATATTTTTCGTGTAGTACTATCATATCCTGTACACTCCTTGAGGGTACATGGCAAGAATTTGATGATGATGATGACAAAGCAGATATTGTTTGTATTCCCTGCTAATATTAATCCTTACCTTACATTGTTTAATTCTCCTGATGAAATAATGGTTGGATGAGGATGACATCCTGAGAGAAATAGAGATGGAGGAATAATTTAATTAAACAATATAATTAAATGTTTAATTAAATAATTTAATTTAATTAGTCATGGCTTAATTATTGATCATATAAACTTCTATCTTATGCAAGTTTGAAATTTTCAGGCTAGTGCATTGACAGAATCAGACCAACATGGTGTTCACAAACCATTTAATTAAATCAAAAAGGAATATTTGCAGCTTGATTCACATTAACATATATATATATATATATACAATGCATTACAATTCTTTCGTTATTTTCAATTCTTCATAATTCAAACTTAGTTCTAGTTATCTTCCTTTAAAGGTAATTCACAATCTAGAATATCCTACCAGTCATATATACACAAACTGACAATAAGGCATACCTTGAGTAAGCTTAATATCAGTTCATTATTCAATATCAGTTCACATTATCTTATTGTACCCATAAATGGACACACCTGATGTACATTCTTGTTCAGAATTATCACATAACTACTTACAATTCTTGTTCAGCACTGCATTTTACATGATTCTTTTGTTCACACGTAAGTGCTCCTTCTTGTCTTTCTTTCCTTTTGCTGGCTCATTCTTGATTTCCTGCCAACTTTCTTCTTCGTCCGAGTTGTCAATTATTCTGTGCCCTTTCGGACTCATAACATGGTGCGATGTGCAGCTCTTTCTGACAACTGACACAGTGCTTCTCAAGGCGGTGGATCCAGGTAAGAGATTGAGAACTTTAAGACCTATGACGCTTCTCTCTCGATTACCGACAATGGATCTCACATGGCGGTGGACTCAGGTAAGAGAAGGTGAAAACCCTAAGAACAAGTCCTTCTCAACATCTCGCCTTATATCGACCTCGGCTTCAGTTGTATGCATGCATGCATGCAGCTCTCAAAACTTCCAAGTGCCATATGTGGCAATTCTTAGAATTCTTCACTATTCTTAGAATTAGACATGAGTTAACAGCATTACATGATGACGGCATGCACCACATTATTTTAACGAAAGCTCATGGTTGAATTAATACAAGATTATTACTGACCAAATAACATTTCTCTAAGTACATTCCCCTTAAAAAAAAAACATATCAAAGTGAACATGATATGTTACATAGTACAAAATCTCTCATGATATGTAACTATGTCACACATACCCATACTCATCTCTCTTAGTCATCCTCTCCATATAGACATCCTTACTATCTCCACACATACATATTACATTCATGGTACTGTACCATTTTCAAAAAATCCACACTACTCCTGTTTGTCTTTTGCACTGATCTACAGCCTGATGTCATTCTTACTGCCAATTTGTCTCAAATCAGTGAATACACAAAGAAACACAAATTGATTAATACACTAAATTCAACTGAACCCTACATTCCCATCTCAGTTACCACACAATGAAATTCAATTAAAAACTATCGGTATTATCACACAAAAAATATAAAATGTAACTTATCTTTCTGCAGCTCACTAAAAACAACTGCTTTCTTATCTTCTCTACTCCAAACCTGAATTTTTCTTTTTATTGTTGTGATAAAATTTGAATAAAAGCAAGAAGACAGTTTCTTGGTAAGTGTAATATACTACTCTATCCATTGCAGGAGGGGGACTTTTCACAGCTATTTTTTGTCAATAGTTTAGTGAAAATAGTGAGTTATCTTTGGTTTTTTGGATGCTAGTACATTATCTGTCATTGCATTAGAACAGTATTTTCATCAATATAGCTTTCTAATGAACCTCACTATTATGCACTCATATGTTTCTACTCTGCAATGAAAAACCTTTTACTCAGTTGGGCTGCACTAATAGCTTATAGTTTCTTAAAAATCTTCACATATCATCCTGCTCTCGATCCAATCTTACCATCATCTTGTCCCATGGATGAGTATTCGTGATGATTGATTACTTTCTTTTTCTTTCTCCAGATGTGCATTACAAAAAAGTGCTGGGCTGAATCCTGTTGTGAAAGAAGATCAACTGGAAGGTAACTGATATTACATTATGATACTTAGCTTTGTAGATGCATTAATTTTTGTGGTACATTTCTGCATGTCTTAGTGAAATATAGAAAATATATTAGAGATATCTACAGTTATCACGTTAGTAGAAAGCATTATTATTTTATATACCATCATCTCCTACATCCCTTGCAGTATCTTTGTCTGTTAAGTTGCTTGTTCAAGGAAAGAAAAACTCCGCTACTTCCATACAAGATCAGTCAACTCACCTTCATTTGAAAAAAAAAGCCCATATAAAAATTCTTCATATCGTTATTATTACTTGATTCCTTGAAGTCCTTGGACTCTTTGGGCACTCCACTACACACATCTCTCCTACTACTTAATTCTCCACCTACACAAAATGACTACTACAATCAACGCCATCTACTGTCTGCCACCAACAACAACAGTATTTTTTGTCTGTAAATCATGATTAGAATTGAACCCAAGTCTCTTCCATTCAAAGGATGTGTGTGTGTGTGTGTGTGAGATCATTCATCTAGTTGTGCTATAGAAGCATATTACACACTTGTGATGATTCCTGGTGGAAATGTCATGTAATAATGATAATATATATATATATAGCTAGTTTCTTGAGACTGTTACAACAATTAGGGATAGAGTCAGATTAAAAACCCATAAATCCCACATGGTGTGCATTTAACACCCTGCCAAACTTGAAGTTCTTATTTTATTCTGATTTTAAAACAAATTAACAGATCAAGAACTTGGTACAAAAAATCAAATAGGAAAATATTTTTATGTACTTTAATGTGTGAAAAAGCCAGAAGGTAACCTGTTATGTCTATATAAAATGCTAGTATCATCAGAAACAAAGGAGTGAAGTTGACTGGTTTGGTACATTTTAGCCTAATTACTAAAATAAAGAGCCAAAAGGCTTCAGTTTGGCAATGCAAAATTACATAAAATTATGAAACTTTCATAGTAATTTCATTACTATGAAAGTTTCATAAGTTGACCAGAGACCTTGGTCTCTGATCTCCAGACAAGCTCTCTGGTCAACTTACGAAACTTCATAGTTTCCACATTCGGCTTTAAAATAATGCTGGAGCTAATATCCACTTTGTTTATGTAATTTTGCATCGCCAAACTGAAGCCTTTTGACTCTTTATTTTAGTAATTACTTTTACGCACTGATCGAGAGTTCGCTTACAAAAAATAAATTTCTCTGACATTTTAAGTTCCTTAGTACTGAACGAGAGTTTTTATTCTCTTGAGGTTCCTGCCTAGTCTCTGAAGAGAACCAACCAATAATGCTGGATCTAATATCCACTTTGTTTATGTAGTTTTAGCCTGAGATTATTGGCATTAGTGAAACCTGGCTCTTAGAATCAGATGTAATAACTGGAATTGAGTGCACAGGGCATAGTATTTTAAGGAAGGACAGAAGAAATAGGAGAGGTGTAACACCTTGGTGTTACTAGTAACGATATCAGGTAATTTCTGTCCAGTTAGAATAGAAGCTCATAAAAGTAGTACTTGTAATGTCTTATGTATCAATGGGTTTGAAGCTGGAGAGGGAGTCTGAGTAGTGGCATGCGGTAGGCACTGTCAAGGCCACATTATGTCAGTGAGACTAGTCACTCTGTATGGATGCCATGTTCAAGAGTCTATCTTTCCTTCCATCCAACCATGAATGAACTAATGTTGAGTCGTACAAACAATAACAGTGGCACTGCAACAAAAATGAAACTCCACCATAAACTAATTCCAAACAAAAAGACACAACATAACTGTAAGTGATGGTGTAACACCAACACTATCACTTACAGTTATCCAGAGCATTCCTCTTACTCTTGACAGAAACCCAAATAGCATCTACATCCACTACTATCCCCCTCCAATGTACTTCACATTTCCTTTCACTACAAGAGTGGCACCTGTACATTTGCAAGATCAGACATTGCATACTAGGGAATGGATAATTTAGATTCTTTCCTGCTTTTGACTTCTTCTGGCTCATGGTTTCCTTGCCTGATCTAGTAATTTTCATCTGCTGCATTTACCGTTCTCCAAAATCTGATAACCACTCAGACCTCTTCACATTCCTTTCTATGAAACTTGCTCATTCTGATGGCAACACCTGTTACTTCACCCAAAGATAAAGCTGGCCAACTAGCATCACTCTTTTCCTTGAACTCCTGCATAGATGACCAAGGGAAATCCCCTCCTACCATATCAGAATCTGAGCATTTCATGCCTCCTGTAGTTTTTCAACAGATGTCAGAAAATGTGTAAATTACGCTAAAAATTCTTCTGGTCTTGATGTCATCGCTCCAATTGTTCTCAAATATTGTACTCCAATGCTAATACCTGTCCTGCGTCACTCCATTACACATAGTAGGTACTTATTACAATGTGTGGGAGCAATCACATATCCAGCCAATTCCAAAAAACGGAGATAGAAGTCTGCCTCAAACTACTGACCAGTTGCCATCATCTTAGTCCTCTCCAGAATAATGAAAAAATCCATCAGTACCCAATTTCTCTACTACCTAGAGTCTCACAAATGAATGGATCCCACTGTTCAAGTTCTATAACTAACCTCCTAGATTATATCTCCCACTACTGGACTAGGGCTATGTTTACAAGCCTTCAAATGAAGTCTTGTAAAGCTATTACAGCACTTCATTTGAACATGGCAGTTGGATTGAACAAGATAGTGCTTTGACTTGGTTATTTAACTCGAGTTTCAACACAAGCACAATTCCTAACAAGTAGAAAGAGGGAAATATATATATTGATATTATACAAACTATATTATACAATAATGAAACTAGCAGAGAAGCAACTATCCAGTAGCTCTTGAATGATCATTTAGATGTTGGAGTTGCAATTAGGATTTGCATCCAGAGGCAGGTAGATAGCACATTAATTATTTACAAAAAACAGATAGCATTGTTAAAGATAAGTCTTACTTTAGCAATTTTATGATGACTGCACACATGAAAGATCACAGGATCTTGCATGTATGGAATCATCCCTATAACACTACAGTGCCATGTGCAGATAAGTGATTAAGGAGAAAGAGGTAGCCTATTGATATGCTTATAAAGAGTTGGAGATTGTATTCGGTGGGGAAAACAATATGGAGAGATTGTTTCAGAGAATTAGAGGTGGTTGGAATGAAGGAAAATAAGAAGTTTGTTTGGAGTTGGACAGTGTATGGATGTTTGGCCAGTGGCTGCTCTAATTCTTATATGGTTAGAAGAAAGTCGAGGAATAGCAGGGTCCATGAAAGTACCTATAGAGAAGGTACAGTGCAGAAACAGAGTGCTTATGGGAAAGTGACTGAAGGGAGCCTGTGTGGGAAAGGTCATCTATTAAATGGATTCTTCTGAATATCACTGTAAGAATTCTTGGGGATGTCTTGGGTGCACCACTCCAAATGTGGAAAATATACCAAAGTTAATTGGATCTGAGACTTGTGCTAGGATTTGAGAGGAAGAGAAGTAATGTATTGAATGAAAAAGAACAGGCTTTTTAGAGGCTGAGGAGACTATGTATGTAATATGTTTGTGCCGAGATAAATTGGATGTGGCAGTAAACTCAAGAAGAGAAGGCTGATCTTGAAAGGAAATTGGAACATTATCAAAAATAAGAGGGAGTGAGGTAGGATCTTTGTTGCAGGTAATAAGAGCAGGCCTGAGTTTTTATGGCATTGAAGTTTACTAAGTTATTTTCATCCCATTTGAGGATGTCGAGGTGGTCAGTGTTTAAGTCATAGGTTATGGAAGATCTTAAGGCTTCTATCACTTGAGTACTATAGGATTTCTTGAATGAGGAAGAGGAATGAAGAGTATCTGTCATTAGTGAAGCTGTGAATAGGATTTGAAGTCAGAGAGAAAAGGTCATTGATGTTAAAGAGGAAGAATGTGGATGAGAGTACAATCAGATACTCCGACATTAATGAAATAATCTGATGAGAGGAAGCTGCCCACCGTGACATGAAAATAAATGACCAGTGAGGAAGCTGACAATCCAATTACAGAATTCAGAAGGGAGACCATAAGATGGTAACTTGTTAAGGAAGCCTCGATGCTAGACACGATGGAATGCCTTTGAAATATCAAGAGTGATAACATGTGTTTCTCTAAATCTTTCCATGGCCTATGTCCCAGTGTGGGTGAGATTAGCTAGGATGTCAGCTGTAGAATGAGAATGGTGGAATCCATATTGGTGATCACTAATTAATAGTGATCACCAATCACTATTGAATCACTGGTTGTTGATAACCTTCTCCATCACTTTTGAAAGTACTGAGGTGAGAGCAGTGGATGATAGTTAGATGGCTGACTTTTGTCTCCCTTTTTTGGGTAAGCTGAATGTGGGTTTGCTTCCATGCTGTTGGGTAGATGCCAGTAGAATATATAAGTTTATATAGATAATATAGGATGAGTGTTAATTCTGGAGCACAACTGGAGGAATACTGTCTGGACCAGGAGCCTCAATAGTATTAAGATTAATCAGGATTTTCCTGGTGTCCTTCTGGAGAATGTTTAGAGAATGCATGCAGTAGGCAGTTTGTGGTAGTATGGGAGGTATTTTGCCTTGGTCATCCAAGCAAGTGTTGGAGGAAAAAACTGATCTCAAGAGGTCTGCCTTTTCCTTAGGTGAGGTTATCATGATGCCATCAAGATGCAAGAGAGGTGGGAAAAGGGCAGGAGTGCCCGGTATCTCCACATCTGGGCTTGGCTCCCACTGAAGAGACCTCAATAAAGGTCGAAACTAGTCTAGGTAGTGGCCCTCCCCTTAATGCATAACAGTATACATATCTGCAAGGAGATGTGTTTTGCATTGTGGGAGGTACTGAGATAGGAGTGATGTTAGCTTGCTCCACCTTTGCAACGAGTTGCCCGGTGTCGTACTTCCTTACCCCAGTCCTGAAGATACTTTCAGGCACAAACTTTGTTTGCTCACACTTGGATAAAGGATTAAACTAAATTTATTATAGGCTAACCAAGTGAAAAATAAATTTTCAATGTACATATGATTGGGTGCGGTATTAACAAAAGATCGCGTGACTCAATGACAAAGGCAAGCCCACGATTTTGAGTTGAAATGCTGATTCTCTTCAACCGAATTCAAAAATATCTGAAACTTCCATAACAATATTCACTACCTATTCCTTAAAGTTTTCAACTATTTTCATGTGCGAGATATATGTGAAACTTTTTTTTTTCCATAAAGTAAAATCGGGTACGAGTTGTATGCGAGAGCGAGTTATATTCAAGTAAATACAGTACTTATTTCTGAGTTTTGTCTTTAGCAAAGTTTTTCGGTATCTAACCCCCTGAAATACTGATCAGTGTGTAATTTGCTATCTCTTTTTATTTTGGAGGTTCCTATATGTAATTTAATTATTCTTTCTTTTCACTCCCCCCCCCCCCCCAGAACATTGCATTAGCAAAGTTTTTCAGTATATAATTGCTGAAATACTAATCAGAGACTTAAACTGAATCGCTTAGTCCAAGTCACATCAGTTCTGTTGTACACTGATCAGCATTTCATCTCTGCTTGGAACGATATGCCTTGCAAAGTGATCACTCTGTAACTCAACTATTCCTTTGCTTCTCTCAATTTTCTACCATCAGCATTCATTAAAGTTGTCCTTCATAATCATTCTTCTTTTTACCCACTACATAGTGAAAGAAATGTTTGAGAAGTGGCTTACACATATATTTTCTGATGCTATTACCCAAACCAATATTCTCAATCTCAGGTCTCCCTCCATTTCCTCAGGACCATTTCCACCCTTTTCATATTTTTTCCATCGTATTGAAGTTCTCTCCCATAATAATACTTGACTTGTATTTGTGCTAATCTGCTTATCTAAGTTATCAACATCTTCCTTTACATTACCTAGACTGTAGCAGGAATCAACTGTATATTGTTAATAATTTATGTTGTACTACCTTACCCCAGTCCTGAAGATACTTTCAGGTGCAAACTTTGCTTACTCACACTTCGATAAAGGATTAAACTAAATTTATTATAGTCTAATCAAGTGCAAAATAAACTTCATCATCATCAAATTCCAGCCATGTACCCTCAAGGGGTGTACAGGATGTGATAGTACTACATGACAAAAATTACATCATTACTAACCTCCTATCTACAATTTTCCTCCAAATCAGTCTGTTACTTGTCAAGACTCCAACATTATCGGATCTTATATTTCTATCATCTAAGGCACTTTGTACCATATCAATCCACCTTTACCTTGGTCTTCCTCTGGGTTGTTTTGCTGCCAACCTGGCAGAGAACACTTGTTCTGCTAATCTTTCCTCGCCCATTCTGTTTAAGTGTCCATACCACCTGAGATTAGCTCTGCTAACGCATTCCTGGATGCTGACAATGTCAAGTTCTTTCCTAATATCCTCGTTTTTAATATGATATTGTCATTGATGCCATCTGTTCGTGCCTATAATCTTTCTCAGGACTCTCATATCCGTGGTCTTTAGTCTTTGGTCAAGTGTTTTACTTCTGACCCAGCTCTCAGATCCATACGTTAAAACTGGTTTGAACACTGTCTTGTATAGCGCTAATTTAGTGTACCAAATAATTTCTCTTTTATTCCATATGAATTTATTCAATTGACTTGCCACCATACCAGCTTTGCTGATTCTGTTGTCTATTTCTATATTTAATTTACCATCTTCAGTAAAAATCGTGCCTAAGTAGCTGAAATGTTTTACTTGTTCCACAGGTTCTCCATTCACAACTCAGTTGGCATTTTCAATGATTCTGCCTATTTTCATTGTCTTTGTCTTTTTATTGCTGACCTTCATACCATATCCATTACAACAGCTATTCAATTTAGTCAGAGAATCTTGCAGATTTATTTAGAAGTATAACATCATCCGCATAAAGCAAAGAGCTGACATTAACATCTCCAATTTTGATATCACGTTTAATACCACTTTCCTTCATAATGTGATCCATATAAATAATGAATAACAGAGGGGATAATGTACATCCTTGTCTCACACCAGATTTAACATTAAACCATCTTCCTGTACTTCCTTCAATTCTAACTGCTGACACCATATAACTGCAGCATATTGAATAGCTTCTCTCTTGGCACCTTGTCAAATGCCTTTTCCAAATCGACAAAACTTAAATACAGATCTTTGTTATATTCCCATGCTTTCTCAACTATTTATAAAAAGTGAAGATCTGATCCTGTCAGCCTCTATTTGGCCTGAATCCAGCTTGTTCTTCACCAAGCTTTTCTTCCACAATTCTTTCTGTTTCCACAACTGTTTCTCAAGTATACTTGCATAGATCTTGCCAGGAACACTCAGTAGGGAAATACCTCTGTAATTCTCACATTCAGTTTTATTTCCCTTTTTATATATTGGTACTATGAGAGCTCTAGTGCAATCGTCGGGAATTCGTCCCTCTGTCCAGGCTTTCTGAACTATGCAGTGCAGCCATGTAAGACTCTTATACCACCATACTTCAGCATTTCTGGTCGAATATCATCTACTCCTGCTGCCTTTCCACATTTCAAGTCTTTGATGGCTTTTTCTACTTCAAGTATGGATATGTATTCCTGACTGCATGCCTGGTCAGTGTTTTTTACCACTGTGCTATCATCACTGCTTGTTTCATTTAGCAGTTTTTCAAAGTAATTACTCCATACTTCAAGGATATCTTTTTCTCCTGTTTTCATGTCACCTTTATCATCTCTAACTCCTTTTACAGCACTCTTTCCTCCATTTCTAAGATTCTTCAACAACCTCCAGAATATTTTGCCACCTTCTAGATATTTATTTTCTATATTCTTGCCAAAGTCCTCCCATGACTTTTGTTTAGCTAGTTTTACACAGTGTTTAGCATTCTTGCATTTGTCTCTATATTCTCTAAGAGCACAAGCTGACTTATTTGACAGAAACTTTTGATATGCTTTCTTCTTTTCCTTCACTGCCTCTTTAACTTCCTGTGTCCACCAGGGAGTTCTGATTTTTTTATCCTTGCAGACAACCTCACCACATGCCTCTCTGGCTGAATCAATCAATGTTTTCTTCAGAGTTTGCCACTGAATCTCCAAGGTTTGATTCCTGTTCTCAAACTCTTTCATTTTTTCTTCAATAATCTTTGTGTATTTTAGTCTACAGTTCACATCTGAGAGCTGCTCAACTTTTATTCACTTTAAAACTTTCTTACATGTCATTCTTTTCAATATGAAATTCAGTTTTATCCTGCTCAAGACTAAATAGTCATCACTTCCAATTTCAAATCCTCTGTACACTCTGGTGTCCTACACCAGGGAGAAAACATCACTATCAACAATAACATAGTCAATGAGACTTTTCTTATTCCTTGCCTCTTCTCTCCATGTGAATTTGTGCACATTTTTATGTTGGAACATGGTGAAAAATAAACTTTCAACATCTTTCTCTAAATCCAGAGTAATTTAATAAAAAGGTGGCACACCTTTTGGCAACTTGTATAGGTAGAGATGACCTTGCTATTGCTTCTGCCCGGTATCTCCACGTCTGGGCTTGGCTCTCACTGAAGAGACCTCAATAAAGGTCAAACTAGTCTGGGTAGTCGCCCTCTCCTTAATGCATAACAGTATACATATCCGCAAGGAGATGTGTTTTGCATTGTGGGAGATACTGAGATAGGAGTGATGTTAGCTTGCTCCACCTTTGCAACGAGTTGTCCGGTGTTGTACTACCTTACCCCAGTCCTGAAGATACTTTCAGGGTTTTGAAATTGTTCCTATGCTTGTTGATCTTGGATTTAAAAAAAAAAAAGCCTGTTGTCCGCTGTGGGCAATATAAATTATATTCTTGTTGTGGGCCTTTTTTTGGAATTCATTGCTGGAAGAGTCGGTATTTATGTATGTACCAACCTTGCTTTTATAATGGAATTGAAGAAGAAAATGCAGACAATCTACTTTTCTGAGTACCTGTCTTCTAACATACCTGGAATGTGTAAAAAAGAGAATCAGTACTAGACTGAAATAATTATATTCTGTACATAATTGCTGAATATGCTGTCAACGAGTTGTACATGATTCTCAAGTGTACATTGAAAAATCTTGCTTGTCATATGCCTTACTGAATTACTGCACATATATTAAGCTTATAGTAGAGACATATTTGTTTGGAGGGTTATGTGTGCCCTGTGTATGCCTGTGTTTAAATGTATTTAGATCTTTGAGAATGCTTTTTTTTTTTTCCAGAAAATATTCATACTCAAGAATCAGAAAAAGATACTGTTAGTGGCCCATCATCTCAAGATGCAACATTTTCACTTGATTCTGATGACCTGTTTCCTGAGTAAGTGGTGCTGTTTTTCTAAAATCTTGCTGTTTTATACTGTCCTATCAAAAGTCAGGAGTACATCTGCTTTGAATGCAGGAAGATGGACGCAACTATGCAGTATACAAATTTTGTGCTATATAATTGAAATTGGTGGATTTCTCATAAGTCATTTTGTCAACAGTCAACATTTCACTGCAGAACAGTAATCAGATGTTATTTGGGGGATATCTGTACATGTGTGTGGTTGACATCAATTTTGAACATTCCCACGTCAACAGTTTGCAACTTTTGCTGAAAAATGGGAGTCCATAGATGACACTTACCTCAAGGTATTGACCAAGTAGGTAGATCTGCAATATGACTGACTGGAGCCAATACTGCATGAGAAGGCTGTTCCTGTACCCCACTGTCAAATCCAAAAGAATCTGTATTTAGGGGTGTGAGCAAACATCCAGTAAGCCTCTAAGTGCTTTGGAGTACACAGAACTGCATTTTTACTGGAGAGCTGTATCCTCCATGCCTTTGACAATAACAGATACGCATTCTTTGGAATGGGCAAAAGCCCTTCAGAACTTAGACTCAGAGCAGTTATCATGTCATGCATTCTTCCAATTTGTATAAAATGTTTGGATATTGAGGATATATGTTTGGAGGCTTCAGTGTAGTTGTGTTTGGGTTGCTTCACATGATACAGATTCTCCTGATTGAATGATATAATCATGTAATCACAAGAAAGATATTTATTTAACCAAATATTTTCAGTCGGAAATAGCAGACCATCGTCAGTGGTAATACAAGAACAGTTTAAAAATACAAGCTAGAATACTAACAATAGATCGTTAAAATTATAACATGCCGCGTGATGTTTAAATCACTAAATATGAAACGGAATATTTTGAAGTACAAACATGATTGAATTTGCTATTAAAAAAAAAAAAAATTAATTAATGAGTAATCTTGATTAGACTTTCCCAGATTTTTGATATAGATATACAGTCATTACGATTCAGGTTGGGGCGATGGAGCAAGGCCTCCATGCTTTCCTTGAACAAACGTTCGAACCTATAACGGGATCTATGTAAGAGGCAAGTCTTGGACCAAAGGATGCTGTGGTTAGTTTCAATCCCGTGTTGAGCCAATCCAGACTTTTCAGGTTTGTTGTGAAGAATGGATGATTGATGTTCTTGGATCTTTTTTTCAAGAGAACGTCCAGTTTGTCCAAAATAAAAGAGATCACAGTTGCATGGAATTTGATAAACTCCAGGAAGAGATAAAGTTGAGCGTTTGTCTTTAGGAGAAGGAAAATGAGAAGACAATTTGTTAATAGGTCCAAGAACATCAATCATCCATTCTTCACAACAAACCTGAAAAGTCTGGATTGGCTCAACACGGGATTGAAACTAACCACAGCATCCTTTGGTCCAAGACTCGCCTCTTACATAGATCCCATTATAAGTTCAAACGTTTGTTCAAGGAAAGCGTGGAGGCCTTGCTCCATCGCCCCAACCTGAATCGTAATGACTGTATATCTATATCAAAAATCTGGGAAAGTCTAATCAAGATTACTCATTAATTAATTTTTTTTTTTAATAGCAAATTCAATCATGTTTGTACTTCAAAATATTCCGTTTCATACTTAGTGATTTAACATCATGCGGCTGTTATAATTTTAACGATCTATTGTTAGTATTCTAGCTTGTATTTTTAAACTGTTCTTGTATTACCACTGACGATGGTCTGCTATTTCCAGACCGAAATATTTGGTTAAATAAATATCTTTCTTGTGATTACGTGATTATATCATTCAGCCTTATGTTGCAAGTATCCTTGAAAAAACAACAGATTCTCCTGATTGTTATATATTGAATCACTGCAATGTCTTAGATTAATGTTTTGAACAATTGTTCATGTGTTTGTGGTTATAGTATGGTTGAACATAACACTTCAACATGGTTTTATTTCACAAAACTATGAGATGAAACTGTTACAGAAAAGATCAAACATGCTTTAAAGAGAATAAATAACATTGGAATCTTGCAGTAGCTAGCTAGCTTGGATATTTATTGTTTCATGACATCTACGTGAAGTCCCTCGATCAATAGGAAATTCTGGGATGTCTTGCATTTTGGATCCATCCTGGCATAGCAAATAATCAGATTAAATTCAAAACAGGATGTTTTGCATTTCATTTTGCATGTCATCTGATTATTTGCTATGTAAACAAACATTTCTATTGTTTTTGCATAATCAGTTTATCTATGTAAAAATCATATTTTACAAGAAGAATAGAATGCTGATAGTAGTTAAAGGATGAATGAAGAGGAGGGGTTGTAATCAGTTAAAGTAGCACAATGAAGACAAAGTCGGTTCCATCAGCAGGAATGGCATTATATACATCCAGAAGGTGGGATGCTGTGTGATACTTCACATCAGCAATATGACGTGAAGTCAACAACACATATTTTTGAGTTACCTAATTGTGTAGATATTTCATGTTCAGGGCCTGACAGATGGTGCAAAATCCTATTTGACATGCAAAAAAAAATACTCATCCAAGACTTTCCATTTTTTTAATATGTCCAAATAAATGAGGACTATCTTGAGGACTGATAAAAAAAATAGAAGAGGAAGATCTAGAAGCCTGCAAGAAGACATGTAGGGCTTGACAAATTATGCAAAATCCTACTAGACATGCAAAAAATATACTCATTCAAGACTCCCAATTATAATTGTGATGGGCAAATGGAATGCAAAAATTGGGAAGAGAAGGATAAGCAACATATAGGACCATATGGATTAGGACAAATCAACTACAGAGAAGAACAACTGTTGGATGTTTGCAACCAAATTGACCTAATAATTGGAAACACATTCTATGAACAAAAAGAAAGCGCAAGACACACTTGGACTGCTTCAAATGGAATCACAAAAAAACAAATAGACTTCATTTTGATTAACAGAAGATATAGAAATGGTGTCAAGAAGGTGAAAGTAATGCCAGGAGCAAAAACTATGTCTCAAACCACAGATTACTGTTAATGGCAATTAAAATAAAACTGAAGAAAACAACAAAGACAGTGAAGTGGAATCTAGAAAATTTAAAAGCAAATAAAAAATTCCGAGGTTTTCATTCCAAGATGAAATAAGTAAAGAACCGAAAAACTGGGAAAGCCTTAAAGAACTAAAAGGTTATTGGTAAAAAAGAAAGAGCCAGAAAAAAAAAAAAACATGGATGACAGAGGAAATACTGGACTTAATGGAGAAAAGAAAGAAAGCAAAAAATAAAAAAGGACAGAAAGAAGAATACAACAAATTGGATAAGCGGATTAGTGAAAGAGCAAAACAAAAATGGATCAATCAAAAATCTAAAGACATAGAAGAATTAGACAAAGAAAATAATATTGCAGAAAAATATAACAAAATTAAAGAACTCAACAGTAAGAAAAATTACATTAAAAGGATCATTCAAAGGAAAAGATGGAAAAATTATTGTCATGACTGAAGATATTAATAATAGGTGGAGAGAATACATGGCAGAACTATATTATGACAGAAGCAGATCAGAAATCCCTAAAATTGAAGATGGGAATGAAGGACTAGAACTTGATGAGAGAGATAGAAATGAATAGATAGTTTCCAAATGGGAAAACACCAGGAGATGATAATATACTGACAGAAATAATTAAAAATTTGGTAAAAGATGGAAGGAATTGTTTGAGGGACATTATAAAGAATATATACAAGGGTGGACTGAAAGGTTCTTGGCCTCGACCATAGATGGCAACACTATCAGCAACAGATTTTTTTTTCTAAGTTGGTACATCTGTCGTAAGCATCCATGTGAAGTTCTATACCCTTCACATCTACATGTGTTGCTGCTTTTTGGGATTGGGATGCAGATTGATTTCTTGAAATCCTCTGGTATCTTCCCTGTGTTGTATGAGGGTGGTCCGAAAAGTTCTCGGCCTAACAATGAAAAAACAAATTTATAATTTAAGAATTATTTTTATTTTTCAACATAATCTCCCTTAAGAGTAATACATTTATTCCAGCGATGCTCCAGCACTATTATCCTGTCCCAGTAGTGGTTCTCGGTAAGATCTGCAAAATACCCCTCTACAGCTGCAATCACTTCTACATTCAAAGAAAAATGCTGACCAGCAAAGAAGAGTTTTAGTTTTAGGAAGAGACAGAAGTCAGAGAGAGCCAAATCTGTGGAACAGGATGGATGTTCCAACAATTCATAGTGCAGATCCCTTAATTTTCCCATTGCCAAAACACCTTTGTGGGTTCAGAGATTTTCATGCGAGTGCATTTTTGATCTGTGTGGGTACATCTGTCATAAGCATCCATGTGAATTGTAAGTCATTCTTTCAAGTAGTTTGTTTTATACAGCTGTCTGAAGCAAAAGTATTGTCTGAATCCCTTGAAATGGATAAAATTGAGTATCGTGTGGTTATAAAATTCTATGTAAAAGAAAGTTTAATGCCAAAATAAATTCATTCAACATTCATAAAAGTTTATAGGCACTCTTCTCCTTTGTTTTTGACAATTAAGAAATGTGCTGCCAAGCTTAAACATGGCCGTACCAGCCTTGAAGATGATCAACGTGAAGGATGTCCAAAAAGTGTAACAACATCAGAAATCATTGATGCACAATATGGTATTGGATGACTGGCGAGTCAAAGTGCGTGAAATTGCTGAGACTATAGACATTTCAAAAGAACGTGTAGGATATATTTTGCATGAAAAATTACAAATGAAAAAGCTTTGCATAAGATGGGTGCTGCGCTTGTTCGCAGCAGATCATAAATGCACTCGCCTGAAAATCTCTGAACCCACAAAGGTGTTTTGGCAATGGGAACCTTAAGGGATCTGCATTATGAATTGTTGGAACATCCACCCTATTCCACAGATTTGGCTCTCTCTGACTTCTATCTCTTCCCAAAACTAAAACTCTTCTTTGCTGGTCAGTGTTTTTCTTTGAATGAAGAGGTGATTGCAGCTGTAGAGGGATATTTTGCAGATCTTACTGAGAACCACTACAGGGACAGGATAATGGTGCTGGAGCATCGCTGGAATGAGTGTATTAGTCTTAAGGGAGATTATGTTGAAAAATAAAAATAATTTTGAAATTATAAATTCGTTTTTTCATTGTTAGGCCAAGAACTTTTCAGACCTCCCTCGTACAACACAGGGAAGATACCAGAGGATTTCAAAAAATCAATCTGCATCCCAATCCCAAAAAGCAGCAACACATGTAGATGTGAAAGGTATAGAACTTTTAAGTCTAATTTTGCACACATCCAAGATTATGCTGAAGATAATAAAAAATCAAATACATGCAAAAATAAAGAACCAAATTAGTGAAACACAGAATGGTTTTGTGGAAAGAAAAGGCATGATAAATGTCATCTGGAACGTATCTTGTATAACTGAAAGAACAATTGAGTTAGGAAAATCTGTGCTTTATAGACTTCCAGAAGGCATTTGACAGACTCAAACATGTTATTTGAAATTCTCAAAGATTATAATATTAACAAAAAAGACCTGAAAATCTCACAGAAAGTTGGCTTGCAAAGAGATGAGAAGATTGTGGACATTGAAAGAGGAGTAAGAGAGGGATGTGTAATCTCCTCAATACTATTTAACATCTACAGTGAACACCTAATGAAGATCATACAGGAAATGGAAATAACAATTGAGATCAATGGAAAATACATAAATAATATGAGATATGCTTATGATACTGATGATACTGTGTTCATAGCTGATTCAAATACAGGATTGGAAGAAATGCTAACCAAGATAATCCAATATGGAAAGGAGTACGGAATAGAATTAAACCTTAAAAATACTAGACACATGATAATAAATAAAGGAAGTGCAATAAAAATCAAACTAGAAGTGTTGGGTCATAACATACAACAAGTGGAAAACATACAGTTACTTCAGATGCGTATTCACAGATTCTGGGAAAAGGAAAGAAGAAATACAAACCAGAATCCGAAAGGCAAAAGCAGCCTTCTGGAATAATGGATACATCCTCAGAAACGATATTGACAGCAAAACAAAACTAAGAATAATCAAAACATACATGTGGTCAGTCTTAAATTACAGATGCGAAAACTGGATATTAGATAAATATCCAGTTTTATCCATTAGATAAATGGACAATGAGAAGAATACAAACATTTGAGTTGTGGTGCTGTAGAAGAGTCTTCAAAATTTCATGGAGAGATAAATAACAAATATAGAGGTGCTATGAATAATGAACATGAAAAAACCAATTAGTCAGAAGACATCATGAAAGTTTAATTTTTCACTTGGTCAGACTATAATAAATTTAGTTTAATCCTTTATCCAAGTGTGTGCAAACAAAGTTTGTGCCTGAAAGTATCTTCAGGACTGGAGTAAAGTGGTACCACACCGGGCAACTCCTTGCAAAGGTGGAGCAAGCTACCAACACTCCTATCTCAGTATCTCCCATAATGCACAACACATCTCCTTGCGGATATGTATAATGCTTCTGCCTTAGTATCTCCACTTGGGCCTAGCTCCCACTGAAGAGACCTCAATAAAGGTCGAAACTAGTCTGGGTAGTGGCCCTTCCCTTAATGCATAACATTATACATATCCACAAGGAGATGTGTTGTGCATTATGGGAGATACTGAGATAGAAGTGTTGGTAGCTTGCACCACCTTTGCAAGGAGTCACCCGGTGTGGTACCACTTTACCCCCAGTCCTGAAGATACTTTCAGGCACAAACTTTGTTTGCACACACTTGGATAAAGGATTAAACTAAATTTATTAGAAGACATCATGAATAGGAAGTTGAGAATGGCCGGACATATAATGAGAGGGTCAGCCAGTGAATTGAGTAAAGTAATTTTAGAAGGAAAGATAAAGGGAACAAAGGGAAGGAGAAGAAAGGACATGGATAGATGATGTTCTGGAATGTACGAAAACTAAATTATATGGTGACATCAAAAGAATGGCAGGAAATAGAGTGATGCGGAAATCCATAATTGTAAACCTTCAATATGAAGATGCCATCTAAGAAGAAGATTCCCCATTTTTTTTAATGATATGTCCCAATTAATGTCCCATTGTTTGGAGAATGAGAGCCATTCTAAGAAGGACAAGTCAACAAATAATAAGAATAGAAAAAAACAATAAAAGAGGAAGATCTAGAGGGCAGCAAGAAGGGTCTTTAAATGACTTTTTGCAGTGGAGAAGAGAGACTACTAAACTGCTAAAAACGATTTATGAGGTGTGTGCTTTTGTATTTCTGTATCAGGCTCATACATGAAGGGGCTGCAAAACCTGTCACACAGCTGTGCTTTGCCAGTATGACAAAATGTCAGTTGTGTTATAAGTAATTCATTACTTTTATCCAGTCAATAACGCAGATTTGTATCTAGGATATTTAAGCAACCAGATTGATCAACTGTGATACAAAGTAAATTCAAATTGATATCTTTACTTACAAAGCAGGAAAATCAGTGTAATTATAAATAAAACTTATCCGCTAAAAAGGCACACAAACTTTACATTAGAAAAATAAAATTATTTCACAAAGTCACATCCAATTTTTTCTCTTAAAAATCACAGAATTTGATAAGAACAAATCAACCAAAATCACTTAACTCCTTTAAACTTGATAGCACTTTTTTTGTTCTCTCTGTCTGTCTCTCCCCTCCCTCTCAATTATGGGTTAATGAAATCTAATTAAACAACTCATACCTGTTTTTCTTGCAAATAAATAAAATATCGTATTTTTTGATAGACAACGCGCGCATTATCTATAAAGCAAATTGTCTTTGAATGGTTTATTTACTGCAAGATCAAGGGGTTGGAATTTTTTTGTTAAACCACCTGGAATGACTGCCAATTGGGAATACTTACAATTGTTTTAGCTTCTGCTGTTGTGTGTGCCCTACATGAATCCAACACTAACAAAGATTTTGGGTTGAAAAATGCCATTTTTTCTCTTTCGCCACACATTCTCCAACCAAAAATTTTATAACCTCGGAATTTATCCAATCTTTATCATTAGCAGTAACAATAATATCTTTGGAATCACAACCTTTTGGAATAGTCTTTCTTTTGAAAATCACCATTGGTGGCAGTTTGGAACCATTCTGCAGTTACGCAGAGAACCACAGTAAAGTTAGACCCTTTCGTGCCCTGTTGTAGCAACTGAAACCTGTTTTGCTCCCTTCAGATTCAGTCCTAGAACTAGGCATGTCAAAACTTATGGGAACCTCATCCGTAATCCCAAAGTGACAAGCATCAACCCCACACAAGTTTTCTCTCAGAAACAAACGAAATTTAGATACTTTTGCTTCTCAGTCACATGGCAAATTTTGTCCAACGCTAGTGGAGGAGCGCACACTTAAATTGTTTCTCTTCATAAATCCAAAAACCCAAGATGGGTAGGACTTGAAATCCTTTATATTATCGTTTTGCACAATTCTTTTCGATTCCTGCAATACACGGACAGTAGATATTCTCATACCTTTAGCTCTTTCACCCAATCAAACATTTTTTTTTCTATGGTTGGCCACAAGCACCTTTTAAACTTCATAGCACGTTTCCTCATATGTAAACATTTCAGGACTGTTTCAGCCTTTCGCCATTCACGAACACTACTTTCTCCAACACTGAACAATCTACCAGCTTCATGATTCCCTTTTTCCTTTGCTACTTCTACCACTTCAAGCTTGAACTGCACTGTGTAGGATTTTGTCCAAGAAGTACTTCTGTCTTCCATGGGTAATTCAGATCTAATAAAAAAATATAAACAAATAATGATTTACTTTATGAAATATTTTAAAACAGGATGTACGGAATAATGTAACTTCATAAAATACAAAAAATGTACACCTACCTTTCAATTGTTGATGCAACTAATTACAAGAGAATGATGCAGCCCACACAAGTTATTTTTTTGGGTCCAATGGTCACACAAAAAATCGTAGTAATGCCACAATGCTCCCCAATAATGTGAAAATTATAAAATTTTCACATTATTGGGGAGAATTGTGACATTACTCCCCAATTGTAAAATTTTACAATTGCAGAATTGTAAAATTAAAAAATGTGCTAGTTGGTGCATGTGCATTATCTATACATTAAAAGGAGTGATAAAAATGTTGTGGGTGTGCATTATTTATCGAAAAATACGGTAATAGTGGACATCACATTTTGAATATGACTACTATATTTCTTCTTTAATATCTTCTTTAAACATCTATTAGTTCTAAAATTTGGAAGTGCAACACAGAGATAATTTTCAAGGAAAGCTTTGCTATCCATCATCATCATCAATTTCTTGATATGTACCCTAAAGGGGTATTCAAGCTACTATGTCAGTATTGCATGATTGTTTACATTATTATTAGTCTCCTATCAACAGTTTATTTCCATATTAGAAAATAGTGAAGGAGGCATCGGATACCAACGGGCAGTGTGCCCACGGTTAATGATGATTGATGATAAATAACAGACATCATGAACTGTGGGCACACTGCCCGTTGGTGTCTGATGCCTCCTTCACTATTTTCTTCCACCTTCATCTGTCCAGTGTACAGTGTTACAGTTTCTATAGCCCCATTCCACACCAGTCTTTTATGTCATTTTTACATTCTCTGTATGATCTACCTTTTCTGTTTACACCATCCATAATACCAAACATGGATGTCTTTATCTTCTGATCCTCACTCATTCTGCAGATGTGTCCAAATCATTGCAGCTTTCGTTTTATAATCTTAAGGTTTATCTTTGAAAGAGTTAAAATACAGAAACATTGAATTACACATATTAATAATAAAAATAAGAGATAAATAACAATGCCGCAGCCATCAGGATGTATGATTTACTAAATTAATCATAAAGGAATTAAGTTTGTAAATCTAAGTAGGTTTGTTTTGGCTGGAAATCAAACGATTTTGGTGCAGGAATTTAATTAGCAATACTAAGTGTAAGATAATATTGAAAATTTGTAAATCTATTTACAAGAATGAGCCTACCATCTAGTTCAAACATGGATGATGGAGAATTTTTCAGGACCATCAATCCTCAACAAGTTTTTCTGCAATTTTCCACAGAAGAGAATGATGACATATTAGCTTTTTTTTAGCTACGTTGAGGAGTTGAGAAAGGCAGGGAGGTGGACAGACTTCAAAAACTCCTAGTCTTATTGCGTAGTAAGCTGGTAGGGAAAGCTAAGAATTTTCTATACTCTTCCCCCATACTTAAAGAAACATTAGACTATGTAAAGTTCAAGGAAGTCCTCATCTCTCAGTTTTTTAAGTTAAGAAGCCTTGGTCCAAATTTATGGAAATTACAGAGAATTATGCAAAAGGATCGAGAAAATGTGACTGACTTTTATCACAGGTTACTGAACCTTGTTCACTCCCTACAAAAAAAAAAGTGACTAACATAGAGGAGTGCCTAAATGCAGTGAGAGATAAAGAGCAAATGCTTGGTGACCTTAGTCCCACATCTGCTATTGGCTATGTGAACCTAATTAAGAAAGAAGATAATTCGGATGATAGCTCCAAGCCAGAGAAGGAATCTCACGAGAAAAAGGAGAAACATAAGAAATTTGACAGGTGTGAGGGAGATAGAACTGATTCCGTCAACACAATTCAATTTACAAATGGTGGGTTGGATGTGAGGGAGGTCTAATCGATGGTTCAGAGGGAAGTCGAGCGTTTACAACAGCCGGTCATGGATTGCCTTGATGCTTTTTAACCCAGCTAGTGGCGGTGTCCACAAAAATCTCTGTGTTCCCCATCCCTTAAGTCGATCAGACTGTTGAATTAGTGAGGTTAGAGGTTGAAAGACTGCAACAGCCCCTGCTTGACCGGTTGGACACAGTAATGAAGAAACTGGCTGAAGTAACTACTCAGAATGCATCAATCTCTCCTATGAGACAGGAGAAGGACAATGAGGGAGATGACAGAAGAGAACCTCCTAAATGCTTCAGTTGCGGCAAGCCTGGTCACTTTGATGACAATTGCTTCAACAGCAAGCGAAGATCCAGCAGAGGTTATGATGGGAGATCAAATTTCCACATGTGTGCTAACAGAGCTTGAGACAAGGGTCAGAGAAATCAGTCCCCAGAATTGATAGTAAAGGGAATTATCTGTGGCAAGCACTGTAATGCCCTACTTGACACAGGTTCCCAGGCCTCTATTATTGCAGGGGACTATTTTGAGAGACTAAAGCCCATTGTCAGGAATAATATCTTTTATTTTAGAAGGCCAATAAAGTTATCTGGAGTGTCTACGTCAACCATCCATGTGACAAGATCTGTGTTCTTGAAGGTATTTTTGCCTGAATTTAATTTGTGTGTTTGGCATGAGTTTTTGATCCTGCCCAGGATTTCTCTCCCATACATTAAACTAATATTTGGAAATGACTTCCTTAACAAGAATAGATTTACATGGGACTATTCTCAAGGTGAAATACACCTTCTAGGAAGGAAGAAAACCAATACGAATATTTTAGGGTCACTATCTTCAGTCAGAAGTGAGAAGTGTGTCGAAATAGGTATACAGTGTGGAGGCACGGTAGAACAGATAGGAGAAGTTAGAGAAAATATGACCCATGACCAACTTGATTCAAAGGAGGCTTCCACTTTAGAAGTAAAAGAACCTGCTGAGGCCTGTTGCACACTGAACACTGAATTGCCCATTGAGCTACAAAAGTACAAGGGAAGACATGGAAGAATTTCATCCAAGAGCAATCGGGATAAATTTGGTCGGTGTTGTTAACTACCATAGGACAGGCCACTGGCTTTCTAAACACAGAGGGAACTATTGGAAAAGGAATAATGAGATGAAGCCAGCTACACTCAAACGAAGGGGAAATAAATATCAAGAAGGAAAGGGAAATGAAGATTCTGATGATTTAGACTCGATCCATTATAGATACAGGGCACCTACTAATCGAAATCAGGGAAATGAGAGAGATCAGTAATTAACAAGAATGGAGAAGGAAGCATAACCAGTGATAGAAGTGATAATTTTATCCAATCTAGATATAACCTAAGAGCCAGGGAAAATAGGAGAAAATCTACTCCAGAAACATTGAGTGAATGAGGTTGCGAAAAATTTTCCTGTGAGAAAAATTTTTTCCTTGAATGGGGAACCTATGATAAATCTGGAATGAACACTAAAATTGTAATTTTGTATTTTATTCAGATTTAACATAAATGCAAAGACATCTCCTAAAAAGAATTACTTTTAAATTGATAATAATAGAAATCCTTGTATATATAGTAATAATAGTCCATTCGTATAATTTTTCTATGTGAGTATTTTGTAAATGGTCCTTAAATAACTAACAAGAAATAAAGTAATGTAGAGGTGATATTGTAACAAGAAAGTTAGAGTTTAGAGTAAACTATTGTAATCCGATTATAAACATGACCTCAGGCAGTTATATGAACCGAAGGCGTGCAGGCTGCCCATGCGGGAACGCAATGGAAGGCGAAGGTGCAGTGTGCAAGGAGAATTAGGTGGCGTCTGCA
This sequence comes from Typopeltis vanoorti, assembly GCF_054136105.1. Taxonomy (NCBI): domain Eukaryota; kingdom Metazoa; phylum Arthropoda; class Arachnida; order Uropygi; family Thelyphonidae; genus Typopeltis; species Typopeltis vanoorti. Next base: position 144,495,722 of record NC_143556.1, read on the forward strand.
AATCAGTGACGTATTAGGGAGAACACACACGGAGCATATAAAAGTCTTAGTGACGCGAGTTCGCAGTCTTTTTGCCTTTTTCATTCCTAGTTTAGGTTTTAGTGCTTTCTTCCCCCCTGCGGTTTTCCGTGTGGTGGGTCGTAGCTTCGAGGCGACGGAGACAAGCGGGAGTCGTTCAGCGGCGGTAATATGGTCAAGATAGTGGGCTTGTCCGAGCATAGTTCCATGCGACGTGACAAACAGCATACACCGAAACATCGTATAGCTCCATCCGTACCCTTCTGCCAGACAGATTCTTGGACATAAGGTAAAGAAGTGATCCATGATTGAAATCACAGAAGTCAAGGCAAGGAACAACAGCTTGATGAATAGGGTGATGACCTGAAAGAAACCTACAAGAAGACATGATGAAAAGTATCTCCTAATGAATTCATCTGGTTAGTAATGTAAGGCTTTATTTCTTATTTGTATTGTGTAATTCTTAGGCCAGAATGAGCTACAGTATAAAATTTCCTGTGGATCGGACTTGTTAAGATAGATTGTAGGACTTTAGTACGTATTCCTCTAACAAGGATCTTTGTAGTTATGGAAGTGTAGAGCTGTAAAATTTGTCATTAGTTTAAGGTTAGTTTGAATTCGATGTGTTGTATGTACGTAGGCTATTCAATAAGTAACAAGACTAATTTTACTGTCGCGAAACCACTCATCACAGTATTAATTTCTTTGGAATAAAGAAATGTTTCTGTCTGTATTAACAAAAGAGGTTGATAGATGGTGTATACGGGCTGATGTGCCAGAGTGTCACGTGACTAAACGCAAGCTTGTTTCAGCGCACCTACAAGCAATTAAATTTTGTTTGCGTTTGCAAAAATCAGCATCGGACAAGCTTAAAAAGTTGTCGCCTTCTTGTTCCAGTCTTTCTTTCCATTCTGTGCACACATCCACTCGATGCTGCATTTGCTCCAGTGTCAAGAGTTTGGGAATCCATCGGGCACAAACACGTTTCGGTCCCAAATGAGTGAACACTTCCCACAGAAATATTCAGGACAACATGCAGCTGGCATACTGTAATTCTGCGATCCTCCTTGATGATAATCACTGCTATGTTGATCATTGTCTTTGTGATGGACGTTGAAGGTCTTCCCTCACATTCAAGATCTTCCACATTTTGCCTTCCTTCCTTAAAAGTTTTTTGCCAGCGAAAAACACTTGCCCTCGACATTGCTTCATCGTGGAAAGCTTTGCGTATCATGTTAAAAGTGTCCAATGCCGATTTTTGCAAACGCACACAAAATTTTATCGCATAACGCTGTTCCAAGGACACTTCCATTTCGACCAGTCGTCGAAATGGAAGTGTCCTTGGAACAGCGTCGAAACAAGCTTGCGTTTAGTCACGTGACACTCTGGCACATCAGCCTGTATATGCCATCTATCAACCTCTTTTGTTAATACAGACAGCAACATTTCTTTATTCCAAAGAAATTAATATTGTGATGAGTGGTTTTGCGACAGTAAAATTAGTCTTATTACTTATTGAACAGCCCTTGTACATTAATTGAGGAAGAAGTAAGGCATTCATCTACATATTTGTGTTAAGTAATTGGGGGTTTAGGACAGTTTGGATTTTGTTAATATCAACTAATGAGAGATACTATTGTTAATTAGATCTTGTTTGTTAATTTGTGCATAATTAATTTTAGACCATCATTTAGCTTAGTTTTGATTAACATGTATTGTTTTTTTAGAATGAATAAATTTCTTTGTTTCTTAACCCAAAATACGTGTATGATTTTTCTAGCCAATGCACCACCTGCTAAAAATATAGAACCTGTATGAGTAAAAATGCGAGAAACGGTTACAACTGCTGTTTAGAATAATTAAGGGCTTGTTTAACCTTGATATTTATTGGAATCATGATAATTTGTAGGTCAAATCCCTGACAAGAAGTTCTCTCTTGAATAGGAATCAAGATGGCGCAGCTAAACAAATAACTTTTCTTGATTCCGAAAAGGATTTGACCTCAGAATTTATAGATCATGGAGAATTCTCCTTGTTTGATGACTTTGCACACAATTTAAGATGTAGGAGAGACCACGAAAGCAAAAGATTACAACAAAGGTGCAGCAGACATGGGATATAGTTGGGGGTTAAACAAGACAAGGTTTAAGATTCAGGATTGAAAGAGTTTTAAGAGGTAGTTTATACATGGAAATATATAGACATTTTGAATATAAATAATAAAATTAACAGAGATATAACACTTTCTCAGCCAATGGCTACCCCACCCCAAAAAATCCAAAAAATATTGAAACCAGTACCCCCCCCCCCTCTTCACAACAAGGATTACTCTAAATCCATCACCATTCCCTACATCCGAGGCACCTCGGAAAAAATTACCAAAATCCTAAAAAAACATGACTTGACCTCGTGTTACAGACCATATAGGAAATTGGCGTCCCTTATCTGCTCCACTAAAGACCAACCACTTCCCCTAGACCTACCTGGTGTATACCAGGTCCCTTGCAGCTGTAAGCTGTCCTACTTTAGCCAAACAGGCAGGACAGCGAATATCAGAATTTCAGAACACAAGGACTACATTCGTTTTCACCAGTATAGCCACTCTGATCTTGCAGACCATGCTCTGGATACATGCCACAGATTACGGTGGAAGAAAGCCACAATAATACACCGTAGCAAGTTCAAGTTTGAAAAACTTTTCATGGAATCAGCCTCAGCCCTAAGAAACATGCCAAACCTCAACAAGTTTGGTTGCATGAGACTGCTCCAAATTTGGGAGACTTACATCAGAAGACCTTCAGCCCAATGGTCAAGAATACCTATATAGCCCACTAGGGGGCACCATCAGGACTTTTAGGAGAAATAGTAGCTTCCTGCTTCATCCTCATTTACTGTGTGTACTGCCTGCATGCATGTGTCTATTTTAAGTTCCAGTGAAGATGGCAACGTGATGTTGCCGAAATATTGGAAATATAGATTAAAGTTTAATTTAATTTATATCCTTTGTACATTGTAAATTCCTTAAGTTATTTAATAGCAAGTTCTTTCAAATGCCAAAATTGTTTTTCTTGATTCTTATTTATTAATCACATTTCAAATTCATACAGTACACCACTGAAGATGCATATTTCTAGTACTCTTAATTTTGTTTGCAGGCTGATCACTTTACTTTTCCAGATGTTATCCTCCATGGCTTTCAGATTTGTTCTTCCCTTTACAATCCTGATCTTTATTTCTTTTATACAGTCCAAGTCATATGTCATTTTACTTCCCAAATATGTGAATTGTTCTACATTGTCTATATCACTTCCATCCACTTGTATATCTTTTGTTTCATGTTCTTCTCATCAAATTTCATTGTCTTTCCAAGTTCATAACAAGTCCAAATCTTTTACCTTCCTCATTTAACAGTTTCAATGTTTTTAAGATGAAAAGCCATTATGAGAAAAAAATCAAGGATAGTGAGGAAGCTTGCTCCACCTTTGCTTCGAGTTGCTTGGTGTTGTACTACCAAGTGGTCACTTAAGCTTGGATTCGCCAATAGTTCTTTAGCATGAAACTCGTAGATCGTAGTTTTTGATCTTAGAGCTTTGCATACTGGCTGTAAAATAATAAGGGATTTCTATCCCCTTAATTTAGTTTCAATGCTTTTTGTAGTTCTATTTTGTCTTCAATAAAATAACAATGTCACCTACACATCTCAAATTGTTAATTCTCTTCCCATGTGCTGATATTTCTTTTGCATCTTCCTTCATTTTGTCCATTGCTCTTTCTAAATGTTATTTGTCAGCACTGCAGTATTGTCATATCTAACATTTTATTCTTCTAAGGCACTTCTGACTGAATCAATCCACCTAGACTCTGGTCTTCCTTGGAGTCTTTTTCCTGCCATCTTGGCATCAAACACCTGTTTTACTAACCTTTCTTATCATCCCACTCTGTTTAAATGACCATAGCACTTTAGATTAGCCTTGTTCACACTTTCTTGAATGTAATGATTGTCAAGTTCCTTCCTGTTATCTTCATTTTTAATATGATTCTGTCATTAATGCCAGAATTTTTCAGAACTCTCATATATGCAGTCTCTAATCTTTTATCAAGTTATTTATTTCTAACTGAACCCTCAGATCCATAACTTAAAACCAGTTTTCTTCAGTGTCTTGTATACCACCAGTTTAGTGTTTTAGCTACTTTCTCTCTCTCTTTTTTTTTTTTTTAATGTGGTTCCCACCCATGACAAGATAGTAAATTTATGATACAATTATACTTTGGAAGGGCTAAAGATCTTATTCCATATAAATTTATTTAACTGGCTCTTCACCATATCAGCTTTGCTTATTCTGTTGTCTATTTCCAAATATGTCATCTTCACTTAAAACTGTGCATAAATAGCTGAAATATTTTACTTGTTCTATAGGTTCTCCATTGAGAATGCAGCTAAGTTTTCTGTGTTCCTGCTTATTTTCTTAATTTTGTTCTTTTTATTTTTCATGCCAAATTTCTTACATCTTTTATTCAGTTTAGAGAAACCTGGAGCTTGCATTGGATGTGTATATAGAAGTACATCATCTGCACAAAGCATAGAGTTAAGTTTGATATCTCCGATTGTAATATCAGGTTTAATGTCACTTTCTTTCATAATGCGATCTGTATAGATGGTGAATAAGAGCGGAGATAATGTGCTTTCGTGTTGATGATGACTTTCATTTGTAAAGAGTACATTAGCCCATTGGTGTCTTGTCCTATTTTTATGGATACAACACCACTGAAAACGTTCTGTACTATGAGCTGTGGATAAAGGGACACAGACTACAAGTGTTAGACCTACTTGTCGTAGACATCTTACCACAGTTTGTTGAGATATCTGTGTACCTGTGCTTGAATGGAGCCGACTTGCAAGCTGACCTGCCATGGTGCATTGATTACTTTTTGCTGTTATAACCAAATATCTGTCTTCATGCTCTGTGGTAGAGCAAGGGCGACTGTTTAGCGAACATTTGTAACACATCCCATTGGTTTGAAATGCTGCCTAGAGTCTAGATACAATGCTATGTGAGATTCCAAAATTTAGTAATTCTGCAGCCTTCTTCAAGCTTTCCAATAATTCTTCTCCACGTGAAATCATCTAGATGATGTCTTTGAGACATTACAAGACATCCAAGTTTGCAAATTTATTCCTTCACAAAAAAGAGTTTCCTTCAGAGGATGAAAACGATTCGCTTTGCGTGCGGTTCAAATTTTTGAACCCCAAATTAAGTGTGAAAGATTCAAATCATTCTATTTATATTAGTTAGCAATGCAGGGGGGGGGGGGGGCTATTCATTGCTACACCTTCAATTTGTTTAAAGAACTGTTTGTAATGCCCAATTTAAGACAGTTCTTAAAGGGTTTGCAAATATCGAGGATAAAATTTGGACAGGGGAACTAGTGTGTCATCTACTGGAACATTTGTAAAAGGGTAGACACATTGAAGCTCACTAAGTGATCATTCTCCTCTAATTAAAGAGCTTTATGTAGTGGTTTTAAAGCGTGCAGTTTTTTAATGTAAGACTGACTTGCTGATGTGATTGTTGAGGTTGAATGCTAAGTGTTAAGATAGTTTATAGGTGGGACAATTTATAACATCCATAATGGGGATGCAAAGCACTAGTTAAACACTTGGCATCCAACTTATGCACCCATAGTGCTAATTGTTTAGTACCCCATTAGGTTTATTTGGTGATACATTTCATTGTTGCTAGCATCTGATCCACTGGATCTGTAGCCACACTCTACCATGTATTTGATCTTGTTAGATTTCACCTCATCATATACCTTCAAACTCACATGGAAAATTGTTACTAATATTGCAGTCATGGCTTGTCCAATATCAATAGCATCACCTCCACACTCCCTGCCTCTCCTATCTTGTCCATCCTTTTTAAATTACTGTAATACATTACAATTGATACCAATTAGTATATCTGCTTCTGCCTTCACAGGTCTTACTAATTGCCAGTAATCTGGGGCCACAATTTATTCACTAAGGCAACAAACTCAACCCCTTGGTTCCTGATAATCATGATATTTCTGTATGTAAACAATAAGTTAGGCAATTTGGGATTTAGCCGACCAAATTGTATTCTTATTGGTTAAACCAAAATATAGAATGATGGTACAACATGACAAAATTTCATGCCGGCTGTGGCGTCGCCCGGTTAAACAAGGCCCCCGTTGTTTTCGCCAGGGAACCAGGGCGAACAGCGAAAAGTCAGCTACTGGAACAAATCTGAAAATAAACCCCAACTCAACATCACCAGAGTTAAAGATCGGTACTATCAACATAAGAAGCCTGAATGGCAAAGAAATGGAGCTAGCTGAGGAATTAGATAAGTACCAGATCGACATAATAGGGGTGACTGAAACAAAAAAGACCAAAACTGGTGAGATCTTTCTGAGCAATAAATACAAAATGTTATATTCAGGCAATGACAATCAAGGAAAAGAAGGAGTAGCCATAGTATTCAACACAAAATACGAGGCTAATCTTCTTGAATGGCAGTCAGTCTCAAGTAGAGTAATGTGGACAAATATGAGAATGGGGAACTGGACAATGAGACTTATTTGTGCCTATGGTCCCACAGAAGTTTCTACTAAGGTAGAAGTGGAGGAATTTTTTGAGGCTTTAGAAAAAGCAACTGACACAATGAAAAATGAAAAGTTGGTCCTTGTTGGAGATCTAAATAGGAGAGTAGGAAATGATTGTGAGACATACAAAAATATTTTGGGAAAATTTGGAGAAAAGAGCAAAGCTAATAATAATGGCAAATATCTGTTGGATTTCTGCTCAGGACATGGACTGGTTATTACTAACACCATGTTCCAACATAAAAATGTGCACAAATTCACATGGAGAGAAGAGGCTAGAAATAAGAAAAGTCTCATTGACTATGTTATTGTTGATAGTGATGTTTTCTCCCTGGTGCAGGACACCAGAGTGTACAGAGGATTTGAAATTGGAAGTGATCACTATTTAGTCTTGAGCAGGATAAAATTGAATTTCATATTGAAAAGAATAACGTGTAAGAAAGTTTTAAAGCGAATAAAAGTTGAGCAGCTCTCAGATGTGAGCTGTAGACTAAAATACACAAAGATTATTGAAGGAAAAATGAAAGAGTTTGAGAACAGGAATCAAACCTTGGAGATTCAGTGGCAAACTCTGAAGAAAACATTGATTGATTCTGCCAGAGAGGCAAGTGGTGAGGTTGTTTGTAAGGATAAAAAAATCAGAACTCCCTGGTGGACACAGGAGGTTAAAGAGGGAGTGAAGGAAAAGAAGAAAGCATACCAAAAGTTCCTGTAAAATAAGTCAGCTTGTGCTCTTAGAGAATATAGAGACAAATGCAAGAATGCTAAACACTGTGTAAAACTAGCTAAACAAAAGTCATGGGAGGACTTTGGCAAGAATATAGAAAATAAATATCAAGAAGGTGGCAAAATATTCTGGAGGTTGTTGAAGAAGCTTAAGAATGGAGGAAAGAGTGCTATAAAAGGAATTAGAGATGATAAAGGTGACATGAAAACGGGAGAAAAAGATATCCTTCAAGTATGGAGTAATTACTTTGAAAAACTGCTAAATGAAACAAGCAGTGATGACAGCACAGTGGTAAAAAACACTGACCAGGCATTCAGTCAGGAATACATATCCATACTTAAAGTAGAAAAAGCCATCAAAGGCTTGAAATGTGGAAAGGCAGCAGGAGTAGATGATATTCGACCAGAAATGCTGAAGTATGGTGGTATAAGAGTCTTACAGTGGCTGCACTGCATAGTTCAGAAAGCCTGGACAGAGGGACGAATTCCCGATGATTGGAGTAGAGCTCTCATAGTACCCATATATAAAAAGGGAAATAAAACTGCATGTGAGAATTACAGAGGTATTTCCCTACTGAGTTTTCCTGGCAAGATCTATGCAAGTATACTTGAGAAACGGTTGAGAAGAATTGTGGAAGAAAAGCTTGGTGAAGAACAAGCTGGATTCAGGCCAAATAGAGGCTGTCAGGATCAGATCTTCACTTTACGACAAATAGTCGAGAAAGCATGGGAATATAACAAAGATCTGTATTTAAGTTTTGTCGATCTGGAAAAGGCATATGACAAGGTGCCAAGAGAGAAGCTATTCAATACGCTGCAGTTATATGGTGTCAATGGGACATTATATCAAGCAATACTTAGTCTTTATTTGAGTTGTAAGTCAGCAGTTAGAATTGAAGGAAGTACAGGAAGATGGTTTAATGTTAAATCTGGTGTGAGACAAGGATGTACATTATCCCCTCTGTTATTCATTATCTATATGGATCACATTATGAAGGAAAGTGGTATTAAACATGATATCAAAATTGGAGATGTTAATGTCAGCTCTTTGCTTTATGCGGATGATGTTATACTTCTAAATAAATCCACTACAAGTCTGCATGATTCTCTGACTAAATTGAATAGCTCTTGTAATAGATATGGTATGAAGGTCAGCAATAAAAAGACAAAGACAATGAAAATAGGCAGAATCATTGAAAATGTCAACTGTGTTGTGAATGGAGAACCTGTGGAACAAGTAAAACATTTCAGCTATTTAGGCCCGATTTTTACTGAAGATGGTAAATTAAATATAGAAATAGACAACAGAATCAGCAAAGCTGGTATGGTGGGAAGTCAATTGAATAAATTCATGTGGAATATGAAAGAAATTAGTCGGAACACTAAATTCGCTGTATACAAGACAGTGTTCAAACCAGTTTTAACTTATGTATCTGAGAGCTGGGTCAGAAGTAAAACACTTGACCAAAGACTAGAGACTTCAGATATGAGAGTCCTGAGAAAGATTATAGGCGTGAACAGATGGCATCAATGGCAGTATCATATTAAAAATGAGGATATTAGGAAAGAACTTGACATTGTCGGCATCCAGGAATGCGTTAGCAGAGCTAATCTCAGGTGGTATGGTCACTTAAACAGAATGGGTGAGGAAAGATTAGCAGAACAAGTGTTCTCTGCCAGGTTGGCAGGAAAACGACCTAGAGGAAGACCAAGATATAGGTGGATTGATACGGTACAAAGTGCTTTAGACGATAGAAATATAAGATCTGATAATATTGGAGTGTTGACAAGTAACAGATTGATTTGGAGGAAAATTGTAGATAGGAAATTAATAATGATGTAATTTTTTTCATGTAGTACTATCATATCCTGTACACCCATTGAGGGTACATGGCAGGAATTTGATGATGATGATCATGAACAATAAGTTGCCTTTCTGCTTTTTTGTATGCTCACGTCTGTAATCTGCATCATCCACTGGGTAACTTTCAGATCTCTGTTCATATTTAATGCTTTGCTTATACAGATATCTTTGCACATAGGTCTGAAATGGGCAAGGACACAGTCATACTTTCATCACAATCTCTTCCATACTTTAACATATTTGTATCAATAATATAGTTGATAACTAAGTCATTCTTACACACAGATTTTTGCCATTCCTTCCATCATAATCTAGTTCCCCTAACTCTATATTAGGCCTTATAATAATAAATATTTTCTCCAGCTTCTGATACTAAATGCATTCAAGTGAAGGTTGCCCGCCTCTTATATAAATCCATTCTTCCTTTAGACTCACATAGCCACATAGCCAAAAACTTCTACTCGGCCTACACATCGAATCATTTGACATCATAGCTCTTCATTTACTGCTCTCATATCCAGGTAATATTCTAAGTATTTTCATTTTATCACTCTTGCTGCTTTCAGCAATCCTTTCATATCCACATATCATTTATTTTTATTTTTTGAACTGTAATAACATTTTATTTATCATCATACAGGGTATTTACATATATACAATAAAACATACTATTACATTTTCTTTTACAGTACAAAATGTAGAGTACAGTGATTTTTTTAAATATAAATGTACATAATTTTTTTTCAGTATCAATATCATAGCATATTGTTATACAGCCTATTTACATATGTGTGTTGTGATCCATCGAGTCGTTTCCGACTCCTGACGACTCCACAAACATATACTCTCCATTCCGATCTATCCCTGACCATGTCTTTCAGAACCTCCAAGCGCACTCCAATTGCTTCTTTAACTCCATCCACCCATCTAATTCTTGGTCTTCCTCTTCTCCTGCTTCCATCAACTTTAGCATGCATCATCATCTTCTCCAGACTGTCATTTGCTCGCATAATATGTCTGAAATATGACAATTTTTGCTTGACGATCATAGCTTCAAGGGAGCAATCTGGCTTTATTCTTTCTATCACTGATTTATTGGTTTGCTTTGCAGTCCATGGTATTCATAGTAAGCATCTCCAAACCCATAATTCAAATGCGTCTATCTTCCTTCTTTCACTCTTTCTCAGGGTCCAACTTTCACATCCATACAGCACCACAGGGAATACCATTGCTTTCATGGTTCTGATTTTTGTTGTGAGGCTAATATCTTTATCTTTAAAGATCTTGCTTGAATTTGTCATTGCTTTTTTTTTTCGAGTAATAATCTTCTAACTTCTTCGGTACAATAACCATCTTTATCAATTCAGGATCCTGGGAGCACAAAATTGTTAACTGCTTCCATTTTCTCCCCATCTACTTCAAAATCATTAAGTTCACATGTTGCCATAGCTTTTGTCTTTTTTGAGGTTAAGTTTAAGACTGTATTTAGCACTTTCTTCTTTAACTAATAAGTTCCTTCAAATCTTCTTTACATTCTGTTAGCAAGGTGGTATCATCTGCATACCTCAAGTTATTAATATTTTTTCCACCAATTTTAATTCCATCTGAAGATTCCTCCAGCCCTGCCATTCTTAAAATGTATTCGCTGTTCAAGTTAAACAGGTATGGAGATAAAATACATCCTTGTTGCACCCCTTTACCTATTGTGAAATACTCAGTTTCTCCAAGATCTGTTTGGACAGTAGCTTCTTATTCATAATAAAGATTCCTCAGAAGGATAATGAAATGCTCTGGGACTCCCATTGTTCTTAACACATTCCACAGTTTCACATGATCTACAGAGTCAAAAGCCTTGCTATAGTCAAGGAAACAAAGGTAGACATTCTTGCGATATTTCTGTGCTCTTTCTATTATCCATCTCACATTGGCAGTTTGATCTCTTGTTCCTCTGCCTTTTCAAAATCCTGTCTGTTCATCTGGCATTTCTCTCTCTTCATGAATGGTTCCAGTATTTTCTGAATGATCTTAAGTAAGACTTTACTTGCATGAGAAATCAATGCTATAGTTCTGTAATTTTTGCACTCTCTTGCATCGCCTTTCTTCAATAAAGGTATATAAACTGATTTTTTCCATTCCCTAGGCCATTTAGTTGTGATCCAAATTCGCTGACATAGGGCTGTTAAAATTTTAACTGCCTCTTCTCCCAGGGCTTTGAGCAGCTCAGTGGGTATTCCATCTCCTCCTGGTGGTGCTTTCTTACTGGATATCTGTTGCAGTGCCCACCTCACTTCACTCTCCACTGGTACTGGTGCCTGTGTATAATTCTGCTCTTCAAGTTTCTCAGTAATTTTGGAGTCCTTTCTGTAAAGGTCTTCTGTATACTCTTTCCATCTTTCTTTGATGTCTGCAGCTTCTGTAAGATATCCTTTGTGTTTACTTTTCAATATTGTCACCTTGGCACTAAACTTTCCTGTTAGTTCTCTGATCTTTTGAAAAGATCTCTTGTTTTTCCTTTCTTGTTTTGGTCTTCCATTTGTTGGCATTCCTGGTTAAAGTATTTTTCCTTGACGTTGAAACTCTGCATTTAAATGCCATACTTCCTACAAATTTTCTGTGGTCTTCATTTTCCTCCTATCCTGAGCAGTTTTGATGGCATCTTCTGACAGGCATTTGGACTTCTTCTTACAAACTGTTGGAATATTCTTCTTTGCTTTTGTTTTAATTATATCTTTAATCTCTTCCCATAGTTCATCTGGTTTTCTTTCACACAAATTGAGTGTGTTGAATCTGTTCTGTATGCTAATATTGTATTCAGCTGGTATGTTTCCAAGATCATATCTGATAGGCATTTATAATGTTTTCAGTTTCCGTAGTTTCACATGTATCGTAACCACTAATAACTCATGATCTGTTCCACAGTCTGCACCTGGAAAAGTTTTGACAGACCGAATTGATCTTCTCCATCTTCTTTGTCCAAGTATATAGTCAATTTGATTTCTGTGTTGTCCATCAGGTGATACCCATGTGTACAATCTTCTTTTTGCGCTATTTAAAGCAGGTGTTAGCAAGAATTCTCTGCACAAAACTCAACTAGTCTCTTCCCTGCAGTGTTACGAATAAATACCTAAACCAAAACGACCTGTTATTCCTTGTTCCTCAGTCTCTCCCACTTTTGCATTCCAGTCTCCAATAAGTAGCCATAAATCTCGCTTTGGTGCTGCATCTATCATTTCTTGTAACTTGCCATAAAGTTCTTCAATGTCTTCTTCTGATGCCTCTGTAGTAGGTGCATAAACCTGAATGATGGTCATATTCATTAGATGTCCACTCACTCTGAGAGAAATGATTCTGTCACTCACTGGATTATAACCCAATACATACCTAGCTATCTTTTTCCTGAGTAAGAAAGATACTCCATTTTTTTGACTTGTCTCATGTCCTGAGCAATACACCATATAGTTCCCTGACTGAAAATGGCCCATTCCTGTCCATCACTTATTCCCACTATATCCAGCTTCTTGCACTCCATTTCTATCTTTATTATTTCCAGCTTACCTTGGTTCATACTTCTAACATTCCAAGTTCCAATCCTGTGATTTTTGGTGAAACAGAGAGCCTCCCTTTTCCAGCCAACAACATCCATGACCAAGCTTCCTTCTGGGTTTGACCTGGACACATCATAAAAACTAGTTCTACTTGTGGAAGCCCCTCTTTTCTTCTCCAGTTGCATGTTGGATGCCTTCAGGACCAGGGGTCTTACCATCCAGCACCATATCGTACTTTCTCATTTTTGGCGTGTTCATGGAATGTTCTTGGCAAGGTACAGAGGTGGTTTGCCATTGCCTTCCTCTGGAATATTTTTCGATTTTGCAGTCTAGATCTGCACTGTTCTGTGAAAATTGTGTATATTTACATACAATTAATAATTTTATTATTATTTTTATTATTATTGATCTCTCAAATATTTACATATATACAATTATCATCTTGATTAACATTCAGTATATTATTTTACAAGGTTCAGCACTAAGTGCTACATATAATGAAATTGCAATAATAATTGTGATAACATAGTTTTTTTGCTATCTTTTAAAATAACAATCACAGTAATAATTTACAATTATATAGTTCAGAGTTACACAAGTTATATAATATTACATGTAGTTTACTATTTTTTTTTTCAAAGTTTGAGAAAGAGTGATTATACAACAGTATTTACATATGTGCAATTAAAATATTATATTTCCTATTTCTCATAAACATACAATGTAAACTCATTATTTACATAATATAATAAATTTAGTTTAATCCTTTATCCAAGTGTGAGCAAACAAAGTTTGCGCCTGAAAGTATCTTCAGGACTGGGGTAAGGTGGTACAACACCAGGGCACTCCTTGCAAAGGTGGAGCAAGCTACCAACACTCCTATCTCAGTATCTCCCATAATGCAAAGGTGGAGCAAGGAGTTCCCTGGTGTTGTACCACCTTACCCCAGTCCTGAAGATACTTTCAGGCGCAAACTTTGTTTGCTCACACTTGGATAAAGGATTAAACTAAATTTATTATACTCTAACCAAGTGAAAAATAAACTTTCAACATCATTATTTACATATTTTTTTCATGTTACATAGTAATATTATATTAATGATATTATCACATAATAATCAGTATCTTCTTGATTGTTATGTAATTTACTGACTGTTTTGTTACATTTCTGCATTTGATTATAAGGATTACGTGTAGATGGGTGAGACAAGTTAATCCCACCTACTTCGAAGCTTGGGTTAGCTTTTATGAAGAGAGTGGGATTTAGTCTTCACTATTTATGTTGTTGTTACTGTTTATGCATAGGCTGTAGGCATTGGATGCTGGTGATTTGTGATGTGTATATTAGTGTTAAGGGTGTATTAACTTTGTTGGTATATTTTCCAGAGTTCGTTTTTTAATGTTCTGTAGTTATCTATGTGTTTTAAATTTCCTGGTAGGTTGTTGAGTTGCATTGGTATCTGATGTGATCTCACAGAAGAACCGTATTAGTTGTTGAAGGGTGTGGGGATGTAGAGAGTTGTTGTAGGTCGTGTTATACGATATGTGTGTCTGTTGTTTCGATAGGCGATGTTGAAGTAATTCCTTGTTAATATCATGTAGTGTTTCAGGTTTTTAATGCTCAGGATTCTATGTGTCGCCATGTGCTGGTCAGATATTGGTTGTTGTGTGTAAAGTGTCCAAATCACTGTTGACACAATTTTCCCGTGTAATATTTCTAATTTGTTAGGTGGCTGTTTGATGTGTTTGCATAGACTGTTATACCGTATCTGAGTAGGGATTCGCAGATACCGTGATATAGGATTTTTTTTTATGTTGGATGGAATAATGTCTTTTACTTAGAGTTTTGCTGCAATGATCCGGAGTTTGGTATGTAAGTATTTTATATGTTTTGTCCATTTAAGGTGGCAATCTATATAGAGACCAAGGTATTTTGCATGTGTTACAGATTTGATTTCGGGACATTTGCAGGTATTTTTGTTGTTAATGCAGCGGTATGTGTGACAGTGTATCGATAGTGGTGCGGGGCACATGATTCTTGGGTTGTGTATTATCAACATCTGTGTTTTGGTGCTGTTGATTAGAATTGTGTTTTGGTGGAAGTATGTTGTGATTTCATTTAGGTTTTGTTGTGCTTTGCAGAGAGCCGTGTTGATGTCTGTGTGGATTGCTAGTAGTGCGGTGTCATATGCATACTGAAATATTTGACTTCTTATGACCATGTTATTAACATCATTAACGTATATGTTGAATAGTGTGGGTGATAATATGGTGCCTTGAGGAACACCGTGTTTTATTTGTATACCTCGGCTGTGACATGTACTTATTTTTGTTACTTGTGTTCTGTTTGAGAGGTAGTTCCTGAACCATGTATGCAGTGTTCCTCTTATACCTATTGAGTATAGTTTGGTGAGTAGTATGTCATGTTCAAGTGTATCAAATGCTTTGGTTAAGTCAAGCAGTATAAGGACAGCTTACTTGTTTTTGTCGAGAGCTTTGTTTATTGTGTCGGCGATGTCTTCTAATAAAGTGACAATGCTTTTTGTTTTCTGAAAGCCGTATTGGTTTTTTGAGATGATGATGTACTTCTGTTAATAGTTCTGTAGTCTGGTGTGTGTGTTATTTTTTCTAGAATTTTTGAGATGACTGGTAGGGTAGCTATTGGTCTGTACTTCTGAGTATCGTTTCTTTTACCGTCTTTGTATATTGGTGTAATTGTTGCAGTTTTTAGTTGTTGTGGAATAATGCCTGTGTCGAATATTATGTTCACAAGTCTCAAAAGTATTGGATTTATTTGTTCAAAGTGTGTTATAAGGTCTGTGAGTCTTATTTTGTCTATTCCTGGACTGGTCTTTGGTTTTAGTTGTAGGAGTGCTTCTTTCAGTTCCTGTTTTGTTACGGGTGGAAAATACATAGTTTGTTGTTGGCTTTGTGTCGGTAGTTTTTTGTCGATCGTTGGTAGTTTGTCTTTTTTGAGTTGTGTGATATTGTTTGTGAAGGCATGATTGAATGAGTTTGCTAGTTCCCCTTGGTTTGTGTCCTGACCGAAGCTTTTGCAATAAA
Source organism: Typopeltis vanoorti (assembly GCF_054136105.1). Lineage (NCBI taxonomy): Eukaryota > Metazoa > Arthropoda > Arachnida > Uropygi > Thelyphonidae > Typopeltis > Typopeltis vanoorti. Next base: position 144,511,565 of record NC_143556.1, read on the forward strand.
ATCTTGTGCTGAAGTTTTCTTTTTTCGAGTTACTAATTCGTTGAGTGTAGCCCATGTTTGCTTCATGTTGTCGTTATATTCCATGAATTTTTGGAAGTAGTAGCGTAATTTTTCCCTATGAATTTTTGTTGTTAGTTGATTTCTTGTGTTTTTGTATATGGTTTGTAAACGTGTGTTACTGGATGACTTTATGAGTTTTTTCCATAGATTTTCTTTTACGGTAATACTATTTAGTATGTCGTCATTTATCCATGGATTGTTGTCTGTTTGTCACCTCGTTTGTGTAGGCGTTGTTGCTTTTTTGTATATTTCTGTGAACTTTAGTTGAAAATTCTCGTATAATGTTACAGGATTGTTTATTTTAAGTAGGCAATTCCTGTCTGTATTTTTTCATCAGTGAAATCATAGTAATACCATTTCTTTTACTTTTATTTTTTTGCTTTTCAATTACATTCATTACATTTTTTATTTTAGCACCTGAAAACTCAAAGTAGTAACATGGTCATCTGTTGCATGTTTTAAAATTGAGTCTCCATACCATATAATATCCTTCATATTGTTACCTACCTGATAATCATTATACAATAACTTATTTGGTTCAGTGATGATTCATTGTTTCATTTTTTTCTGCTTACCTTTTGTGTTCTTCTGATTCCTCTCTAATCACTGTTCAAATTTTTTTTTTCAGTTCCTTCGTTGTTTAATAATTTGTTTTAATCTAGTTATTTCCAAAGTTAATTCATGCCCCAATATCCTCGTTAATTTCCAAAATGGCATATCACTGGAACAACTTCTTTGTTTATAATTTCACTCAATGATTATTATCTATTTATAATCATTTATTAATATTTATATTTTTTTATTATGTTATTTTCTTAGAATAATTAATTATTATAGTAAAATTGCTGCTGATTTTTGTGTCTTTATAGTGTGTGATATATTTCCTGATATTTTGTTGGAATATTGTTAATATTAGAGTAGTACAGAAAACGGTATCAAAATTTCTCAAGAACAATAGAATAGCAACAAAGAGTAAGGTTAGCAAAATTGTTAACAAGGTGACTTACCCCAGTGAACAGAATCATGCAATTTCAGAATCTACTTTGGAAATATCTGAACTAAAGCAAATCATTAGACAGATGACAAGTGAATTGGAAAAGTTGAAAAGTGTTTATAGAGGAATCGGAAGGACAAGAATGATAAGCAGCAAAAAGGAGAACCAAAAAGCATCAACTCAGTTAACATTTCATGTAAAGATAATCAAGTAGGTAAAACACATTATAAAAAGAAGGAATATGGTATGGAGATTCAATCATAAAGCATGTGATTGATGGTCATGTGATTACTTCTAGTTTTCTGGGTTCTAAAATTAAAAATTTAATGAGTTGAAAAGCAGAAAAGTAAAAGAGATGGTAGCTTTGCTAAGAGCAAACAATTTTTTGTGTGATAAATACTGTATGAGAGAAAATGTGAAAGGACTGTTGGAAGAAGTGAGAGTAAAGAGTGAAAAAGTGAAAATAGTTCATAATAATATCAATTAATAAGAAAAATAAATGAAGAAGGATCATGCTGACACAATGATTCGGTGTTTAGGCTATGTAAAAGGAATGGCTCTGAGTATTTGGATGTGTGCAGTGAGTTTGAGAGAAGAATGTATTTGTATAAGAAGTATGGCCTATGCGTGAATGCGTTTGATATCAGGAGTCTGGAAAAATTATTAATAGGTATAAGACCTGACTCAGAGAGTCAGAAAAATTACATTATGCTAGTAAGAATGCTGAGAATCTGTGTGAAAGAGCAACTATGTTGTGTAATGTTAATGAGGAAAGCATGTTGTCATGGAAATGATTTTATGAGGAAAAACAAATTGTGTGTTTTGTTCAGTTCGGACTTGTTAAGCAAGTGCAAAGAAGCCAGCATAAGCAAGCCATTAGATAAAAATAGAGATATGCAAGTTGTTCAACTGGGTCACAAAGACTACAGAAGTAAGAAAACAAAAGTACATACCAGTAACTTATGTCTGTACACTATTACCAAGCGTATCAAACAAAGGAGTAGAGCTAGTTGCTTTGGTGTGAACATGTTGGTGCACATATTGCAGGCATTAGTCAGACTTGGCTGAGAGAGGTTAAGTGTAAAGGGCACAGTATCTGCAGAAAAGATGGGCAGGATATCAGAGGAGGGTTGTGCCACTAACGATATCAGATGATTTGAGTCCAATTACACACTCATTGCTACACAGGGAAAATTTTCCCTGTGTAGCAGTGAGTTTGAAGTCATCTGGTGCAAGGTGGAGTCTAACAAGATAAAATGCATTGCAGAGTGTTGTTTCAGACCTAGGTGATTGGTTGCTAGTGACAACAAAATCCATTTCCAAATAAACGTGACCGGCACAAAATGTGTAATCATCACTGATGACTTTAATTATCGAAACATTGATTGAGTAGTGGAGAAATCTCATGAGAAGAATGAAACTGAGTTTATTGACTGTTGCAAGACAACTTTCTTAAGCAGCATATGACAGAAGTTACTCAAGGTCAAAGAATGTTAGATCAGTTATAGTGTCAGAAGGGGCTCTAGTTAAAGATATGGTTGTTTTGCCTCTGATTTGTGACAGTAATCATTCTATATGAGTTTGGAATGTGACCAAGTTTCAGAAATAGTTACATGCTGAACTATAAAACAGAAAATTATGACCAACTGAAAAGTAACTAGGTTCTGTTCCATGGTATTATTTGCTAGATGGGAAGAATATTGCAGCACATGGAAAGCATTTAAAAAATACTTAAATGATGTGATATTGCAAAGCGTCCTACAGTTCAAATAATAAACATGATAGGAGTGGAATGGATGTATGGTCTTATTAGTTAAACAAGAGATTTGTAAGAAACAGATGATGTGGGAGGAATGTGCATAAGTGTGTGTATGTGAATGATCAGATTATATTACAAAACAATGAAGATGACCTTCAAAAATTAGTTTATGAATTAAACAAAATAAGGTAGCAAAACAATTTAAAAATTTTACAAAGAAAAAAAAAAGATGTCATAACATTTAAAGGTTGAGATCATATTAGATCGAAGGTAAGGTTGAGATCGAAGATAAAATAACAGAACAGGTCACCCAGTTGAATTATTTAAGTTGCATAACAACATATCTAAAAGACAAAGATATAGATGCAAAAAAAGTGCAACTTTAGAAAAATCTATGGAACAGGTAAAAGGACACCAAATGGGGGAAAAAATGACAAAAAATCCAACTTAAATTTTACTAGGTAATGGCCACCCTATTCTATTATATGATTCTGAAATATGGTCTCTTAAAAAGAAAGATCAAAGTACAATACAGGCAGCAAAAATGAGATTTTTTAATAATTAAAGAATGCACAAAATCAGACCATATAAAAAATGAAGATGTTAGAAGAGAGATGGGTATTTAGAGGATAGAGGAAAAAATCAAGGAATATATAGAGCAATGGAAAGAGCTTCTATATAGAATGGAAAGATATCTACCAAAAGAAGCAAATATAGACCAAAGGGAAAAAGAGAAGGGGGGGGAGACTAGTGAAGCTGGATCAGGTAGATACCTGATCCTTGATCAGAAGAAGAAAACTAATTATTCTAAAGAAAAAAAATCCAATAAATCAGATAAAATCAGCAATTTCATAGGATGTTCACTATATAGCTATGAACCACTTAGTCATAATTGTCAAAATGCTTGTGTTGGACATTCTGCAAGTAGACTATTATTTAAATTACATTTCGTGTTTAAACAGTGCAGAGTTTAATAGATGGTAGCGACAGATTCAGTCACCCATGGTGCCACCATAGTCATAATACGATTCCACATTGAGAATGAAGCACATCATTCTCAATGGAATGAATACAACCCAGAGGTACAATAAAATTCAAGTTTATTAGATCTTGTATTTCGTATCAGTCATAGAGACATTATCAGGAATACATTCTCAAAATTGTAAAAGCACACATGCACAGAAATGCTCACAACAATAAATGGAAAGAAAATTAGACTAAAAGAATAAAGCCTATTACTATTATTACGGGCAACTCCAGGGAGTCATTAGACTCATCGAGGGAGGCCCCAAATCATATTCATCACAACTATTCGACATTCATACAGTATCTATCATACCTCGCCTTAAACTCATTCACTGTCACAGCATCCACCACAGACTCAGGGAGTGCATTCCACTCATTCACTACTCTAAAAGTAAAGAACCCAGCTCTAACACCTTTACTAACCACACTTTTGCCCAGTTTCCATGGTTGTCCCCTAGTCCTCCCACAACCAGCCCTGTTCTCAAAAATATCTTCTGAATTAATTTTACAGAAACCCTTCAGTAATTTGAATGTCTCAATCATATCTCCCCTCCTCCGCCTATCAACCAATTTTTGCAACCCACAAATCCTCAACCTGTTCTCATAAGGTTCATTCCACAGACCTGCTATCATATTGGTCACTCGCCTCTGGATCCTCTCCACCTCCTCCCAATCAAGAAGAAGCCTAGGTGACCAAATCTGAGCACAGTAGTCGAGATGGGATCTTATCAAGGCTCTATACAGAGGAACAATAACCTGCTTGTCTCTGCTTGTCAACGTATTCTTCAGCAACCAAGTGATTTGATGAGCTGATTTGGCCACTTTTGCAATGTGTCCCCTAAATTTCAATTCCTTATCCACCAACACTCCTAAATCTCGTGCCTCATCAATTTCCTGGAGCACGGTTCCACCAATGCAGTAAACTGCTGCCAATCTTTTCACCCCAAAATGCATAACCTTACATTTTGCCACCTTAAATTGACATCCATTCTCCTTAGCCCAGACCCCCAATCTATCCAAATCATCCTGCAAAATTTTGACGTCATCTGCATTCACTATTGCCCTACCCAACTTCGCATCATCCGCAAACAAATGAACTGTTCCTCTCAGATCCTTTCCTATATCATTTATGAACAAATTAAACAGCAGTGGTCCAAGAACAGATCCTTGTGGCACACCACTAGTCACATGCCGTCTTGTGGACTCTACTCCTGAGTAAACCACTCTCTGATATCTCTCCGTCAACCACCCTCCTATCCATCTCACCAACCCTATATCCATCCCCATATGCTGCAATTTACTGATTAGAATTCCATGTGGTATCCTGTCAAAGGCCTTAGCAGGGTCCAGTAGAATCACTGTAAACCCATTACCCTTATCCAGTTCAGCTGTCACTGTGTTATAATACGTGAGCAAGTTACTGAGGCATGACCTACCCTTCACAAAACCATGCTGTCCCTGATACAGCATCCCATTTTCTTCTATCCAATCTTGTATTTTCCTCTTGACTATTTTCTCTAAGACCTTGATAATGATTCCTGTTATGCTGATTGGCCGGTAATTTTCAACAGCAGCCTTGGAACCACCTTTGTGCAGCGGAACTATTTTCCCCTCTTTCCACCCCCTTGGGACTGACCCAGTCCTGAGGCTCAAATTAAACAAAATGGTCAAGGGCACTGACAATTCTTTAGCCGCTTCACGTACGACACGAGCTGGTATTACCATCCAATCCCACAGATGTATTGACATTGAGGTTCTGTAATAGACTAGTTACCTCTACTTCATTCATCACAATTCCAGTATAAGTTCTTCCATTCCTGCAGAGTCACCACCTGGATGATATACTCTTGCAAAGTGCTCGCTCAGTAATTCCACAATATCGACTGATTTGGTTACCTCCCTACCCTCAGCATTTTTTAAGATCATTCTACCATGAGCATTTTTCCTTTTACTTGCAACATATTGAAAAAACTGTTTGGGATTCTCTTTAGCCTGCATGGCCAATTTCCTTTTGTAATCTGCTTTTGCTTTTCTTACCACCTTTGTTACCATCCTGGCCTGAGCTTTATACTGTTCCTGCACCTGATGGTCACCCTTCTCCTTAAATTCCCTCCACAATTGTTTCTTTTTTTGCAGCTCAAGCTTAATAGTGTTATTCATCCATTTAACCCCTACTTGATTTATTATTCGGACTCTTGGTATACAGTCAACCATTGCCTCCTGCAAACAGTTCTTAACCACCTCCCATGCACTATCAACATCCAGCCCTTGCAGTTTTACATGCCATGGCATTGAGCCAAGCACACACCTAAGCTTGTCATACTTACCAGCCCGGTAATTCCACAAGTACACTGTCTTAATTGTAAATTCGACTCCTTTAGCCACCTCCCAAGTCATGACCTTATGGTCACTCTCACCAATTGGTTGCAACATGGTCATTAAACTATAATAAATTTCGTTTAATCCTTTATCGAAGTGTAAACAAAGTTTGCCCCTAAAGTAACTTAATGGAATGAGGCAACTCGTGGTAAAGGTGGACCAAGCTTTCATCACTCCTTGTCTTAGTATCTCCCATAATGCAAAGCACATCTCCTTGCAGTCATGTATAATGCTATGCATTAAGGGAAGGGCCACTACCCAGACCAGTTTTGACCTTTATTGAGGTCTTGTCAGTGGGAGCCAGACCCAGTGGTGGTGATACTAAGGTGGAAGTAATGAAGAGGTTATATTTACCTATACAAGTTGCCAAAAGGTGTCTCACCTTATTATTAAATTACTCTGGATTAGAGAGAAAGATGTTGGAAGTTTTTTCCGCTTGGTTAGACTATAATAAATTTATAGTTTAATCCTTTATCCAAGTGTAAACAAACAAAGGTTGCGCCAGAAGTATCTTCAGGACTGAGGCAACTCGTGGTAAAGGTGGACCAAGCTCTTATCACTTGTCTTAGTATCTCCCATAATGCAAAACACATCTTGCAGAAACTTCCAACATCTTTCTCTCTAATCCAGAGTAATTTAATAATAAGGTGAGACACCTTTTGGCAACTCGTGTAGGTAAATATGCCCTCTCCATTACTTTCACCTTAGTATTACCACCTCTGGGTCTGGCTCCCACTGACGAGACCTCAATAAAGGTCGAAACCAGTCTGGGTAGTGGCCCTTCCTTTAATGCATAGCATTATAAATGTCTGCAAGGAGATGTGCTTTCTATTATGGGAGATACTAAGACAAGTGATGAGAACTTGGTCCACCTTTACCACGAGTCGCCTCAGTCCTGAAGATACTTCAGGCTCAAACTTTGTTTGCTTATACTTGGATAAAGGATTAAACTAAATTTATTATATTAAAGATTTGGGAAGCTTTAATTCTAAAGCCAACAGCACTAATATAAAACACCTCTTATAGGACTTCAAGCTTTTAGTCTAATTTTCTTTTGCTTATCCTTTTGAGTGTTTTTTGTATGTGTTTTTGCAATTTTGATATTGTGTCGGTGACAGAAACAAAATATAGGCTCTAATAAACTTGTATTTTATTCTTTCTGTATGTGTTATTTATTCCATTAAACTTAATAACGAGTTTAAACTAGCACTTAAGCTTAAGTACTAGACTGAATTTTCTATAAATCAGTTAGTCATAAAAAAAAGTTGGGATATGTAGAAATTTATGTATGTGTACTTCTATAAATCTAGGTGGATTTGTGGATGTGTACATACATCCATAAATATTTGCACTAGATGTATTGATATATGGCAAAGTAAATTATTATTATATGACTATTGCCATATATCAGTACTACTAGTATGGTGATGTATACTTTTTTTTTTAAATAGTTCTGTATGAATCGCATTATGAAGAAAAAATGGCATTCTACATGTTATCAAATTTTGTGATATTAATTTCAGCTCTTCACTTAATGCAGACAATGTTATACTCCTAAATTAATCCATCACAGGTCTACAGAATTCCTTAACTAAATAAAAAAAACTCAATTTCAACTGATTGCACAACAATTTTAGTGACTATGGCAAATTAAATATGAAAATAGGCTAAATAATAAGCAAATCTTGTATGGTGAGGAATCAACTTAAAAAATGTACCTAGAATTATAGCGAAATTAGTCAAAACACTGTCTTGTATATGGCAGTTTAGTGTTTTGACGAATTTCTCTGTAATTCTAGGTACATATTTTTAAGTTGATTCCTCACCATACAAATAGAAACTGGTTGATTCATGGAGCTGAGATTGATATAAATCAGTTGATCAAGACCACAGACATGAGAAAAATTAGTAGAATGAACAGTGGCATTGATGGCAGAATCATATAAAAAATGCAGATGTTAGGAAGAAACTTGACACTGTAAACATTCAAGAATGTTTGAACAGAACGGGAAAGGAAAAATTTAACAAACCTGGTGTTTGATGCCAGAATCAAGATCAAGATATAGGTGGATTGATACAGTTAGAAGTGCCGTAGAAGACAGAGACATAAGATTTTGATATTAGTCAAGCGTCAAGCTCCTGAGAACAATATTGTCAGGTGTTGTTAGACAAATACAATATAAACTAAGTTGAAAGAAACTTGACATTAAAAACTTTTCATATGGCAATGTCCTTTCATCTTGTACATCTTTTAAGGGTATATATGAGGAATTTGATGATGACTTATTTTAAATTTTATATCCTTTAAAATAGTCCCACTATTCTGTTTATGCTTTTCATAAACAGAATAGTGGGACTTTTTTTTTCTTCCAGTATATGAATTTTATATAAAAAGTAATTTGTATTGCAGTCCCATATTACATTTTTTTTCTTTGTTTGAAAATAGAAGTGTATTTTATTTAGATCAAGCCAGGAGGACCATGAGGATTTCACTCTAGTATCATTTACATCAAAAGAGTATAATTCAAAAGATGTAAGTTTGAATAATCTTAATTTAGCATTCATGAAGGTTAATTTTTGTATACTTTGATCTTTTGTTGTGTAGATTGGCTCTTGACATTATGTTAACAGTCATGTTTTGCTATGTAAAAATTATGGAGATAAATTCTGTGTTGGAATAATAAGTTTAAAATAACTGCTTGATGTTTTGACATTTATATTAGTCATCAGAAATCATGACACAAGCTACATAATGGTTCAGTAGTACAGTTTGCTACCATATGCTACAATCCCAAACTTCTAGATTACATTTCATTGCATTACACTCCCATTCATTTGCCCACTGTCCAATCTACTCAAATTCTCCTGAAAGGATATTCACATTGTCTGCAAACAACTGAATATCCTCTTTCTCGTAGAAAGGTTATATGCCGGTTATACATAATTATTAATTGACTTAAGGAATTCACAACGTACAATAGAATATAAATTAAATTAACCTTTAATATATATTTCCAATATTTCGGCAACGTCACGTTGCCATCTTCAAAGGAATTTAAGATAAAGACACGTGCATGCCGGCACTACATACAGTAAATGAGGACAAAGCAGGAAACTATCGTTTCTTCTTCTAAAAGTCCTGATGGTGCCCCATAGCGGGCTATGTAGGTATTCTCATGGAACCAAATTCGTTGAGGTTTGGCATATTTCTTAGGACTGAGGCTGATTCCATGAAAAGTTTTTCAAACTTTTCATGGAGTGGCTATACTGGTGAAAACGAATGTAGAAATTCTGATATTCGCTGTCCTGCCTGTTTGGCTGAAGTAGGACAGCTTACAGCTGCAAGGGACCTGGTATACACTAGGTAGATCTAGTGGAAGTGGTTGGTCTTTAGTGGAGCGGATAGAGGATGCCCCAATTTTCTATATGGTCTGTAACAAGAAGTCAAGTAATGTTTTCTTAAGATTTGGGTAATTTTTTCCTAGGTGCCTCAGATGCAGGGAATGGTGATGGATTTAATCCTTGTTGTGAAGGGGGGAGGGTTGTGGTTTACTGGTTTCAATATTTTTTCAGATTTTTTTTTTTGGGGGGAGAGGGGGTAGCCATTGGCTGAGAAAGTGTTGAGGATGTGATTTAGTTCAGTGGTTAGGGCATTGTCATTTGAACAGATTAGTTTAGCCCTGTTGTATAGTGTCTTCATAACTCCATATTATTGTGGGGGGGGGGATGTATCTGCCTGTATGGGTGGGTTTTCAATAAACAGAGAAAACCAAGGTTCCATCAGGCTGGCGATAATAAAGAAGTTGGCCAAGGGTGGGGAGAGTGGTGAACCGACCATTGCTCTCCCCTCTATTTGTTCGTAGAATTTTCCCTGCCAAACGAAACAGCCTAAGTTCATTGTGAACACAAATAGGGCTAATATATCGGGAAGAAATTTATTTTGAATTAGCTCTAAGTTTCTTTGAGTGGGACATTTGTGAATAAGGAGGAGACGTCAAAACTGACCATTATGTCAGTATGTTGGAGTGTAAGGTTTTCTATGCTGGCTTTGAAGTGGGCTGAGTTTTTTTATGTGTGATGGTGTGTTGCGTATAGTGTGTGAGCGCTTTGGCCAAATGTTTAACTAATTATTGATTCCCCCAAATGTGGGGGTATCAATGCCATCCACTATGGGATTAGCTTCATAACCATATGGCTTCGCTACGTTGATGATGTGTTTGCTATTTGGCCACATGGCTCTGACACACTCCTCTTCTTAACACACTTAAACAACCAACACCCCAGAATCAAGTTCACCCTGGAGAAAGAGGAAAACAACAGCTTCTCTTTCTTAGACACACTAGTCACTCGCCAACCTGATGGAACCTTGGTTTTCTCTGTTTATAGAAAACCCACCCATACAGGCAGATACATTCACCAACCATCTCCCCCCCCCAGAATATGGAGTTATGAAGACACTCCCTAACCACTGAACAAAATCCCATCCTCAACACTTTCTCAGCCAATGGCTACCCCCCCCCCCCCTCACAACAAGGATTACTCTAAATCCATCACCATTCCCTACATCTGAGGCACCTCGGAAAAAATTACCCAAATCTTAAGAAAACATGACTTGACCTCGTGTTACAGATCATATAGAAAATTGGCATCCCTTATCTGCTCCACTAAAGACCAACCACTTCCACTAGACCTACCTAGTGTATACCAGGTCCCTTGCAGCTGTAAGCTGTCCTACTTTGGCCAAACAGGCAGGACAGCGAATATCAGAATTTCAGAACACAAGGACTACATCCATTTTCACCAGTGTAGCCACTCTGATCTTGCAGACCATGCTCTGGATACATGCCACAGATTACGGTGGAAGAAAGCCACAATAATACACCGTAGCAAGTTCAAGAGTTCAAGTTTGAAAAACTTTTCATGGAATCAGCCTCAGTCCTAAGAAATATGCCAAACCTCAACGAATTTGGTTCCATGAGACTGCCCCAAATTTGGGAGACATACATCATGAGACCTTCAGCCCAACGGCCAAGAATACCTACATAGCCCACTAGGGGGCACCATCAGGACTTTTAGGAGAAACAATAGCTTCCTGCTTCGTCCCCATTTACTGTTATGTAGTGACGGCGTGCACGTCTTTATTGTAAGTTCCTTTGAAAATGGCAACGTGATGTTGCCGAAATATTGGAAATATATATTAAAGTTTAATTTAATTTCTATTCTATTTTACATTGTGAATTCCTGAAGTCAATTAATAATAATGAATATCCCCTTATGGTCCACTTGACAAATTAATGGACATAAATGTTAAAAAGTGGATGTCCCAATACTGAGTCTTGTGCAACTCCACTTGTGATCTTCTTCCTTGATATCTTTCTCTTGTACACAAGTCGCTGATATCTGTCAGGCAGCCAGTATCCAATGTAAATCCCTAACCTGACCTGTAGGCTGCAAATTAAATGTCAACTTGTCATGTGGCACCTAGTCAAATGCCTTTGTAAAATAAAAAAAATGTCAGTACAATCCTTTGTACTTGTTACTTTATTATAAAAATCATCCCGATTGCTGAAACAAGAGTGCTGTTAACAAATTCATGCTGAACCTCAAAGGTAATGTTAACCTCAATGTTCCCTGTTTTATACAGTTTCTCACTAATTTCTCCAAAATCTTAACAACCATAATAGAAATAGTTGCCAAACTGGTCTATAGTTTGCATACATTCTACCACCACCACTCTTGAACCGTCTTATCCTCCTCGTATTCCTTGGCCACCTTTCTTACAGCCAGAATTTCATTGAACTGCCAGGTCAGTGAAACTAAGTTCCTGAGCATATTCTCTTAAAACACATGTCAATATCCCATCCAGGCCCACCACTTTATTGATATCCAGAGTATTTAGTATTCAAAACACATTCACTTCTAAACCTTGAACCCTATCATCATCATAAAATTCCTTACATTTATTCTCTCTCTATAAGGTCTCTCCCTCTAGTAATAAAACATACTTTTCTAGAATGAAATACCTTAATAAAGTAATTTAAACAACTGCACTGTGTCATCTGCATTGATCACTTCACCCCCACCCCCATTTTCATTTCACAGTGTCATTCTTCTACAATCATTTCTCTTCCTGCTGACCACACAAAAGAATTCAGGATTTTCATTGGGTTGCAGGGCTAATTTTTTTTTTTTTTTTTTTTTTTTTTTTTTTTTTTTTTTAATTCCCATTTTGTCTTCCTTACGAGGGTGGTTCTGAAGAGTTCCCGGCCTAACAATGAAAAAAACGAATTTGATAATTTCTAAATTATTTAATTATTTTTATTTTTTAACATAATCTCCCTAAAGACTAATACATTTATTCCAGCAATGCTCCAGTGCCATTATCCAGTCCCTGTAGTGGTTCTCTTTAAGATCTGCAAAATGCCCCTCTACAGCTGCAATCACCTCTTGATTCGAAGAAAAATGCTGACCAGCAAGGAAGAGTTTTAGTTTTGGGAAGAGATAGAAGCCAGAGAGGGCCAAATCTGGGGACTAGGGTGGATGCTCCAACAATTCATTGGAGATCCGTCATTGCCAAAACACCTTTGTCAGCAGGTGCATTGTCCTGATGAAAGATGAATTTTTTCTTCTGCAAACAGGGTCTTTTCTCATGAAATTTTCCGTCTAGTCTCGTTAAAAGATTGGAATAATATTCCCCAGTTATTTTTACACTTTTCAATAATTAATATACAAAATGCCTTTAGCATCCCAAAACACAGATGCCATGACTTTCCTGCAGATGAAACTGACTTTGTCTTCTTTGGCACTGAACAACCAGTTTCTGTCTACTGTTTTGACTGCTGTTTGGATTCTGGTGTGTAATGGTGAATCCAAGTCTCATCCATAGTAATAAATCGATGCATAAAATCAGTTTTATTCTTGTTAAAATGCTCCAAGCACTGTTCAGAGATTTTTATCTGAGTGCATTTTTGATCTGTGTACAAGCGCAGTACCCATCTTTTGCAAAGCTTTTTCATTCTTCATGCAAAATATATCCTACACATGCTTTTGAAATGCAATTTTATGCACTTTGACTTGCCGGTCATCCAATACCATATCGTGCACTTGATCAATGATTTCTGGCGTTGTTTGTTACACTTTTTGGACGTCCTTCACGTTGATCGTCTTCAAGGCTGGTAGAGCCATGTTTAAACTCGGCAGCTCATTTCTTAATTGTGGAAAATGAAGGAGAAGAGTGCCCATAAACTTTTGTGAACTTTGAATGAGTTTCTTTTGCCATTAAACCTTCTTTTACAAAGAATTTTATAACTGCAAATACTCAGTTTTATCCATTTCAAGGGATACAGACAACACTTTTGCTTCAGACAGCTGTATAAAACAAACTACTTGATAGAATGACTTGCAATTTCACATGGATGCTTATGACAGGTGTACAAACTTAGAAAAAAAATCTCTTGCTGATATTGTTGTCATCTATGGTTGATACCGGGAACTTTTCAGACCACCCTTGTATTAAACTAGTCATTTTCATTCCTCTCAAATCTGTTCTCCACCTCACTCTTAATATTTTTTTCTTTAACCTCTTTTTCATCTGCAGCATCTGTTTGACTTCTAGTCATCCACTTTTACCTAAAAAAAAAAAAAAATGTTATCCCTTTCACTTAAAAGTATGCATCTTGTCATTGCTGCTAATAAATATTTCTTTACTAGCTCACATGTACTGGTGATATCAGTCCCTTTCAATTCTTACACTATAGAAGTGTGCTAAGCTGATTTCTAGGATTTTCATCTACCGAAAGATGTCTTCATCCTCCAGTGAAGACTATTTGGTCATCCTCCGAAACGGAGCACAGATGATATCTCTGTTACAATCAGATCCTCTAATGTTAGGATCAAATCCAAAACTTGTTGCCTAATTTCCTCCTTGAGAATTTCACAGATAAAATTTCATTACTACTACTGTTTGCTGTTTCCCCCTTCACAATTTATACCTGTAGTCTATATCTCCCATAATGATAACTTGTTTTGCACTTGACAAACTAAACTGTCTAAAGTGAAACATGGAGAAGAATAAGTTTGATTCTGGCCAAATAGGAGTTAACATAATCAGATTTTCTCTTTAAGACAATGGTTGAGAAATAATAGGAATATAACAAGAATCTGTATTTAAGTTTTGTAGATCTGGAAGAGGCATACAAGGTACCAAGCAAAAAGCTGTACAAAATATAATCATATGGTGTAAATGGGACATTATATCAAATAATACATAGTCTATATTTGAGTTGTATGTTAGCAGTTAGAATTGAAGGCAACAGAGAAAATTGGTTTGGTGTAAAATAAAGTGTGAAACAAAGTACAGCACTTTTATTTGGCATTTTATGTGATCATGTTATGAAGGAAAGTTATTTGGCATTAGTCCTGATATTAAAATTAGAGAAATTAATCTCACTGCTTTATGTCATGTATATGATGTTATACTACTAAACAATACCATTCCATATCTGCAGAATTCCTTAACTAAATTGAATAACTGCTATAACAAATTTGGCAAGAAAAATCAGCTGCCTTCTAAATGGAGATTCATCAGATGAAATATTTCTGCTGTTTAGGAACAATTTTTGACGATGGCAATTTAAATATGGAATAAGAAAAGCTGGTAGGAAGTCAATTCAACAAATTTTTGTGGAATAAGAGATAAGTTAGTCATAACACTTAACCAGCTGTATTGAAACCAATTTTAACTTATGGATCTGAAAATTGATTTAGAAGCAAAGTGGTTGATGAAATACTAGAGAACACATATATGAGAATTCTGAGAAAAACTGGAGGAGTGAACACATGGTATCATTAGTGGAATTTACGTCATTATACGATGTTATACTACTAAACAATACCATTCCATATCTGCAGAATTCCTTAACTAAATTGAATAACTGCTTTTAATCACATTAAAAATGAAATATTAGGAATGAACTTGACTTTGATAGCATTTAATTATGTGTGAGCTGAGCTAAACTCGTGGTGTGGTCACTTAAATTGAATGAAATGAAAATATTAGCAGAGTGTGCGTTTTGTTGTCGGATGATAGGAAGAACACCCAGAGGAACACCGAGATCTTGGTGGATTAATACAGTTAGAAAACTGAAATATAAGAGCTGATGCTATTTGAATCCTGATAGATAACTGATTTTGTGGAAAATTGTTGATAAAGAAGTTAGTAAGAATGCTAACTCTTCATGGTTATTATCATTGTATTCTTTGTTGATGCTACATGTCAGGAAATTGATGATGAATTTTTCTCTTCAGAAGACTTAAAACCTATCAGAATAAAGTTCTGATTGGAGTTCTAATTAAGTACTGGAATACCAAAACACAACTAGTTTATTTTTTAGAAATATTACAGAATAATATTAAAGAGGTCTTTATATGTGTATATTCTGGTAATTGTTCCCTGTGAATGAAACTTTCAGATAAATTTCTTGGTCTCTCAAATGAGTAGAAAGGCTTATGTATTGGCAGTTCATGTTAAGTTTTTTAATTTAGATTAACAATTTTAATTCACAACACAAGAACAATAAGAAAATAATATTATTTACTTATTGGCTGATATTTTGCTGGCATTATATCCAGCATCTTCAGAGCTCAGAACAGTTTGTCACACCATGCAAACAGCAACAATTTAGTTAAAAGTGGGAACAATTTAAAATTGTAATGGACAACACAAAGAAGTAATGTCTTAGTTGGCACCATCTATTTTCAGATGAAGATAGTTTAACAAGTATTAATTTGATCTTATTTGAGTATGGGCAGTTTAATCCTAACAGAGTAAATGCTGTTAGATCTGCCTGTCCAGAGGCGTTAGGTTGCAGCCCTACCACTGGATTTACCCAGCGACAGGCTAGTAACCTGTTCTGGGAAAATTCAATATGCTTTCAAGTCTCATCCAAAGAAAAGCTAGACGGATTATCAGGGAAAAGACCACAATTCAGGAAAAGGTAAATGAAATTGGGAAAAAGAATACATAATAAAGATTGCAACATGGAATGTGAGAAGCATCGCATACAAAGAAGAGGAACTCGAAACAAAAAAAAAAAAGGTTCAAAAGAAACAACTATATACAAATCTACAGTGGGGTAAAAAAAGAAGAAAGAGCAAAAGCAGGTATAATGATTATGGTACATAAATCTCTAAAGAACAATATTGCATATTATAACTATTTGAACACAAAAGACTAATAGAAATTAGACTAAAGACATTAAGAGGCCACATAACACAAATTGGTGCATATGCACCAGAAGAGGGAAAAGAAGAAAATGATAATGTATTTTATAAAGAATTACAGAATGCCATAGATAAAACAACAAAACTGACTATTTACTACTAGCAGGAGATTTAAATGCCAGAATAGGAAACAAAAAATGCAAAACAAACATAGGTAAATTTGGCAAAGATACATGTAATCAAAATGGTCACAGACTGCAAGATTTTCTCTCTCATTTGTCATTTATAATAATATGAGAATATTGAATTTGGTGTTTAAACACAAGGAAATACATAAATATACTTGGTCAGCTAGAGGAGGCAAATCATTAATTGACTACATTATCACAAACTTTAAATTAGCAGAGTTAATTTTAGATGTAAAAGCATTTCGAGGATTTGAATTAAACTCTGATCATTATATGGTATCAGCAAAAATTCGATTTAAACCAAAATGGCTAAAAATACATAAAATTGAAAATTCTTATCAATCGAGTTACAAAATTTCTTCATTACAAGGATCCTCATGTTAGACAACAATATCAAAAATGCACAAACTTAAAAACAGAACTACGCATGAATCAAGTGACGTAGAAGAGGAATGGGAAAATTTGAAACAAATTCTCACAAAAGCAACAACAGAAAGCTTAGGAATAAAGCTCAAATGGATTAGAAAAAGAGGACTATAAGACTGGAACAAAGAAATGAAAAATATAATAAAAACCAAAAAGGACAGTTACCAGAAATGGCTAAATTCCAAAACAATAGCTGCAGAAATAGAGGATAAAAGAAGCGGTGTAATTACAAAACAAGAAGTAAGGAAAAAACATAGAGAGATAGAGATGGAACAATTTCGTAACAGAACTAGAAAAGGATATATTTAAGCCACAACCCAAAACCTATAAAGTAATAAAATTATTATTATTACCGGCAACTCCAAGGAGTCCTTAGACTCATCGAGGGAGGCCTAACATCATGTCAAGAACAGTTATTCAACATTCACACAGTATCTATCATACTTCACCTTGAACTCATTTACAGTCATGGCACCCACAACAGACTCTGGCAGCTTATTCCACTCATTTAACACTATCCAAGTAAAAAACCTAGCTCTAACACCCTTCCTAACCACACTCTTATCAAGCTTCCATGGATAGCCACTAGTCCTCCCACTACCAGTCCTATTCTCAAAAATATCTTCTGAATTAATCTTATAGAAACCCTTCAGTAATTTGAATGTCTCAATTATATCACCCCTTTTCTGCTTATCAACCAACCTGTTCAAATACATGAATAAAGAAATAAAAGAAAAGATTAAAATACAAAGAATAGATTTAGAAAAAATGGGTGACCCATTTCCAAAATCTTTGGACAGATGAGAACAATGAAATAATATTTTATGAAACAAAGAATGACCTAACTGAAAAATAAAATAAAGAAGATGAAAATAGGAAATCACCAGGAGAAGACAATATAAATATAGAACTATACAAAAATGCAGGTGAAAAATTTAACAATAGACTTCTGAAATTTTTTAATATGGTTTGGATGTCTAGAAAAACTCCTAACTCTTGGAAAAAGCACTGGTTATCCCAATCTGTAAAAAAAGGAAATAAAGATGATTGCAATAACTATCGGGGAATTAGTCTGCTGAATACAGGATATGAAATATATGCAAGAATATTAAAAGAGAACCTAAACAGTATTGTAGAGCAGTGCTTCCCAAACTTATGGATGCCAAGGCTCCCTTTGGAAAAATTAAAATATTTCAGCCCCTCCCCAATCGGAAAAAAAAATCGTAATAGACATATTAATATATTTATTGTATTTATATTCAATACAATTTATATTCAAGATTTTTCGTTTATATTCAAGAATTTTTCGTTCGTATGGATAAGAAACACAAAATTTCTATTTTGTGTTTCTTATCCATACCTTTGATATGAATAAGCATATATTTATTAATATTCATTAATCGCCGAAATACACAAGAAGCAAAATTTGTGAACCAACATCAATGCGTGATTTTTTCCATTAAAATATAAAAAAAGAACAAAAAAGAAATAAATAATAAAAATTAAATACGTTTCTTTTAAGATTAAAAAAAAATCTGCTTAGTCTTAAAACATTTTAAATTTGTTTTCATTATTTCACAACCCCCTCAACAAAACTTACGGTCCCCAAGGAGGCCTTGGCCCACAGTTTGGGAAGTGCTGTTGTAGAGGACAAACTACTAGAAGAACAAAATAGCTTCTGAAAAGGCTGATCCTGCATAGATCCAATTTTTACTCAAAAATTATTAATAGAAAAGAGAAAACAATTTCCAAAAGAAATACATGTGGCCTTTATTGATTATGATAAAGCCTTTGACAAAATTAGTAGACAAAAATTGTTTAAAATATTAACTGATTTAAATATACTAAACCAACTTTTACAATCCATTCAAGAAATATATATAGGAAAGAAAATAGCAGTTAAATTAGAACACATCTCAGAATGAGAAGATATATTAAGAGGAGTACAACAGGGATGTACCCTCTCACCTCTGCTTTTCAATATCTATATAAATAAAATTATAACAGTCTGGAAACAGTATAACCTATTTGGTATACAAATAACCCCACAAATGAAAATAGATACACTACTATTGCAGATGATGAAATAGTATCAGCTACATCAGAAGATGATTTACAGAGATCATTAAATGATATCTCAAAACAATATATGACAATCATGTAGAGGTTTCTGTGTTTAAGAGATTCAATCGAATTATTCTGGTTTTGTGACCACATTTTTATTAAAAAAGACTGTTTTTTAAAGCTAAATAAGTACTAAAAAACAAACCCGACAAGTTTTGTTAGTCGTCAGACTAACATCTTCAGGGGTAAACTGTGTATGAATGTTGACCAGCAGCTGCCAGTATTCATATATGATAAGAGGAAAGTTAAGGAATGGTGGACCAGTCGAGTAACAGTGTTTATGGAGATACCTATAGAAAAGACATAATACAGAAAGAGAGTATCTGTGAGATGTGATTGGAGTTATTCTTTCAGAGAAATGGGCATATATTAAGTGAATGGCTCTCTTCTAGATGCAGTCAAATTTTAAGGGAGATTTTTGATACACCACCCCAAATGTGCAAACAGTATTCTAAGGTTGAGCAGATTTGAGATTTATATAGTGTTTAGTAGCTGAGCAGAAGAGAAGTTTAGAATGAACAAAATGCAAGTTTTTTGTAGGCTGAAGAGGTTATGATGTGATGCATTTATGTCAGGGTAGATTAGATGTGAAAGTCTGCCCAAAAAGAGAAAATCAATCTTTATTGGTGAGAAGTATCAAAAGTTAGGGAGCGTGAGTCACGGTTTTTCTTCCACTTCAGGGTAATAGGCGAATGATGAGGATTATATAATGTTCTGGTTGGTTTGAGAATGATATGTATTAGTCATTATCAGCAAAGAATTCAGCTTCTCTTCCTGCTTGATTTGTGCAATTAGAGAAGGGGAGCTTGTTGGAATTATGGATGTTGAAATCTCAGAAGATTATCACACTGCTTGGATAATTAGACTGTATGTGATCAACTGTAAGAGATAAATAATCAGGAAAGATCAGTTATAGTCATCAGAATTAAATTATCTGAATGATAACCATCTGATTGCACGTTATGGATTACACGTTATTGATAATAATATGGGAATTATCTGAATGATGTACATGATCTAAGTAGAATTCTAGATAACATTGCTTTCTGTATTTTACCTTTTCTAACAAACTTGCTGCATTTCATAGTCATTCACCAAGAATGTGTAGTTTTCCCCAAAGATTTATGAAAAAGAAATATTAATACAATGGAAATCTTTATGTAAAAAATTTTATTTGGATAAAATTTTTGTCCAAGTATCATCTTTAGTAAGAACACATTAAATTAAACAAGGCCCAAGAAACATAACCGAAGAATCAGCAGTAAGAACATGTAATTCATGTGAGAACAGAGGAGTCATCCAAACTGAAGTCCTAATGACATTTTTTATATATGTTAAGGGAAAAAAAAAAAAAAAAACTAGTCAACTGTGAAAGAACAGTAATATACTGAATCAAAGACAAGCTTATAAGATCTGTTCAGAGTTGGATGATGTAGCATGACTTTCTTTGAAAGCTTTATTTATACAACCACTACATAAGTAAATAGCTTTAATGTAGGATGTTCATTCATTTGTCAAAGAATCCTATGTTCGGAGGAGATTTCACGTTTAGCAAGTTCAGATTTGTAGTGGTTTATGGAATTTAACTACAGAGCTGCATATTTGGCCAAAATGTGATAGACCACAGGTACAGGGAATTTGATAGATGCCATGGTAGACCAGTGGAGAACGTTTATAAATTGCAGAAGCTAAGAAGAAGGCAAGTTTATTAATTGGGCAAAAGGCCAAGGCCATCTGATATTAAGGGACTTATTTGTAATTGTAAGTTTTTTATTTATTTATTTTATTTTATTTACTTATTTGTAATTTTTTTTTGTAAGTAATTTGGAAATTCATTGGAATACAGTTTTGATAAATGAGATAGTGATAGAATAGACAACTTCTTGGGAGACAAGTGACAGACAAATTCCATAACAGTTAGCGACCTTGTTGACAAAAAAAAAAAAAAAAGAAAAGAAAAAAACTCTCAGCCATTATATAAGATGATCTTGATAAATGGTATTACCTGTGTTAGTGATGCTTTTTGGATTAACCCCTCTTGGGGATACATATCAAGAAATTGATGATGAGTGATGCTTTTAGCTGAGCAGATGGAAAGCAAGTCCAGTATATAAGAATTTTAATGATGCTAGATTTTTGACAAGAATTAAGTCCAGTATGAATTTTTGAAGGTGGGAAAACTGAAGATCTGCTATTCTGATGAAGAATAATCAGGTCAGGGAAGGGATTAGTCAGTTTAGAATAAATTGTATATGAGGATGAATAGTATTGATCTCTGTAAGAAAGCCTTGTTTACTGCCAGGCTCCCAAAAATTTTCAACAGTTGTAATGCTTAAGTTGGTTATTGGTATAATAAATGTTTCTTAAATTAATAAACCTATTAAAGACTTCTAAGTATCATTAAGAATAAGGCTATGGTTTCTGTTTAGGTATTTTTTGAAAAAAATCACTTCGGAATTTATTAACCACCCAAATGGCTACAGGGATTAAATGTATCAAAAATACGTTTTGTATCCATATTATTTCTATTATATCCAAAGGTTATATTGACTTCAATGGACACTTTGCATTAATGTAATTATGGATGTATATACATATCAAGGCTGTTAACAATGGTTAAATATTTTAATGAAAATGTTGTCTTCTAGATAATGCAGGTGGCCATTGACATCACTTCTTCTTCCCTCTTATATTCCATGTTACTTAGGTGTTCTTTCTTGAAGATTTAATGACTTCTTCTAGTCTGACTAATGTTAAACCTTACTGCAGCTACATGGAATGTTTATATAGAACCAATGGTATTTTTCAAATGGAATTCTATCTTTGAGCATAGTTGTGACGTTGACTGGTTTGAAAGCCTATCCAACACTGCCAGTTTTAATATTCATGCTATCTGTCTCATAATCCCAACTATGTTGAGTAAGTAAATAGAACCTTGTAATTAATTCTTGTAGTCATATTTATTTATTCCTATGAGGATTTCTCCCCTGTCCCTTTAAGGGGGAAGTTTGAGTCCTCTTTACGAGGGATTAGATATATGTATTTTATGACTGTAGTTTCGTATGTGTTCACGAGGCCAGTTTGCATGTTCTGAGGGACAAAAACACAGAGTTTCTATGTGAGAAAAACCTCTACCTCTGTATGAGACCAGCTAACTCATCTTTAGTCAAAAGAGACCAGATAAAGGTCCTCACATCATGGACAAGAATAGAATCCAGGTCTTTCCGACCAAAGGGCTTCGTCTATACCGACTGAGCTACTGTTACGTCGTTACCTTCTGTATTTATCTATTTTATTCACTCTATAGGACCTCTAAGGTTATCTACTAACTTGATTCCTGTGAGACATCCCTTTTTTAACTCAGGCAAATTTGTTTGATTAATTGCTCTGCCAGCCTAAGTCTGAGGATAGAAATGTCTTATCCTAAGGAAAGTTCACAGAGATCAAGTGTCACCAATAGTATTAAATTAGATCAGGGAGCTGTGGATACCTTAGCTTAGCAGTCGTAGCCCTTTACTCTTAATTTCCTTTGGATATTCCTGCATAGGTTTGATATTTTATGAGTGGTGAAGTCAGTCAACATGCTCAGACCACACATAAGTATAAATTAAAAAACATGTTTATTTTACAACTAAAGATTACAAAAATTAACACAATGTTAATGGCAATACTAAGATAAAGAATTATTTAGAATTTCATGCACAACTCTCTCACTTTAAATATACAAATCATTGTTACATTAAAGAAATCATTTAAGCAAATACTACATTAATTACATATTATCTGGTGCGTATTTGGCGCAAAACATTATTCAGGTTCTTAGATCATATAAGTTCTAATATCAGCTCCATTACAATAACTGCTGCAATCATACAATACTAGGATTCTCAGACAAGCAGTCCAATGAGATTTAAGAGTACTCCTGACTATTGTAAGTCATCAGAGTTCACTTCCCTTCAGAAACGATCTAAATTTCTTCCATTCACAAATATCTAAACAATGTAATAAGAAATTCACAGTACTTATCTACTCTGCACGGTCCGTATCGAGATCTTCTCGTCTGTCGCTTCTAGTGGAATTTCACTGTTGTTACAATATGCTGCCACGTGGGAATCACGTGCATGATATACAAATCTGGCACTCGTCTTCGTTATCTAACATCGGCTTGTTTTCGACGATGGCTCGTGGTTTATATCTGCCATTGTCTGGTGCATCATCTTGCCGGGACTTATGCTAATCAGCTACGGGAATGTAGAGACTCGACATCGCCATCTTGGCACAATGAGAAAACTGGAACAGAGAAATAAATGGGGCTTTTTCAGACCTGTGCTGTTGTATTTATTTCATTTCTCAGCACTTCATTTCCCTCTTTTCGACTTCAAAACTCACACACAGAAGCACCCTATTCATTCTGACTGGGTGACGTCATTCTCCCACCTTACGGAGTCTTGTATTTTCGGGAACGCGTGCTCCTGAACGTCTTCCACAAACTCTTCAGCCTCGGTTGTTGCGTCATAACCGTGGTATTTCTGCAACCTTTGACCTTTCGTTGGCAGTGTGTTAACCTTCTTGCATGCACAGTTTTATTTCTAGCAGTTAAGTTTTCACATATATTCAAATTACATTATTTCTATTACATCATTTTAGATTGCATAAGATCTCAGATTTAATACTTCTTCTCTTATCTTACTCTTTTTATGTTATTATGATATTATTTCGTTAGTGAATTTAAGTTTAACTGCTAAAAGGGGCAAGTATGTTTATCCAGTTAAGCACATTTTGTTAGATCCTATATGGGTGATTCTTTTGTGAATAAAGTCTCCCATTCATGATCTAACGCTACGAAGGCTCTTATAGTCATACAAGTTGGTTTTTCAGAAAATAATTTGTTTAGTAATATTATTAAAGTAGCCATTCAGAAGGAATTGGTTTAACAGGCATATGAGCTCCATTTTCTTTTGTATTTTCTTTTTGTCAGTTATGCTTAAACCACAGTTTTTTAAGGTTGTAAAAATACTCTTTTGTTGAAGATGGTGAAAGGAGCTAGTGTAGATATTCCTCTATGAGTTGGTTTTCTATAGACATCTAATGATATATTCACCACCACCACCACTTTGTTTTTTTCTTTGAGAAGGAATTCAAAAATTGTAGTCGATCATCGTTTTCAATTTTCAGAGTAAACCTGGTTTTGGGTAACAGTTGTTCAGCAAGCATACCAGTTCGCCCACATCTGTAAACTGCATTTCCAGACAATAAAAGCATCGTCAACAGCATATCGCTACTATATACAGGGTGTTCGGGATAAATTTGACATATTTATAATTAATTATATTTTTCCGTAAGTTACATGTATTAACACACACTTCTCTTCATTTAAAAGTTTGGACCCTTCTTCATTCATATACAAGATGTCAGAAAGGATGGATAGCTGGAACCCACCTGAATCATGGAAGAGAATAACTTGTATCATGATGATTCGTGCCCGCCATCAAAATAAGGATATTACGACTGCTGCCCAATGCTCCCTGAATACAGTAAAAACAATCAGGCATGAACTAGAGACTTGCAATGGTGACTACGAGGATGTAGCAAGAAGAAAGATCCCTAGCAGACGATCTGATTGCGTTCGTACAGCAGAATTCCTCGCAAATCTGCAGGAACAGGTGTTGAAGAACCCTGGCATTGGAATTCGGGCTTTGTTCGTGGAGTTGCTAACTGTAGTCAAGCCCTGGATAACAAGGGTAGCCAACGTATGGCAGCAGGATTCGGCCCCTTGCCACACCTCTGGGAAAAGTCAAAAATGGTTGTCTGAAAATTTCTACGACTTCACCAGTCCAAATCCCCAGACCTTAACCCCATGGATTATTTTGTATGGGGCGCAGTTGAAAAAGACACCAATCGCACTTCCAGTAATACAAAAGCCCAGTTAATGGATAAAATTAAAACAGTTTTTGCGGCCCTTCCCAGGGAGACTGTAGCATCAGCTTGTTCGAGGTTCCGAAGCAGAATTGAAGCTGTGATCGATGCTAATGGTGGTTATTTTGAGTAAATCTTGTTGATAGTATTGTAATTAACTCTGCCTGTAATGTTTTTTTGTCAATTCATTAAATTTAATAGATACAAAGAAGATTTTCTTTTTCCTTACGAAACTGTCAAATTTATCCCGAACACCCTGTATATGGTTTTAAGGCAGCTTGAGGCAGAGCTTGAAACCTCAAATTTTTTTACAAAAAAAAAAAAAAAAAAGTGATTGAAGGTAATAGTGGGGAGCCTAATGCCCACACGTTATTTTGTAAATATTACTTTTCAGTGATGCTGATTCCTAACTGAAACATTTGTGAATAACTAAACCATTTCCAGATGCTAGAATATCTGTAGGAGTGGCTTGGATATCTGCTAATTTTTCTACAGAATGAGCCAAGTTATTTATAAAGAAGTTTGAATGACTGATGTGAATCTTAAGAAGCTCAAACGAATATTAAGCAAGGAGGTTGGTGAACTGATGCCATCTACTATTGAACAAAGAGGGACATCTTTGTGTACTTGAGTCTTGCCATGCAATCCAAAAGTGATAGGATTTCTTGATTTAAGTTGTTTTCTAAGAAATCTGAGAAATCAGTTGTGTTAGATATGAGATCTTTAATCTTGATATGTGAAAATTAAGTCTGGTGTTAATAATAAAGTCTGTATCCAAATAAGTGGAAGAGTCTGATAACATAGAGCAGAACTTAGGATCAAAGTCAGTGCTGTTCAATATAACAGATTCCACCTGTTATAGTCCTCTTTGTATCAGTAACATCATAAATTGCATTATTATTATTAACACCAGACCTCCATGGAGTCAAAAGACTCATTGTAGGAGGCACACACTGTTACACACGAAGCCCATCAATGTATCTGCATTCAGCACAATACTGGCAATGAATTCTACTCATCAACTACTCTCTGTGCAAAGAACCTGCTCCTTATGCCTCTGTTCAGACTCTCCTTATATGGCTACCAGGTATTGTCCCCTTGTTCTACACCTTTTTCCTTTCTATGAAAAATTTCTTCCACATTAACCTCATAACAGCCCTTTACCAACTTAAATGTCTCGGTCATATCCCCTCTCTCCCTTCTATTCACAAGGCTTTGCAAACTACATTTCCTCTATCTTTCTTCATATCCCAAAGACCAGTTACTATCTTAGTCATTCTTCTCTGGATCTTTTCCCATATATCTTCATCACTATGAAAACCAAGTGTTCAAATCTGTGCACAATAATCCATATGAAGCCTGATCAAGACCATACACAGTGGAACCAGAATCTCTTTATTTCTGCGAATTAAGGTCCCCCACATAATTGCTATAATATGATGTCTCCATGACTCGTGCAGTTTGACCTCTGAACTTCAAATCTTTCTCCAATGTCTCTTGTCTCCTCAACTTCCTTCAAAATTTCCCCATCAAGTGTATACTATTCACTTGATTGTTGCCTACCAAATTTCAGAACGTTACACTTTGCAACATTGAATTGATGAGAGTTTATTTTTCACTTGGTTAGACTATAATAAGTTTAGTTTAATCCTTTATCCAAGTGTGAGCAAACAAAGTTTGTGCCTGAAAGTATCTTCAGGACTGAGGTAAGGTAGTGCAACACCAGGCAACTCGTTGCAAAGGTGGAGAAAGATCTCATCACTCCTATCTCAGTATCTCCCATAATGCAAAGCACATCTCCTTTTGCGGATATGTGTAATGCTATGCATTAAGGCAAGGGCCACTACCCATACCGGTTTCGACCTTTATTGAGGTCTCGTCAGTGGGAGCCAGGCCCAGTAGCGGAGACACAAAGGCAGAAGCAATGAGAGGTCATCCTAACCTATAGGAGTTGCCAAAGGGTGTGCAACCTTATTATTAAATTACTCTGGATTCAGAGAAAGATGTTGAGAGTTTATTTTTCACTTGGTTAGATTATAATAAGTTTAGTTTAATCCTTTATCCAAGTGTGAGCAAACAAAGTTTGCGCCTGAAAGTATCTTCAGGACTGGGGTAAGGTAGTGCAACACCAGGCAACTCGTTTCAAACCTTACTTATAAGGTTGCACACCCTTTGGCAACTCCTTTGTAACAAAAAATATCGAAACTAGTAAACCACAACCGTTCCCCCCCTTCACAACAGGGATTACTCTAAATCCATTACCATTCCCTACATCCGAGGCACCTCAGAAAAAATTACCAATATCTTAAGGTAGTGCCTTAAGAAAACATGACTTGACCTCTTGTTACAGACCATATAGAAAATTGGCATCCCTTATCTGCTCCACTAAAGTCCAACCACTTCCCCTAAAACAGGGGTTGGCAACCTGCGGATCTGCATGCGGCTCTTTTCGTTATTAAACGATCTATTTAAACATAAAAGTAAAAAAGAAATATTTTGTAGGTCAAATGATCCCTAACCATATTATTATTATTACCCCAAGATCTCATGGAGTCAAAGACTCATCTGGGAGGTCCTTTTATCACACACACACACACACATCTCATCATACTGTGTCTTAAACACACTCAAAATCCTTGCAGACACCACACTCTCAGGCAAGGCATTCCAATCATTCACAACTACGTACGAAAAAAACCTGCCTCTCACTCCCCTACTCGCACCCTCTTTATACAGTTTCCAGGGATGCCTTCTGATTCTCCTCTGATCTCCCACTATTCTCCATAGAACTTTTCCACCATTGATCTTATAACAACCCCTTACCAACTTGTAGGTCTCTATCATATTTTCCCTCTTCCTTCTCTCCACCAGACTCTGCAAATTACATCTTCTCCATCTTTCCTCATACTCAACATTCCAGAGGTCAGAAAGTACCTTAGTCAGTCGCCTTTGGACCTTTTCCAACATCTCTTCATCTTTCTGTAAACCCGGTGACCAAATCTGGGCACAATAGTCCATGTGTGGCCTAATCAAAGCCTTATACAACGGAACAATAATCTCCCTACTTCTACACGTCAGTGTCCTCAGCATCATTCCCAGGAGCCTTTGTGTTGTCTTCACAATTTTGGCGATGTGTCCCCTAAATTTTAGATCCTTATCCACTATCACCCCCAGATCTTTTATTTCTTCTACCTCCAGCAATATATTCTCACCAAGCATAAATTCTCCATCCAATCTTTGTTTTTCCAAATTTTAAAACCTTACATTTTGCAACATTGAACTCACATCCGCATTTGCTTGCCCAACCACTCAATTTATTCAAGTCTTCTTGCAAGGCCACAACATTTTCACTACTCTTTATGGTTCGTCCAAACTTAGCATCATCTGCAAACAACTGAATATCTCCATCCAAATCTTCACCAATATCATTAATATACAAGTTAAACAGTAATGGCCCTAAAACAGACTCCTGAGGCACTCCACTAGTAACTTTCCTTTTCCTTGATATTGCTCCCCCTTGATACCTATCAGATAGCCAGTCTCCAATCCAATGCACCAATCTAATATCCAACCCATATGCTCTAGTTTGACTGTCAACTTATCATGAGGTACTCTATCAAAAGCCTTTGTGAAATCCAAGTATGTTACTGTGTATCCTTCTCCTCTGTCCAAGGAAGCAGTCACTTTATTGTAATAAGTAAGTAGATTACTAAAACATGACCTCCCTTTAGCAAATCCATGCTGTCCATCAAAGATAATACCATTGTTGTCAACCCAGCTCTGGATCCTAGTTCTCACAATCTTCTCCAACAACTTAACCACAACACCTGACACACAGATAGGCCTATGCTTGAGTTCAATCACCTCCTTTATGAAGTGGCACAATCTTGCCCTCCTTCCACTTCTTAGGAACTTGACCAAGTGCAAGACTCGTATTAAAAAAATATGTCAAGGCAGGTGTCAACTCCCTGGCACATTCCTTCAGAATGCGCGGTGATATATTATCAAGTTCCACAGCCTTATTTACATCTAGTTTACAAAACTCCCCAAACACCTCTTGCTCACTTACAGTCAGTCTCTCCTCTCCATCATCAACTGCTCTCAATCTTTCCATGAAGTCACATTCACAAGATTGAAAGATCTTTATGAACTGCTTATTAAGTATCTCCACCACACATTCTGCAACAGCTGTCTTTACACCATTTTCTCCAATCAGCGTCATCCTTCCATAATCAATCTTTCTTTTGCTGGCTACATATCGAAAGAACTCCCTAGGATTCTTTTTGGCTTCGTTAGCTAACTGCTGTTCATACCTCTCTTTAGCTACTCTCACCAACCAAGTCACCCTCCTTGCCTGGTCTTTGTAGACCTCATGAAATTGGTTATTTCCATTTCTCTTATGCTGCCTCCACAATGCCCTTTTTCTCTGTATTGCATGCTTAATCTCTTTATTCATCCATCTCACACCTACCTTATTTAACCTTCTCACCCTTGGAATACATTTAGACATTGCATCTACTAGATAGTTTTTGAAAATCCCCGAAGCTGCATTGATCTCTTTTCCAGCTAACTCCTTATTCCATGCTACACCCGCAAGCTGTCTCCTGAACTCTTCATAATCACCCCCCCCCCCTTGTAGTTCCACATATACCCTTTTCTCACAGGGGTCCTCGCACTGCTGGCAACCACCCAGGTAATCACCTCATGGTCACTCTCACCAATTGGTGGATGATTTGACACCTCATTTATAATTGCATCCTCTGATGAGATGACCCAATCCAACACCCTTAATCCTCGTGTGCCCTCTCTTACATACTCTCTGAGGTAGTTATCCCTCAAAAACTCAAGAAACTAATTTTCTTTACTTCCACTTGCATCATCATTCATTCTAATCATCATTCCAATCTATATTGCCATAATTAAAATCGCCCATAATGATCACCCTTTTCTTATTTGCTTGGCTAATTTAACTATACATTTCACTATCACCACCATCCACATTACCTGGACTATAACAACATCCCACCAAGTATTTGATTCCATTCACCTCTATCTCACATCATACTGCCTCAAAACCACTGGCACTATTTCCATCTTGCATCTCTACTTTGTATGGACATAACTCTTTCTCTATCATCAATGGCACTTCCCCTCCCTTTTTACCCCTTCTATCCAATATTGATACTCAAAAAACGTCAGTTTACATTGGGCGCAATCAACCAGGAAGAGCGCTATGTGAGCGCTACTTTTTTCTGGATTTGCTACGATCGAGCAGTTGGCTCTGACACATTTATGACGTCACGCTAGGCTAGCACATGTAGTGCTACGGTAGCACTTGCCTGTCAGAACGTGCCCATTGTCTTCGCATATAGTGCAGGTGTAGTCTGTAAACTGCTCACTTTGTTAAAATAAGTAAAGGTTTTGTAGTGGAAGTTGTCGCACTTTTATTTACTGGTGATTGTGTTAGGAAGGTGAATATTGTAACATTAAATTAAATATTAACAGAATAAAAATATTTTTTATAGTATTTAAAATGTTGGGGTGCTTAAGAGTCAAAGCTGTATAACTGAGAGGAGACCTCCACATAGCCTTTAAAGGAATGCGGAGAAACCGACCAGGGCTTCTGACCTAATGTCCAATCCTCACCTTCTCGTGGTGCACCCTGTTGGGGTGCACCACGAGAAGTATCTACTTTGTAGTATCTACTTTTTTTTTCAGTATCTACTTTGATACTGAACGAATGAGGATTGGCTGGCAATTTGGGATTTAGCCGACCAAATTGTATTCTTATTGGTTAAACCAAAATAAAAAAATGATGGTACAACATAACAAAATTTCATGCTGGTTGGGGCGTCGCCCGGTTAAACAAGGCCCCCGTTGTTTTCGCCAGGGAACCAGGGCAAACAGCGAAAAGTCAGCTACTGGAACAAATCTGAAAACAAACCCCAACTCAACATCACCAGAGTTAAAGATCGGTACTATCAACGTAAGAAGCCTGAATGGCAAAGTAATGGAGCTAGCTGAGGAATTAGATAAGTACAAGATCGACATAATAGGGGTGACTGAAACAAAAAAGACCAAAACTGGTGAGATCTTTCTGAGCAATAAATACAAAATGTTATATTCAGGCAATGACAATCAAGGAAAAGAAGGAGTAGCCATAGTATTCAACACAAAATACGAGGCTAATCTTCTTGAATGGCAGTCAGTCTCAAGTAGGGTAATGTGGGCAAATATGAGAATGGGGAACTGGACAATGAGACTTATTTGTGCCTATGGTCCCACAGAAGGTTCTACTAAGGTAGAAATGGAGGAATTTTTTGAGGCCAAAAAAAAGCAACTGACACAATGAAAAAGGAAAAGTTGGTCCTTGTTGGGGATCTAAATAGCAGAGTAGGAAATGATTGTGAGACATACAAAAATATTTTGGGAAAATTTGGAGAAAAGAGCAAAGCTAGTAATAATGGCAAATATCTGTTGGATTTCTGCTCAGGACATGGACTGGTTATTACTAACACCATGTTCCAACATAAAATTGTGCACAAATTCACATGGAGAGAAGAGGCTTGGAATAAGAAAAGTCTCATTGACTATGTTATTGTTGATAATGATATTTTCTCCCTGGTGCAGGACACCGGAGTGTACAGAGGATTTGAAATTGGAAGTGATCACTATTTAGTCTTGAGCAGGATAAAATTGAATTTCATATTGAAAAGAATAACATATAAGAAAGTTTTAAAGCGAATAAAAGTTGAGCAGCTCTCAGATGTGAACCGTAGGCTATAATACACAAATTTGAAAAAGTTTTAAAACAGGAAAACCTTGGGGATTCAGAAGCAAGCCTTGAAGAAAACACTGATTGATTCAGCCAGAGAGGCATGTGGTGAGGTTGTCTGCAAGGATAAAAAAATCAGAACTCCCTGGTGGACACAGGAAGTTAAAGAGGCAGTGAAGGAAAAGAAGAAACCATATCAAAAGTTCCTGGCAAATAAGTCAGCTTTTTCTCTTACAGAATACAGAGACAAATGTAAGAAAGCTAAACAGTGTGTAAAACTAGCTAAACAAAAGTCATGGGAGGACTTTGGCAAGAATATAGAAAATAAATATCAAAAAGGTGGCAAAATATTCTGGAGGTTGTTGAAGAAGCTTAGGAATGGAGGAAAGAGTGCTGTAAAAGGAATTAGAGATGATAAAAGTGACATGAAAACAGGAGAAAAAGATATCCTTGAAGTATGGAGTAATTACTTTGAAAAACTGCTAAATGAAACAAGCAGTGATGACAGCACAGTGATAAAAAACACTGACCAGGCATGCAGTCAGGAATACATATCCATACTTGAAGTAGAAAAAGCCATCAAAGGCTTGAAATGTGGAAAGGCAGCAAGAGTAGATGATGTTCGACCAGAAATGCTGAAGTATGGTGGTATAAGAGTCTTACAGTGGCTGCACTGCATAGTTCAGAAAGCCTGGACAGAGGGATGAATTCCCGATGATTGGAGTAGAGCTCTCATAGTACCCATATATAAAAAGGGAAATAAAACTGCATGTGAGAATTACAGAGGTATTTCCCTACTGAGTGTTCCTGGCAAGATCTATGCAAGTATACTTGAGAAACGGTTGAGAAGAATTGTGGAAGAAAAGCTTGGTGAAGAACAAGCTGGATTCAGGCCAAATAGAGGCTGTCAGGATCAGATCTTCACTTTACGACAAATAGTCGAGAAAGCATGGGAATATAACGAAGATCTGTATTTAAGTTTTGTCGATATGGAAAAGGCATATGACAAGGTGCCAAGAGAGAAGCTATTCAATACGTTATATGGTGTCAATGGCGCATTATATCAAGCAATAATTAGTCTTTATTTGAGTTGTAAGTCAGCAGTTAGAATTGAAGGAAGTACAGGAAGATGGTTTAATGTTAAATCTGGTGTGAGACAAGGATGTACATTATCCCCTCTGTTATTCATTATCTATATGGATCACGTTATGAAGGAATGTGGTATTAAACCTGATATCAAAATTGGAGATGTTAATGTCAGCTCTTTGCTTTATGCGGATGATGTTATACTTCTAAATAAATCCACTACAAGTTTGCAAGATTCCCTGACTAAATTGAATAACTGTTGTAATAGATATGGTATGAAGGTCAGCAATAAAAAGACAATGAAAATAGGCAGAATCATTGAAAATGTCAACTGTGTTGTGAATGGAGAACCTGTGGAACAAGTAAAACATATCAGCTACTTAGGCATGATTTTTACTGAAGATGGTAAATTAAATATAGAAATAGACAACAGAATCAACAAAGCTGGTATGGTAGGAAGTCAATTGAATAAATTCATATGGAATAAGAAAGAAATTAGTCGGAACACTAAATTAGCTGTATACAAGACAGTGTTCAAACCAGTTTTAACTTATGGATCTGAGAGCTGGGTCAGAAGTAAAACACTTGACCAAATTCTAGAGACCGCAGATATGAGAGTCCTGAGAAAGATTATAGGTGTGAACAGATGGCATCAATGGCAATATCATATTAAAAACGAGGATATTAGGAAAGAACTTGACATTGTCTGCATCCAGGAATGCATTAGCAGAGCTAATCTCAGGTGGTATGGTCACCTAAACAGAATGGGCGAAGAAAGATTAGCAAAACAAGTGTTCGCTGCCAGGTTGGCAGCAAAACGACCCAGAAGAATACCAAGATATAGGTGGATTGATACTGTACAAAGTGCCTTAGACGATAGAAATATAAGATCTGATGATGTTGGAGTCTTGACAAGTAACAGACTGATTTGGAGGAAAATTGTAGATAGGAAGTTAGTAATGGTGTAATTTTTTCATGTAGTACTGTCATATCCTGTACACCCCTTGAGGGTACATGGCAGGAATTTGATGATGAAAATGTCAGCAAAGAAGAGAAAGATAGAACAGGAAAATCGGGAGTTTAGAAGTGAATGGACCGAAATCTACACATTTGTAGCAAATAAAGCAGGATTTCCAATGTGTATGCCATGAAAAGCTTTCAAACAATAAAAAATCAAATATACAAAGACATTTATTAAATAAACATGATACATTTGCAAAGCATATCCAGGGAGATGAAAGAAAAAAGACAGTAGAAGAGCTGCAAGGCAAAGTAAACCTAACTAAATGTTCATTTTCCAAATGGATGGATAAAAGCATCAAGAAATACAACTATTGCTAGTTTTGTACCCGTTCAAGAAGTTGTTAAACGAGGAAAACCTTTTACGGACGGCGAATATGTGAAAGAATGTTTTTATTAAAATGTCCGAATATCTTTTCTGCGATTTTAAGAACAAAGCGGAAATAATTACAAAAATAAAAGACATGCCATTATCTGCTAAGATTGTAAGGGAGAATGGCAGAAGATATAACAAATCAGCAGGTTACAGATCTAAATTCAACACCAGGATTCTCCATTGCCTGTGAAGAATCATGTGATGTGGATGACATTGCACAGATTGTACTTATTTGTAGATACATAAATTCTCAAGGACCTCAAGAAGAATTACTCGATATATTGCCACTTACAGAACAAACTCATGCAGAAGACAATGAATCTGCTGCTACTACTTGCTTGAAAAGCAAGGGTATTAATATTAACAAAATAATATCTATTGCGACCAATGGGGTGCCGAACATGAAAGGTACAAAAAAAGGTTTTGTTTCTTTATTTAAAAAACAAATTTTGCATGCCTTGTTTTCCTTTCACTGCATAATCCATCAAGGGATACTTTGTGCACAAACTTTTCCAAAAGAGATAACAGTAGTGATGGATTTGGTTGTAGAAATTGTTAACAAAATAATGGCAGTACCGCTACATCATCGGAAATTTTGTGAAACTTCTTAAAGAAATCAATTGCGAATATTCCGATCTTTCTAAGACAAAAGGATTTTGAATATGCACAGTTAGAAGATGCTCATTGGTTACAAAAATTCTACTTTATGGTGGATATGACTTCCCATTTAAACGCACTAAATAAGAAACTACAGGGAAAGGGAAATACAGCAGTTTTGCTTTTAGAAGTGATTTCGTTTGAACAAAAATTATATTTGTTTGCGACAGACTTAGAGAAAGGCACATTATTACATTTTCCTACATTGAAGAAATATCAACAAGAACAAGCTGAAAATTCCATAAATTTAACCTTTTTCAAAGAAATTGTGGTAAATATTTGATCTGAATTTAATGGGAAATTTGAGGAGTTAGAACAAGACAACTATGTCATTTTTATTGTGACCACTTGAAATTAATCCTACCGAATTAAATTTTTCACCTCTTGCTGGAATTGATGAGGCTGCATTTCAACTTGAGTTAGAGGACCTGGAAACCAAGGATTTGTGGAATTCTAAATTTAGAAATCTTAAAGCTGACCTGGAGGAGTTGGGAAGACAAAAATCTACCCTTGCAATACAACACAAATGGTCTGAAATAGAAGATCTTAAAAAGCAAGATCCGATTGTATTTGACATGTGGAATTGTTTACCGGACACTTACATTCAGTTAAAAACATACGCATTTGGACTTCTATCGATTTTCAGATTGACATATTTGTGTGAGCAAATATTTTCTAAAATGAATTTTATTAAAAGTAAGTTGAGAAACCAACTAAACAATGTGAGTCTTTTCTCATGTTTGAAAATGAAAATTACGGCATATTGAGAAACTATCCCAAGAAGTTCAACAGCAGATGTCACACTAAGAAGATATTTTTAATTAAAAAAATTAAAGAAACAGGTATGTTATTGGATTTTATACATATGCTTTTGTAAGGAGAAGGAAATCTTTGTTTTATTATTTAATATTTTAAAATATCATATAATTTCATGTGACATGTCACCCCTGTGTTGTGTTTTATAAGTATGATAACGCGTTATAAAAAAAAAAAAAAAAAAAAAAAAATGTGCAGCTCCCTAATTTTTTTTTAACAGATATAATTTTAAAAATGGCTTTTGACTCCAAAAAGGTTGCCGACCCCTGCTCTAGATCTACCTGATGTATACCAGGTCTCTTGCAGAAACCTGGTATACATCAGGTAAGCTGTATACAAAGTAAGCTGTCCTACTTTGACCAAACAAGCAGCACAGCGAATATCAGAATTTCAGAACACAAGGACTACATCCGTTTTCACCAGTATAGCTACTCTGTATTGCAGACCATGCTCTGGATACACGCCACAGAATACGGTGGAAAAAAGCTACAATAATACACCGTAGCAAGTTCAAGTTTGAAAGACTTTTCATGAAATCAGCCTCAGCCCTAAGAAATATGTCAAACCTCAACAAATTTGGTTGCATGGGACTGCCCCCAAATTTGGGAGACATACATCATGAGACCTTCAGCCCAACGGCCATGAATACCTTCATAGCCTGCTAGGGGGCACCATCATTACTTTTAGGAGAAACAATGGCTCCCTGCTTTGTCCTCATTTACTGTATGTAGTGCCTGCATGCACGTCTTTATTGTAAGTTCCTTGAAAATGTCAATGTGACGTTTCCGAAATATTGGAAATATATATTAAAGTTTAATTTAATTTATATTCTATTGTACGTTGTGAATTCCTTAAGTCAATTAATAATTATGGATTGGAGGTCAACTTGAAATATTGAAGGTGGAGGGATGATGGTCATTAGCATTCAGCAGCAGCACATTTTGCAAAGTTCTATGTGATGCACAGAACATGGCGAAAGTTTTTTTTTTTTTTTTTTTTAATGTATCATAAGCTAAACAAAACTGGCACATTAGTGCTGTGTATAGGAAGAATTTCTTGTATGTTGAAGGTTGTAGCTTTACAGAGGACAACTTCTCCAAACTCCTCTCATTCTATGCACTTGTGCTTCAGGGTAGGTGGAATGTAAGTCTTTAAGTTGACAGTAAATGGATGACTGACCAGCAGTTGCTCATGTTCCTGCATTCCTGGAAGAGAGTGAAGGAATGATGGTGGACTGTTCTTGGAACATTGTCCATGTAGGTACATACTTATTGAAGAAACATAATGCAGAAACAGAACCTATGAGAGAATAATCGGTGTGAATCAGTAAGAGAAGAATATTCTTTATTACGTGGATTATCCTCTTCAGGATAGCGTCAGGTGTTTTGAGGGATGTCTTTGAGGCACCAATGGAAGTGGGAACAGTATTCTAGAGTTGTGCAGGTTTTGGGGATTTTGACAGTGTTATCAAGTTGTACAAATGAGGACTAATTTTTTGAAAGAGAAAAAGGACATCAGTTTTTGCATAATAAAATTTCATAAAATTCTTTCCCATAAGAGTTGAGTGATTATGGTTCATGACTGAATTTTAATACTTATCTATTTCTTATTTGAAAACACATACTGTGTTTCTTTTCAGCCTACTCTAGTATATAAAACAAAGTGTGTATATATATGTTTGCGAGAAATAGTAAAATGGCTGAACTGATTGTAAGCAGAATTTTGTCTGTCTCTCACTCTGGGCATTTAGTCTATACTTTTATCCAGCCTCTTCATGGGTACTGTTCAAGAAGGGAGAATTTTCTTTTGTAATATAGCAATACCTTAAGTTATGCAAGTAATGCATTTTGCAATAATGTCACATAACTCAAAATTCACACTGTAGCTGAGAAGAGAAATGCAGTTAGTTATTCCTTTTGATTTCCTGTTAGATAAATGTACTTTTTTTTTTTTTAAACTGACATTTATTTTTATCCTTTTGATAACTTGAAACAGTGTTGAAGATATTTTATGTGCAAGAATATGAGTTCAACTTAAAAATTGTTAAAAAAAAAAACTCTGCCCCTTCCAAATTTATGTAGTGTTTACATCTCAGAAATGAAAGATTGAAGTGATATGTAAATAGAATGGTTTTTATTAATAAAGTAAGTTTTTTATACAAATTTGATTTTTAATGTTGCGTTCCTACTGCACATCCACTAGAATAGTCACCATACACTACTGATATATATGTATATATGTATTATCTGATTACTATTTGAGAAGTTTCATGCAGAAGTGCAGTGCTCTGAATTATGATTTTTCTTACTGTTACCAAGTGAAAGTAATATTTTATTTTATGCTGTTGCATAAAATATTACTTGATAATAGTATCAGTAAAAATTTTCACATTTAGAAGCTCATTAGACCTAATACATTTTGAAAGAAAGGAGACCCATTACACCTAAATTTTATAGATTTTGCCAAAGCCTTTGACAGTACTGATAGAGCAGCATAATGGTCAATTATTAAAGTTATGGAATTCCTGACAAATATGTGAGAATAATCAAAGAAATGTATAAAGAAACAGTTGTGTTATTGCACAGCAAACATCAGAATGGTTTGAGATAAGGACTGTTGTTGTGTAATATTTGGTTTATTGTTTAACATAATCATTGATTGGATTATGAGAAAAAGTTACAAGTATATGAAGATGAATTGAATGAAATTCTTTGTCAGTTGGAAGATCTAGATTATGCTGATGACATAGTCTTGATATCATCAAAATACACAAAACCAGAAGCTTGTATAAAACTACTGAAAAGGTTTTACTTAAATACAACTAAAACAAAACTTAAAATTGACAGCAAATACCACAAAGAAATTACAATAAATTAACATGCTGTAGAAGTTAAAATTTTACATACTTGGGAGCTAATGTTGATACTGAAAGTGAAACTGACAGAGATATAATGCAAAGATTGACAGAAGCAAATACTTCTTTCCAAAAATTGAATAATATATGGAAATCATCAAATTATTATAATAACACCAAAATAAAGATCTTCAATTGCAAGAGTATTAGGACCATATTATTATTTGGATCAGAAACATGGAAATTAACCAAAAAACAGAAAGCTAAAATAAAATAGTTTACAAACAAAATGTTTGTAGAAAATATTAAAAATATTTTGGTTTCAACATATAACAAACATTCCAAGCAAAAAAAAGTATCACCTGTAAAATCTTTTAACATTTCTATTAATTTGGTTTATTTGTAATTATCTATAAATGCCTCTGCACACAATTTAGTTCTACATGAGCTGATGCAAAGAAAACGATTTTCCACATTTTTTGTGTGGCAGTATTAATATGCCTGCTGGGAAATTTGAATAGATTTAATGCTGTTGGTTTAATAAGTATCAAACTTATGTTATACACACAACATGAATGATAGTACATACTTTTTTTGTGTTATAGGTTTCAAACTAAAATTTTTCTTAAGTTGTGTATTATATGTACTGCAGGAAAAAATACCTAATTTTAACAGAGCTCCTGAATGTTGTTTGCCACTTTCACCATTGAAACCTGATCCTCAACATGTTTTGCTTTTTAGGGTAAGTTTTTTTATGTGGTTCAAAATTTATGTAATAATTTATATTTAATATCAGCATTTCACTGATGCTTTATAAAATGCAAAAGAAGTTGCTGCAAAGTAAGTAAAATTATAGAATTACATGTAATAGACATTCTGCATATAGCCAGTCATTTTCAAAATTACATGTTAGTATTTCAAGTGAAATATCAATTTAGACTTATAAATATTCTAAAATAAAAATCTGCCATATTTTTATGTAAGAAAAACAGTTACTTTTTAAATTCTCAGTTGTGTAGTTTCTCTCAGATTTATGTATTATAGAAAAAAAAAAATATATTAATGACAACTCCTATCTACATATTGTTGAGAAGGTAGCTTGAAGTTGCATTTACCTTCTCAGTATCGTTATTTTGCTTTAAGAGGTTGCGCTTTGGGTTTCAGTTGCTTATGGTTTGATATTGTAAAATGATTGCAAATAATGTTACTGCTATTATTATATACTGCTCAAAACAATTAGGGGATATTTAGGTTTTATTGTAAATTATAAAGTTATAAAAATAATTTACAAATGTAACACATTTACTTTAAAATATTCTTAACATA
The DNA here is from genome assembly GCF_054136105.1 of Typopeltis vanoorti. NCBI lineage: Eukaryota > Metazoa > Arthropoda > Arachnida > Uropygi > Thelyphonidae > Typopeltis > Typopeltis vanoorti. The sequence goes on from NC_143556.1 coordinate 144,551,568, forward strand.
CAACAGTGTAGAACATGCAAGTGTACAAAATCATGTTAAGACTTGTCGAAACGTGTCTTAGCCTGTGGATAAAAAAAAGCATGGCTTGTTGCACTCAATTCCACAGTGCATAATTATAACTTCAATTGTAAGCGTGTGTCACCTACCACCCATTATTTTGTTTAAAATGGCAGAGCAACATGATATCCCAGAATCTATGGCTTGGAAAGCCATTGGTCGATTAGAAGCTTTACAAACGCAGCAAGTTTTCTCTCAAGCGTGTCGTGTATCTCAAAGCATAATTTCGTGACTTTGGAATCACTTTCTAGAGAGGGGGAATGTTTGAAATCGTCCTCATGTCATAGATTTATATGCTTGAAGACCAATGGTTTGCAATCTACTTATGCAAATCACAAAAGAGCCCGAAGAATTTGGGCACAGGAACACTGAAATTGGACAAATGAGGATTGAGCTCATGTACTTTTTATTGACAAGTCCAGGTTCAGTCTGCAACCAGATAACCAACCTATCTTGATATGGCGTGAAAGTGGAACAAGAAATAATCCATAGTTTGTTCATGGGGGTAAAAAAAAGCCATGGTTTTTTTTTACCCCTATGAACATGAAAAAAATAGGTGACCACCACTAGTACTTTCGTACTAGATCTAGTTCTTTTAATAAATTTTTAGTGTTCTGGTACGTTCACCAACAGATCTAGTACTTTCTTCCTTCCAAATAATAATAATAATAATTAAAATAACAATATGAGAGTTAGACATATGAGTTTAATATTTTTCTCTTCTCCCACCTCCCCATATGTCACATTCAGTGACACAAGCATGATTTCTCTTTTTTTTTTTTTCTCCCTGCAATCTGACTGGCATTAGCCAATGAAAATATATTCTTCTCTATTCAAAACACTTCTCAGCGTTATAAGATCATTACAACAATGAAAACAAGTGGAAAAATTAAATATTTTAATATGAATAACCACTTTTTATTGATGCACAGTAATTTGGACCCCATTGAAAAGAGAAATCGAGCCGACATTGGTCAGTTTATAGACATGGAAATGTATATAAAGAAGGGCAACTTTGAAAACTATTGAAGCACTGAAAAAGGTCAAGAATTCATGGTTTTTTGGAATAAAGTTTTTGAAATGAAAAATGCTGTAGGAGAACAAATGATTCCTAATTTAGCAACATTAGTTAAAGCTGTACTGTGCCACCCTCATTCATCAGCAGCAACAAAGAATATTTTCAGCAGGGAAAATAAATAAGAATAAAATTAGAAATCAACTACAAACTACCTTGATGAATGAACTCCTTTTGACAAAAGAAAAATTGAAACATTCATCAGCTACAGATTTTATTATTTCTGAAGAATTAATTGATTTAGCAAAATCTGCCAAAAATAATGAATAAATACTTCCAGCATTTTTCTTGTGAGTAGGAACCCCTGTATATATGTAAATAGCATATTAAATAACTGAAAATTTAATGTTACATTATTTTAAACACTAAAATGAGACAAAAATTATATGGTAAATTAATACACGTTAAGTGCTAGTGTTACAATTGGGACATCTGTTATGATGATTTGACATCTGCAGCTCTTTAGACTCATAGTGAGTCTAAAGATATGACTACAGTAAGTTGAGTTTTGACTTTTTTTTTTCATATTTGTCATACGTGTGTTAATTTAGCAGTTTTACATTGCATTCATCTATGGTAATAAGGTAGTAATACCATAAAATACCCTAAGTAGAGTGAATGAAATGAAAGCAAATAAAAATTGAGTACTTTTTTTTTGAGATCTAGTACCTTTTTCCTGAATAAGTTGGTACTAAATATTTTTGCTGAGTGGTCACCCTGGAATTCAAAAATCCCAGCTGTGCCATTGTAAAAAACTATGTAAATTTTTGTCTATATTATTAAATCTTATTACAATTGTTTTATTTAAATCTCATTAAATCTTTGTCTGCAGCGTTCTTGTGACACAAATTAATTCGCATTTAACTTTCTTTGTTCTTTTACAAAACTTTTGGCGGTTACATTACTTAGAAATTCACACACAATTTTATTTCCATATTACTAAACTGTACAAATTCTGCAAATTAATCACAAGTATATTGACTGGAATTTTGTTTACTAGTAAAATTGATATATAAGGTAATTTTGTATAAAATTCCTTCTATACATGATTTTACATAGGTTTCCTCTCCCCCGAAAAAAAAATTTTTTAAGAAAATTTTTTCAACTTCCTTCCTGGATGTTTTCTGGAGAGAATTTGACTATAAACTTGTTTATTACTTCTTGGACTTAATTTGTACTTCATTTCATTATGTTCCTTATCCTCAGGATTACACCTAATTTCATTGCTATCTTTTAATGTTTTGGGTCTAATTAATTAACCATTAAATTTGTTTATAAAGCTTGCACAATATGTTAGTAAGTGTGCAGCCTTTGTAGCAAGTGCTAAATTCCAGCATAACAAACCACTTATAGCTTTTCTAAGCATAAAAAGAAAACAGACGAAGTTTGCATAATTAAACTGCCACTGAGGTTGTATATTAACTTCATGTTTTCTGTGCCTATTCCACCTCGGTCTGTTTAGAAACTTCTAGATCTATTAATTTTCTCAATGAAGTTTACTCCAATTGTTCTCGGACTATCCTCCCCTAATTTTTCTTCTGTTTCGCCTTGATTATGTACTATCTTAATGCTAGATATGTGATAAGTCTCAGATTCACTGTTACCTTTGGATGTTGAACATTCTGAAGCATCACTCTGGTTAGTCTGACATTCTTCATTCTCTATTTCTACTGGCCTGACATTATTTTCATTTTGCCTTCTCTCTTTACGCGACTTCTTAACCCTATTTCTAAAATTATGGTTCCCTCTTCTGGACCGTTTATTACCCATTAGGAATATCTCGTTTTCAGAGAAGTCGCAAGAGAACTTGTACCTCTCTAAAAAGTTAGTTCCTAAAATTATCTGAACGTGTGGGCGAGATGTCCTAGGGAGGACCAATAACTCTTGCCAAACACACATATTAAATTCTGGTAAGTATAATTTTACTCTAACTTTCTTGGTTGCATAAACTTTGGATGTCGATATCCCCGATAATCTGATCAGTCTCCTTAGATTAGAAATGCCTTGCGTACACAGGATTTTATTCCTTGAAAATAATCTGTTATGACAGAGGCCTAGGAACCAGTATCTAACAATACGTCACAATGCGATCCTTGTACCTTACCCTTAATTATCATTTTCGACTTTCTTTGCTGTTCTTGATTCCTGTTCTCTCCTCTCCATGGTTTGTTTGCATAATTATGAGGAGGGTGCCCAAAATTTGACTTATACCTCATGTTTCTGTTGGAGGGTCCTTTGTTACTAAAACAGTTGCTAGCTATGTGCCCAATCTTATTGCAACTAAAACATCTGAGAGGCTCCCTTCTGTGTCCTTGTTCATTAATCCTTTCTGATTGAGGTAGAGATACTTCGGAGGTCTTTGCTGTTACTGCTGCCAACTGCTGTATAACAGCATCAAGACATCCATCATTGGCTGTTGTAGCCGTCCGACCTCCTGTATTATTATCTCATGAGTCCTCTCTGTTTGAGGTATAGTTGATTCAGAGGTCCTTTCTGTTACTGCCACCAGCTGTTTCTGTACAGCATCAAGATGGTTCATTAAAAGCTGTTATAGCCATTCAACTTCTTGTTTAACTATAGAACGTACTTCCTCCAAATTAGTTAGCCCTACTTCCTTTGGGATGTTTGTTTTATTGTCAATCACTATCCTTTTGATCTCTTTAGTAGTCTTGCCCTTATGTGCTTGTTTCTCTTTCAGTCTTATTCTCGCAAGCGGAATTATTCGCCTCTAGTAAAACAATAAAAAGATCTTACTTTGAATCAGTTGTCTGGTTCACTCTGATAGATTCTTGAAATCAGTTTTTCTATTACCTTCTGACTTTGGCAACGTGAACGGATACCTTCTCTGGGATTTTTGAGATCGTCAGGATCTTGACATGAAAATCCATTATCTACTTTCTTCTAAAAACAACTCCAATTAGTTGTCTTGCACTTCTGGCATCTACTAGCTGGAATGCATCTTATTCTGCTACACACATCTAAACCTGCCTCTCCTGCGGCGTGGCCTTTCGCCTTAAGATGATTGACAAAGCTCCGTTGCGAGTATGTAGCCATTCACCTACGTTGCCGTAGCTCCTCAACTGTCGTTGACCTTGTAACTTCTCGCTGACTGCTGTGACCTCACAAAAACGTCCCCTGTGTCATCATAGCAACCTCTTTTTATCTGGCTCCGTTGACCTTGGGTTCTGCTACATATTAATCCCTGGGTATTATGTGGTTCTGCATCCGCCACTTTTTCGGTCGTTGCATTAAGGCGAGAAACCCCCGTGCATATTTGACCTTCATGATTGTAATCGCCCTAGGTCATAAGTTGATAAAATAATCTGTCTGGAAATATCTTTGTCTGGAAGTTTCTATTGACACAAATAATTCACGTTTCACTTTTTTTGTTCTTTTACAAAACTTTTGGCGGTTATACTATTTAACATTACACAAGAATTTATTTCTATATTACTATATTACTAAACTGCCAATCAATCACAATTATTTTGAATTGAATTTTGTTTACCAGTAAAATCGGTATATAAGGCATTTTTATATAAAAATCCTACTATACACGATTTTACAGAAGTTTGATGGTATGGACTGGAATAAGTATAAGTGGCCATACTAACCTCTGTTTTATCAGAAACGGTTCCTTAACAGCTCAAAGGTATCATGATAAGATTTTGAAACCTATAGTTCACCTATATGCTGCTGCAATTGGCCAAGAATTCATTTTATATTTTAGATGACAGTGCTTGTCCACACTGTGCAAATTTGGTACAAGAATGGTTTGAGGAAGAAGGTATTGAACGAGTAGACTGGCCTGCCTGTTCACTGGACTGTAATCCTATCGAACATGCCTGGGATGCTTTAGGTAGGTGCGTTTTCTGCGTGACTGGTGCCACCACGATCACTTCAAGAGCTTGAAATTGCTCTCACAGAAGAGTGGGGAAATATCCCACAAGAGCTGTTTGATCATCTTATCCAGTTCATGCAATCAAGATGTATTGCTGTTTTGGTTGTTAATGGAGACCATTCGCCCTATTAAAAATTAACAAAAGCATTTTGGGCTATTCTTGTTAAAATTATTTCACCCTAAAATGTATAATTTGTTATATTTGTAATAAATATCAATTATTTAAACAATATCTCATCAATTACACCCTATCGATAAGTAAGAAATATTTATTCATGTATAAAGTACCCAATAGTCATAATTATTTGCAGAAATTTATAATTATCCAACAGAAACTAAAATATCCCCTAATTGTTTTGAGCAGTGTTATTATTTCAAAATTATAAGATGAATTTTGAGAAATGAATAGTTTGCTATCAGAACAATAATAGATGTTACTATTTAATAAAAAATGAACTAAAATATTAATTAATTTGAAATGTCAAAAATAAAATTTCATTATCATCAAATTCTTGTTATATATATATATATATATATATATATATATATCCATCCATGAATGTGTGTTCTGAGAGTATCAAAAGATTAAGTTTACATTATTACTGATCTCCTATCAGCAATTTATTTATTTCTAAATTAATCTGCTACTGTCAGCTCTCACTCTAGTATTGTCAGATTTTGTATTTCTCTTCTTGGGTACTTTTGATTGGATCATCCCATAGATCCTGGTCTTCCTTTGGGTCTTTTCCAGCAATTCTGGCATCAGATGCTTCTTAATCTCTATTTAAATTGATTCTGGTAGTGATGCCATCTGTTCCCTCACTGAATTTTTGTCAGAATGTTCATATTTGTGGTCTCTATTCTTGGGTCAAGTGTTTTATATCTAACCCAACCTTCCAATATGCCCATTCACAATACTAATGCATTGTGGGTTGTCCAACCCTCTTGTCTATGGGTTTATTATTTAAAAAAAAAAAAAAAATCTTTCACACTGATAAGGTTAAAATTGGTTAACTCACTCTTATTCTAACTCAGTGGTATTTTGAACTTGTGGTTCATATAGCTGAAGTGTATAATGATAAGCAAGCTAATCTTTAATATGGTGCTCCTTATGATAATAACTTTTTTTTTTTTTTTTTTTGAGACAGTTGCTTTAAATTAATAGAAAGATGGCATTTAAGGAAAGTAATGATACAGCAACATCATCAACCTAGCTTTATAGTGTTATCTCTTCTGGAACAGCAAAATTCTTTGGAAATTAACTTGTATTGGTTTCCTTTGGGGGGTTCAGATACATTGGAAGAGAGTTGTTTAGGTATAAGATTTAAAATATTGTAAATTATGGAATAAAATACATTAAAAATTAAAGTAGAATTTGACAACCAAAATGTGCTAGAAATGGAATAAAAGTTGAAGTAAAAATGACATAAATTATAGTAAAAATTAAAGTCAAAATAATCTGCTAAAAACCAAACAAAAGGATGTAAAAAGGACATAAGAAACTTGAAATTATAATAAAAAAATATAAGTGCATATAATTTCAAACAGATCTAATGTAAAAGAGGAATAATGAGTAAAAAATAATTTTTTTAAAGGATATAAGAAACCTTAAAATCACGGTAAAAATTGTGTACAATAAATTGTACTTTGTACTTCGCTTTTATTCAGTTTTTAGCACATTTTGACTTGGAATTTTACTTTAATTATTAATATTTTTAATTTTATTCCATAATTTATATAATTTTAAATCATATACCTAAACTATCTCAAAATGTATCCCAATCAAAAAGGAGAAGAGTTAACACTACAAAGATAGGTTAATAATATCGCTATACCATTTAATGAAAATACCTTCCATCAATTTAATTTAGAGCAACTGTAGCCAAACATCAGTTTATTATTGTAGAAAGCTTCATATTAAACAACAGCTTGCTTATCATTTTATCTCTCTCTCTCTCTCTCTCTCTCTCTCTTATTCCTTGTTTTCTATTTCTATAGTTAATTATTTACCATCTACACGAAAAATTGTGCCTAAATAGATGAAATATTTTACTTGTTTTGTAGGCTCTTCGTTGAGAATGCAGTCGATTCTTCTTTAGTGTTCTTACCTGTTTGTTATGTTAGTAGCAATTATTCAGTTTAGTTAAAGAATACTGGAAACTTGTACTGGACATGTATGAGAGTATAACATCATCTTCATAAAGGAAAGATCTAAGTTTGATATAAATGATTCTGATATCACATTTAGTGTCCCTTTCTTCATTATGTGATCTATATAGATGATGAAGTATATAAATAAAATTTTAATATAATTGCAGCTAAAATTTTTCTTTTAAATATATGTATATATAAAAAAAAAACTAATTGCTTCAGGATTCATTGTGCAAGTAACTTGTGAATAAACTTTATATTTAAGAGAAAGTGATAAGGGAGAGTGATATAATTTGATTTATTTAAATTTACAGTCAAAGCAACATAGGATATGAGGACAGTGTATTATGTATGTTAATTGCATGTGTTCTAATGGCCAGTTTCCCTGCTTTGTGGGATGAAAAAAACAGTTTCCAAATGGGGGGAACCCTGCTACTTGTATATGAGACTGGCTAACTCACCTTTAGTTGAAAAGCCCTGATATAGGTTCGTGTCCTAGATGTGATTCAAATCCAGTTCTTTCTGACCAAAGGACACCATCAAAACTAAGTGAGCTGCAAAGACTCAGAGTGGTGTGAGTGAAGAGGAAGAGCGATAATTGAGAGTCATCGTAGATGGGAATGAATTGTTTATGAACCATCCAGTCATTTTTGACTCTTGGTAATCTTGTGAACAAAGGCTCTCCCTCCCACTCAGGCTCTTGCCTTTTCTTTCAGCAATTGTAAGTTCATGTTGGTCAGTTCCTTTATGTTGTCCATTTAACTCTTTTGCTGTCTTCCTTTCCTTCTCATTACCTCAATCTTCCCCAACATAACTGCATATTCCTCTGATTCATCTACTCTCATAATATGTCCGAAGTACATTAACTTATGTTTAGCAGTCATAGCCTCCAAGAAGCATTCTGCATTTGCACTCTCTAAAACCTCTATTGGTCATTCTTACAGTCCATGGGATTCTTAATAGTGTCCTCAGTGACCAGGATTCAAAGGAATCAATTCACTTTCTGTCTTTCATTTTAATGATCCAGCTTTCACATCCATACATCCCTATTGGAAATACCATTACTTCACAATTCTAACTTTCATAGCTTTACTAACACCTCTATCTTTCATAATTTTTGTCAGGTTTAACACAAAACCTGACAAAAATTATTTTTTTCCCAATGACTATCCTTAATTTAATTTCTTCTTCATATTTACTGTCATTTGTGATTGCGAATCCCCAGTAAATCATAACTTTCAACAATCCCTATTTTATCTCCCTTAATCATAAATTCATCTAAATTGCCAGAAGCCATCACTTTTGTTTTGCTTAATGATGATGTTTAAAGTAACCCCAGCTTTGTTACTTTTCCTTAGTTTCTGCCTCTGAGGGTTTTATCATTTACACATCTTAAATAATTTATTTTTCTGCTACCAATCTTAATTCCAGCAGGGTCTTTGCCCAAATTAGCCGTTCTCATGATATATTTAATATAGATATTAAAAAGATAGAATGACAGTATACAACTCTGCCGTACACCTTTTTCCAGTCAAATACTGTCTGTTTCCTCCAAAGACTGTTTTTGCTGAAGCTTCTTGGTTGTCATGCAGCTCTCTTATCAAGTGAATTAGATGCTCAGGTTTATATTGATCTCATTACAATCTACAAGTCTGTTGTGGTCCATGCAATCAAAAGCTTTCTTATAATGAATAAAACTGATGAATACTTCCTTCCGAAATTCTCTTGCTCTTTCCATAATCCATCTCATATTTGTTATCTGTGTCGTCTACCTCTCTTAAAGCCTGTCTGTTCTTATGGCATTCATAGAGCCACATATGACTCCAGCCTTTGTTGGATCACTTTCAGCATAATTTTACTTGCATGTGAAATTAGAGTGATGGTTTTATAATTTTCACAATCTGTTTTTTTTTTTTTTTTTTTTTTTTTTTTTTTTTTTTTTTTTTTTTTTTTTTGAATTGATCACCAGTATATTTTCTTCCAAACCTGTTGACAAATTTCAGTTAAAATATATTCACTACTTCATCCCCAGCCACTCTCAATAATTCCACTGATATTCCATCAGCTCCAAGAGCTTTTCCTTTTGTCATCTGTTCCATTGCTGATGTCACTTCACTTTTCATTATCATGTGTTCTTCATCAAATTCTCTCCCTTCCAATTCTCCTTCAGTATTAACATCTGTCTTGTACAAATCCTCTACGTACTCCTTTCATCTTTTTTTCACTGCTTCTTCTTCCACCAAACAAGTTGTAAAAAGTAATTTGAGAAAATTACTTTTTACAACTCCTAAGCTAGGGATAAACTTTGCTGTAATTTCATTTAACTTTCTAAACAGATTTCTTGTTCTTCTCATAAGGTTGCTTTCTTCAGTTTCCTTGCACCTTTTGGTTAGATAATTTTCCATATCTTTCCTAGCCTGTCTGGAAATCTGCACTCAGTTGTTTCATTTTTCTTCTTTCTCCTGCTATTTGAAGCAGCTTCTTCTTACAGCCATTTACAATTTTTCTTTCTTTCTTGTTGCTTTACTTAGAGTCTTCTTTGCTTCTTCTATTACTGTACATTTTTCCTTCCCACAGTTCTTTTCTTCTAATTCTCTTCCTGTCCTCTCCAAGCTTTTTAATTTCTTTCCAGTTTCTACTTTAAATGCTTCATTTATATGATTTAAATGAAGTTTGATACTGTTCTTTTTTCTTTTTTTTTATAGCCCTTAATTTCAGTTTAACTTCAGCTATCAATAATTCATGATCTGTTCCACAGTCTACACCAGGTAGTGTTTTTGTCACTTTGATAGCACGTCTCCATCTTCTGGCAACAATATAATCTATCTAATTTCTGTATTCACCATTAGGTGAAGTCCATGTGTACAATCTTCTTTTATGTTGTTGAAAAGTTGACACAAAACTCCAACATCCTTTCTCCTGTTTCATTCCTCAGTCCTAATCCATATTTTTCAGTGATGTCGTTCTCTTTTTCTCCCACTTTTGCATTTCAGTTACCTAATATCAAGAGAAAATCGGTGATACTGTATAGTACTTGTTACAGTCTACTGTAAAATTCTTCGACCTTATCTTTACTTTTATCTGTACAAGTAAAGATGTACAAGATGTATGCACTACAAATATATCTGTAGTGGGTGCATACACCTGTATGAGTGTAACATTCACTGGATATGCCTTTATTCTGATTAGGATTATTCTGTCGGACACTGGTTTGCAGCCAAAAATATATTTTCTGTATTCTCTTCTAACTACAAACGCTACTCCATTTCTTCGAAGGCTTTCATGTCCAGAGTAATATATCATGAAATCATCAGTATCAGAGAGTGACCCATTCTTTTCCATTTAAGTTCACTGATTTCTAAAATCTTAACTCAAGTTCTGAGTGGGAATTAATTTTAGTTACTGCATTACTGTATGATTGCCAGAATATGGATGCCTGGAGGGAGGCTTTTCACCTGAGTGTGTCACGGTGAAGCATGGAGGTGGTGTATTGATGCAAGATTGCTTCTCATGGTATGGATTAGGCTCACTAGTTGTAGCATGCAATCATGATTGCTAGATTCAGTATTGATATTTTGGACAGTTGCCCACATTTTACATTGTAACAGTTAATCTTTTCAACATGATAATGCTCCACAAACCAATGAACTTATAAACATGTAATTTGAAGAGAATAATATTGGAGCATTGCAGTGTTTTATCAGCCTAACCCTGACATCATATCTGTGGGATGAACTGGAACACAGAATTAGGGCATTGTCAAAACTGCCCTCTTCAGTTGTGGAATTTACCAATTTAAAAAAAATGCAGCACACTAACTTTGTACCAAAAGTGAATAAGAAAATGGTAGTACTGATATACTGCATTATTATTATGGTCAAAGGTGAGATAACATATTAATTACCATCAAAATATGTTCTAAGAAAAAATGATGAACTTATAAAAAATAGAGAAGCAATAATCAAAAGAATTCAGAAATTTCATAAAAGTTCAGTATAAAACAAAGACAAGGAACAAGACATCCACGAATCAACTATGGATAACTCGAGTGAGGAAGAATACGATGCCCCTGAGATCTTAGAGGGTGAAGTGGAAATGCTATTGCAAGAAGAATGGAAAGGCCCAGGAGGAGATGGAATTATCGTAAAATTAAAACCGGGAGGAAGCCATGCCATCAAACATCTGACCAAATTCTTTAATAAATGCCTAAAACAGAGAAAAATTCCAAAAAATTGGAACAATTCACTCCTAATAATAATTTTTAAAAAGGGCAATTAAGGAAGAAATTAAAAACTACAAACCTATAAGCCTATTCCCACCATATATAAAGTATTCACAAAAATTACATAAAGTCTTCACAATATTAGAATAAAATCTAAACTTGAGAGAATGCAATCCTGTGAACAAGCTGGATTTAGGAAGAATTACAATACTTTGGACCACATTCACACATTAAGACAACTTATTGAAAAATCAATTGAATACAACAAACCCTTATATGTCTGGCCTATATAGATTACGAAAAAGCATTTGATTCAGTTAAAATATCCTCAATACTAAAAGGACTTGAAACTCAGGGAACTAAGAAACCATATATTGAAATACTAAAGCATATTTAGAATAATGCAACGTCTGTAATTAAATTATATAAAAACGATGTAAATTTTCCAGTAAGGCGATACCATATCTTCCAAATTATTTACAGCTGCATTAGAGGAAGTCTTTAGAAGCCTTGATTGGGAAACAAAAGGAATAAACATAAATGGAGGAAGGCTGCATCATCTGAAGTTTGCAGATGATGATGTCCTAATAGCAGATGATCTTGAAGTTCTGGAAGAAAGGCTAAATGAAGCCTCCAGAATAATTGGATTAAAAATAAATAGAGAGAAAACAAAAATGATGATGAATGAATACAAAAACCAAAGAACTGTCAAAGTTGAAAACCATGAAATAGAACAAGTTACCTCATATGTATATGAGGTAACTTGTTCTATTTAATAACCAGCTCAAAAAATAACTCAAAAAATAACCAGCTGATATTTTTTGAGTTTTAAAAGAGGTATACCGTGAGTAGACATATTGATACAAAATTAATAATGGAAAAAACTCACGTACTTAGGTGGTGCTTTTTGGAATTGTCAGTTATTGTTTCATTTGAGCTTAATGTACTGAAGATGCCTGTGACACACAGGTGAAAATTATACTATTAAATAATCTTTGTACGTGAGTTTTTTCCGTTATTAATTTTGTATTGATATCTTTTGAGGATTGCCAAAGAAAAGAGATTGAATGAAGAATTTACCTTGGATGGATGGCTTATGGGAAAATGAGAGACATATTCAGAAATGACATCCCTATGAGTCTGAAAAGGAAAGCTTTCGATCAGTGCATACCTCCTGTCCTAACATATGGAGGAGAAACATGGACTTTAACAGAAGCCCTACAAAAAGCTGAGAACAACACAACATCGAATGGAGAGAAGTATGCTAAAAAATAACATTAAGAGATAGGAAGACAAATACCTGGATAAGATCTCAAACAGGTGTCACAGATATCGTAAAATACTTAAAACAGGCTAAGTGAAGATGGACTAGCCATATTGCTAGATGCAATGATGGAAGATCGACTAGAAAAACAACTGAGTGGAGACCAATGGATTGGAGCAAGAAGAAGAGGAAGACCGAGAAGAAGAAGATGGAGGAATGAATTGAAACAAGTTTCAGGAGTGAGGTGGATGGGAGAGGCAGAAAACCGAGTGGCCTGAAAAACCATGGACAGAACCAAAAGGTTGAAGAAGAAGATGTTCTATGTATATTTGCCCATGTTTCATACTTTTAATAGGATAGTATATCATAATATACTTCAAGTGTATTAATTCACTACGATTTATTAATGTTACTTATATTTGCTGCTGTGAGTAATGTTTTAGGAATCTCACATAAATACAGTTTATGCATTTTGTTTATTCATTTTAATGGTATTAGTTTAGAGCTATATATGTGAAACTGTCCTGTCAGGTTTCTTCTCCTTCCAGGAGATTGACTACCATGTGTCTCCACCATGTCCTATTCTCCGCCTCTCTGCTGCATTCCTCATATGAGAGATAGGTCCAGTCTTCTATATTTTTCATCCACTCCAGTCTTTGTCTTTCTCTCTTTTCCTCAACAATTCCTTCGAGGCAGTTGTGCAGTTGTGTCTCAGAATATGTCCAGAATAGCTGAATTTCCTCTTTTTAATTTCTTTCATCAGGCTCCTGTTTACGCCTACCATCTCTAGTACCTCTTCATTTGTCTTTTTGTCTTTCCAAGATATCCTCATAATTCTTTGCAGCATCCACATTTCAAAGGCCTCCAGTTTTTTCACACTCAGATTGGAGAGTGTCCATGTCTCTACTCCATATAATAATGTAGACCATATGTAGCATTTGGAGATTCTTAGTCTTGTTTTTAGAATTAATTCTCTAGATGTTAGTAGATTTTTCATACTGTTGAAAGTTGACCTTGCAATTTCAATCCTTTTTCTAATTTCATCTTCTGTCCTGCCATTCTCTGTGTCCGAGGTATATGTATGTTTGCACCTGTTCTAATTTATTTCCTTTTATATTGATGCATATTTTTGGTATTTCCTTTTATATTGATGCATATTTTTGGTATTTCCTTTTCTCTTGAAATTATCATGATTTTTGTCTTTTTAAAGTTGAAACTGAGGCCATACTGTTTGCTGTACTTGAGGGTTTCATCTATAAGAGTTTTGAGGTCATATTTGTTTTCAGCTAGAAGAACCGTGTCATCTGCATATCTTAGGTTATTAATATTTCTGCCCCTACATTGATTCCTTTGAGGTTGCTAATTTTATTAAATATTTCTTCTGTGTACAGGTTAAAGAGAATTGGAAAAAAGACACAGCCTTGTCTCACACCTTTCTGAACTGGGAATTCTTCTGAGGTCTCTCTGTTCATTCTCAAAGATGCAGTCTTTTCCTTCCATGACTATTTTTGAAAGGATTTAAATTAATTGTTCATGTTGGACATTGTCAAATGCCTTTTTGTAATCTATGAAGCAGAGGTACACATCTTTTTGTTTTTCTAGATATCTTTCTATGATGGTTCTGATGTTGAAAATACCTTCTCTTGTACCTAAATTTTCCTTGAATTATTTCTATGTTTATTTTTCTTTTATTTCTTTCAAGAATAACGTATAGGAGGACTTTTGATACTTGACTGATGAGGCTGATTGTCCTGAACTCTTCACATCTTGTAGCTTTTGTTTTTTTGGGAATTGGAACGAAAATTTAGTGATTAATATCTTTGGGTAGAAATCCAGTCTTGTATAATTTATTACATAATTTTGCTAGAAATTTCAGTCCTCCTTCATCGAAAGCCCTCACCAATTTTGCCAAGATGTTATCTATTCCTGCAGCTTTATGTGGTTTTAGTTTTCTGACAGCATTTTCAACTTCACAGAGTAAAATGGATGGTCCTTCTAAATCAGTCTGTTCAGGAATATCATCGCTTTGTTATTTGTATAATTTTCTTGTGTATTTAATCCATCTTTCCATGATTTCTTTTTTATCTATTAGAATATGGTCTCTTGAGTCTAATGACACTTGCATGATTTGCTGTATTTGTCCTGCTTGTCATTTATCTTTTTTATATTCTGTATTTTCTATCAAGGTATCTATGCATTTATTCTTAATCCATTCCTCTTTGGCTTACCTGCATTCTTTTTTTATTTCTTTATTCATGCTTTTATATTCAGGTTTGTCTTTAACTTTTTTCTTTGTTCCATCAACGTTAGTATTTTTTCATTCATCCAAGGTTTATTCCTTTTCTTTTTAATTGTGGCAGTGTATTTTTGGCTGCTTTATTGATGCTATTCTTGAATATTTGCCAGCTCATGTTAATTTCATCAATTGGTGTTCTATTTTCTGTGTGAGTTGTGGTGTCAGACTTGTTAAGGGATTTTGTGAATTTTTTTATAAAGCAGTCTTTAACGTCTTGGTTGTTAAGTGAGTCTGAATTATAAGTTTCTCTTATGAATGGTTGGCTTGGTATCTTAAGTTTTATTTTGATTTTTGTAATCGCTGGGTTGTGGTCCGATCCTGTGTCTACTCCAGGATATGTTTTTGTTTGTGTTATTGCATTTCGGAATCTTTTGCTTATTATTATATAGTCAATTTGGTTTTTATAGATGTCCCCAGGGCTTTTCCAGATATATAGTCTTCTGGGAGGATGTTTAAACAGTGTGTTAGCAATTATTAGGTCATTGGTTTCACAGAATTGAATTAATCTTTCACCGCTTTCATTTCTGATTCCAAGCCCTTGGTTTCCCATGCAAAATGAGATTTTTTCTGAGCCCACTTTTGCATTTAGGTCACCCATCATTATAATAGCATCATCTGACTTAGCACTGGAGATTGCAGTTTGGATGTCTTCATAAAATTGTTCCAACTCTTCATCTGTGTGGTCTTGGGTTGGTGCATATGCTTGGATAATATACAGGTTGAATGGTTGTGCAGTTATTTTGGCTGTTATGATTCTGTCATTTATGGGCCAATATCCCTGTATTGCAGTTGTATTACTTACTTAGGACAAGCGCTACTCCATTAAGGTGTAAGTCACTGCCAGAGTAGATTATAGTGTGATTTTTTCTTTTTATTATGCCTGTATCTGTTCACCTCACTTCACTGATACCTGCAATATCAGCCTTCATCACTTCTAATTCCTGGAGTAGGTTATCTAATTTGCCTGCCTCGTAGAGTGTTCTGAAGTTCCATGTTATTATTTTCAAGAGATTGCTCCTGATTTTCAGACAAGGGACATCTGAGAATATCCTCCCTGGAGGGTTTGGGATATTATCTTCATACACTACCTTAGTAGTTCTTGTCTTACAATTCCCGGTTTCAAGCTCTTCTTTCCTGTAGCTATAAGAGCTGATGGTTGCAGGGGTCTCAACCACATCTCTAACTTCATATTGTGACATGGTGTGTTTCATGGTTGACAATGAATAAATACGTGGTTAGGCTCCGATCTCTTCCACGGCGGCTGGTCACAAGTCCCTTTGATGTCAGGAGTGTGCCCTCGATGTGCCGCACATCTTGCTGTCATGCCCCTGATGCCATTGATCAGTCAGTGTTGATTCTTCTGCCATCTTGGCCATTATATTGCTACAAAAATACTATTACAATACAATTTGAAGAGTGCAATAGCATAATAAATTTATCTAATTTATTTTTGTTCTTATATGGTATTGTGAGTTAATATCAGTAAAAGAATATAATGACTAAAAGCTGATGCCTAAGTCAGTGTATTTATTATATTTAGCTTTTGCATTATTGCATACATTATATATCAAATGTTAAATTCTGTTCTGAATGCAATTTTTTTCTTATAAATTAAGTATATTATATTTCATTTGCTTATATAAGTCAACACATAGCTGCATTTCTATTAAAGAAATTAATTACCATGTGCATAGGTGAAGATCTGATATAAGTTAAATTTTATACCTATGTAATAATTAAGCTAATTAACCATAATCAAATTATCCATGAAAAATTATGCAGAGGAGATGTCTTTTATGTAGCAATTTTCTTTCGTTAAATATGTTATATTGTTATGACTACTGTTTATTTTGCGACTTCAACACAAATGGTTAAACCTGAGATTTAGTATCTTAGTGAACATTCATAAAGGGTTTTCTTTTTCTGGTTTTATTAATTTTATATATATATATATATTTTGTATTTCCTAATTTATTTTTACATAATTTGGAAACCTTGCTCCAGAGATCAAATATGGAACTTTTTTCCAAGCCACTTCAGTTCCCCCCCCCTTCCTTCTTGGACTGACTGACATTTCTTTTCTAGCTGCTTCTGGCACAGACACTTTTCAGCCATAGCTTTTTTAATCTCTAGAAATTAGCTACACTCTAGGCATTACTGCTCTCCTATACAATTGCTAACTCTGCATAAATCTGAAATCTGCTGAATTTTGGAAAGCTGCTCACACATTTAGGGTAGTATACCTAAAATGTAATTAATTTTAAATGCTATCCAGTGTAAACTAACTTCATTTCTTCTTCATTCCATGTACCTCTGATCTTTGGAACAGCCTTTCTCACTCTGTCTTTGCAAAAGACTATAACTTTCAGTTACTTAAGAAATGTGAATATTTCTTCCTTCTTCTCTTCACTCATTATGTCTGATATTAAAACAGCAGCATAGATAATTTATGCAGTAGGGAGAATATTCACCAGCAGAAGCACTTGCTGCATCCTTCAGTATGACAGCTCTGATCAGAAGAATCTATAAACATAAGCCTTTGATTATGTTTTGGTGATTATTTATAGCACTGACTCGCAGTACGAAACAAAACTATTAAATTGCTGATACTTCATTGGATTTCTGCCAGCCTGGTTGGCCGAGCGGTTAGCATATCCACTCTCCAGCCAAAAGGCTGCGGGTTCGAAACCCACCGTGGGCATGGATGTTTGGGATTGTCTGTGGAAACAGTAGTGATAGTGGCGGGCAGTAGAGAGCATTGGTGTAGTAGTTGCGGTTAGTTGTGGTTGATGGATTGAGTGGTCAAGAGAGAGTTGTAGAGTAGATGCCCTCCCTCGATGAGTCTTTTGACTCGCTGGAGGTGTCACATAATAAAAAAACATTGACCATTTTACTACAAGGGATGAATGACTTCTTCAGAGTGAATAAATATAAAGTGTTGAGCGAAATACAAATTATAATAAGAAAATTAAAATGTCATTAAACATTAACAATCAAAGCATGAGGAACCAGTGAAGTGTAGCATGTTATCTGTTTTTAGCATTGTTTGGAGGTAATTAGCTGAAAAGTTGAAGTCATGTATGTTAATTGATCTAATTAATATTTTCTAGACATCATTTAGAATAAATCCTGAGTTTTGTTGAGAGAACCATGGGAATCAGTGATGTAGATAGATTCTATAATCTGATGAGGAAGAAAGTTTTCTTTGAGATATGACATAAGAGGCTTTGTATTACTTGATACATCATATGTATTGGAACATTGTTAAGCTGGCCCTGATTTTCCTTCTCTCAACAAATTCGTCCTTTCTTATTTTGAAACTTCTGAAAGTCTAGAAGACCTCAAGGAATTCTGTAGACCTTTTGGATTTTTGTAGAAGGGATTATTTTCCTTGAGAAAGTAACCCCTTCTAAAAGGCCTCTCTGATGTTATGAATTTTAAGGAGGTTAGTGATTTTAATGGATAGATCATGCTATAAGGGATTAAAATGGTGTCTATAATGAATGTCAAGATTTGATTGTTGAGGAGGATTAGAAAATAAAGCTCTCCTTTAATAGTCACAGAAGTTGAATTAACTGAGTGAAAACTGGAGTTCCTTTTTCTGTCCTCATGTTTTAAGATGAAAACTGCATATTTTTTTTAACTTTTTTTTTTTTTTTTTTGTGAAGGATGGCAAAGAGATGAAGAATGAAAATAACCTCCACATTAAGTGAGCTTTTGGTAATCATCTGATGAGAATCCTTTCTCAGATGTTTCTGAGATCAGGACATCTAGAAATGGTTACTAGCCCTCATTCTCCAATTTCATGGTGAAATTTTTGGAAATTTTCAGTCTTCTTAAGTATTCTGCAAATGAGCAGGTTCTTCTCTTAGTAGTAAAAACTTTCCTTCCACTTCCTTCTGTTCTGAGCCTTCTCTTTCAAGGTTGTGTACCTGTCTCCATTGAGCATGTCATCTAGCATTGTTTTCCTTACTCTTCCACTGGGTCTTTTTCCTCCTTATTTTTCCTTTGATGGCATCTCTGATGATTCCATTCCCTCTCAGAATATGTCTGATCCAGTTTCCTTTGATTCTTTTTATCCTCCTTAATAGACTTCTTTCTTCTTCTACTCTTTTTAAGACCTCTTCATTAGTTATTTTATCTGTCCATTTGATTTTTTCTATCCTTCTCCAAATCCACATCTCAAAGCTTTCCAAAATCTTAATTTCTTCTTTCTTCAATGTCCAAGTTTCAGCTGCATAGATGGCAACACTCCATACATAACATTTTATTAGTATTTTCTTTAGATTTCTGTTCATTTTACTTCTGAATAAATTCCATTTTCTATTAAAGGCATCTCTTCCCATTGCTATTCTTGCTTTTATGTCACTTTTACATCTTCCATCACTGCTAATCACACTTCCTAGATATTTAAATGTCTTGACTTGATTCAATTTTTCTCCATTTATTCTGATATCCATATTTGCCTCTTTCCTTGCTACTTTCAGTACCTTTGTTTTTTCTTATGTTAATTTTCATTCCATAATTGATACAGGACTCCAGTAATCTGTTCAACAGATGTTGTAGTCCTGTTTCAGTGATAATAATGCCTTGGTATCTGCATATCATATTGCAAATATTTGTCTACCTCCAATCTTTATTCCTTCTTCTGAATTCTCCAGTGCTTCTTTTAACATTGCTTTGGAATATATGTTAAACAAAATTGGTGACAGAGAACAGTCTTGTCTTACTCCTTGTCCAATGATACCTGGTTCTGTTGTACCATATATGTCTCTCACCGTGGCAGTTTCTCCCATGTATAATGAAATAATTAGCTCTGTGTCTTTCCTATCTATACCATTCTTTTCCATTACTTCCACCATCTTATCCCATTTTACAAAGTCAGAAGCTTTTTCAAAATCTATATAACAGATATTAACTTCTTTATTCACTTCCAGACATCTTTCAATTATTATTCTTAACAGTCCAATTGCATCTCTTATTCCCTACCCTTCCTGAAACCAAACTGATCTTTTCCAAGAAATTCTTCCACCTTAGATGCAATTCTCCATGTTAGAATTCTCATAAGTATTTCAGTAGGACTTGAAAATTCATTCACAGGAACATTTGTGTACATAGAGAGAGAGAGAGAGAGAGACTATATTCAAACTTGCAAGGATCTCTGACAATATGGAAATTTTAGACAGTTTATGGATAAAATGTGCTGAATTCTTGAAGAAATCTAAGTATCTGATATTTCTTAAGTAAACTTGCAAGATATAAGGACAAAATTAAAGGTATACTAGCAGCTATGGGTCTCAAAGAAATGCTGGTCTTATGATTTTTGGTAACAGGTGAAGTGATTTGAGTTTTTGTTGAAATTAAGTTAGTTTGTATACTGTGAAGGAGATCATTGGTTTCTTCATAATTCATCTGAGGAAGGGAGAGATATGGAAGAATATGAAAAAAAAGAGACGTTTATGACATAGTCCACTGTATTTATGATATTCATGATACTCACATTGCCTTTATCTGCTTTAAAGTTGTTGACATCCTTGTTTCTTCTTAAACTAGAGATCTTTATTTTCTGAATTAGGTGATGTTGAATTTTTGGCGTGTAACATGATGAGCAAAGAGCTACAACTTTGAACCTAACATTATTTGCAGTGTTCTGTACTACAAGGTTACAAATGATTACAAAGCATTATTCTACATAGCTTAAAACAGGAGTGGCCAACCTTTTATAGTTCATGCGTCAATTTTTTCATTTTTTAGTTAAGATGCACCATACAAACTTATACCACTTTTCAGCCCTTTTAAAATATGGTAATATGGATATATTTAACAGTTATGCATAAAATGATTTATTATATATATGGTAATATAGACACTTTTAGCAGTTTTAAATGAAATAATTTCATAGAAAGACAAGATAAACATTAATTATTTTATTGAGACTTTTGAAATTGCTTTGCTTTTGCTAAGCTTGTAATGTTTGGAGTTAAATCAGTTACAGAAAGCATCAAACAGTTTTTCAAATTTGAAACAGTCAGTCGTGACCGTACTTTGTTCTTAATCATTTGTATTGATGAAAATGCTTGTTCACATCTGTATGTAGTTCCAAAATGACAGATTTTCTATGAGCAAATTTTCTCAGTTTTAGAAAATGTTCACAGGGCAACAATCATCAGAAATTAATTATATCAGAAGCATCTGGGAGTGATGGAAGTTCATTAAATTTCATTTTCAATAAAGAATTGGTTTTGAGATCAATAAGTTCCATTTGTATGTTACTAGGCATCGTCAAGATTTTTTGTTCAGTAAGTGAAAAGGGATTTATAAATGCAAGTATGCAGTCTTCTTCTTCGGCAAAATCGCTAAAACGACTGTTAAAGGACTCTTGCAATAATCTAAGTTTCTCAGTATATTCTGTAAAGTTGTCATTATCTTCAACAGATTCACTATGTTCTTTTAAATGTGGCAATTGACTTAAATCCCCGTTTTCTAACTGGGAGATGAACAGTTTTAATTTTATAATAAATTTAGTTTAATCCTTTATCCAAGTGTGTGCAAACAAAGTTTGCGCCTGAAAGTATCTTCAGGACTGGGGTAAAGTGGTGCAACTCCTTGCAAAGGTGGAGCAAGATACCAACACTCCTATCTCAGTATCTCCCATAATGCAAAACACATCTCCTTGCGGATATGTATAATGTTATGCATTAAGGGAAGGGCCAAGACTGGTTTCGATCTTTATTGAGGTCTCTTCAGTGGGAGCCAGGCCCAAGTGGAGATACCAGCAGAATCATTAGCAAGGTCATCTTCTCCTATAGGAGCTGCCAAACGGTAATTTAATAAAAAGGTGCCACCTTTTTATTAAATTACTCTGGATTTAGAGAAAGATGTTGAAAGTTTATTTTTCACTTGGTCAGTCTATAATAAATTTAGTTTAATCCTTTATCCAAGTGTGTGCAAACAAAGGTTGCACCTGAAAGTATCTTCAGGACTGGGGTAAAGTGGTACAACACCGGGAAACTCCTTGCAAAGCTGGAGCAAGCTACCAATACCAAGTTTTAATTTTATTTTGAATGCACTGATGTCATTTACTAAGCTAGGAAACAATTTGTTCTTGCTCTGAAGTTTCAAATTTAAATTATTGAGGTGGCTGGTAACATCAACTAAAAATGTTAAATCAAATAGCCATTTCTCATCACAAAACAGGGCTTTTTTCTCATGCAGCTCATCCTTTCTCTTCCAGAAAATTACGAACACTTTCTTTCAGCTTCCAAAATCTACTGAGAACTTGTCCTTTAGGAAGCCAGCGACCCTCACAATGACAGATGAGATAACCATATTCCATATCTGGGGAACTTGACAATGAGACTTATTTGTGCCTATGGTACCACAGAAGGTTCTACAGGTAGAAGTGGAGGAATTTTTTCATGCTTTAGAGCAGTGTTTCTTAACCTGGGGTGCGTTCACCCCTAGGGGTGCGAGAAAGCATTTCCAGGGTTGCGAGAGAAGTTTCTAAATTTTGACCCAGATTCAATGGACGACATCTATTTAATAAAAGATGATCTTATTGAAATATGAGCCAATGTACGTATTCAAATGGTATTTGAAAAACTGGACTTAGAACAATTCTGGTGTACACAGTTAGAACCTTATCCACAGCTGGCAAAAGCAGCATTGCAGACACTTTTACCATTTGCCACCACCACCACCACCGTACCTGTGTGAAATGGGATTGTCATCACTTTTGCACATAAAAATAAAAGCCAGAAATCACTTAAATGCAAGTGATGACTTGCATGTGGCTCTTTCAAAAAAGGAGCTTCCCTTCAAAAGTATTATATGAATAAACAACAACATAGCCATTAAAAATTGAGATATTGTTTTGTATGTATATGTAGATGTATGTGTTTATTTTTCAATAAATACATTATCTTGCAATAGATGTAATTTCCTAAATAAAGAAATAGAAACACATTTTTCAAGGGGGTGCGAGAACTTATTTTTAGATTCCAGGGGGTGACGATCACTAAAAAGGTTAAGACCCACTGCTTTAGAGAAAGCAGCTGACACAATGAAAAAGGAAAAGTTGGTCCTTGTTGGGGATCTAAATAGCAGAATGGGAAATGATTGTCAGACATACAAAAATATTTTGGGAAAATTTGGAGAAAAGAGCAAAGCTAATAATAATGGCAAATACCAGTTGGATTTCTGCTCAGGACATGGACTGGTTATTACTAACACCAGGTTCCAATATAAAAATGTGCACAAATTCACATGGAGAGAAGAGGCAAGGAATCAGAAAAGTATCATTGACTGTGTTATTGTTGATAGTGATGTTTTCTCCCTGGTGCAGGAAACCAGAGTGTACAGAGGATTTGAAATTGGAAGTGGTCACTATTTAGTCTTGAACAGGATCAAATTGATTTTCATATTGAAAAGAATAACATGTAAGAAAGTTGTAAAGCGAATAAAAGTTGAGCAGCTCTCAGATGTGAATTGTAGACTGAAATACACAAAGATTATTGAAGAAAAAATGAAAGAGTTTGAGAACAGGAACCAAACCTTGGAGATTCAGTGGCAAGCTTGAAGAAAACCCTGATTGATTCAGCCAGAGAGGCATGTGGTGAGGTTGTCTGCAAGGATAGAAAATTCAGAACTTCATGGTGGACACAGAAAGTTAAAGAGGCAGTGAAGGAAAAGAAGAAAGCATATCAAAAGTTCCTGGCAAATAAATCAGCTTATGCTCTTAGAGAATACAGAGACAAATGTAAAGAAAGCTAAACACTTTGTAAAACTAGCTAAACAAAAGTCATGGGAGGACTTTAGCAAGAACATAGAGAATAAATATCAAGAAGGTGGTAAGATATTCTGGAGGTTGTTGAAGAAGCTTAGAAATGGAGGAAAGAGTGCTGTAAAAGGAGTTAGAGATGATAAAAGGTGACATGAAAATGGCGTGTTTAAAGTCCACAAAACAACAATATAGTTCTTTATGGTCTTCCCAGCTGAGCTCTGCTAGTTGGTGCAATGTGAAAATTTGGTCTATTGGTGAATAGTTTCCTCTGAAACCAGCTTGTTCCATGCCTATCATTTCTTCATAGGTGTTTTTTAATCTATTTTGTATAATTCTTATGAATATTTTATAGGTGTGATGGAGTAAATTGATTGGTCTGTAATTGCAGTCTCTTTTGTCTCCTTTCTTGTATATTGGGATGATCTTTCCAGTTCTCCAGTCATCTGGGATCTCTCCTGTTTGTAGCATTTTATTGAATAGGGTTGTTAAATATTCTATTGATATGCTGCCTCCATATAACCACAGTTGAGTAGGGATAGTATCAATGCCTGGTGCTTTATTGTTTTTCATGTGTTTTATTGCATATCTAACTTCTTCTTGAAAAATTTTTGGGTGATCATTGTTTTCTTCTATTGTTGGCATTGTAGTTTTGTTTCCTTGGTGGAAGATAGTCTTAAAATTGTTTGACCAGATTTTTCTTATATATTCAATATTCCCGGTTTCAGTCATCTTGTTGTTTATCATTGTTACTGCTTTTGCTGAGAATTACTTTGTAATTTCTCTTACAGTATCATGGAAGACTTTTAGGTTGTTTTGTTGGTATGCTGCTTGGCATTTCTTAGCTTTTTCTTCTAACCATTTTTCTTTGGCTTTTTTGTATAGGTTATCAACTTTATTATTTAGTGCTCTGTATTTTTCTCTATTCTCTTCATTGTTTTGTTGGTTTACAACTATCTTGGCCTCTCTTTTCTCTTCTATAGTAGCTATGATTTCTTGGGTTATCCACTGTTTGTTTATTTTGGGTTTGGAACCTAGAATGTCTTTTGCAGTTGATAACACTGTTTCTTTTCCTTCTTCCCAGTATTTTCCGCTGTTCTGGAAGATGGAGGGTTTTAATTTCAAGCACATCTGTTCTAAAAATCGACTTCTGCTTGAACTATCTTTTAGTTTTGATAGTTTGATGTTTTCTTCTTTTCTGATATTGTTTTTCCTGTTGAATTTTATCTTCACTTTGGCAGTTAATATTTCGTGGTCAGTGTCAAAATCAAAACTTCTTAATGTTCGTACATTATTTACTGATCTTTTCCATTGTTTGTTTATTATGATATAGTCTATGCAGTTCTTTATATTACCATCTGAAGATGTCCATGTATATTTATTATTAGGACGTTGATAGAACAGTGTGTTTGTAATCATTAGATGGTTTGCTTTACAGAAGTGGAGTAATTGTTCTCCTCTGTTGTTAAGCTCTCCGTATCCAAATTTCCTCATCACATCTTTTTTTGTCTGCTGTGAACTGTCCTATTTTAACATTAAAATCTCCCATGAGTTCTCTATTTTTGGGATTATCTATTTCCTGTTGTATTTCTTTATAGAAATTTTCTATTTCTTCCTCTGAATGGTTACTATCTGGTGCATATATTTGGATTATTTTAATTGTTTGACCTTTTCTTTTGCTTGAAGTTTTGCTGATTATTCTAGGAGACACTGGGTTTATTTCAATTACTGAGTGTGTAAGTTTCTTTTCAATTAATAATGCAACTCCTTCTCTGTGTATGTTATCTTTTCTTCCTGAGAAGTACAGTCTTCCATCTGGTAAATCCATGAATCCATCTCCACACCAATGTGTCTCTGATAAACCTAAAATACTCCATTTCAGTCTTTTTAAATTTTTCTGGACTAATTGCAATTTTCCAGGTCGGTATAGCGATCTTATGTTGAGGGTGGCTACATGTTTCACATTCTTGGCTGACCACATTACTGATTTCCCACCTACTCTATGTGGTCTTCAAGTAGGCGCGTCAGTTGTCCCGTACTCAGTAGCACTATCTCGGTTTGTAGACTTTCTCCTGCTCATGAAGGCTACTAGCATAATAATGTAGCCAGCTTGCCATGCCCCTGCTACATCCTTTGGTCCACGACTCTTTATTCTTTATTCAGAGTAATCCATTTGGGTTTCTCCCATCCGCCACCTGGGGGACGCGCCTGGTAGGAGTGTGGTCTCCAAATATGATATCAAAATTGGAGATGTTAATGTCAGCTCTTTGCTTTATGCAGACGATGTTATACTTCTAAATAAATCTGCTACAGGTTTGCAGGATTTCCTGACTAAATTGAATAACTGTTGTAATAGATATGGTATGAAGGTCAGCAATAAAAAGACAAAAACAATGAAATTAGGCAGAATCGTTGAAAATTTCAACTGCGTTTTGAACGGAGAACCTGTGGAACAAGTAAAACATTTCAGCTACTTAGGCACGATTTTTAGTGAAGATGGTAAATTAAATATAGAAATAGACAACAGAATCAACAAAGCTGGTATGGTAGGAAGTCAGTTGAATAAATTCATAATCCTTTCGTTTAGGGTTACACGGTGATCAGCATTCATTTTAAAAAATTTTTATGGAATTTACAACCGTGTTAAAAATAACTTTTTTTTTTATTATCCCGACATTTCGATCTTCACATCAAGATCATCATCTGGAGCGTACATAAATATACAGGACAAGCTGAGTTACATCATTAACTGTAAGCTAGAGAAACAATGATTTGATCACATGTTATTCTGCTGGCGTGACTGACCTCTGGTGGAAAAAAAATAATAAAATAAAATAAAATAAAACATAAATTTTTACATCAAGCTAAATTCTATTTTTACAATGACAGGAATAAACATTCTTTTAGATGGTTTTCTTTCAGAAACAATTGGTGTCCTATTTTTAGTATTACAATTCTTATTTTTGATTTACAATACTGGTTTTTCTACAGTCCTGTTTATAGTTGTTCTTGGTGAGGAAGGTCGAATATATATCTTCCATATGTTTGGGATTTTTAAACAATCATTGTTGTTCAGATTAGGGTGGTTGCTGATAATCTCACAGTCTTCCTTGAATTTCCGTTCATACCATGTTCTAGTGTGATGTAGATAGCTGGTGGTTTTCCAGTCAATTCTGTATAAGGTATTCAGGGCATGATCAGAAAGGCCAGCTTCATCATAATTATTATATTTAATGTGTCGTTTATGTTCTTTTTGTCTAATAGGAATAGTGTGTCCTGTTTCTCCTATATATGGTATGTTGCAAGTACAATAAATCCTGTATACTCCAGGGTGAGCTAGTGGAGGGAGTGGGTCTTTGTACGAGTTGAGTAAGCTTTTTAATTTTGCAGGAGGTTTAAAGGTGGCTTTGAGGTTGTATTCACTATAAAAATACAACCTCAAAGCCACCTTTAAACCTTCTACAAAATCCTAAATCAAAAAATAACAATTGTAATGCTAAAAATGGGACATCATTGTTACTGAAAAAAAACTTATAAACTTCTTTACTTATCTTCCTCTTTGCAGGTCTATTTATGATGAAATTTGAGGGAGACAAGGGAATTCTTTCATTAGCCATCCCAGAACTTGCTATATATTGGAGATGTGTTGACATTCTTATTATCTAGAAACATGACATTTTAGATTTAAATAACTTTTCAATTTTGCTCATCTTGTTTCTCCTAAAAATTTAATTCGCTATAGAATTCAAGACTGAAGGCCAGTAAGCATTTCTTGATGACCTGATCTCAAAAACATTTGAAAACAGATTCTCATTAGATTTTTACTAAAAGCTCACTGCTGCTGATGGTTATCTTCATTCCTTATTTCTTCCATCCTTCTCAAAAAAATTGGCATTATTCAAACTTTAAAAAACATGCAGTCTAAAAGATGAGGATAGATTAAAGGAAAAAAAATAAATCCAATTTCTGTTCAGTCAGTTCATGCCATGTGGCTATTCCAGAAGTACAGCCAAAAATTTTTTTTCTAATCCTTTTCCACAGCCAAATCTTGACATTTATTCTAGAATCTCTATTTCAGTCCTTTACTTTGGGTAATCTGTCCATTAAAATTGCAATCTATTTAAAATTAATGACATCAATTTGGCCTTTAAGCTTATTCTTACCATAAGCATCTTTCTTTGTTCTCCAAAGGACTAACTCCTTTTAATCCAAAGGTCTTAAAGAATTGCTTGTTCACATGTCTTCCATTTAACAGAAGTTTCAAGATAGTGAGAGCTTCTTAGCAATGTGGCTTCTAACAGGGAGAAAAATCAGGACTGGCTTATCACTCCTTAGTGGGTGATATCGAGTGGTACAAAGCCTCTATGTTATATCTTGAAAAAAACTTTCGTACTCATCAGATTAAAGAGCCAACCACCATCATTACTTAGATTGCTTAACATACATGACTTCAACTTTAATCACCTGCAAGCAATGTTCTGATTTTAATATTACTAGATGGATTTCCTTTTACTCAGAATGAGATGCCAAAATTACCTTAAGGTCGCAAGTATGCAATTTCTTCAAGAAATACCAATTATGGATTTTTTTTTTCTTCATCTTAGTAGACGAAGGCCTGTGTTCAGCTTCTTCTGAGACTGCCAACAGAATCTGCTTTCAAATCACCATGATTCTTTTCAGAGTGAAACTACCACCTTCTAACCTCATATCTTTAGAATTAAAAGCTCTTAAATCTCTAAAGAAAAACAAGTCTTATTGCCAGAGCTGACAAGGGAAAAGCAGTAGTCATAAAAGATAAGAGAGAATATTTTAGAAAAATGTCCTTAATGCTTCATGAGTTCTGTACTTATTGTTCTCCTCTCATCTGATCTTACTACTGATCAAATTAATAAGGTTAATAAACTGATTGATAGCATCTCCATTTTGGATGTAAAATTAACAAAAAAAAAAAAAAAAAACCCAGAAAATCTTTTATTCTCATTCTCCCATATTATCCTGTCTTGCTAAGATCCACAAGCCTGGTGATGTTCCATTAAGAACTGTGGTAGGTAGCATTTGCTGCCCTACATATAATGTCTCTAAATACTTGTTTACATTATTATCTTCCTTCACTGGAAACTCTGCTTCACATACTAAGACCTCTTGGATTTTAAAACTAAAATTGGCAATCTTTGTTTCGTTCCTTCAAATACTATGTATAGTCTAGTATCTTTTTTTTCACAAACATTCCTTAGATAGATATTTTTAATTTGCTTAAACACGATATTCTTCTGGACATTATCAAACCATTTACTTTATTTTATCCACTATTGATTATTTTATTTTATATCAACAGATCAAAGGTATGTTTCTCCTATGTTTGCTAACTACTACATGTAGTGTTTAAAAGAGCATCTCCTTAATGGCATTTCTCCTAAACCTATAGTATGATACAGATGTGTTTATTAAATAACTTAAGGAATTCACAACATATACTGGAATATAAATTAAAATAAACTTTAAGATATACTTCCTGTATTTCGGCAACGTCACGTTGCCATCTTAATGGGAACATAAGATTAAGACACGTACATGCACGCACTAAAACAGCAAATGAAGTCGAAGTGAGGAAACTACTGTTTTTCTTAAAGTCCTGATGGTGTCCCCTAGCGGGCTATATTATGCATTCTTGGCTGTTGGGCTGAAGTTCTCAAGATGTACATCTACCAAATTTCGGGCAGTCTCATGCATCCAAATTTGTTGAGGGTTGGCATGTTTCTTAAGGCTGATGCTGATTCTATGAATAGTCTTTCAAATTTATACTTGCTGCGGTGTATTACTGTGGCTTTCTTCCACCGTATTCTGTGGTGTGTATCCAGAGCATGGTCTGCAAGCCCAGAGTGGCTGTACTGGTGAAATCGGATGTCCTTGTGTTCCAAAATTCTAATATTCACTGTCCTGCCTGTTTGGCCAAAGTAAGACAGCTTACAGCTGCAAGGAACCTGGTATATACAAGGTAGGTCTAGGGGAAGTGGTTGGTCTTTAGTGGAGCAGATAAGGGATGTCAATTTTCTGTATAGTCTGTAACAAGAGGTCAGGTCATGTTTATTCAGGATTTTGGTAATTTTTTCAAGTTTTTTCAGTCTTTATAGAAACTTTTGAAGAGAAAGCCTTAAACTCTGCCCCACAAAAATCTACCATATGGCTTTGCTACATTGATCATGTGTTCGCTATTTGGCCACATGGCTTTGATACACTCCTCTCCTTCTTAACACACTTAAACAATCAACACTCCAGAATCATGTTCACCCTGAAAAAAGAGAAAAACAACAGCCTCCCTTTCCTAGACACACTAGTCACCTGCCAGCCTGATGGAACCTTGGTTTTCTCAGTTTATAGAAAACCCACCCATACAGGTAGGTACATTCACCAACAATCCCCCCCCCCCACACACACACAACAATATGGAGTTACTAAAACTATAGTACTAAACTAATCTGTTCAAATAACAATGCCCTAACCACTGAACTAAATCACATCCTTAACACTTTCTCAGCCAATGGCCACAATCCCCAAAAAATACTAAAACCAGTAAACCACAGCCCCCCTTCACAAAGAAGATTACTCTAAATCCATCACCATTCCCTACATCCAGGGCACCTCGGAAAAAAATTACCAAAATCCTGAATAAACATGACCTGACCTCTTGTTACAGATCATACAGAAAATTGGCAACCCTTATCTGAAGACCAACCACTTCCCCTAGACCTACCTGGTATATACCAGGTCCCTTGCAGCTGTAAGCTGTCTTACTTTGGCCAAACAGGCAGGACAGCGAATATTTGAATTTTGGAACACAAGGACTACATCCAATTTCACCAGTACTGCCATTCTGGGCTTGCAGACCATGCTCTGGATACACACCACAGAATACGGTGGAAGAAAGCCACAGTAATACACCGCAGCAAGTATAAATTTGAAAGACTATTCATGGAATCAGCATCAGCCTTAAGAAACATGCCAAACCTCAACAAATTTGGATGCATGAGACTGCCCGAAATTTGGGAGATGTACATCTTGAGAACTTCAGCCCAACAGCCAAGAATGCATAATACAGCCTGCTAGGGGACACCATCAGGACTTTAAGAAAAACAGTAGTTTCCTCGGTTTTAGTGCCTGCGTGTATGTATCTTAATCTTATGTTCCCATGAAGATGGCAATGTGACGTTGCCGAAATATAGGAAGTATATCTTAAAGTTTATTTTAATTTATATTTCAGTATACGTTGTGAATTCCTAGTTATTTAATAATCATGTGCAACCAACGTATAAGCCTTTCTACGAGAGATACAGATATGTGTATGATATATTTGCAATATGGCATGATTTTCCATCAGATTTAAAAAGAGTTTTAAATCTGATGGAAATAAATATAATTCATCTTAGAATTCAGTTCACAATTAGAGAGGGAAAACAATCAGCTACCATTTCTAGATTTATTGATTCTTTGTCAGCCTGATGGTAGTATGCGATTCTCAGTTTTTTTAAAAGAAATGTGTATTAATCCATGGCTTCTCATCATCATGAGATTATTCAAGTATATCAAATATACATTTGTAAAAAAATCATTGTAATGTCCTTTATCTGCAAAGCATTTAGGCTCTTGCAGAAATCGCTTGGATTTTGTTTCCATATATTAAAAGAATTTTGAAACGTATTGCTAAAGTTCTAAGACTTCTCAACATTTTGGTGTCATTTCATCCTTTCAGGAAGATTTCTACCTTCCTTTCCTCACCTAAAGACTAGCTTACTCCTCTCAGCTTTTCAGGTGTCTGCCAGATCTACCTTGGACAGTCTGGTAGACCTGCAGCTGTCCATTATGTGAGGGACATAAATATAAATACATAAATACATGATGAGGGACATAATATATTGTGCTAAACATGCTATCCTGACCAAACCTAGGATACTTTGGGGAGAAAAGAGCAAGCCTTTACATAAAATCACAAAAGTATATTCCTTGTTGAACAGTTATACAAAGAGTATAACTGTTCAACAAGTTATACTCTTATTGTCTTACTGTGTGTGTCCATGCATGCATTGTGCATATAAGTTTATTGTTTTTTATTTTATTTATTTATTTTTTTTTAATTAGTAATTTGTTGACCATTTGCTATCTTCTTTCTCTTCATGTAGCTTCCAATGGTGCTGCACCCTCTCAGTGAGAGAGAGTGCAGCACCATTTCCTTCCATTTCTCTCTCTCCATTCGTGGCTTTTCTTTTTGTTTCTGCATAGCCATGTGATAAGGTCCATGATCTTATATCTTCAAGCCATGTCCTTCATTTTTTTGCTTCTTGATCCCTTTCCAATAATTTTCCTTCTAAAACTGTTATCCTCTGTCCTGCTGAACCTCTCAGTACACATCCTGCCAATCTCATCTTTCTCTGAATCATTTCCTGTAATGAAGATCTCTGTGTTCTCATTCTCTGTAGGACATCTGTAATTGTCAAATATTCTGTCCATGAGATTTTCAGAGTTCTCCTATAGCACCACATTTCAAAGGCCATCATCTGTTGTCTTACTCTCTCTCTCTTCTTGAATATCCAGGTCTCACTATCCATATGTGAAAATCATTCTTATCATTCTTTTCTTTGTATCGATACCTGCAGATCTTTATTTTTCCAGAAGGTATCTTTAGCTATGGCTGTTCTTATTTTTATTTCTTTATATTGCTTTCCATATGCAGTAAAGTAGGTGCCTACATATTTGTATTCTGTTGTATGTTCAATTTTCATATTGTTTATGAATATTTCTGGCACGGATCTGTTTTCTTTTGAGATTTTCATAAATTTGTCTTTTTTGCATTTATATCTAATCCAAACTCTTTAACTTCTTCAATTAGTGGCTGCAGTAATTTGATTAATTTGTTTCTGTTTTCTGCCATTAGAATGATATCATCAGAATATCTAAGACTGTTGTATTTTATACCATTGATACTAATTCCTGTTTTTTGTTTTTTAATCTTTTTCATCACTGTCTCACTATAGATATTAAATAGATTTGGTGAAAGGATGCAACCTTGTCTAACTCCTTTTTATTTGCACTACTCAAGAGTTAAACAGCTGCATTTTCTATTTGGTGTAAATCATTTTTATAATCTTAAGTACGTGATCTTCTATGTCTAATTTATCAAATATATTGAACATTTTACTATGTTTTACCTGGTCAAAGGTCTTCTGCAAGTCTATGAAGCATATGTGAATGTTCCTATTTCTATTAGTATTTTTAGTTTCAGGATAGCATTAATGGTTCCCATTCCTCTTCTGAAGCTTAATTCACTGATTAAGGTTCTTTTAATTTCTTTGTTAACAATGGTTAAAATAATTTTAGATGCATGGAATATTAGACTCACAGTTCTGTAATCCTTGCAGTTTTGTGCATTATTTTTCTTTGGAATTGGTATGCAGATGTTGTAAAAACTCCAGGTAATTCTATTGTTTTATAGATGTATTGAATGGATTCCACTAAATAGTTGTTATTATTGCCAGTCAAAGCTTTCAGCAGCTCAGCCAGGATATTATCGCACCCAGGGGATTTATTATTAGGAAGATTCTTAATTGCGTGTTCTATTTTCTTTCTTGTCGGTAGAGTGATATCTGTTGTTACGTTTAACTTAAGGTGTTGTGAATCATCTATCATGTTACCATTATCATCAGCATCATAGAGATCTGATAAGTACTCCACCCATCTTCCATTTATCTTTACCTTATCAGTGATTATGTTTCCATCTTTGTCCTTGATTTTATTAGACTGTGTACATTTTGCTTTTTCATTAAGTTCTTTCACCTTCAGGAATGCTTCTCCAATTTTGTTACTAGTTTGTAATTCTTCTATTTCGGTGTATTCTCTATTTATCCAGTTTTTTTTCTGTCTCCTGCATAACTGTTTGATTCTTTTATCCAATGTTTTATATCTTAATCTTTCTTCTTCATTTGCTCCTCTTTTCCATGTTCTACTTTCATCGATAAGGTTGATTACTTCTTGTGTTATCTATGTTTTTTTCTTTCTTTCTTCTTGTTTATTGATGTGGTTTTTAGCAGATGTTATGATATCTGTTTGTAGTCTACTCCACTGAGAGGGTTCATTTTTGTTTTGCAACTGTGCAAACTAGTCTTCTCAGTGCCGGTCCCAAGCCCGGATAAATGGGGAGGGTTGGCGTCAGGAAGGGCATCCAGCCGTAAAAAAAAACATGCCAAAACCCAGGATGAAATGTTAGATAACAGAGAAAGGATCACAGCTAGGGCGTCCCCTGTAAGCGACGCGCAGTTCTGTCGCCCGAGGACTGTGAGAAGTGGGCTAGGGCTACTGAACCAAGGACGGGTTCAGCTAAAGAAGCGAGTCTAACAGAAAGAGTGTGTGTGTAAAGTAAGAATCGGGTCGCTGAATATGGGTACGATGAATGGGAAGAGTAGGGAGATAGTGGACATGATGAGAAGAAGGAAGCTGAAGATCTTGTGCATGCAGGAGACAAGGTGGAAAGGCAATAAAGCAAAGGAGCTGGCAGAGGGATATAAACTGTTTTATAGCGGTGTGAATGAGAAGGGAAGAAACGGAGTTGGAATTATCATCGATAAGGAGCTAAAGAGTGAAGTCAACGAGGTGTGCCGGAAGAATGATCGGATTATGAGCGTTAAGCTTGAGATGGGAGGAAGTATGGCTACTATAGTGTGTGGCTATGCCCCGCAAGTAGGTTGTGATGATGATGAGGAGAAAGAGACATTCTGGAGAGAACTTGACCAAGTAGTAATGGGAATCCCTGATGGTGAGAGAGTGATCGTCGGAGCAGATCTGAACGGGCATGTAGGAAGGCGACGAAGTGGTGAAGAAAGGGTACATGGAGGTTGGAGTAGTGGTGAAAGAAATGAAGAAGGTAAAAAAATCATAGAATATGCTGTGGCCTTCGATCTGGCTATAGCTAACACGTGGTTCAAGAAGAGAGTTGGGCATCTGATAACCTATAAGAGCGGGGATATAATGAGTCAGATTGACTATATTATGTGCCGTAGGAAACATCTGAAGGAGGTGAAAAACTGTAAAATGATTAATGGAGAAAGTGCAGCAGCACAGCACAGCACAGGTTGGTTGTGGTAGACTGTGATATAAAAGGGGAAAAGAAGAATAGACGGAAGTGGTGGGTACAGAGGAGAATAAAGTGGTGGAAATTGGAAGAGGAAGGACCAAGGAATAAGTTTAAAGAAGAGGTATTGAAAGAAATGAAGTTACCAGAGGATGTGGAAGAATGGTGGGACGTTAATAGTCGGAATATTAGAAAAATTGGAGAAGAGGTGCTTGGTATAACATCAGGAAAGGGACCACCTGAGGATAAGGAGGCATGGTGGTGGAATGAGGAGGTGCAGTTGGAGATCAAGGAAAAGAAAGAGGCAAAGAAAAAATGGGACATGACTGGAACTAGAGCCGACAAGGAGGCATATAGATTAGCAAAGAAAAATGCAAAGAGAGCTGTGGCAAGGGCGAAAGCGAGGGCAGTTGATGAGGTTTATGAAGAACTGGAGAGAAACAGTGGCGAATCTCAGTTGTTGAGAATAGCGAAAGCCAGAGATAAGGCCTCGAAAGACATAACATCAGTCAAGCAGATAAAGGATGCCTCAGGAGTAATATTACAAGACGAGGACAAAATCAGAGGAAGATGGAGAGAATATTTCCGAAAACTACTAAATGAGGAGAATCCGAGAGAGGTGCGAGGATGGAGAGGTAAATGAGAGACCGGTGCAAGACATAAGTAGAGAGGAAGTGGTGTTTGGGTACTGAGAAAAATGAAGAATGGAAAGGCTGTGGGAGCAGACCAGATACCTGGGGAAGTGTGGAAAAGTTTGGGCAGTGAGGGCATGGATATGTTATGGGATCTGATGTGTAAAATAGCCCAACAGGAAAAGATACCAGAGGAATGGAGGAAAAGTATTCTTGTCCCAATCTACAAAGGAAGAGAAGATGTTCAAGACTGTGGCAACTATAGAGGAATCAAGCTGATGTCACACACATTAAAAATATGGGAAAGAGTAATTTAGGCAAGGTTACGGCAGGAAACGAAAATTGGTGAGGAGCAGTTTGGATTTATGCCAGGAAGAGGGACAACGGATGCAATATTTGCGCTAAGGCGATTGATGGAGAAATATAGAGAGATGCAATTGGATCTGCACATGGTGTTTATAGACCTGGAAAAGGCATACGACAGAGTGGCCAGGCAGGAGGTATGGAGGTGTATGAGGAAGAAGGGGGTGTCGGAGAAATACTTGAGGTTGGTGAAGGAGATGTATGAGGGAACAGAAACTCAGGTCAGGTCTAGTGTCGGCATGACAGAAGAGTTCCCTATTGTCGTAGGGCTACACCAAGGGTCAGCTCTGAGCCCCTACCTCTTTGACCTGGTCATGGATGTACTAGTGGAGGATGTCAAGAAGGAGGCACCATGGAGCATGCTGTTTGCCGATGACATTGTTCTATGCGAATCATCCCGAAAGAAGCTTGAAAATACCCTGGAAGAGTGGAGAAAGGCATTGGAGGAGAGCGGCATGAGAATTAACCGGGTGAAGACTGAATATATGTCAACGGGGAGTGACGAGGATACCGTCATACGACTCCAGGGTGAAAGACTAATTTCAGGGAAGAAATTCAAGTACCTTGGGTCGGTTGTCGAGAGGAATGGTGACCTGGATGAGGAAATACAGCACCGAATAACATGCGGTTGGATGAATTGGAGGAAGATGAGCAGGGTCCTGTATGACAAGAGAGTGAGTTGTAAGAGGAAAGGAAAGCTCTATAAGATGGTCGTGAGGCCGGCGATGTTCCATGGTGCGGAGACGTGGCCTATAACCAAGGCACAGGAGAGGAAGATGGAGGTAGCGGAGATGCGGATGTTGAGATGGATGAGTGGTGTGATAAAGAAGGACAGGATAAGGAATGACTACATCAGAGGGACGGTTAAGGTGGGACCAATTGGCAAGAAGATACAAGAAAGTAGGCTGAGGTGGTTTGGACATGTTGAGAGGAAGGGTGAGGAGTATGTTGGTAAACGAGTGGAGTATATGGAGTTGGAGGGAAGGAGGAAAAGAGGCAGGCCCAAGCTCAGGTGGAGGGATAAGATGACAGAGGATCTTTGGGAGAAAGGATGGAGTCCGAAGGATGCTCTGGACCAGAGAACTTGGAAGAGGAAGGTTAAAGATTGGTGCGCCGACCCCGTTTAACATGGGATAAGGCAGACTGAAAGAAGAAGAAGAACTGTGCAAACAGCAGTTCTGGAACATTTTCATTAAATTTTGATTTTACTAATGGATTTTGTACCATTTGCAGATCCCATTTTAGGGGTTGACTTCTTTTAATTTTTATTGTTTTCAGGCAAATATTCATCTTCATTGTCTATGATCAGATTAGGGCCGGTTTGATCATTAGGCGAACCTAGGCAATCGGCTAAGGGCGCTAAGACTTCGGGGCATATGTTTGTGAGTATGAATACGTATAGAGAGACAATGCATAGGGGCGCCTAAATTTTCTTTGCCTAGGGGCATCAGATACTCTCGGACCGGCCCTTGATCAGATCCAGAGTCAGCACTTGGCATCACCATATTCCATTGAAGTAACATTTACTGACCACAATATAGTCTGATTTTTGTATCTTCCATCCGGACTTTCCCATGTGTATCCTGCTGTTAGATTTTGCTCAAAATAAGTGTTAGTTATGATGAGACTGTGCTTGTTACAGAAATCAATCAATTTTTGTCCTTGCTCATTGCAAATTCCAAGTCCAAATGGCCCATGTGTGTAGATGTTCTCTCTCTGATCCAACTTTTGCATTACAGTCACCCATAGCACAAATAACTCGATCTTTCTTGCCTCCAACTTCCTTTATAGGTTTGGTTAGGACACATTAGATTTGCTGTCTTATGCTATATTGGCATGTTTGAAATTACTTCTGTGTTTTTGCATTATAGATGTGTTCTGTTGTCAGTATACTAAATACACAATGATACCTTAGATACTAAGGCAAAAATTCTACATCTATTACATTTATTTTCATGTAAGTTTCAGTCTTATTCTTTAATTTCTATAAACCTTGATAGCTTACGTACTTATTCTGAAAAAGAAATTGGCGTTTTTTTATGTTTATTTGTTAACAACCAATAAAAATACCTAATTCTGTTCATAATAGTTATACTTATTGAGGTTAAGTTAGGAGAGAGTTTCAAAGCTAATGCTGATTCTAAAAACAGAATCGGTTTATAGTGATTTCTGTTCACTAGAGTTGTCCTCTTCCATTTAATCCTTAGTGAAAGGGGTATCCAGAACATTCTTCCATTTCTGACTTGCTGTTACTGGTGATAGCATATGTAGCTTTAGGTTCTTCAAAATGGATGTTATAGAGATCTATCATTCTGCTGAAATTAGGCTAAGATGTGCAAACATGGATTTACACGCTCGTGTGAAAGAGGATGAAGCTAGCCCTTCAGAGAATGGATGAAGGTTGCTATTATTTTGTTGTGATCTTGTGAGAGGGAAATAGAGTATTTTGTCTATTTTATAAAGATTATAGCTATTGACTTAAAAGGATGACACTGGCAACTGAGTTTTTGGGCAAGATTTGTTTCATTAAAGCATATATTCCTTGCTCTCTCTGTGTGTGTGTGTTGTGAGAATACCATACTTTTAGGACAGATGGTGGTGCAACTGCTCTGTGTATGTTTGGGTAGGTTTTCTATAAACAGAAAAGGATAATTAAATATTTGAAAGACTGAATCATCTTCACTTCTCTCCTTGATATCAGCTATTTTTGAAATCAGTCATCATGTAAGATTAATGTTGTTGTTTGTTTCCTTTATCTTCTTCAGTTTGATTTACCCCTTTATTATGAAGTTTTTCAGCTTTTTTACATGAATTTAACTTCTTAAATCACAAAGTATCATAAATGTGGAAGCATGGTATGCACAAAAAATACAATATAAGCAGTATTTGATTAAACTTGATGTTGATTTATATACTTATGAAATGTGTCTTATTTTACCATTAAGCCAATAATAAGTGTAAATCATCAAGTTAGTTGTAAATATGAATATATTATTCATAACCACAAAAATTTAAATTTTCCATGAAATTTCATTGATAGTTTTATAAAAAATTAAAAAAAAATTATATTTATGTCATAAGAATTTATATGTAGCACTTATTTAAAACTTTTTCTTAGCCATATTTAAGAGATGGAGATCCTCCCCGCCCATATCCAGATAGTTATCAAGATAAATGGGATTCTGATCATGTTCGAATGCCATGTTCTCCAGAGAGTTTATATCCCATTGATGATGTAGGTTTTATTAAAGAGGATTGACATTGTTGATTTATATATGATTTAAATGCATTAATTCTGTAGTATAATTAGCTTACTGATGCATGAGCAACATGAAAGTTGGATATGTATACCCTTGTTTAACTTAATAATAGGTTCATTGTTGGAATGTGTTGATTAATTTTGTATATAGAGTTTGGAATTCAGAATTGAAGTTCATCAAATAATGGAATTAGCTTAGCTCCCTTTCTGGTAAGTAACGTTGGGTAAGTCATTCAGTAGAGTTCTCTCCAGTCACATGCATAGAATTCTTTCTTTTAAGGTTGCACGGTGGTCAGCATTCATATTGAAGAATTTATGGAGACACAACACGTGTTAGAATAATTACTTAAACTTTAGGAAGGTAACATTCACCATTTTGACCTCTGTATTGAGGTCATCATCAGGAAAAATACATATGTATAAGATACAAGCTACATGATGCTGCACTATACAAAAGTAAGATGAATCTGCTTGTTAATTATTTAACCTAGCCTGACCTCTTGTGGAATTCAATTCCAGTCAATTCTGGAAAAGCTCCAAGTCCCTACACCACACCAAAACCTGGGTTGAAAGAAAATTCAAAGAAGCTTGTGAAATGCTGAAACATTATCCAAACCTGAACAAAAATGATGGATTAATCATTCCAAGAATATGGAGGATCCATCTGCAATCCGTATAGCAACAAGAACAAGCCCAAACAGTAGATCTCAATACAAGAGGACTTTAGAAATGTTTAATGTAGTTCCG
Organism: Typopeltis vanoorti; assembly: GCF_054136105.1. Taxonomy (NCBI): domain Eukaryota; kingdom Metazoa; phylum Arthropoda; class Arachnida; order Uropygi; family Thelyphonidae; genus Typopeltis; species Typopeltis vanoorti. The sequence continues at coordinate 144,591,430 of NC_143556.1, forward strand.
TTTATATTTTGTTTTTATTTAAATTTTCTATATATATTTATATTATTTTATTTATTTTTATTTTTAGTTTTTTCCACGAGAAGTCAGGCCAGGTTAAACAATTAACAAACATTTAGATTCACCTTACTTTTGTATAGTGCAGTGTCATGTAGCTTGTATTTATACATATTTATTTTTCCTGATAATGACCTCAGTACAGAAGTTGAAACGTCAAATTTTATTTTCCTAAAGTTTAAGTAAAGTAATTATTTTAACATCCGTATTGTGTCTCCATAAATTCTTCACTATGAAGACATGCATAGAATGGCATATACGTTGTTTTGGATTACTGATGTAAACATACTTTGTGTGTTGGGGGAACCTTAATCTCTGGTCTAAAAGAAATGCATTATAATTTAGCATTAGAAATAAATACAATGTATTTTTAGCATTGCTAAAATTGGCATTCCCACTACTTTTATTTTATTTTATTATTATTTTTTTATGTGGTTGCTACCTATGAAAGGTTATTACTTAACATATAATACATTTGTACTGTGGGTTGGCTAAGGATTTTTCCCCCCATTTTTTATCAGTTTTATATTTTATATATTTTTTGTAATTTTTTTAAAATTTATTTTTACATAGTCCGGAAACCCTGCTCTAGAGACCAAACATGGAACTTTTTCAGCCACTTCAGGCCTCCAATAAGCAGGGCAGTGGTCTCATGCCTGGTGATGAAATTCATCTTCCACCTAAAGACAATCACAAACATCCATGTCTATTGGAGGGATTCGAACCTGCAACCTGTTGGCTGGAGAGTGGGTATGCTAACCACTTGGCCAATCAGGCCAACAAATAGAATAGAACAAGATGGATGCACTATATTCAGGAAAGAGGATAGGGCAGAAAGGGAATGGGGCTTTTGCTAATGATAGCAGTGGCAAACCAGAGTAGAGATCAAAATGGCAGTGATGGAAGTATGAGTAATACAGCCAAAGGATTTGAAGTTGTATGGTGTTAGGTAGAGATTGACAAGGACAAAATGCATAGCTGCATGCTGCTATAGGCCAGGATCATCAAGGACTGTGAACTCCATAGACAAACAAATCTGAGGAATACAAGGAGGACTATCTAATAACAGTCTTCTTTGGATGATTTCACCTATATAGACTGCGGGAAGGGAAGACAATTTTATAATTACTGTAGAATAATTATCTTAAGCAGCATGTGATGGAATGGATTTGTGATACACGAACATTTAATTTAGTAATGGCTTCTTAAGATCTGTACTTAAATGAGGTATCTGCTTTGCCAACATTTGTGGGGGCGGGGAGATGGTGCAATTTTAACTTGGGAAGTGGAAAATCCTGGGAGACATGAATAATAATAATAAAGAGGATATATATATATATGTATAAACTATATAAGGCAGGTGATTATGATAGACTGAGAAAGTAACTGGTCAGATCAAGGTTTTTCGCATGAAAAAGTGCATACTAAAGAAATCAGTAGTGCATGTAATGTGGCCAGAGGATGTCTGAAGCTATATCTGACTGCATTCATAGAATTAGGTAATTGCATGAGAGATAAATGGTTAAATAGTATTGTGTATTGAAGAGCGGTAGCTATAAGTGAGAAAGGTAAAATCAGACCATAGAAAATAATTGTTCAGACAAAGGACTGTTATACATTTTGCAGGACAGTTCTTTGCCTGTAATTATGCCTTTTGACAATATTGGTATTTTGCAAGGAAAGAAAACAAAGTTCATATTTATTTCAAGAAATGTTATTGGAAGTTTTTTTTCACTTGGTTAGACTATAATAAATTTAGTTTAATCCTTTATCCAAGTGTAAGCAAACAAATTGTGGGAGGTACTAAGACAAGGAGTGATGAGAGCTTGGTCCATCTTTACCACGAGCTGCCTCAGTCCTGAAGATACTTCAGGCACAAACTGTGTTTGCTTACACTTGGATAAAGGATTAAACTAAATTTATTGTAGTCTAACCAAGTGACAAAAACTTCCATCATCTTTCTCTAAATCCAGAGTAATTTAATAATAAGGTGAGACACCTTTTGGCAACTCGTATAGGTAAATATGACTTCTCCATTGCTTCCACCTTGGTATCACCACCTCTGGACCTGGCTCCCAGTGATGAGACCTCAATAAATGTCGAAACTAGTTTGGGTAGTGGCCCTTCCCTTAATGCATAGCATTATACATGTCCGCAAGGAGATGTGCTTTGCATTATGGGAGATACTAAGACAAGGAGTTATGAGAGCTTGGTCCACCTTTACCATGAGTTGCCTCATTCCATTAAGTTACTTTAGGGGCAAACTTTGTTTGCTTACACTTGGATAAAGGATTAAACTAAATTTATTCAAGTAATGTTACTTTAAAAAACTATAAATATTTAACATAATGATTTTCAGTGCCAGTATTTGAAAATTGTGCAAAAATAACTTTTGCAGTATTGCCAATGAAATGAAAGAACATAAATTGTCTTGTTCCATTGCTCTGATTTGATGAATAAAAAACAGCAAATTTACTACTACTAAATAAATTCATTGCAAAGGCTGATCAGTAGTAATTTCAAGATTGAGTATTTATTTGCACAGACTTGAAATTCATTTTTATTCTTGGGAAGAGTACACAATAAATAAATATCCTGTTGTCTCAGGATAATAAATTTTAAACTTGGCCACCCATCTAGCATTGCTGTAAAATTCTCCTTATTTTTGTTATGTTATGAATATTTAAGATATTATATATTTAAGAGGTTCTTCTGATTGCGTCTATTATCAATATTCTATCATCAACTTTATATTGCTATCAACCGCATCTTTTATTCCTTTTGCACGTGCACTTTAAGCATAACTTATTTCTCCTACTTTACTCAAATAAAACTATAATCTGCTTAATATAAACTTCGCTATTAATCATTTATAATCTTCTTTATGTCCACACAACTAGTGAATGACCTTTGTTATTAGTGTATCCACGATAAACAGGTCACCAACTCTCAAACTATGCAATTTAGAAAAAATTTATTTGTTTAATGACTGTCTCATTCTAAATTATATATATAGCTTGAGAATTTAAGTATGGAACATATGCAAGATCAAATTTAACATACACAATCCTTTACAGCTAGTCATGGCAATTCTTAATTAAACAGACTCGCAGGTTCGCTAAATTTGTTGGAGACAGTGCATTGGCAAATAGATCAGACAAGATAATTACACAAACAAAACATTTTATTTTAACCTAGTAAAATAGTACAATGCACAAACAAATAGGAGACATTAACTCTCTAAGGCCTATTACATACACAGTAGGCAAAATATGTGACTAAACATTATACACACAACACTCAGTTAACCCTGTCACAATGCTTAGATATGTAAATTAGACATGTAGGTGCTTCTTATGTTACACTTAGCTAAACTTCGTTCACTTCATATATAGGTTAACATTCGTTTTCCCTTTCATTACTGCAACTTATTAACTAAGTACAACAATTTCCTGTCAGCACACATACAATTCTCAGTTGTAAGCTTTTATGACATTAACAAAATTGTGCTTACTTACATTGACTTACAAACGCAGTTCAATCAACTTGGACAAATCTCAGCTATTTTAGCTTGACGTTGCATCTTCTTCCTGGGTACTGGCTGTTGCCTGGACGATCCTGGTGTTTCTGCTGTAGAAGTTTGATGAGAAAGTTTAGATTGATCTTCCATCGGGAAACTGGAATGGAACTACCGAAGTCACCGCGATTTCTAACGGGTAACCATGCTCTCGTAGCACGTCCTTACATCCACAAGAAATACATCAAAATAACAGCCCCCCCCCCATACCTGGGGGTGATGTACCTGGAACCAAAATCTGGAGACGAAAAAAAACCCAGAGCTCAGAGAGAGCGTTTTAGCCCCTTTTATATTGTTACTACTTCTTTGTTTTCCAGGATTACCTGCGAGAATGATGACATCACTTCTGCTCCCTCCGTTCTTGGGGGGGGACATATTTCTATATTTGCATGACCTTGCAAACTTTTGTTTTTACTTTGTCATTGCTATAATATGGGTTAATCTCTTACTTTCTGTTTTACATATACTTTAATATATATTAATTAATGCATTTTAACAGTAGAGGTATAACATTCATTTTAATACATTATAATTTCTATATGTTCAGAAACCTCGGACAAGAAAAGAAATTCCAAATAACACAGTACAATTTAAGACAAGTTACAGAAAAGTTGCTCTGTTACAGTTAATCCACTAATGGCTGAGGAGAGTAATTACATGATAAAGGATAGAATACCGATGAAGTTTTGATCCATAAAAAATGCTAATGTGAACTGATTATTTCATCTATCTCATCTGGTAGAGAGGTTAAATTGGCAGTATGCAGTACTGTTCAAACCAGTTTTAATTAATGGTTCCAAGATTTGACCAGAAACTAGAACCTACAGATGTGATAGTTCTGAAAAAAACTTGGAAAGGTTGGCATCAGTGGTAGAATTATATAAAAAATAAAGACATCAGAAAGTAAGTTAACATTGTTAGCATTCAAGAATGTGTGTCCGATCTAAGGTGAATAATGATCAATCCCACCTTCTCATGGTGTGCCTCTTTCCACAAAAAAAAAGCTTTGGCATACTCATCAAGCATTCCCACTACAAAAGGATATTTTCCTAGTTGGAGGAAATGCCAACTAGGCCACAAATGGTAATGACCCTCATCAGTGATGAAACACCACCATACTGCTTCTTGAAGACTTGAAAGCAGATGTCATGTTTAGCCTCCAGAGCAGTTCTGATTTTGTGTCCTCCCCTCTTTTCTCCATGATGTGTTAGTGATATCCTTCAAGGACATGCCATATGTATAGAGACTCAAAACCTCCTACAGTTGATGAGTATGTCAGTAAAAATAGTTGTGATTCAGTCTATCCATCAGTTAGCACACAAGCCTGAATCAGTAATGAGTCAGAGGCATTGTGGTCAGCTGGCTCATCTCATTGATACATACTCTGCCATGTTATGGCTGGATGGGAAGAATCCAAGTAGTGGAATGTAGGAGGCACAGTCGATGCCAAGTATTGGCAAGGGGAATTGTCACTCACTGTTTGGGTATCATATCCAAAAATCTATTTCCTCTCACTCCATGCCACTCTATCCTTACATCTAATCCAAAACTACACTCTCTGACTGAAATAAATTTCCTTTAAAAACTAACACAAACAAATAAGCCAAATCAAGCACAATATAGAAAATAAACTGAACTGGTGGAGGGAGGCAACTCACATAATGGAAATCGACTTGCTATGCAAAAATTATAAATTGATGCCTTACAAAAAGATGTTCATATTGGTTATGAAGGGAAATGAGAAGACAGAGGGGAGGAAGCTAAAAGAAGATGGAAAGGAATGCTGGAGGGGGAGAGAGAGAGTAGAGAGGAAAAGATAGAAAAAATAGAGAAATGGTAATGGTAGTGAAGTTTGTAATAATGATAACTATGCAACTGAGATAGCTCTTGCATAGTTATCATTTACAGTTATTTAAAGGCCGTTAAAGCTATTGCCCTTGACCTGCCCTGATTGGTTTCATAATCATACTTTTAGGATTTTGTATTTAAATATATATATATATACATACAGTAGTATCTCGCTAATCCGAACTAATAAAAACCGTGCTCGTTTGGATTAGCAAATATCCCCCCAAGAGACGACAATAACTATCGTTTAAAACAACAATAATCAGATTCTAATGGTACATAAATTTAATTCTGTAAATAAACGAAGTAACTGATAGAAAAAAAGCTACTGTACTGTAATGTAAAACAAAAAATAATACAATACACAAGTTTATTTTAGTAAAAAATTTATAATAAATTTAGTTTAATCCTTTATCCAAGTGTGAGCAAACAAAGTTTGCCTGAAAGTATCTTCAGGACTGGGGGTAAGGTGGTACAACACCAGGGCACTCCTTGCAAAGATGGAGCAAGCTACCAACACTCCTATCTCAGTATCGCCCATAATGCAAAACACATCTCCTTGCGGATATGTCTAATGCTATGCATTAAGCAA